>NC_081409.1:553801291-554487846 GCF_030272615.1 Cryptomeria japonica | reverse complement strand
AATACAAGACAGTCACATATGGAGTTAAAGATGGAAAAGATTTGAAGAGATGTGAGCTAGTGAAAAATGATATATGTGTAGCTCAATTTATGAAAATGTTTCAAGAGAAACTAGTTTATGAGTACATAATGCATACACATAGAGCTCGATGGTTAGATGAGCAATTCAAGTTGTGTAAGGACACATTTCCTCTTGGCACCATTGTCTCTATCATTGATTTCGCTGAAAATTATACTCTACAACCTCAAAATGAAGTGCAATCCATGTATTATCACTCTACACAAGTTTCTATTTTTGTACACATAGCATTTATGCATGCAGATGATAGCACAGAGGAGGATAGAAAGGTTGTAAGAGAGTATCACTTCTACATAAGTGATGATCGTACTCATTCATCGGAGTTTGTACAAGGATGCTTTAAAGTTTTCTATGATAGTTTAAGGGAAAGGAACATACGATACAACCGACACTTAATATGGTCAGATAATTGCACCGCACAATTCAAGAATGCAAGGATGTTTTATTGGCTGACAAGGATGCATGTGACAAGCGGTGTACAACATTTTTGGAATTTCACTAAGGCTAGACATGGTAAGGGAGAGCACGATGGTGCAGGAGCATGTGTGAAAAGAGCCCTAGCCAGGGAAGAATTGAAGTACAAAGGTGGTGCTGAGTTGGTAGATGCAGAAACAATTGTGCGATGGTGTAAGTCTATGATGGGTCCAGGTAATCCAGGTACGTCATTGGTTCGTAGATATTTTTGGTTGATTACTAAATCTAACATTGAAAACCATCTAGATTGTTGTACAGTTGCAGGATCGAGTGACATGCACTCATTTATGAGTTCGAATTCAAGTTCACTAGTAATTTATACGAGACAGATGGTATGTTTTTGCTCTTCATGCATGTATTATTTGTGGGAAGATTGTGAATCACAAGAGTGGGTTGACAAATGGTCTTGTAGACCATTGGTTCCCATTGATTCATATCAAATTCCCAAAGCACTACAATTGAGCCAGATGGAGACATCAGTGGATTTTGACCATGTATCCGACCTAGTGGAGTCAAGTGATTTTTTGAGTTAATTTTTTTGCAAGTATTCTTTTTGGTTCATTTTGTTGTACATCATACTTTATTTTTGGTATTAATTAACACTTTATAAAATGCAGGTCATGTGTATGCAGTTGTTGCAGAAGAGAACAATGAAGAAAGAACAGATTACTATTTGTGTCGTTGTGTTGAGCCTAAAAAAAAATTGACAACCGAAATCATTGACAGAGAGGGTATTGAGTACCCAATAGGGTCTGTTGTCGTGACAGGAACATGGCTTCGGAGATACCCTATCAAGAATTCTGATGTTTGGTTGTTCAAGGACTTTGAAACACACAGACATATTCTTCATTTCTCTAACCTTGTTGTTGCAACAAATATTCATTTGATGAAGTATCGTGGTAGACCTCATAACAAGATTTTATGGAAAGTTCGTGAATCTGACCACGAGGCAATACTTGACACAATACGGGTTAGAGCCGATCCTGAAGGCTCACTTGATTGATTCTACGGTTCAGAGTAGAATGATTTTGAGAATTTTGTATAAATCGTCGACGAATTGTTCTATATTCGTTTTTTGTATATATAAATTGTGAGGCCTCACCTCGACTCAGTCTGACATTCAGTGGATTTTATATTTAGACTATGATGGATACTTTATTTTGATGCTTTTTGAGACTTAGAACTTACATGATTTCAGGATTTGGATAACATTGCTATGATTTGATGATTTTACGTATATGCTTTATGAGGTAGAACACTACATGATTGTTAGATAGGATGATATTGCAATGATAGATGTCGTTATTGAATTTGCAGGACTTTACTCTGAATATAGAACTATGATGTATGTTTAGTTTATGTGAATTAGGATGAAATTGCTTATGTGAATTTGCTTGATAAAAGATGTATTCAATCTGTGCAAATGAAAATTGTATGCAAGTAATGATGTGTATTGTTATATTATTGAATTATATTATATATGGATATTTGGAAGTACTAATGTGTAAATTGAGATGCGCAGGAAATTTACCATGTGACCATGGAAATTACGGAGAACCAAACCTAGACTTATGTATGTTCGTAAGCCAGGGTTTGTCTATTTGGAGAGACAACACCCCGTTTGCGTTGTATTTTATTCGTAACAGTATATGTTGCATGAGTGTTAAGTGTTATTTAAATTTATTGTGTAAAAACCACAAGAGACAATTTCATGTTTTATTTTTGTAAAAGTGTTTTATTTGTGTCACTTGACACATGTGTGGATTTAAATTTAAATGTTTTATTTTGTCTCTTGGTGGGAAAGTGTTTAAATTATAGTTCTTCTTAAATAAAATAATGTGTTGTCATAAATACTTTGGGAATATAATATTTGGGGTGGTCAACTTATGTTTGACCCGAAAATAAACTTCAGAGGGGTTTAAAATGGGTTAAATGAACACCTAGGGGTAGTTTAATAGGGTTTCCTAAAGCCCATAAGGTATACCTAGGGGTTAGGGGTAATTTTAGGCAAGTTTCTACTTTATAATGATCTTTTTAACGCTTTAAAAATTGGCTTTTTTGAGTTGTGCGAAAATTGAAAATTAGAAGTTTAAATCTAATTTAGATTTTTCTTATTCGAATGGGAGTCTTTTTGCATTTTTGCTTTCTTTCCCTTTTGGTTTTTAGAAACTTGTGAGAACTCAGAGAGTGAGCTTCTTAAGCAAGATTTTTGGGAATTGAAGGGTAATCACCCACTCTCCATTTTTGGAGACAAGAGAAATTTTGAAAAGAAAATAATGTTATGGAATAGAAAAATTGATTAAGGGTAGAAGGAAAAAGATTCATGGATTGGCCAGCGCTTCATCAAATATCATAATACCTTTGGGCAGATTAAGGTTGGTTTCAGTTATTCATTATAATGTCTTCTTCTTGCTTATGTCTGGAAGTTTGTTGGTGTAAGAAATCTGTGTTTCTTGAATGTATTTGTTGAAAAATCTTTTGGTATTTTTGCATTATGATTTGTGTTGTGTTTTGGGAGTTTCCTCAAGACCCCTTTCTCTTGGGAGAGAAGAGGATCTTGTGGGTGGTAGCAATGACAACCCTCGAGTGAGAGACTCTCTTTTGAGAGCGATCACAAGGGATCTTTGTGTGACCCTTGCTGCATGGTCTGTTTGTGCAATGGGGGTCATAAGGAGGGATATAAGGCTAGAATGCCTTTGGGGGGCATAAGGAATAAGGGGTTGAGATTCTTGATATATTTACTGTGCCATGAGGTGGCTTCTTGTTTATTTCATACTTGCAGTTCTCCTCAGGGTATTGGTCCACTACCACCCTTTGAAAAGATCATCACCAAAGTGTGGTGCTGTGAAGCCAAGTTGGGAGTGTGTCTGATTATCTGTATGCATTGCCTTCTATGTGTTTGCCTGTATGTTATCCGTCTAGGAATTGGTTCTCTGAGCTCGGAGGTGGCTACCAGTTAGCCTAGGCTGGGAGGTGAGCACTCCGTGGTCATATTTGTGTTTTATATTATGCAGGAAAGTCAGGAGAAAGAGAATAGGAACCATGAAAAGACACAGAAGATTATTGTTGAAGATACTTAAATCCAGTTGCAAATATTTGTTTTAATTTGATTCAGAAGTATGCCCTCATTCATAGAAGTGAGAGGCAAGTTGTAATTCTTGAAAATAGACTTGAGTTTTATTGTTGTAGCTAAGCAAGGAAACATCCTGTAAATATGCAGAATATCTTAGAGTTGTAAAAGCTTGTTTTATTTCTACTTCTGTTTGGGTTTCAGAAAAAGAAAAGCCTCTTTGAGTTGCATGTAAAAGCTTCTTTTGTATTATGGAAAATTTAGTTTCAAATAAATTTTATCTATATTCTACTTGTTGAAAAGTATGAGTTATTTTGCTGAAGAATTCTAAGTATTAAAAAAAAAATAAGAGTGTTTTAAGTAATTGTTTTATTAGTGGAAAAATCAATGAATGTGTTTTATTCAGAATAGTATGATGTATTTAAAAAAAAAAAAAAGGTGTTAGAATAAAAGTTTAGCAAAAGATCTACTTCTATTTCTTTTATCAGCAATTAGAATAAATAAATAAAAGAGCCTAAGTTATATATATATATATATATATATATATATATATATATATATATATATATGTTTATTTGTGCACATGTAATTTTGGATTTACATAATGTGTTTCCCATTGTTATTCTGTTTAAAATTTTGTATGTAAATCTTATTAAAAAAATATATATATATTTTTATATATATTCACCCTTAAAACTTTTATATATATAAATTTAAATAAATATAAATATATATATATATAAATATATATACATATATATATATATAATATATTTTAAAGAATATATATAAATTAAAAAAAAAAAAAAAGGAGATTTGGGTTCCATGTGGGCCGCATTGTGTGTACGCACAGTGAGGGCCGCGCGACGCCCACTGTGTGAACACACAGTGCGGGCCGCTCGGCTCCCACTGTGTGGACACACAGTGGACGGCCGCGACCGCCACTGTGTGGCCACATAGTGGTGTGAGCCGCTAGCGGCGCCCACTGTGTGGACACATAGTGGTGCCGCGGCGCCCACTGTGCGCCCACACAGTGGCGCCTCGGCCCTCCCTGTCGCCTTCTTCAAACCTGCAATGAAAATGGCCGCCGCCTTGGGGTTTCGGCCTTGTCAAAAACACTCAATGGTAAGCAAAAAAAATGGATTAAGCCCTAGCTCGGGTAGGGCTAGGGTAAATGAATTAAATTTTACATGATAGTTTAGAGTTGATAATATATTATAAAAAAAATAGAACCCTAATTAGGGTTGGGAAAATATTGTTTATTATTTTGGAAAGTTATTTTAGAAGAATTAAGATATATAAATATATGTAAATATATATCTATATATATATATATATATATATATATATATATATATATATATATATATATATATATATATATATAATTCTGGTTATATTTGGAGTAAGTAATTAATAGAGATTTAAATATTTAAATACCTCTGAATTGGTTTCTAATAGGTAGTAAAAGAAAAAAAAAGAATATACAAATTTATGAAATAAGCCTGGTCTTATAAAATTCAAATGTATTTAGCGAGTTAAATGCTTAATATTGCCCTAGTTAATTTAATTAGAGCATTAAAATTTTAAAATGGTTGTTTAGACTATATGGTCATATTGGAGATTGAATTAATTTTCCTCTCCTATTTCTTTAGCATGATTGTTTTAATAAACTTAATGACTAGGTATCTCGTGGAGATAAATTTAAACCAGTTAGTTTTCCGCAATTAGAATTAAATAAATTATCGATGCTTGGTTCGTTTCAGAATTAGCTCGAATATAATTATGGGAATTTCATTAACGCTTGTCGTGTGAGCGAACTTATTAATTAATTAATATTTTATTAAAAAAAAATCGTTTCGTTTTTGCCCTAAATTTTTGGGCATGACATAAATGCCCATGAGCTGATTTTTACATGTTTAGGGGCATAATTTTGTATATTTAAGTGGCAGTGAGCTGATTTGTACATATGTACATGCCAAATTTTGTATATTAAAATGGTGATGAGCTGAATCACACATATTATAATGCCAAATTTTGTATAAAAGCCCATGAGATGATTTGCATATTAAAATGGCGATGAGTTGAATCGCATATATTGTAATGCCAAATTTTGTATAAAAGCCCATGAGATTATTTGTAAGACAGTTTTTTGTATAATCAAATAGCTAAGAGCTGAATTGAATAATATGTGACAATGTTTTGTGACTATTTTGTGTGTCAATGTTTTGTGACTATGTTTTGAGTATATGTGATGTGTCCCTGGTCAATCATGAGCATTCTTGATTCTTGTATAATCATGGATAATTATTTGAGTCATTATCGGGTCATAGGGGTGATAGATTGAGATTAGATACAATTTGAGCAAAAATTGTCATTGTTGTCAAAAAATTGTCAAAAAAGTTGTCAAGCAACTTCTACATTGCATCGGTAGGGTATGACTCTAGACGTTCTGGTGCTTTGGGATGCACGACAGGGGAATGCCTAGCGTAAACATGCCCACCCAAATGCGCTCGCGATGTCGGTTTGTGCACACGAGGAACATAATCAATTCTAGCCAATCTTGCAACTTTTCCTTGCAAGCAACTGACGGTTTTTTGAGCAGGCAAAAAACTGCTACTAATTGAAAATGGCTTCGAGTCGTCAAAAACTAAGATAGGACATTGTAGAGGAGCCTCACGCGACCCCACGAGATCAAACAGATCGACCGTATGTGTCGTGGATTGGAAGAAACAGTCCATCAAATTTTGACAATTTTTTGGACTCAGGGCACTTGAGAGATCTCACCGATAAGGTATGACTCTTGACGTTCTGGTGCTTTGGGATGTACGACAAGGGAATGCCTAGCGTAAACATGCCCACCTGGATGCGCTCATGATGTCGGTTTGTGCACACGAGGAAGATAATCAATTTTAGCCAATCTTGCAACTTTTCCTTGCAAGCAACTGGCGGTTTTTTGAGCAGGCGAAAAAATGCTACTAATTGAGAATGGCTTCAAGTCGTCGAAAACTGAGATAGGCCATTGTAGAGGAGCCTCACATGACCCCACGGGATCAAACAGATCGATCGTATGTGTCGTGGATTGGAAGAAACAGTCCGTCAAATTTTGATAATTTTTTGGATTCAGGGCACTTGAGAGATCTCACCGGTAGGGTATGACTCTCGATGTTCTGGTGCTTTGGGATGCACGATAGGGGCATGCCTAGCGTAAACATGCCCACCTAGACGCGCTCGCGATGTCGGTTTGTGCACACGAGGAACAGAATCAATTCTAACCAATCTTGCAACTTTTCCTTGCAAGCAACTGACGTTTTTTTGAGCAGGCAAAAAAATGCTACTTGTAGACACCTAAAATTGTCCAGTCTAATTAAATAAATATTTTATTTATTTAATTATCTAAGCTTAATTCTTCTATTAATTAAATAAATCCTTATTTATTTAATTAATTCATTTATCCTCTTCTAGCCTTATTTCTCATTTAAATAAATACATTTATTTATTTAAATTATCATTTTCCTAAATTAAATAAATATCTTATTTATTTAATTGATCCCACTTCTTCTATTAATTAAATAAATCTTTATTTATTTAATTAATTCATTATCTTTTTCTACCCATGACACATGTCATTCATCTCTTAATTCATACATTACCTACCCCTTTCATTATTTTATTATTTCTTCTACCTACCCTCTAATCTTAGCCGACCTCCTTTTACACCTCTCAATCTTATCCCTCCATTTCATATTGTGTCTTCTATTTAAGGAGATGCCTTCTTCATTATCAAACCCTAATGAATCATCTTAAGGACTTGACTACACTACGATCCTACTTGCAACCACATTCCGTTCTTTGTTGAGCTTTTGTGCATATAAAATCTGAGAGCAAATATATCAAGCAAAATCAATGGAGATAGGAAGAATGGAGATCAAAACCCTATTGGACATGTGATGGTATAATCTTTGTGATTTCATTTGATTTGCATTGTCTTAGGTAATCTTCATATGTTATGGTGGATCTTTGTTGATTGTTAGGCTAGGGTTTTGTGGTTGAATTCATTTAGCCTTTCAATATTGTCATTATTGTTATCCATTTTCACCATATACATTTTGGCACGCCCGGTGGGACACTTGTCCCTTTGCATTTAACCTCCTTCTTGCAGATCTTGTGTTTTGAAGTTGCAGATCGAACATTTTCGGCAGCATTTTTGGTATTTTCGCGTCTGCGCACTTTCAGATCGCGTTTTTGATTTTCAGGCGCGTCTGAGGCAACTTTATCCGCGTCTGTGTTTTGTCAATATTTCGTTTTGCAGGTTCCGGGATAGGCGCGTCTGTGTCTTTTCTATCCGCGTCTGTGTTACATAAGCGTGTCTGTGTTACAGAAGCGTGTCTGTGTCGCATGCACCCGCGTCTGTGTCGGAAAGGAGCGTCTGTGATTTTCAGGCGCATCTATGCATAACAGAACCGCGTCTGAAGTTATCCAGACGCGTCTGTGTTGAGGGTAACAGCGTCTGTGTATTTACTGTTTCAGAATTTTAAAATTTTTCATTGATTCAATTTTCGGATTTTGTACTTAAGGTTTCAGATCTGGTTTATTTTTGGACTAACACTTTCAGATCTAGCTAACAAAATTGGTGCAGCTTGTCTTGGAAGCAAAATCGTTTGGTTGAAGGCCCCTATTTTCACAAAGTCTTTTGGGTTTTAAAATTTACCTAACTTGTGTGCTTGCAGGAAGGGGTGATCATTTGAAACAACCCGAACTACTAACAACTTTTGTTGCAGGTCCTTGGCTAGGGTTTTTGAATTTTATTGTGTGCCTTGTTGTCATAGACTAGCAAACACTTCCATTGGTGCACTAAAATTGAATCATTGTCTTTTGTGTCTTGAGCAATAGGCTCTTTTTGTTTATTCTTTAGAGGGTCTGTCTTCCCGTGTGGTCATTAGGACTACTAGTGAGAAGAGGACGACCCAAGTGGTAGCGAGGAAAACCCACCTCATCCGAACCACTATAATCAAATGTATTCATGGTGAAAACTATGAATAACGTGTGCTGATTAGTTCATACTGACACTATGTCTCCCCATAAACCCGTTTGATCAAATTTATTTGATCAGTTATAGGGCGTAACCCCTACCGGCTGGGAGCCTTCTGTATTTACAGAGCTGAAAGTGCCGCATGTATGGCCACACGAGCGGATGCCCTTACTAGCACCATTTTGTTTTAGAGGCCCAAATCCTTCTAGTTGTTGGGGCAGGAGGTCGAACCTCTGGTAGCGGCCCACACACATACGGTTCTTAGTAGAGATACAAAGTTCGCCATGGGGAGTTTTCATGGGGACTGATGCTTGGCTGACCCGAGAAGTGAGTGCCGAGGGTGGAGCCAGTGAGGTCAAGCATCTAAGTATCTGCTCTAAATAGCGTAACCTCGGGGGTAAAACCCCATGTGGGATCAACAACTATTGTCTTGGCCAGCCATAACAATTGTGCTTGACTTATGTTAAACATTCAAAACATTCAAAACCAAACAACAAAACATTGTGTCTTTTGTGTCTTCAAGTGTATGCAAAACAATTTTACATCAAACAACACACTTTTCTTGGAGTCATTTTGGAGTCTAAACACTAGCAAACATTGAGTCCTCGTCAACATTGTGTCCTCTTGTCACGAAAAACAGTCAAACAGTCAGATTTGGTCACAACAAAAACGACTTCACAGATTGGAAAAAAATTGCACAAATTTTACAGAAACGCGTCTGTGTCTGTTTTAACAGCGTCTGTGTTGTCTAGGCGTGTCTATGAAGGGCAGAATAGCGTCTGTGTTTAATATAAGCACGTCTGTGTCGGGTAACCGCGTCTGTGAAGTATACAGTCGCGTCTGTGTCCGGAATTGAAAAACTGTTACAGTCCAGCAAACATAAACAGGAAAATCTCAGAAGCGCGTCTGTGTTGAACAGAGTAGCGTCTGTGTCAGGAAACCGCGTCTGTGAAGTATACAGTCGCGTCTGTGTCTAGAATTGAAAAACTGTTACAGTCCAGCAAGCAAATATAGTCAGTTTCGGAAATCTTGAGCTTCCTAGGTCATCTCTCTAAGGTTTCATTTAGCATTCAACCTGTCCTTGGGTCTCACAAAGTCCATCATTGCTTTACACCTTACATTACATTCACATTTGTCTAAACTTGAGTCAAAAGGTCACTTGCTTGTCCTCATCATACTTTGTCAACACTACATACAACAACACTTTGCTAAGTGGTCCCTCATCAAGGTTTCTTACCTTTGGGTCTCATTTGGTCTTACTTAGGGTCAAGGTCAGCTTACCTCATCAAGAGAAACTATCCTCTCTTTGGAAGTCACACCTACTCTACTACATACATACTTGGTCTTACACTTTGGACATTGCAAGTACACCTCAGATTCATTTACATTTCATCCAACTCTTGGTCTTCCGTACTCTTTCCATTTTTCATCTAGTCTCACATATCTTAGTTAATACCTAGTTCATGGTTGAAACCCGTCTTCAAAAATCTAGGAGAGAAACTAAAGAAGCTCAAGAGTCCGCAAACATGAGTTCTTATGAGTATGACAATGATTTATTTTTCAATACTGATCACACTACATTACCTGACATGGAGGCTTATAGAAACATCCCAAATGTTGAGAACATGGACACTCTAAACAACAATGCTAAGCCTTCAAATTCATCTTTTCAGGATCAAGTTCTACAAGCAATCAAGTGAATACTCAAACAACTTCTAGATCACAAAGGAAGTACACTCCATTGGGAGAACCACTTGAGTCAGTCTTCAAGAAGCTAGTGGCAAACAAGGTGATCACAATTCCAGATTTCCTGCCATATGAACCAAAGGTCAAACCAAATTGGTGGAATGATGATGAGTATTGTGAATTTCATAAAAGCAAGGGTCATAAAACAGGTAATTGTCATCGACTGAAGAACATTGTGCAAGATCTCATTGATAGAGGTGACATTGAGATTGAGGGACACTCATCCAATCAAGAACATGAGATGTTTAAGGAACCATTCCCAAAGCATGACAATGGAAAAGCTAAAGTCACAGATGATCAAGCTAACTATACTAGAACACCTTACAACTATGATTCAACTATCAATCATATCTCGATGGACAATCATATCTCTACTATTACCATCAAGAACAAAAACCCTGAGAATCCTCCTCAGCGACCCAAGATTGTCCTAAGAGGTGTTGGATCTTCTTCCGAGCCTACCTCTGAATGTCATGTTACAACTTGTCGAGGTAAAATTACTTTGCCAGGTGCTTCAACTAAAAACACTGCTTCTTCATCTACCAAACCTGAGTATGACCTTGTAGAACAGTTAGGGAAGACACCCGCGCTCATCTCCATCCTTGAGCTCTTACGCATATCCCCCGCTCATAAAGCTATTCTTGACAAAATCTTAAGAGACACCGCCGTTCCTATTGATCTGAACGTGGACCAGTTTCAAGCCATGGTGGGATACCTTTCCATTCCACATTCCCTTACATTCACAGAAGCTGATGACGCCTCCATAAGTCAGCCACATAATGCACCATTACATATTGAAGCCATCATACACAAACATCGAATAAAGCGAGTCCTGATAGATGGAGGAGCTGGTCTAAACATTTGTACATTGAGCACCATTAAACAATTGGGATATTTCGATAAAGCTGTGAATTCAAAGAATCAAATCACCATCAAGGCATATGATGATGAAGAACGCTCATCCAAGGGCACGGTCACCTTACCTCTAAGAATTGGGCCAGTTACAAAGGATGTGGTTTGTCAGGTCCTAGATTTAGATCTCACTTATAATATATTGCTAGGACATCCTTGGATTCATGAAATGAGGGCAGTCCCATCGACATATCACCAATGCATTAAATTTCCTCACAATGGAGTCGAGGTAACAGTTAACGGCGATCCTAATCCGTTCATATATTGCAATAACTTGAGATCACATACTTAGACCATCATTCCTAGTAATCGTGAAGCTGTTTCTTCTTCGGCATACATTGATCCTGAGTCATTAAAACCTTCGACATCAAAACAAGGTGAACTTAAAGGCAAATTTTGGGACAAAGGCATGGGAGAATACACTTTAAATCAGACCATGTATTTACGACAAGTCATGAACTCTCCAAAAGAATATGGAAGGCCTCATCTTAACAAGCAAACATTCATCATGATGCTCAAATGGGACCCTACTACCTTTCAAAGATGGGGCGAACTGGAAGAGGAAGGTTTATACAAAATGCTCTACAAAGACATTGAAGATGACACACAAGATCAGATCAATATACCCTGTGAGAAATATGGCAAAGGCTTCAAGATTTTACAAAAATTTGGGTATGATGGAAAAAGCCCTCTTGGGTTACGCAAAGAAGGCGTTATGGAGCCCTTACAACCTGAATTGACTATAAAAAGGGAACGCTCGAAGGGACTTGGTTTTCTAACTTCCAAGATCCACACTAAAAGGACAGAAGAGGCATCACAAATCAAAATTGCCAAAATTCAACAAGAGGATCGCTATTCCACAGACTCCAACGAATGGGAATGGGGTTCAGACAAATCCTCCAGTGACTATGAGCTCACCGAGACATTCAGAGAGCCATGTGAACACACAAAAGAGGAGGAGTTTTATAACAAATTCAAAGTTGGTCAAGAAACAACCCATGAGGAGTCTACACAATCCTTGTCTCAAGGTTCTAGGTTGAAATCACGTAGGATGAGAACACCTATTCCGGAATGCGCTACTAGTAATGATAATTTGGACTCGCTCGTGATCGAGACTGATGAGGAGAGTGCCATCGATGACCTCGATAATTACCTTGACATACCCGAATATAACCACATCTTCACTCTTAGCCCCGCTAACTTCGAAGACATTAACAGCCTTCCCCTTGTTCATCACCAACTCATTGACTGGGATAATGAAGGACCTCCACAGTTGGATACATTCCAAAACGATGAAGCTTTTATTGATTATCTAGGCATACGAAATGATTTTCCCCCTGGAGACCATAAAGCGGGATACACCATAGAACTCAATAGCGTGGCATATTTTGGTGAGAGTGTCGGACCTTCCAGTTGCAAAAATGTGAAAATAAGAACAAATTAAGGGTCTTATGGCGAAAACCACACTGTGGCTCTATCTGACCCCAAAAAAGTAAAAAGAAAGGACGTATCTGAGGGTGAAAACCTCTCTGAGGCGCTCGAAGATGGAAGGCTCGACATTCTCCCATCATCATATGAGGAAAAATCATCCATGTTGGTAGAAGAAACTATCAAAACAAACATCGGTACAGAAGAGGTTCCGCACAACATATTCCTAGCTCAATCACTAACAGAGTCTGAAAGGTCAAAATTCATAAATTTCTTCAAAGAGCGACAAATCAACTTCGCCTGGTCATACGCTGATATGCCTGGATTGGATCCGGATTTGGTAATGCATCATCTGACAGTCAAATCGGGGGCAAAACCAGTAAAACAGAAATTGAGAAAAATGCATCCACAAGTGGCATTACTAGTCAAAGCAGAGCTGGAGAAGTTATTGGATGTCGGATTCATACGCCCAATTGATTATCCGGAATGGATCTCTAACTTGGTACCTGTCAGTAAACCAGATCGCAGCATCAGAATTTGCACAGATTTCAGAGACATCAACAAAGCTTGTCCAAAGGATGACTTCCCATTACCAAACATTGACTTGATCGTTGATCTCACAGCAGGTCATGAAATGCTATCATTAATGGATGGATTCTCTGGCTATAATCAGATAAGAATTGCACCCGAGGATTAACACAAAACGGCATTTACTTGTCCGTGGGGAACTTTCTATTGGAATGTCATGCCCTTTGGGCTAAAAAATGCAGGTGCTACATATCAAAGAGCTATGACTACTATCTTTCATGATCTCATGCATGTAACTGTGGAAGATTATGTTGATGACCTCTTGGTCAAATCAATAGACAGAAATACACACTTGGACATACTTTCAGTTGCCTTTGATCGGTTGGAAAAATACAAAGTAAGATTAAACCCCAAGAAATGTGTCTTTGGAGTAACCTCAGGGAAGCTCCTAGGATTCATCGTGTCCAAAAGAGGAATTGAAGTGGATCCAACAAAAGTCAAAGCTATCTTGGAAATGCAACCACCAAGAAATATCAGTCAACTTCGATCCTTACAAGGCAGACTCCAGTCCATACGAAGATTCATAGCACAACTGGCGGATAAGTGTAATCCTTTTCAGCACCTGCTACATAAAAACATCAAATTCAAATGGGATGACAACTGTCAACAGGCTTTCCAGATGCTCAAAGACTATCTCCTAAATCCACCAGTTCTGATGCCACCAATTCCAGATCAACCACTGCTACTATACATATCAGCTACTCCGACAGCACTAGGGGCACTCTTAGCACAACAAATTGTTGGGGGCAAGGAAAAAGCAGTATACTATATCAGTCGCACATTGGTGGGATGCGAGCTAAACTACACACCAATTGAGCGCGCATGTCTCGCCGTGGTCTTTGCTTCACAGAAATTACGACATTACATGCTCACTCATAAGACTAAGTTGGTTGCAAGAATTGATCCATTAAAATACCTTCTCAATAAAGCAACACTTACTGGGCGACTGGCCAAATGGGTAATGATACTGAGTGAATTCAACATCGAGTATGTGGACAGAAAAGCAATAAAAGGACAAGCCATCGCAGATCAATTAGCAGATGCTCCCATGATAGATGATGTTCCTCTAAGTTCAGAATTTCCAAATGAATCCATTTTAACAGTGTCACATGCAAAGCCATGGCAACTATACTTTGACGGCTCATATACACAGCATGGGGCAGGAGCTGGCATCCTCTTTATAACTCCTCAAGGGGATTCTATACCAAAATCATACCGCTTATCATTTCCTTGCACTAACAATATAGCGGAATATGAGGCATTAACAACAGGATTACGAATTGCAGTTCAATGGAAGATCCAGGAACTTCGTGTTTTTGGAGACTCCCAACTTGTTATCCGTCAAGCAACTGGTGATTATCAAACAAAAGATGAAAATTTAATGCCTTATGAACAAATGGTGGATGATTTGAAACAGCACTTTACAAAGATAGACTTTGAGCAGATACCAAGAGAGCAGAATCGCACCGCAGATGCCATGGCTACAATTGCTTCATTGATTGATTTACCTCCAAACGAGACCCGCTATGAGTTCTTGGTGGATAACCTTTTGGTCCCTTCATATGAGATAATGCCTACTGAGATGATATGCGTTGTTGGTCCTGAATCCCAGTTATATGGTTCCATCTTCACATACCTTCGCGACAATACCCTACCTCCTGATCTATCAAATAACCAACGCCGCACCTTCATTCGCCAATCCTCTCGATATGTCATTTTAGCTGATATCCTATACCGACAAGGTCTAGATGGCACTCTTCTTAGATGTCTAGAAAGCGACGAAGCTCAGATTGCGTTACGTGAAGTGCATGAAGGGATATGTGGTCCACATGCTAGTGGTCCTACCTTGGCCAAGAAACTCATTAGGACTGGATATTACTGGCCCAATATGGAAAAAGACTCATATCAGTTTGTCAAGAAATGTAAGCAATGTCAAATTCATGGAGACCTCATACATGCGCCAGCACAAGAACTACAACCACTTGCGTCTCCTTGGCCCTTTTGTCAGTGGGGACTCGATCTCATAGGCAAGATTCATCCTCTTTCTTCCAATGGTCATAAATTCATTATCACTGCCACAGAGTATTTTACAAAATGGATTGAAGTCGTGCCTCTCACACAAGTGACGGGAAAGCAAATTGCTACATTCATCCTTAACTATGTCATTTGCCGATACGGTATTTCGGTTTCCATTATCACTGATAACGGGCGTCCCTTCAAAAATCAGGATGTTCGCGAACTCTATGACCGCTTCCATATTTCCCATCGTTTCTCCACACCATATTACCCCCAAGGTAATGGCCAAGCTGAGGCGTCTAATAAAACAATCCTTAAAATCCTCAAGAAGACAGTCGACGACGCTGGCCGTAATTGGCATATCCAACTCAATCCTGCACTCTGGGTCTACCGCACAAGCGTCCGTACACCTACAGGAGCTACACCCTATTCACTAGTCTATGGTTTTGAAGCCATCTTGCCTATTGAGGTCGAGTTATCCTCTTTACGGGTCTCTTTGCAAAACATCATCACTAATGAAGACTACAGGGTTTCTCGCTTACAGGAACTAGAACTGCTGGATGAACAGAGACAAACTGCTTTTAATCATCTCAAGGCTTACCAACAACGAATGAGTCGCAGCTACAATCACAAGGTCAAGCCTCGCACATTTGAGGTAGGTGACTTGGTTCTCAGAGAAAACCCCAAGAATCAGCAAGACAGAGAGAAGAAGGGCAAGTTTGAACCAAACTGACTTGGTCCTTACATCATCACAGCAGTATATGGATCTGGGGCATATCAGCTCTCAACTACAGAAGGTGAACCTTTGGAGGATCCTATCAACAGCATGCACCTTCGCAGGTTCTACACATAGCTCGTTGGAATATCCTAATTCAAAAATACAAAAAAAATTATAAAACAAAAAAAATCATTGGTGAAAACCTAGCAAACAGGCGCCTTGTGACATAAAAAACATTGAAAAATCGAAAAGAGTAAAGAGAAATAATTTCGTCCAATGGTGAAAACCACTTCGGTGGTGCCCTAGGCAAGTACCATGGTGAAAACTGGGTCACCAGCGCCATGCGTAGAGACATTGCTCCTCCCTCCTTCAGGATTCTCTTTCATTATTTCACTTTGCACACACTCACAACCTATTCGTTCATAACAAACTTACCCATTCCCATCATGGCTTGTTATTGATCTACCTAAGATTGGTTAGCCATTCATAATAAACCTCCTTTTCCATCCATAATAAATCAGATCCTATCTGTGGCTAAGGCAAATCCTACGTCTAGTGATGGGTGTGGAATTGAGAACATCACATGTTTCGAGGAGTACAGTTTCTTCCAGCTTCCTTCAGTCTATCCGCGCACAATCCGCAATAAAGCAGCATTTGCATCACAGATCCGCAATAAGGTTTCATCTTCTTTGCAATAAAGTATCAGTTTCAGATAAGACACAGCAGCAACAATGGGCTTCAACAAATCAAATCTTTCAACAGACTCAGACAACATTGTGGTTCAGTGTTATCTATCCTTTCTGTGAAAGTGAACATTGTGACCACAATCAAATCAGACTTATACAAGTGACAAGAGACACTAAATTTGAGGACTACAGTGGATGTTGGTGTCGAGTCTTGGTTTTCTTTTGATTTTATCTTTTAGATGACATGTCTTTTAGCTTTTCCAGGATGTCTCTGACTAGAGATTCTATCTCCAGGATGTCTTTGACTAGAAAGGCAAGGATGGGGTATCGTCACCTATTTGTATTTTCTGTCTATGGATTGTCTCTTAGTAATGCTATGACTTGTCCAAGGATATGAGGACACTGTGAGTCTAGTGTGAACTAGGGCATTCCTTGTTTGTGACTGTCTTATCTCCATGCAAACAGGTACAATGACTTTCTAGGTCGAACATATGCCTCGATTGTCATAACCTATTTTGTCATAATAAAGCTTAATGATGATAATGCACAAGAAGCTCTTTCACTTTCATATCTTCTATCTTTCATCCCCCTTTCTTGATTGACTTCCATCGTCCTTCTCAAGTCCGCGTAGCCTGCTATCACATGACTGAGTATAATGACACACCAAAAACATTTGCATTTCATGTAGTTGTACCTACATTACCACATATAAGTATTTCATACATACATATAGATATCACAACTGCATCACATCCTGCACACAATACCTGTTAGCACAATTTACATTTGCATTATCATATTCATATACATTACATACATTTACATTTGCATTGGCATAACATTTTAAAACATAAAAGAACAAAAATATTGCATTACATACATATTTGCATCCATATCATAAGCATCACATAAGAACATCTCATCACATAGGTACACATGCATATAGCTGCCGCAAAGATGAATCATCTCATATATAATCATAAAGTGTCATAATACAATGATGTCCAAATCATATGGCTACAATCACCCGCAGGTGTCTACAAATACAAAAGAATGGTACAACACTGATACAATGGGAGCCCTCTAAAGCTATGATGAACTCCCTCCCTCGGAGCCGCCAGGCCTCGATGGAATCTGAGCCCCTGAAGGACCCGCCCCAGGATCATCCCACCTGCCTCCTCTATCTGGTGGTGGTGGAGGACCCATAACCCCACCGCTAGATGCCTGCCTCCTTCGACTCCCTCCCGTAGCTGTCGATGTATGCGACGGTCTATGGAAGCTCCTCGCCCGATGATCTGCTGGCACTGCACCGTAGTAGAGGTCCCTCCAGTACCCTATCTCCTCTCCTGCCCACAGGACATATGCATAGCCTGCCCCTGTGTCCTCCGCCGCCTGCCTCCCTGCCCTCAGCGCTGTCTCAACCTCTGTGTAGCGCTGAATCGCCTGATCTCTCTCCCGCTCAGTATCCCTGAGCCTCGTCCTGAGTCGGTCTCTCTCCCTCTCCAACTCTTGTATCTCGTCTGCCTGACCCTGGCAGATCTCCCTGAGCTCAATCAGCTCATCCTCCTCTTGATCCCCACCCTCTGCCTTGGCCTGTGGCTCTCCCTCTGTAGGTGCCTGCCCTTGTATCGGTACCTGTACTGGTGCCTGTACGGGTACCTGTCTCTGTCCCTGCACCTGTCCCTGCACCTGTCCCTGTCCCTATCTCTGCCTGGGATCTTGTGCTGCTGGTACCTGTAGGGGTAATCCACCGCGACCCCTCACCACCCGAGCCTACCGCTCCTCTCCACCCTCTCTCCGAGGTGCAACTCGCCTCTCTCCCACTACTCCCCTCTGCCTCCATCGGCCTCTACCCCCATCACCCCCGCCATCATCATCATCATCATCTCCTCCTCCATCTCCATCCAATAGCTCCCCTGGATCTGTCAGTCATGGGAATGGATGCT
Organism: Cryptomeria japonica; assembly: GCF_030272615.1. Taxonomy (NCBI): domain Eukaryota; kingdom Viridiplantae; phylum Streptophyta; class Pinopsida; order Cupressales; family Cupressaceae; genus Cryptomeria; species Cryptomeria japonica. The sequence continues at coordinate 554,469,152 of NC_081409.1, read as the reverse complement.
CCGCCCAATATGCTGAATACTCAGCATCCATCCCAGCATCATCAACCTCTGGCCACATGTCCCAGGGTAGAGGTATCATCTCTGCCAGCTGTGTCAGCGCCTAATCATATGACAATAAAGGCCCAAACTGTGCCTGATCCCTAACTGTACGGACATACATACTCGAGCCTCGTGGCATCCTCTGAATCCGGCCAAACTGTCGGCCAACCCTGTCCACAAGCTGCCTCTCTAACACATAGGGCGTCCGCCCAATTTGATACCTACTCCGGAAGGTGTATGGAAACTCCAATGCGTCATCCTCCCACTCCTCGCATCCTAGATACGGTCTCCAGATGACTACATCAATATCATCCAGCACTTGCCGCTAATGCTTTAACCTGCCAATCCGCGGTTGTGAGGTGATCATGTCGTACAAGTGAACAAAGCTGCGTCCATGTCCCCTGCCTCGGAAGTGTATCGGCCTCGTCACTGGCAGATGCTCATAGGCCCAAACCTGCAGTAGTGTCACCACGCAGCCCAATCCCACTGACCCATGGTACACAAACTGGTGAAGCTCATAATATAAGTGGGCCAACACACATGGTCCCCAAGCATATCTGGTGTGCTGCGTCACCAGTGTCTCCAATGTTCTACCCCAGCCCACTGCCAATCCCCGTGTCGCCCTATCCGGACACAAGAACCCACTAATCACTCCTCCAATCACAGCTGGCAATGCTAACCCTGTGGCTGTCATGGTGTCCCATGCCACATGACCAACCCTCATCTCTAGACCGGGATCCTGAAACACCTGTCTCAATGCCTCTCTGTCACCATCTCGATCATATGGAATCAAGTCTCCATCAATCGGTATGTGCAGAATCCTATAGACATCCTCAAGGGTGACTGTCATCTCACCCATCGACAAATGGAAGGTACACGTCTCTGAGTGCCATCTCTCAGCAAGCGCAGTCAGCAAACCCATGTTCACCCGAAACTCAGGCACATACAGAATATGTCTCAGACCCATAGCCTCAATAGAAGCTCTGTCCTCGAAGGTCAGCTCAGGTCGCAATCTCTGCGTCAACAGGAATCTCTCCCGTGACTCTAGCATCGGCAAGTACTCCTGCAGTCAAGCAAATTAATCATGTCAGTCATGGTGGCATTCACTGTTAATCACAAAATGCTACTTTTTATCTAAATGCATATGGTTATCTATCCTAGTGACACTCACTGTTCATCACAAAGTGTTACTTCTATTCTAGAAGTACTCCCTGTTCATCACAAAGTACTATGTGTGTGACACTCCCTGTTCATCACAAAGTGTTACTCACATTTGCACTCCCTGTTTATCACAAAGTGTTGCTCATACTTTGGGTACTCCCTGTTCATCGCAAAGTACTCTATCTTGGTACTCACTGTTCATCACAAAGTGCCTTGATCTATCCCAGTCTTCCTAGAGGACCTGCTTGAGTGTATCCTCTCAGCAGCTTATCCAATCGACAGCGTATGTTTATCACAGAACTGCCGATTTGACCTAGAAGACCAAAACTTGCATTTTTCAATGCAAACGCGCTTGACTGACACAAACGCGCCTATAGACTGCACAGACGCGCCTGTACAACACAGACGTGCCTGTATAACGCAAACGCGCTCATACCGTGCATAAACGCGACTTGGCGACGCAGACGCCCCTGCACGATGCAGACGTGCCCGCAATCGACACAAATGCGGTTCCAGACACAGAAGTGCTTGGCACCGACATAGACGCGCCTGTCGGACACAGACGCGCCTGGCATCGACGCAGACGCGATTGCACGTTTTCATACTTTTTTGGTACCCTATTCCTAAGCGCATTTATTGCTCTAACTAGCATGCATTAATGACAAAAATACATGCGTCAAAATATGAGGAGGTTTGATGGTACTTACCGGCTCTCCTGCCTCTGCTGGCCTCTGGAATCGGCGAACGCGGTCGAATCTATGAACCAAGGCCATCGTTGCTGACTGCTCTTGCTCTTTTCTCGCTCTGCACTTTGATCTCATGATGGTGTAGATGACAATGAGGATGTCTTTTGCCTGTGGTCTATCTTATAGCCTACCTTAGCCCTCGCCTTCATTTCCCGAGTCAGTCTTCAGTATCCCGTGACTTTGTCACTTTATTCGGTCAATCCATTCTAGCCTTTCTTTCTTATCGAGAGATTGTCTGCAATCTTTTCAGACATTTTCATCCAATCTCTCGAGGGGGCATATCATTCCCATTCTGGGGCAACTCTGTATCAGTTCATCTTATCTTCTTTGAAACAACGCGACAAGCCGCATTGTCTCAAAGAGGGGCAAAATGTAGACACCTAAAATTGTCCAGTCTAATTAAATAAATATTTTATTTATTTAATTATCTAAGCTTAATTCTTCTATTAATTAAATAAATCCTTATTTATTTAATTAATTCATTTATCCTCTTCTAGCCTTATTTCTCATTTAAATAAATACATTTATTTATTTAAATTATCATTTTCCTAAATTAAATAAATATCTTATTTATTTAATTGATCCCACTTCTTCTATTAATTAAATAAATCTTTATTTATTTAATTAATTCATTATCTTTTTCTACCCATGACACATGTCATTCATCTCTTAATTCATACATTACCTACCCCTTTCATTATTTTATTATTTCTTCTACCTACCCTCTAATCTTAGCCGACCTCCTTTTACACCTCTCAATCTTATCCCTCCATTTCATATTGTGTCTTCTATTTAAGGAGATGCCTTCTTCATTATCAAACCCTAATGAATCATCTTAAGGACTTGACTACACTACGATCCTACTTGCAACCACATTCCGTTCTTTGTTGAGCTCTTGTACATATAAAATATGAGAGCAAATATATCAAGCAAGACCAATGGAGATAGGAAGAATGGAGATCAAAACCCTATTGGACATGTGATGGTATAATCTTTGTGATTTCATTTGATTTGCATTGTCTTAGGTAATCTTCATATGTTATGGTGGATCTTTGTTGATTGTTAGGCTAGGGTTTTGTGGTTGAATTCATTTAGCCTTTCAATATTGTCATTATTGTTATCCATTTTCACCATATACACTACTAATTGAAAATGGCTTCAAGTCGTCGAAAAACGAGATAGGCAATTGTAGACGAGCCTCACGCGACCCCACGGGATCAAACAAATCGACCGTATGTGTCGTGGATTGGAAGAAACAGTCCGTCAAATTTTGACAATTTTGGACTTAGGGCACTTGAGAGATTTCACCGGTAGGGTATGACTCTTGACGTTTTGGTGCTTTGGGGTGCATGACAGGGGCATGCCTAGTGTAAACATGCCCACCCAGATGCGTTCGCGACATCGGTTTGTGCACATGAGGAACATAATCAATTCTAGCCAATCTTGCAACTTTTCCTTGCAAGCAACTAACGGTTTTTTGAGCAGGCAGAAAAATGCTACTAATTGAAAATGGCTTTGAGTCGTCGAAAACCGAGATAGGCCATTATAGAGGAGCCTCACGCGACCCCACGGGATCAAATAGATCGACCGTATGAGTCATGGATTGGAAGAAACAGTCCGTCAAATTTTGATAATTTTTTGGACTCAAAGCACTTGAGAGATCTCACCGGTAGGGTATGACTCTCGACGTTCTGGTGCTTTGGGATGCACAACAGGGGCATGCCTAGTGTAAAAATGCCCACCTAGATGCACTCGCGATGTTGGTTTGTGCACACGAGGAACAAAATCAATTCTAGCCAATCTTGCAACTTTTCCTTGCAAGCAATTGACGATTTTTTGAGCAGGCGAAAAAATGCTACTAATTGAAAATGGCTTTGAGTCGTTGAAAACTGAGATAGGACATTGTAGATGAGCCTCACGCGACCCCATGGGATCAAACAGATTGACCGTATGTGTCATGGATTGGAAGAAACAGTCTATCAAATTTTGATAATTTTTTGGACTCAAGGCACTTGAGAGATCTCACCGGTAGGGTATGACTCTCGACGTTCTGGTGCTTTGGGATGCACGAAAAGTGAATGCTTAGCGTAAACATGCCCACCCGTACGTGCTCGCGACATCGATTTGTGTACACGAGGAATAAAATTTGACCGTTGCGAGCGTGAGGGTGCTCTCGTACCAAACACATTGTTGTTTAAATTCATATTGTCGATTTTTGTTGTTTATATTCATATTGTTAATTACATATGCAAATATTCATTTAAATTTATAAAAGGGAAGCCACCAAATACAGCGAATACACAATAATGAACTGAATACAAGGAGTTTTGTAGGGTTAATTCAACATTTTAGAAATTTTATCAAATCATATTCCATGATTGCAATGTTTTATATCATATATTTTTGTTGTTTATATTCATATTGTTGATTACATATGCAAATATTCATTTAAATTTATAAAAGGACAACCACAAAATACAACGAATACAAAATAATGAACTCATTACACATTTATTGGATCGAATATCGATATTTATATATATAAAAAAAGGCATGTCTGCCAAGTCAATACAAGTATTACAAAAATGTGGCATATGCCATGTCCAATTCGATATACAATAAAAATGTAGAATATATCTACATGTATTGGTCATTCTATGACCAAAACTAACACTATATGATCCTAAACTTGTGGTGGATCATCAAAATCAAGCCTCTTCGACGCAGTACGCGGCTCTGTAGATGGCTGCAAAACCACAATTCAAAAGCCAAGCTAGAATTCTTTTGTAGAAAATAGTTCACAATTGACATCATAACTATGCATTTAACTTTAATTCCTTTGCAATTGAAATGTAGATTACCTCATCGACTGATCCAGGAGCTAATGTCTTCACTTTCCTCTCCTTGTCACTCTTAGGAGTTTTCTTGAAGACATACTTAAATTGATCCACATTATGGTCGTACCGCGAAGGAGTCTATTGTAGATTAAATGTACAATTAATACAATGTACTAACATAAATATATCAAAAACACTTAAAAGCTATAATATAGAGAACAATGACGTACCTGTGCCTGAGATGCTTCTCCAATGGACTGAGGATGGCTCACCATTGATGTAGAAACTGACGCTATTACCTATACAAAAAATGTACAAAGATTAAATACAATTAATATAATGATAAGTATTGAAGGTTGAAAACAATGAATTTTACATATCAAACAAAAGTGTACCGGATCATGAGATGCTTCTCCAGTGCAAGGAGGAGGGTTCGCCATTGACGAAATAGGTATGGATATTTCCTGTATGAAAAAATTATTAGATTATAATATATCACAAGTTCACATGTACGCGTGCATATAATCATGAAATCAAGAAAATAAAGTAGAGATACATACCTCCACCCTCTCTTGATCTGCGGGCGAATCAGGTGCATTCAACATATCCACAAAGCTCAATGGCCGTTGTACATGTAAAATAGACAATAAACACTAATCAATCTACAAACCCCAACTAATACTTGATTTCAACATTTTCAAACAATTGTACAACTAAAAATGTGTTCAATTACCTTCTTCACACGTTTTGGCGTCTTCGAGATATTCTTTTTCTTTGGACAAGCCCTAGACGCGGAGGGGGTGCCCTAAAAACAGAAAATTAACATGAGATATTAGTACAAATAATAAATTAAACATAATTTTAAAAATCTAAAATGAAATGACTTGCATATTCCATCAAAACAATACATAAGAAGAGTTGTACAAAATATGATACCGTATAGCCTTGTAGGCCAAAATCGATCGTCGACAACGTGATGTCATCAATCTGGGACATTTCGTCCCCTGTCAACACCTACAAACCAGAAATTGGACCAAGTATTAAAGATAGTTAGTATATCTTGTATTTTTTTGAATTCAAAGTGTACTATTCTATTTTAACATGTTACAAAATTTATACCTCAGGCGTCGAAGTTGCAGCTATGGTAACTGGGGGAGGTGTATGGGATACCGTTGCTGCATCCTGAAATGCATATTATTTGTCTCAATTTAAATTGATGTATAAATGAAAATTCATTTATGTAATTACAAAATTAAAGTGACTGATAAATAAAATGTTATGAATTCAAATCAACACACATGTGTTTGTGGCTCCTGGGCAACCACAAATCATGCATAAATGATATGAGTATCTATCTGCACCGGCTGCATCATCTATCCCCGAGCATATCCCCGAGCAACTGACACACATATGGTCGATGGGCTCTCTGTCGCCCTCTAACAGCTCATCATCCAATACAATAGGGTGTGCTAATGATGTCCCATGCTGGATGATGGCACCAGTCAATGTTGTGGCAGCCTGAAGAGTCTGTAGCTCCATCGACTCTTTCAGCTCTAATGGGATAGCCTGATGCACCTTGGGTTTGGGTGCTAGGGGGCGGCGACTCTCCGCGGCTAATCGCCTACAGGCTCCAGGTCTATCTTGGGCAGAGCCACCACGTCTACCATGAAACTCTCTCATGTCAAAATAATTTGGGCACACATTGAGCACAAACTCACAATATATTTTTCTCAAAAAATATAATGGCACCTCATAATTATTACAAGGTGGATCGTCAAAGACCATCCACCACCTTTGGCAAAAAACAAAAAGGGCACATATTTGTTGTTTAGAAATATTTTTGTTTTTAACTCCATCGTATGATAGCCCATTGGCATAGAATTGACGACACCTATCCCTAAAGCTTCCCCATTTGGTAATTTCAGTGGAAACAGCTATGGCACCACTAGCTAATGTTTCTAGGCTAGTGGCAAGGGATTGATGATGGTCAAGTTCAGAAGTTTTCAATTTTACAATCAGTCTATTGATTTTGGATGTATTTTGCCCTAGCTGATTAATTAATTCTTCCTGTGTTTCGGTTGTGCGGTCAAAAGGAGGAATTGGGGGTTGTTCTTATGTGTTTTTAGGAGGTGCATTTGGTTGTTCTTGTGGGTTTTCAGGAGGTGCATTTGGTTGTTCTTGTTCTGGATTACAAGAATCTATTTTTTGAAACAAAAAATGAAAAAACCTAATCAAAATTAATGAAATTAAATTCAAAATGTAAAACAAATTGCATAAACCAGAAAGAAAGACAAAAAAAAAAAAAAAAACTAACCTTGATCCATAGCCTGAGGACAAATTTCGCACCCTGTTCACGGATTAGCTTAAAAAATGGGAAAAAAAGTGTAAAGCGGAAAAATCGAACCCTAGTCGTTCTCCCCTCCCCAACTCCAAGGAGAGAGAAGGGGGAGTCACTAGGGTTGATGGTTTTCACTTAGGAGGGACTTTACATTCAAAAGAGGGGTTGAAACCCACAAGATCTAATCCCACACAATGCAAGATTGGATTCTAAATGAGTTTCAAGGGTTAGGACATCAAAGATACCCTCTTTTGTAAAGAATGTAGATAGAAAGATTGAACTAGGAATGCATGTAAAGTAGGAAAGATTCGCTTATAAACAGAGATAGGGATATGGGATGAAGCTGCGGACCTGGAATTAGCAGTAAAATGTCGAGACGGTGTTGTTCTGCAAATTTGAGCGAAAGTTGACGGGACGATGGCGCCCGGTGTGCACACGGTCCTCCGAAAAATCCGCGAAACGAAGGGGGATATGTTCGTCTCTGCACAAGGATTCCAGATCTTCAATTACAGCTGCGTACCTGCAACCTTGTTGTAAGAATGCTTGTATTCTTACATGCGAAGGTGTAATGTATGTAGTATGTAATGTGTTGTAAGTGATCTCCTCTTCAATGGTTGAATCCTTGTCTTGAAGGCAACACCTAGCCTTGAATGGAGACTTAGAATGCTCAATTGCTTGAAGGAATGCTTGAATGCTTGAATGTTTGAATGTTTGAATATCGCTTCTGCCTTTTTCATACATATGTCCTCCTCTTTTTTTCTCCCCCTTTCTAGGAGAGGAAAAGTAGTTTATATACTTGTCAATTAGGGCTGATAGACTAATTTTCCCGACCTTAGGCCGACCAAGAGACATTATTTTCCAATTTGCAAACTTAAAGACCCGAAGCCCCATAAGAGACCGGGCCCAAAATAGGGCCAGGGACCAGGGCGTTGGGCGCCATGGTCCTAGGGGACCAGGGCGCTGGGCGCCATGGTCCCACCTCCCGGGACAGTAGGGTGCAAGGAGGATCAGGCCAGGGTGCTGAGAAATGCAGTTTTTGATGTCATGAACAAGTTTCAGGGTCTCCATTCAGGTTCCGTGTTGCATCGCCACCGTGAAGACCCAAATGCAGTCGAAATTGCAAGTGTCACAATTTTAGGACGCTACATTAAGCCCCCACTTTAGCGAGAGTATAAGCGTACGCTCATACTTCCGGTAAAGTACAAGGAAACAACATTGAAAGACTTTCACCACGTCAAGGAGGCAAGATACACCAAGCCCCCAGTGGACTAAGGATCTTACGACTTCGATTGACAAAGTAAAAGGGAAGATCACGAGGGAGAACCATGACTGTCAGTAGTAAGGTTCCCTCACTATGAGTCATGCAAGAAAGATATCAAAAATTTTCAAGGCAAAGCTAAATTTGTCAAGAAATTTTCAAGTATCTTGAAAAGATATGAACGGGATGTATGCCCCCCTACGTTAAAGCGATCGCACACGCCTCACCGGGGGTGATTGCTTTAAGGTAGTGATACATATAAGAATGAGAAGGGAAAGGAGCACGTTATCACAAGGATTTAGCCCCCAAGTGTGAGATAAGCCCAAGGATAATAGACACAAAACACAAAGCACAAGGTGACTTCGCTTTCCTCGGGGTCAGTATGCTGTATGATAATTCATGTATATCATATGTATGTATGCATAATTGTTCTTCATTCCCCAATCAAGGAAGGTCACCTAGAAGAAGGGAACACATGTGTCTTTTGAGTCAACATGAGAGAGACCAAAAGAGATCTCAATGCTTTTGCATCGTCCTCAAGTAGACAACACTAAGGACAACAAATAGAAGAATGATAATAACACATAGAAGAAGTAACAAAAGAGATTAAGAGAGGAGGAGAGAGTCTGCTATGCTAATGAAACTAGTCCAGCATGTCATCTACCCCCCGATCTTGCTGATCAATATTTCGGAAAGGTAGGAAACGCGCTAGAGGAGGAACATCCAACACAGCAGATGGAGCTATCACAAGATCCAAACAAGGGCTATGTTCATATTTCGAGCCACGTTGTTCTTGTCTAGGAGCTAGGATAAGTGCTTTAGAAAATTCATTAGATAAATGGTTATCAACATCAACATATTCATATTCACTATCAGGATGAACAGGAGTAACATTTTCATCATGAATAACATTTTCATCTATATCATCATCAAGATTTATAAAAATAGGATCTGTAACTCGCACAGGATCAAGACCATCATGCATCTTATGTTTAGGAGATTTTGGCTCAATCGTCGGCTGAGGAGGAAATGGAATAATACTAGCTGAAAGTGTTTTTGGGGATTGCAAAGTTTGACAAGCAGCTGCCTGAGCTCTAAGATGACGCTTTCATCGGTGTTCACGTGCAGAACGATTTTGTCTAGTCTTAGTAGGAAGTTGAGAAGATTGAGGAGGAGGAATATTCTCATCCTTATCACTTGGGTGTTTAGGTTGTGGTCTCTTAGGTTGAACAATAGGAGAAGAGGAAGGTCTCTTCTCTCCATAAGAGGAAGGAGGAGGAACTACTCCATATAAAGGAGGAAAATTTGGTTTAGGAAGGAGACCAAGTCCATAATGACGAGGAGGTATAGGTCTACTTTTAGAAAGTTTATTAGATAGAGACATAGTCACATTCATAGGAATAGGTTGGGAATCTTCTTGAGGAAAGACATTGGTTTTATCTTTCAAAGGAAGAACTTACTTCTCAAGAATGATAGGAATATCAAGTTTGGGTGTTCTAGGTTCACTTAGAGATAGGATCATATCCTTTTTCCACTTTTGATAAGATTTGGAAAGATGATCACTTCGCGGAGGAAGAGATTGGAATTGTTTAGGCCAAAAGTAATCAATAGGAACACTAGAAGTTCTTTTAGTAGGTTTAAAGAGGCTATGATTGACAGTAACAACTTCACCATTATGGGGAAATTTCAAACACTTGTGAATAGGAGAAGCAATAGCTTTCATGGAAGATAGCCAAGGATAGCCTAGCTTCACACGAAATTGTTCAGACGATGGAATAATAGCAAAGTCCACATCAAGGGATTTGTTATGGACCTCAATAGGTAATGTAATAGAACCAATTGCAGGAGAAGAAAATGCATCAAATAGTTTCACAACCACATTTGTTTCGTCATAGATCACTTGATTCAATTGCAAAGTAAAAAGAAATTCTTCAGTAATGACATTAACCATACAAAAAGGATCAATAAGCACTCCACGGCAAGGTGTATTCTTTACTTTTGCAACTATATATAAAGGACCATCAGGTGCCCTGATAGTTTCACTGGAATCAAATGTGATGGAAGGTTCTTTAGGGATTTTCTGCTGCTCCACAAAGTTAATCACATTAGGAGTCATAGACACAAGATCATCAGGTGAGACAGAGGAATCATTAGTATCAATCACATTAGAGGTATGAGAAGGCAATGGATCAGTAAAAATCTGAAGATTTTGGTTTGGGGGAGCTACAGATTTGTTGCCTTTATCATTCACACCAGAAACAGAGATAGTATTATTATCAATCAAATCTTGAATTTTACCCTTCAAAGCAAAACATTTTTCAGTATCATGCCCAGGTTGACGATGAAATTGACAAAAAGATTTGTTATCAAAATAGGGTGAATTAATCTTTGCAAGATCTATTTCCCTTATAGGAGGAAGGGTAAGCACATTTTGTTCCAATAACTTATTCATAATACTATGCAATGATTCAATCAAAGGAGTAAACTTTCTTTCTTTCTTGAAAAACTTAGAAATAGGAGGCACACCTGATGCTGCATTCACATTGTTGTTGATGATGTTTTCATTGAATTTAATGGACTCTCTGTTCGGTTTGAACTTCCCAAATGGTTGTTGACTACTATCACCCTTATCACTCGGAGCCATAGGATTTGCTTGTTCCATTTGACTCACAGTCAGTCGATAATTGTGAAGAGTTGCGCACAATTGTTGGAAAGAAGTAAACTCAGAAAACAGAAGTTTTTCTCTAATATCTTTTTGTAAATTAGAAATAAAGATTCTTTGAATATCATTGTCAGGAACTGGAAAAGAAATTTGAGCATACAAATGCTTATATCTACCAATGAAATCAGTCACTTTCTCTTTAACACCTTGTTTACAATGCATTAAATCAATCAAAGTAACTTTAGGACTTATATTGTTTTGAAATTGTTGAATAAAAGCATTTGCAAGTTGTTCGAAAGAAGTAATAGAATAAGAAGGCAACGAGCAATACCATTGTAGGGCTTTATCTCTTAATGTTCTAGTAAACAGTTTTGCAAGCAACCTTTGGTCATAAGCAAAATCGGTACATATTGTTTGAAAGGTCTTAACATGTGCTAGAGGATCACCCTTACCATTATAAAGCTCCAAATGCGGAATTTCAACATGTTTAGGGGGGATAGCTCGAACAATGTCAAGAGAAAGTGGGCTCGCAACATCAAATGTGGGCACACTAAACTTAGATTGATTCATAGAGGCAATTTGTTGCTGTAAAGAAGAGACAGTTTGTGCAAGATTGTTAATGGTCGCTTCAGTCGAAGAGTTCATATTAGACATGTTAGATTGTGATGGATGTGTTATGTTATTGAAAGAAGGTAGAGAGTAAGGTGGTGGGACACTATGATAGTTAGTCATAGGAGATGATTGGAAAGGAGGAACACTACAAGGAGGAATGGAAGGGTTAAATGAATTGCCCCCTTGCGTCATGTTCATTTGTGGAGATATAATAGGGACACTCATTGAAGGAATGAATGAAGAAGTCGGATTGAATGAAGGAAGAGGGTTGATTGAAGAAGAGGGATTGCCCCCATGACTGGTGATCATAGGTGGAATGTCTTGTATTGAAGTAGTCATTATGTTTGATGTAAAAGTAGGTATACTAGCAATAGGAGTCGTCAAAGGAATAGAATGATTGACTTGAGTAGGAGGTTGTGTATAACCTAAGGTTTCGGCACAACTTTTCATCGGCATCACATTCGAATCCACAATGTGTGCAATACCACGCAAAATATCAATTCCATTCTTATCACTTTGAACCATACGTTTTAGACCCTCAATTAATGAAAGAGCTTCACTATCGGGGTATTCTTGAGACATCCATTGTCGAAAATCATCAAATTGGTTATCCAATTTCGAAAGTTGTTCTATAGAAATCTCATGGAGAGCTTCTTCATCATTAAGAGGATTAGAGGAATTACCCATGTCCTCGTTAAAAAGGCCGTTCAAATTAGGTTCCATCTCCTCAGTAATTAAACCTTGGAAGGACTTAATTCTAAGGCTTTGTCTAACGGGAATAGTGTAAGTAGGGCTTATTGTTGTAAAACTCATGCACTAAAGAGAGAGAGAAGATTTTGAATTCTAGAGGTAGCAAATTTCAATAAAACCAGCCAATCTCCTAGATTTAAGCTGTTAAATGCAATCAGGACAATCTCCCAAAATTTCGGAAAAAATGTCCGGGACCGTGGCGAACGGAGTGCACACGGTCCTCGCAACTTTTTTCAAAATTTTCAAGGATGAAAGTAATGATGATTTTAAGGCTAATCTGAAAAAATTGAGTGATTTTATGATCTGTAGATAGGCCAAATTAAAGTTGCAATCTCAAAATTGAACCCTACCAAGATTGTTGAAAAATGCAAAATTTGAATTTTGAAAAAGAGGGGGAAACTGAAATTTTGAATTTTATGATTTTAGAGGGAATGCTGAAAGCAATGCAAGTTTCGAAATTTAAAAGTTGACTCGATTTCATGCAAAATTCGAATTTGAAAGTGGAAATCAAGGTTGCCGCAATTAGACACTTAATTTCAAAAGTCACAAATTGTAAAAATTTGAATAAAGCACTGAAACTTCGAATGAATGCCAACACACTTTTTAGATTTAGGACAGTAAGAAACACAATTTTAACACAAATTTCAATTTCAACAATTTTTGAATGATTATAAGCCTTTATCCGAGCAATCACTAGACCAACTTTGACTTTAATTTTGAAAGTGTTAGAATTGATAAAATCAGCCAAATTCTGAATTTTAGCAGAAAAATACAATAAGATCTAGCTCCCGAAATTTCGGAAAAAATGTCGGGGACGATGGCGCTCGGGGTGCACACGGTCCTCGCAACTTTTTTCCAAATTTTCAGGGATGAAAGATATTGTGATTTTGTTGCAGAATCCAAAGTTACAGCCGATTTGGAGGTGTTTTGATCAATGTAATTATCAGTCAAAGGTTGAATCAAGAGGGCTTTAAAAATTAGGGTTTTGACACTTAACCACTTAATTTCTAGAATTAAAGCACAAATATGAATTGACAATTTGCAATAGAAGGGTAGATCTGAAACAAGCATTAACAATTAAACATTTCACAGGCTCAATTACTAAAAAGAAAATTTTAGGGTTTTTATGCAATTAACCTCTAAAATTTGCAAAAGATCAAACATGGAAATGTAATTAAGGAAGCCAATTTTTCAGATCTAATCATGAATAATCAGAATTAGGATGTTCACGTCGGGTTCACCAAAATGTAAAGCGGAAAAATTGAACCCTAATCGTTCTCCCCTCCCCAACTCCGAGGAGAGAGAAGGGAGAGTCACTAGGGTTGATGGTTTTCACTTAGGAGAGACTTTACATTCAAAAGAGGGGTTGAAACCCACAAGATCCAATCCCACACAATGCAAGATTGGATTCTAAATGAGTTTCAAGGGTTAAGACATCAAGGATACCCTCTTTTGTAAAGAAATGTGGAAAGAATGATTGAACTAGGAATGCATGTAAAGTAGGAAAGATTCGCTTATAAACAGAGATAGGGATATGGGATGAAGCTGCGGACCTGGAATTAGCAGTAAAATGTCGAGACGGTGCTGTTCTGCAAATTTGAGCGAAAGTTGACGGGACAATGGCGCCCAGCGTGCACACGGTCCTCCGAAAAATCCGCGAAACGAAGGGGGATCTGTTCGTCTCTGCACAAGGATTCCAGATCTTCAATTACAGCCGCGTACCTGCAACCTTGTTGTAAGAATGTTTGTATTCTTACATGCGAAGGTGTAATGTATGTAGTATGTAATGTGTTGTAAGTGATCTCCTCTTCAATGGTTGAATCCTTGTCTTGAATGCAACACCTAGCCTTGAATGGAGACTTAGAATGCTCAATTGCTTGAAGGAATGCTTGATTGCTTGAATGTTTGAATGTTTGAATATCGCTTCCGCCTTTTTCATACATATGTCCTCCTCTTTTTTTCTCCCCCTTTCTAGGAGAGGAAAAGTAGTTTATATACTTGTCAATTAGGGCTGATAGACTGATTTTCCCAACCTTAGGCCGACCAGGAGACATTATTTTCCAATTTGCAAACTTAAAGACCCGAAGCCCCATAAGAGACCGGGCCCAAAATAGGGCCAGGGACCAGGGCGCTGGGCGCCATGGTCCCACCTCCCGGGACAGCAGGGTGCAAGGAGGATTAGGCTAGGGTGCTGAGAAATGCAGTTTTTGATGTCATGAACAAGTTTCGGGGTCTCCATTCAGGTTTCGTGTTGCATCGCCACCGTGAAGACCCAAATGCAGTCAAAATTGCAAGTGTCGCAATTTTAGGACGCTACAAAAAGAAAGTAAAAAACGTGCTTTTCGGGTAAATGAGGACCCAGTTTTTTTTTAAAACTTTTTTCATCAGGCACCGCGTACGCGGTTTTACTAGGATTATTAGCGCCTGCGCGCTCATTTTCCTATAAGCAGCGCGTATGCGCTAATTTTCCTAGGCGTAGAGTGTACGTGCTCAGTTTCCTAAGCTTAGCGCGTACGCGCTACCTTTTCTAGGCTCGGGAAGAACAAACCTAAGCGTGTACGCAAGATTTTGAAATTTTAAAACCGCGTACACGCTGCCTGTTTTTCCAAGTTTTTTGGGGGTGGTGTCCACTTTTCTGACCACCATCTTTGTGTACACACCCTCATACAAAATAAATTCACCCCCTTCATCTCATAGACATAATTTCATTATCACTGCCATTGAGTACTTTTTAAAGTGGATCAAAGCCATCCCATTCAATTACATCATTGGTAAACAAAGTGCAAAATTCATCTTGAACTACAATGTTTGTTAGTATGATGTATCCCTATCCATTATCACTAATAATGGTTGTCCCTTCAGGAATGAGAACATCTATAAACTTTGTGACAAATTCCATATCCATCATCATTTTTATAATCCACATTACCTTCATGTTAATAGTAAAGTTGAGGCCTCTAGAAAATCTGTACTAAAAATCCTCAAAAAGATTGTCAATGAAGTTGGCCATGATTGGCACATCCAACTTAACCCTACCTTATGGGCTTACCACACCAAAATCCACACTCCTATAAGTGCTAATTCATATTCCTTAGTCTTTATTTCCAAATATATCCCACATATAGAGATTGAGTTACCATTTGTAAGGGTCTTTGCATTTCATTGATGACAAAGAGTACATAGTTTCTAAACTACATGAGTTAGAGTTGCTAAATGAGAGATGAAAAAGCACATTAAATCACCTTCAATCACATCAAAACTTTTCTTCATTTTAGCTACAACAAAAGAGACAGATTTTGTAGATTTGATATTGATGATCTAGTTCTAAAAGAAAATATGAAGAATTGACTTGATAGAGAAAAACCAAGAAAGTTTGAGCCTAATTGATTGGATCCTTACATAGTCACAATAGCATATGGATTTGGTCTGTACCAACTAGCTAAACACTAGAAGAATAAATCAACAACATTCACCTTCATAAGTTCTATACCTAATCCTTGGAATATCCCTTTAAAAAATACTTTATATATATACCAAAAAAAGAAATTAAAAAATTGCCCTTTGGTGGAAACCATTTCGATGGTGCCTTAGAGTAGTCACCTTGATGAAAACCTAGAAATAGACATCTTATGTGACACCAAAAAAATTGAAATAATGTCAAAAGTAAAGAGACATAATTCATCATATAGTAAAAACCACTTCAATGGAGCCTTGTGGGGCAAGTACCATGGCGAAAACCTATTTATAGGTACCATGTGAAGAGATTCATGCTCTTCCATCTATCATAATTCTATCTATTTATCCACATCCATCCATTATAAAACATCCATCTATCCACAATAAAACTTATCCACATCTATCACAACATGATGTTTGTTGATATTTAGCATCACCTATCCCATTTCATACCATAATAAAGTATGTCCATTTCACCCATCCCATAATAAAATTAGGTCTTGTACCTAACTAGGGGCATTTCCTCAATCTAGTATTTTGGATTGGATCTCTAAAATCATATGAGAGGAACACAATATATCTTTATATTATCACAATCATCCCACTATATACTGCCTACCATAATAAAATATACACATAACATAACAAATGTACACCGTTACGATCCCATCATCCATAATAAAATGTCTCTAGGTAAGACACTGATATTTCAAATGAAACTACACAAAACATTGGACTTCACAAATCATAAGTAATGGACAACTACAAGCTAATATACTTCCTAAATCGACTGATTGTCTAAACATCACATTACCATATTTATCACTATATTAACCTATCGAAAACACTCATATATTTGCAAGAATATCTAAATGGCTATTGATTTATTTGGTTAGTGAGTCTTTTATTTTTCTTGGTTTATCTTATATCATGTTCCTATTCTATTTGATGATATCCACAAATGATAATAGGAGTGAGGATGGATCGTGATCATAGTTTTCATATGTTGTGTTGCTATTTGTTTCGATGGTATTATTGGCACAACTATCTATCATCCATCGTCATCATATACAAATCAAAGCTCATCTAATTATTTTTTATATTAGTATCATCATAATTTATACTTACTTCCTCACATATAATGACAATGTGCTATTGTGAATAATATAAATAAGGACACTTCTTGTTTGTGATGTGTTTGTCTACACAAAGAGATATTGTAATTTCCTTGGTCTTACCATACCTTGGTGTAAATATATTTATTTAAAAAATGAAAATACTTAATGATGATAAATAGGCACTTGTGAAAGCACAAATGAAAGCCCAATATCCCATCAATCTACCAAATTCCTATCATTCAATCTCCATCAATCTAATCTATCACCAAATTATATCATTTCCATCTCATACATTGACCATATCCATATTTGATATAAATCAACACTCATCTACCATTAAGCTAGCATTCTTCCCTTCTTACTGACTATTATTATGTCCTTCATTATAGTCATTTTGGTTATGTGTCATGATACACAAAAACAATCGCATTCATCTTGTATCTACAATTATGTTATAACATCACATCATACACATATCTATCACATAACATATCTTGCATATACATAGTTAGGTCATAGTCATAAGATGAAATCATAATCATATCATCACATCAAACCAAAATCATAACATCACATATAAATCATAACATTGGTATATATGCATTAGATTGCATAGATTAACATAAATCATCACATACTACATGCATAATCATGTTAGTATCATAAATCATATAAATTTCATCTATTCATACAAGCATAATGCATTCATGCATATATCCATCACATCATATAATCATCATACACATATTGTTGATGCCTAAATTTTTTTTAAGACAACAACCTTATGGGAAGTTCAACGAGTAAGGGACCTATTGCATCTCACTGAACGACCTCCGAGATTTTAGAAGATGACTCTTCATTTAAAAAGGGAAAAGGCAAAGAAAATATTAAAAATAAACTTGCTAAGGCGATGTGTTAGAGATTATAACTTGAAATGTTCAAAATCACAAACAACCATACATCATGCATATGATTTTAAGGCTTGATGATTCAAAAACTAGAACAACAAAAACTCAAAGATTCACCACAAGCATAATATAATTCAAACTCAACTATATCAAATTGAAAGAGCATAAGATATGATTCAACCAGCAAAAGTTATGCTTAAATTCATAAAAGCTTATACAAATCACAAAGATTTAATTCTTGCTCCAAGATGGCATAGAACATCATTCAATTATAAGCATGAACAAATAAAAGTAAAGGTTGGCACAATCTGATTATCTATTATGCATAAACTGGAAAATGTTAAAAGTCCAAACAAAAAACAAAACATGTCTTCTAGATGTGCCCCCCTCCAAAGATCCAAAACTCCCTCTTTATAGCCCCTTATAACTACCAAAAACTTTAGCTAGGAAAAACAAAAAAGATTCCCTCTCCTTTGTGTGACTGTGCATTCATTCTTTTTTTGCCACTTGTATTCCTACTCCTTGTATCATCATTACCAGCCTAACCATATTTACAAATTAGCTTCCCGAAACAATCTGATTCCCAAAGATGGACACCTGTCATCGAATCAAAATGACCTTCAAGATTCCCCTCTGCTTACGCACGGTTGAAAGCTTGCTTGGGTGGATGTGTGGCAACATGGTGGGAATTCTCCCAATTTTCTTCTTCTCTTTTCAAGAAAGCTCCGCAAACATTACATGTGGTGTGCTGGCTAATGGGCGAGATGCTTCAACCTTCAGGTTTCAATAAAAGCATGGGTTGAGACATGTGGCGGTCTAGTGGGCTTTTAAAGAAACAAAACAAAATGTTATGCTCAAAGGCCCACCCAGCTAACGCGTGGCAAAATGGGAGAGATGACTTTTAAGAGTCGAGAGTCGAGGAATCAATAAGTAAAATAAAAGGGCCTGAAAAGGGGGAGCTAAAGGTTTTAATCTACATCTTTTGGCGAAAAGATCTCAGAGCTGAGAAAGAGAAGATTGCAAAGGTACCCATTCTTCGTTTGAAGATTGCATCTATGGTTGTAGGTACTTATAAGCCTGATCGAGCTCGATCATTTCTTAGAATGACAACTCACTCAATATTCTTAAAGTTATTTCAAGGTAAAAATTCAGCTAAGCCAAAGGATGAATGATATTCTCAATGTTAGGGGCATTAAGGGTAGGTTCGAGCGTCTGAAAAAGTGACTGATCTTGTTGGCAATGCTCCAGGAATTGCATGATTTGTTCTTCAGTTGCTATCGAGCCATTGAGGAAAAAAGGAGAGGGCAAGCCCAATTGCATGAACTGTTCGAACTGCTCCCTAATGTGGATTGAGGTAGCCATCAATGTGCCTAAACATTCCTTCGTATCCAAAGCCACCCTATGACAATTTATAAATTCACTGGATTTTTGAGTGGTTGACCTGCGATCTTCTACACCTACTACAATCAAAACATGGTCTCAAGCCCTATATAGTTTATCTATCAGCAATTCAGCCTCAAACACCTTCAGTGCAATAACTTGTAGAGTTGATTCGACATCATTCTCAACCTGTGCTTCCAGCTTTCGGGTGTCCACAACAAACTTAAGAGTTGGCCGATGAGACAGAGCAACTATTTTAATCTTTTCCCAATATGAAACATAAAGCTTCTAGAACACTAGAATGAAATTGGCTTGACCAACAGCGATAGCCCTCGAGTCCTCGAGTGAGCTAATCTGCACCTCCTTTTCCAACACATCCATTAATACTTCCTCAATTTTCTTTTTTGCATTGGTGAGTTGTTGGCCACGTGAGGAACTTATCTTTGAGACTTTCTCATAGAAATCCCTTTCCATATCTACTCTAGTCCCTTGCTCCTTTTTCGAAGAGGTTCAAACCTTATGGAGCTCCTCCTCAAATTGAGATTTCATATCTTGGAGCTCCTATTGCATCTGTGCTTGCAAACTCATAGACGTGGCATGCTCCATGTTCACTTCGGAGAGCTCTTTGATCTTATCATGTAGTTGGCAATCTGCCAACTTCTTAGCTTATATTTTATCTTCAACCAATTGTATCTTGAGCTTTTTAATCTCCTATAAAACTAGGTTCCTTTATGTGATCACACTTTGCAATTCTGTCTGGATGCGAGTCACATCTGAAAGGCTTGTCTTTACATGTGTGAGTTCTTGATTACTTGCTTGCAGTTTGCAGACAGGTCCTCCTTCTCCTTTTGAAAGCTTTGCACCTGATTTGTTAGCCTGTTGATTTCCTCTTGGAGTTTGGCCTCTTCTGCCTAATCCTGTTGAGAAAGGGTTGTTGTCTGTTCCTTAAGTTCTTTGAACAATTTGGTAATCTCCAAGTCTTTCACCTTTTCTCTTAACCTTAGGAGATCAACTATGTCTTTTACATTTTTCAATTCAGTCTCCTTTTCCAAGTGGCAATTAATCTTTAGAAAAAAAATTGTTACCACCCTCTGTGTGTTAGGGTTTCAAATAGATCCGGAGCAAAGATGAACTAACAATTATATGCAGATTTAAATACAAAAGATAAAGAAATAAAACAGGACACAGATAACACAGAGACTTAACGTGGTTCACCCAGAATGGGTTACGTCCACCATACACAGCCGTCCAATCTTTCTTATTATCCAGCAAAAAAAATACATCAACCTTACAATGCCTTAAGCATCCCAGCTGCTTATGACATGAATTTTTAGGGCAACACACAAAGTCGGCCTTTTTAGGGTTTTATTACAATGTCGGTTTTCATCAACAACAAAAAATGGCAAAAAAAAAAATTCTCGGGGGCTGCTGCCCCTGAACCCCCATAGCGGGCTACGCCCGCTTTCCCGGGGCCTAGCCTGGCCCTGGACCCCGGCAAGGATACGTGTTGAGTGTACAGTACTTTGTTGATCAACTACCACATATCAACACTGTGTCTCCTCCATGATTTCCACCTTATCTTGAGGCCAAGGTTGGCTCAAGTTGATCCCTACAACATGTAGAGTGTAATCTTCCAATTGCATATGCCCTTCAAGCTTTATTACATTCAAAATCTTGGAGGCAAACATTATGGATTGGTGCGCCTCATTGAAAATTGTCTCCATTTTGGGCATGATAGGCTTGATTGCATCTTTCTCTCTTCTTCTCTATGCTTGCCTAGCTCGTGCCATTTTGGTTGCATCCGCTTGATTTATGAACTCAGTAGGGGACGAAATGCATTGGGTGGAAAAAGGATGTTCGACAACAATAGAAAAATGGATGGGTATTGCAGAAGACTCTAACTGGGTCTACCTTGGAAGGCAGAGAATTGAAGGGGAGGAAGGGGGAATACTCTGCAGGGTGCCTATAAGTGCAGGAGGTCGTGTGATACTTACATCAAATGCAAGGGACAAATCAGTTGTTGTTCCTATTGAAATATGAGGTGCAAGGGCTGATGTTGTCAGAGTATTAATTATTGCGATAGTGGGAGGAGTTGAAGCAATGAAAAAGGATAAAAACTTATGTGGAGGGATAAAAATAAAGCTAGTTGAGGGAATATGTGTTGAAACCTAGGTGGAACTTACCACAATACCAGAGGATGAGGCTGGGACAATGGTACCAACTAATGACACAGGAGGAGGGGCAACCGATGGATTCAAAAGAGACTAAGAAGAGAGAAGGGGAGAAGAAAAGCGTACTTGAGCTGCAACAGCAGATGAGGTAGGTGCCAAAATTATCACTTGCTCTGTAGCTTCCTCTTGCATATCATTTGTTTTTTGTTTCTTCTCAAGTGGTGGGTTATTAACCTTGGTAATCCTTTGATGCTATGTCGTGGATTGAGGCTGCTTCCTTGGGTTTTAAGAATGGGGTTATCAGACTACCATATATCCCTCGAGTACTAATGGTCAAGCAACAATTTTAGTGGTAGGATTCTTTCCCTTTCTTTCCCGTGCTTGAGATTCCTCCTCATCTTTATTAGTGTCAATATATTCCCCATTCTAGATATCATCAAAGGTATCATCTAAAGGGCTGCTCTGATAGTCAGTGTCCAAATCCCGAATCTCTTGATGAAAGGTCCAAAAGGCTGCAACCTTTTCCTTTGGAAAACCTTGGCCTATAAGCTTGTGCTTGAGCGATAACCCTATCTTCTTGGTAGGATCCATTCAAGTCGTGACTAGGTAAAATGATAGCCAAGGAGGTCATTCTATTGGGGATTTTGTAATGAGATTAGGATCCAAATATGCATTAGGTTCAACAGCTGCTAGGTTGCATCAAACTTCCCAATAGGATCGAGCAATATGGGCCACTTTGACCTTCCTATTCATGAGGCAGCCATTTGGGTTATAATTCCATCTATCACATATAAAAATTAAATCCAAATGAGCCAATTTGGCTACCAACAAGGCCTTCACACCTCTCCTTTCTAGAGTAATTGGCCCTAGAACCAATGCGTAATCATAAATACCAGTCTTATGTGTCCCCTAACCATGCATTTTGTCTAGGACAAAGAGCTACCTGAACATTTCTATCACAAGAATTCTATTTGTCAAGTAGGTCGGCAGTTAGAAAGGTTCTTCACAAAATCCATGTATTCTGATGACTGTAAACTTTTCCCCTAGAAACCAATCACATGGGGGTTCGAAATTTATCATCCACCCAACTTGTTCTTCAGAAATTCTAGTTGGGTTATCCCTATTCCCTCTCCTCAAACCTTCCAAGATGGTGCTCAAAATTTGTTCAGAAAGAATATAGTAGTCATGGATAGTAGAGAGGACATGAGTCTAGGCTAAAACAAGCCTTCTACATCTATTTTCATCTACCACTGCCAACTGCATAAACCGGCTAAAAAAGTTTGCATTTTGGTGCAAAAACATGTGGGCCAGAAAAGAAGAGTACTTGAGTTTACTTTCTTTATTAAAATTCCACAAGTCATTGATCATTTATTTTGCAATTATATTAGTGAAGTCGAACTGGAAGACTCCCTTTTGCATTCTAAGTTTGAAAGTCAAACCAAGCTGGAATTCGCGCACACTCCGGTTATTGTTGAAACCAAAAATAAATGCCAGCATGGAGAGGACATCTTGGAAATATTGATTGAAATTACTTAAAGCTACAGGGAACTTTGGTTGCTAGGAGCTATTCTTATTTTCTTTTGATTCAGAGTTGTAAAAATTGACACGGTCTGTCTAAGTAGACCAATACATTTCCATCTTTTTCCTGGTAAAAACTTTGACTTCTGTTGATAAAGGAGGGATGCATAATATATCTTGTATAGAATCAAGGTTGATAACTACCTTAATAAATTATCCTTTAATTACTCCAATATCACCCTATCACGAACCATTTTTATCTATATTTAATTACAATTATTAAATTAGGAAAATTGTTTATATTTTATGTTATATGGATGAAATGGAAAAAGAAAATGAAATTGAAACTTATATTCAAATTAGATTGGAATTGGAAATGGAAATTTAAATGCAAATGAATGATTTAAATTATTTTATCATGAAAATTGGGGATTGCCATTTCTAATGAACAATCAAGTGCAAGTGAATGCATGAACAGGTGAACGTGGATGAAGGCAGGAACTTGGTTCAGGTAGAGTTGTTTTAGCTTTTCGAATTATGTAATGGAGATGGAGTCTCACACACCACATTAGATTTTATTAAATGCATCTCACATAGATGAGTGTTTAAAATGGCTTTAAATCGAATGCTTGATTAAAATTTGACTGATGAATTTTCACTGAGTGTTCATAATTGATGTTATTTGATTTAGAGAAAGATTGATTTTTAAACATTTATTTATGACTATGCATGCATTTTGATGATTGCTAATATATTGTTTATGCAGATGAAGTTTTACATATTCCACATAAATAGAGGAATACCATGTTTATTTTAGTCATCGATATATATATATATATATATATATATATATATATATATATAATGTTAAAATTAAAAGAATGGCATGGATAACAAAATAATTGAGTTTAAGTTATAATATGTGTGTGTGTGTGTCGATATATATGTCGACTTGCTTGAAGCATATTGTATGCTTTGAAAATATCAAATTAAATATCTTAAAGCTTAATTTGTCGATATGAGGGAAATTGATTTGCATGTTTTAAATGTTGCAAATACTCATGGTTTTCGATTTGATATGGGAGACTTGGTGAACCAAACTCCCAATTACCTGTCATTTTAAAATGCCACCACTACATTATGGGGAGTAATAGAGCCTGAGAAAGAGGGCGATGTGCCTCTCCCAGGCAGTAGAAACTAATTCAAACCACAACAAACAGTTAGTGAACAAGAGTTTTAACCAAGAAGTCAAGAGAAGATGCAATGCCTAGGAAGTATATTAGGAAAAACATATTCATTATTTCGGATACACATAATAGAAAAAGAACAAAGGATACTCTGGAATCAATTAGCCAATTTGGGGAAAGAAAAAAAGATCGGAAAAAAGAAGAAAGGGAAATCGATATCATTCTTCAGGTCTTTTGAATATTCTAATTCAGGGAATCAAAATTGTGAGGTAGGCCAAATTGTTTCAGTTTGTTTCTTATATGAATGGTAGAAAAATCACTTCTTTAGAATGAAATCTCTGTCTAAATCATATATCTGAAGTAGAAATGTCTTTCTTTGTCAATTTAGAACTCCAATATGGCGAAATGGTATCTCTGTTTGTTGTAGATTTCATCTTTGTTTGGTTGAAGATCAAATCAGCACTATAGAATATATATATACATATATATACATGTATATGTACATGTATATACATGTATATAAATATACATGTATATACATCTACATATATATGCATGTATATGTATATATATATATATATATATATATATATATATATATGTATATGTACATATATGTACATATGTATGTACATATACATATGTACATATATGTACATTTACATATGTACATATATATGTGTGTGTGTGTGTGTGTGTACATATGTATACATATGTGCATGTATATACATATATGTATGTATATACATACACATATGTATACATATGTATATATATGTGTGTATATGTATGTATATATACATATACATATACATATACATATACATATGTATATGTACATATGTATATATATGTATGTATATGTACATATGTATGTATGTATATGTATGTATGTATGTATGTATGTATGTATAAATATACACTGAATATAAAAGAGAATAGGTTTCATTATCTTCTAATATATGTGATTTCAGATTTCAACTTGAGAAAAGAAATCATGTTGATTTATACCAAACTAGTGAGAAACTATAGAATACCTGTCAACAAACAAAACTAGTCAGGTATCATGAAAATAAAAACATACCCATAAACTTGAATTTTAGAAAATTTATTACTATTATTGAAAAACATGTTAAAACTGAATTTTGTGAATATTGCAAGTGAAAACATAGAAACATAGATGAAATAAATGAAAATAAAGAATTAATGAAAGCTAAAATGATTATTAGAGAAAATAGGAAACATAGATTTAAAAGAATGTGTGCTCAAATCAAGTTCATTTGTGTATTCTTTTATATGCCAATATGTGCATACATGTGTTACACCTTCTTTTATTCATTTTAATATTTATTTAATACTGCAAATGAAAAGATTGTTTTCTTGCAAATGGATTTACGTTTTATTGTTTGCATGTGAATGATAGTGCATGTTATATAATTTAAAGATAGTGTATGAGAGGAATAGGCATGCTAGATGAATGAATATGCTAGTCATGTGTTTTATGGTAAAGTATACATTTTGGGATGGGTGCCAAATATGGAGTTTTAGAGAGTCTAGTTTGGTTTTCCAAACTATCTTATTGCTATGCATGGCATTATACTCGTCTAAGTAACTTATTGACCATTGAAATATATGGATGTATTTATGACTCTCTACCATATCCTTGTATTGATCTTGCTTGTTTCTTAAATGAGTTAGAATAAATGAAAATGCTTGTATCATACTAGGCACGCACCAAGATTCCATCTTGCATATCAAATTCTTCTTGCTAAGCAATTCATGCAGGGTCGAGTATTCTTGAATGATTAAGAATTCTAGGAAGTGTATGCTTCAAGGTTGGGTGGAAAAAGCACCTGAATCTTGTTCTCGTCTTCATTCAAAGGATTGAATTGAAGATAGCTAAAGGATTGAAGATCAAATGATGCATCTCATCTCTTTGTTGTGTATTTTATCTTGTATATGTACATTTCAGTTTAAGATAATTGAATGCGTAAGCTATGTAAATTAATTATGAATGATGTTTGGTATGATTGAAATACTATGAAAGAGTACTCTATGTTGTAAGAATACTATTTTTATATCTCTTTATTGAATATAGACTTGATGTGTCGATTATTGTACTCACATATGTAATAACATTATGGAATGATTAGAGAGAAACAAATGAATTTATTAAATGGATTATAGATTCATTTGAAGAATAAAGAGTATTAATTCTTTTATTGAAGTTAGAGTGTCTACGTCTTTATACACCCTCAAAATTCCCAATGCATGCTCCTACCAAATCTGGGCAATGATGAACCAATAGAACCATATATTGTGAGAGACCACAATGCCAGAGCCTATACCCCAAAGATTTGATTCCTTTCTCTTCATCCTTTCTGCCATTCGAGTGCAAGCTCCCTCACTAAGATTCTTGGGGTTTGAAATTAGCTCTGGATCATGAACCTTATTAGACTTGTCTTTAGATAAGTTGGCATTTTTGTATGTGCCCTTTGGAGTAGCTCTAGTGTTTGGATATGTCATTTTACATGACATTTTGGTAGAATGCAAGGGTTTGGATACTATTTTCAATTTAGCCCCATGTTTGGTTCTCAAAATAAGGTGTGAACAATCTAGAGAAAGATACCCACCTATTTTCGTAGTAAAATACCTTGACAAGCAGAGGCCAAAAATAGGGGGAATATCATTTATTACCACCTCTTGGGGTACAATAATATTAGGACAGGCATATAGGATCAGTGGAAGATTTTTAATTACTCCTACAGCTTGGACTTTATTCCCATCTAGTTGCATCACGCCCCTATCCAAGGGTTCATATTCGAGCTTCATGACTTTGGCTATTTGCTTGGGCATAACAATGATACTAGCTCTGGAATCAATAATCGAATTTTAAAGAAACTTATCTCCTACAATAAGAGTTAAAAAGAAGGGAGTAGGCTTTGGTTTGTCTACCTTTTCATTTGCGAGGGTATCTCCTTCATTTCTAAGTACTCTACCTTGATGTGATTGACTCCCAATTTTAGGTCCTTTATCTTTCACTTGAATAGGTCTTCCAATCGGTCGGATCATTGTGAGATTTTCAGGTTCTCCCAAAGCTTCTCGTAATAGAGATTTTTGTTGAGGGATAGCAAGAATATCCCATAAGGATACATTTGTAGGAGCCTTCTTAAGATGTTCTAACACATTAAGAGATGTTAGGAGAATGGGCTTTGGTTCTTTAGGCTTATAAGGCATAACCTTCTTAGGTTTTTGGAAAGGTGGTATTAAATTACAAGTTATTTTGAACCTTATTTGGGACAACCTTAGGTTTTTGGGTCACAGGTTCTCTTGTGATTTTGCGCTTTGAGAGAGTATTGTAGTCAAATTGTACTTGAGGAACTTTTGATATCAAAGCATCATTTACAAACACCACCTCTTCTCCCTCCATCCATGAGAAGAGCGCATGATCAAGGGCAATTTTTGCTTCCTACTCTGGAGACATGCCTTATATTTGAGCCCATGAGTACCACATTGTCCATCCTTGGAGAGGTATAAGCGTATACCCCCGCATTTGGGGTATTTCCCTAACTCCATTTCTCAGCTACTTTTTGCTGCAAACTGCCTTGCAAATAATTTTGGGGCATATGTGCTTCATTCAAAGGAAAACACCAAGAATTAGTGTTATCTGTAAGATTATTTTGTCACGCTACCAGCTCTCTATTTTGATTTGTAGGAATTATCTGCAAGGGTGTCGACACTGGTACTATTTGATTGTTTGGCTATGTTTGAGAGGTTGCTTTCACACCTCCTTGAAATTGATTCTGCTGGTAAGTAGGTCTCCCGCTTTGATAATTTTGAAAAGGGGGTCTGGAAGGTGTTGCTTGCTACCTCTTGATATTGATTATCTCATTTGAGAAGGTCTTCAACAAGTTCTTCATGTCATTTACCTCTACTGCCAAGGATGTAGAAACAACAACTCCACTTTTTTGTACATTAGGATATACATACATGGATTGCTCTTGAATTTGATTAGGTATTTCAAGGAAAATAGGCATGGGTGGTCTAGGTGGAAGCTTCCTAGCATCAATTAGATTATTCTTGTCTCGAACTACAAGACTACAGGCGTCTGGCAAGGTATTTTCACCAAGAGATTAAATCATGACAAACATGTTTGAGTTAAAGGCTTTGTGATAAAAATAAATAATGTCATGTTCGGAGGAGGGCGAGCACTCATCAGGATCCTTTGCCAAGCCTTGTGAAATCAGGTATTGAATTCAGTCACAACCTCTTGTGGTGCCTACTTGATGGTTATTAGTTGTTACAATAAAGAGGATCGATCTCCTTTCTCTGTAAAACACTTAAAGAATTGATCCTTGAGCTAATCCCAATCTACAATTGAGTTAGGCTACAAAGAGTGATACCAATCTTGTGCTTTACATTTGAATGAGGTTGTGAGAAACCTTAACACCACATTTGTTGTGTAACATTATGCATAGTACACACAACCGCTACATCTTGCAAGTGTTCTACGGGAGTTTTGGAATCTTCCCCTATGAATTTTGGCAAACCTTCCAGGGAAGATGTTGGAATGGGATCCCATTGCATCAGAGGTACTAGCTTGAAATAAGGGGACTCCCAATATTCCATGTCACAAAATTTTGGGGAGGAGGGACTATCATTTGCACTTGAGCTTGGATCTGAGCTTGTATACCCCCTCTCGATCCTCTTGTTTGAACTGTTACCAGTGGTGGTATCGACAACTTGGGATTCATAGCAGTTTGGTATCTGGTAATAGGTCTATGGCTCATGCACTAGCTTGGTTTTTGATGTTTTTGGTCTCACTACGCATGCTAGAAAAACAACTGTTGATGCCTATTTTTTTTTTAAGACAGTAGCCTTATGGGAAGTTTAGCAGGTGAGGGACCTATTGCATCTCACGGACGACCTCTGGGATTTTAGAAGCCAACTCTTCATTTGAAAAGAAAAAAAGGAGAGAAAATGCTAAAACTAAACTAGCTAAGGCGATGTGCTAGAGATTATAACTTGAAACATTCAAAAGCACAAACAACCATACATCATGCATATGATTTTAAGGCTCGATGATTCAAAAACTAGAATAGCAGAAACTCCAAGATTCACCACGAGCATAATATAACTCAAACACAACTATATCAAATTGAAAGAGTATAAGACATGATTCAACCAACAGAAGTTATGCTTAAATTCATAAAATCTTATACATATCACAAAGATTTAATTTTTTCTCCAAGATGATATAGAACATCATTCATTTATAAGAATGAACAAATAAAAGTAAAGGCCAAAATTTGACACAGTTTGATTATCCATTATGCATAAACTCGAAAATGTTAAAGTCTGGACAAGATAATAAAACTTGTCTACTGAATGTGCCCCCTTCCAAAGATCTAAAATCCCCCCTTTACAGCCTCTTCTAACTACCAAAAACTTTAGCCAGTAAAAACAAAAAATATTTCCCCTCCTTTGTGTGACTGTGCATTCATGCTTTTTTTGCTAGTCGTATTCCTACTCCTTTTATCATCATTACTGGCCTAACCATATTTACAAATTAGCTCCCTGAAACAATCTACATGGTTCCCAAAGATGGGCGCTTGTCATCAAATCAAAATGACCTTCAAAATTTCCCTTTACTTACGTGTGATTGAAAGCTTGTTTGGGTGGATGCATGGCAACTGGGCGGAGACTCCATTTGTTTTAATCCCTTTCCTTGCCAAAAGATTCCCAAATGAGATGCGTGACAACATGGCGAGAATTCTCACAAATTTCTTCTTCTCTTTTCAAGAAAGCTCCCCAAGCATTCAACATGTGATGGGCTAGCTAATGGGCGAGCCGCTTCAACCTTGAGGTTTGAATAAAAGCATGGGTTGAGATATGTGGTGGCCTGGAAGGGTTTTAAAAAAACAAAACAAAACGCTATGCTCAAAGGCCCACCTAGCTGACACATGGAAAAATGGCAGATAAGACATTTAAGAGCCATGAGTTGGGGTATCAATAAGTAAAATAAAAGGGCCTGAAAAGGGAGAGCTAAAGATTGTAATCTACACATACATAAAACTATCTCATAATAGAAACATGCATATAGACATCATATAAGAATCATATAGGAATCACATTATAATTGTGTATAGATCACCACCAAAAATGCATCTTATATATATCAAAAAAATAGTGTCTTGATAAAATGTCATAATGTTTGTCAAAAATGGAGCTCACGGGCTCTATCATACATGTGTCTATAATACAAAATACAATATAAGAGGTACTACCACCCTCCAATTGTGAATGTGTCTATTGCTTTGTCTCTAAGGCTCCTATGTCTCCATACCCCTACCTTGATGATGGTGGCTTCATAGGTCTTGAAATCCTCCTAATGGACTGGCTAATCTATGTGAGATGATTGATCAAACTGACTATGTGTGTAACTGGGTGCCTTATAATCTTATGGCACTACACTCTCATATAGATTGCTATAGTACAATGTCTCCTATTTAGAATAAACTAACTTATTGGCAAACCTATCATTGGGGACTTGCTATTGGGTGATCCCACAATATTGGGTTACACTTTTTGGTACATCTTGATTTTTGTTGAAATCATACATTTTTGAGAAATTATAAGTGATTTAAGCCTTGATAGGTTCCATTTGAAGTAATTAATTGAAGAGAGTTAGATCAAAGCCTCTTAGATCAAAATCCATTAGATGGAACCTCTCTACTCTTGAATCATACCTACATTGGAGTCTCCTTCGCACCTATCAAAATGAAGATAAAAACCACTTTTACATTAGCTTCTGGGGGATCAAATGAATTCATGTAAAAGTTTTGTTTTTTAAAGTATGTAGTCCTTATTATAAGCTCCAAATAGTATAATTTTTAATATATTTATGATTAATTTCTTATGAATGTAGGTTTTTCATTGAACATTAAGGATTGTGTTTCACACATGTGGGAAAATTAAAAAATAGAGAAAAAAATTGTAAAAAAAATCTTTTCCCTAGGTATTGATATCTTTATTTCAATACAAAAAGAAGTAAATTCAAATGCATACAAAAAAGGTATGCATTACAGAATACACCTCTGTCCAGATTAAAATTACTCTAACTTCAAAAATTAACTAAAAAAATATATGTTAAAAAAAAATATGAAAAAATATCCATGCACTAGATATTGGTGTGACAAATCTATATTTTAAAAATTAGAATTTCCTTCTTACTATAAACAATGTTATGCATTATAGAATAAATGTCACTTCTGAAAAATGATGTTTACTGTAAAAATTAAGTTATTAAAAGTTATATAACAATATGGACAATTCATTAATTATTACTTTTTAAAAAAATGTAGAATCTATATGAAAAATCTTACAAATCAGTAGTTTACTTCATCTTCAAACTCTTAATGGTTGAGCTACTATAAGTGTTAGAAAGTAAAGATCTGGCACAAAATGTTGATTCCAGTGTCAAGTTTGGCCAAAAAGTGTAACCCAGTATTATGGGATCACACTATTGTATCCCTCATCCTAATGATAGCTTGCTCGTCCCTCTTATTTTGATAAATTTATATTTTCAAATATGTTGGATCAATTTGTTGCATGGGTTTAACACAAAAAAGAAGACAAAGAAGAAACATGAACATCCTAGGTTATTCATGTAGGAGTGTTTGATCTTGCAAGCCTACAAATATATTTTTATCCATTTATAAATAATATGTCCTATGATCTTTTGACCACTTTTGATCCTCAAGGTTACAAAAGATACAAGAAGAGAACATACATGGCATGCTATTCTATTTTTGGAATTATGATGTGGGTAATTTCTAAGAGCTAACCAATTGCTAGTGCATTACAATACTGAATGATTGATATGTTCATTATGCTAGGCTTACACAAGTTTCACTAAGGTGAGTCTTCAATATACTTGAAGGTATGTGAGACTTGATTTCATAAAGCAAGGTGTATGTCTAATACCCCATTACAAGAGGGTAACCCAATCTTCTCCATCACTTTCAAGCTATAAGGTTTCTCGTAAGCTTAATTGTATCTCTAGGAAGATTTTTTGAATCTATCCCTAGTTTTATATATTATCAAAAAATGAGGGTTTGAGTCACCACTCGATAAAATCTAAGCAAGTCTTGCCAAAAAGAAACTAAAGAAAAGAAAGCCATTTTTAGTTTCCAAGACCACCTTTTACCGTGAGGAAAGAACACGCACGAGTTGATTTTTGTGAGAGAGCACAAAAGTGATAAATGAGTGTTTTTAATTCCCAATATCACCTTTCAGTGTGAGGGAAGACCCTACACAATCCCAAGTCATGCAAATAAAATAGACATGTCCATTAACATTACAAAGAAAGTGTAAAATATAAGTAAAACACACAAAAAAATATGGTTGATAAATTGTCTTGGTCAATTGAACCTATAAGATATGTGCTAGTATTTTAATAGATTGTCTTCAATCAACAAACCCATAATAAAAGAGTGAGAGAAGTGGCATTAAAAGACCAAAAAGATTTAATTAATTGGTAAACTTGATTAGTTTATTCAGCTAATATTGAGGTGGGTTTTAGAGAAATTAAATAAATATTGGTGTATTTATTATTTTTTGGGGGGAAATGTTGGAGAAGATGATTGATTTAATTGAATAAATGTGATATATACAATTAAAGTGAAACATTAGGAGAAAGGGATGAGTTTTTTAATTGTTTGAATAATCAAATATAATTTATTCAATTAATGTTGGATTAATAGTTGGATGGATAAGCATAATGGTATGATTAAATTAATTAGATAAATTATATTTCAATTAATGCTAGAAGAATGATTAAATAAGTATGTATGACAAATTTGATGTTAGATGTGTTGTTGAGACACACTCAATTTTGGGTGTAATAGTTTTTAGCATTTATTCATAGACAATATGTGTAAATGCACAAATAACCTATATGTAAATGTTTTTCTTAACCCCTTATAAAAACAAAATGTACTCTAAGATTCCACCTTGTACCCCCTTATGAATTAATTGTATATCAAATGTCATTAAATATTAGAACATCAAAATAAGTTGCAAAAACTTCTGCAAAATCAATTCATAATAATTAGTTAAAAAAGAAAGAAAAATTAAAATTAAAATTTCACATGTACCTCAAAGTTAAACTATTTAAACAAATGAAAATAATCAATTATATATTTTTTTTATTGTAGAAGATTGAATGAATCAATGAATATTTTTAATCACATTCACAAGGTCAAGTAGCCTATACGACCCATATATAGCCAGCAAATAAAAACTTGTACACCCAAAACACGACACCTATATTTCCTTTTCTTTCTACATCTTGGATCTTCTAATGTGTATCTTGACCAGAAAATCTGCAACCCTTATTATCTTCTCTTGTTTGAACAAATTACCCAAGTTGTTCACTTTTAATGTCTCCATTTAATTGATCTAGATATCCTTGTAGGCTGAACATTCCATGATGTAATGCCATTCTGTCTCAACTGCTTCTTGAGTGCAATATCTACACCTTCTATCTGCCCACCCCTCTTTAGGTATCATCCATCTTCCAGTCTCACATCTAAGTTGGTGTGAACTTGTTCTTATTTGAGTGATTAACATTTTTTCTTTCCATTCCTATGTAGGTCTTTTGCGTATGGTCACATGTAGAATTTAAATGTTTGATATAGTATTCTTTTTTCCTCCCAGGTGGCCCTTTCCACATGCTTTCTTTGAATTTTTCTTGCACATACTTTTTAAATTTACCATTGTTATTTGAACATTCACTTATGCTAATACCCCACTTGTTCATCCATTTGATGTTTTGTTTCATCCACGTGCTCTTCCTACTATCTAATTTTTCACTAGCTACCATTTTTGGCCAACGATGAGTCTCCATGGTATCTAATCTTCTTAGATAGCTTAACAACCGAAACATAGTTGATGCTTCAATTGGGAAAGCCCCGACCTCTACCAGGACAATCTCATATGGAACAGTAGATTTAATCTTGAGGCTACTTGTGATTAAATATTTTTGTAATCTCTCTATTTTTCTCCACTTTATTATTGAGGTGTTGCTACTCCAAACCTCACATATGTATAGAACCAATAAAACTACTAAAATCCCAAAAAGAGTTTTCTTTGTTTTTCAATCCCATAGCTCAACTCTTCTGCATCTATTTTGCAATGAGTATAAATCTTTCCATCCCCCTCATATCCTTTTTGCTCTACATGTTTCTTAGTTGACTTTGTTGTGGAAATCAAGTCCAAGGTACTTATATTCATTGACCACTTGTAAGGGGCAGCCTTCAATATTAAATTTCCTATGAACCTTCTTTCTCTTCAATGTAAAAATGATGACCTTAGTTTTGCTAGTGTTCACCTGCATCCCCACTTGATGACAAAAATCTCTAGAGCTTTTAAGTGTTCCTTCAAATCTTGTGTTGCTTTTGCCATTAGAATAAGATCGTCGACATACAAAAGCAACTTTATAACATAATTAGTCATGGAAACTCCTCCACCACCAAACTTATAGATCCACTCCTCTAATTTGTCAATATATATACCAAATAAAGTAGGGGATAATGGGCATCCCTGCTTGACCCCGATATCACTTCGAAAACATTTTGAAAATCCATGTTTGGTTCGAATTTTGGCCCAGACTTGTTCATACAACCTATGAATAACAACTCTATACTATTTTGGAATTTCCAATTCTTCCATCCTACTCCATAATTTTCTCCTAGGTACCATATCAAAAGCTTTCTTGAAGTCAACAAAGCAACAAAATGCCTCATCTCCCTATTTATCCCAAATCTTCTTGATCAAGTGTCTAAGTGTCATGCAATGATCAATAGTAGAATGCTTTGGTCTGAAGCCCACTTACCCTTTCACCCTCTTTCCCTCCTTTTCAGCCCAAACATTGATTCATTTTTCTATCATGCTCCCATAAAGAGGATTGATCATTATAGTGCAGTAGTTTGAAGGGTTGTTGATGTCACCACTTTTGAGCAAGGGGATGACAACACTAGTTGTCCAATTTGTCAGAAACCCATACTAAATGACCTCATTGAATATTCTTTTAATATGAGGCATGAGGGCCTCCAAGCCCCATTTTAAGTGTTCTACTTGTAAACCATCTATGTATTGAGATTTACCCATTGCCAACTTCTTTATTCCTTCTTTAATATTATCGAAGAGAAAAGTTTAGCTGTTGAATTAATTATCAAAGGGTTGTCTTTATCTTGCCTCTCTCATATAGTTTCTTTGCATACTCTAACCATTCAAGATTTGTGATATTATTCTCTTTATTCATGTCTTGCTAATGCAATTCTCTCCAAAAGCCTCTTGGATTGTTCCTCCCAAGTGATATTAACTCCTTTCTTCTGGTTTGCATATAGACTTTTTTTTTCAATCTGATCAACTTTAAATATTCCTTGTTATTACCTCATATTTTAGCCATTTTCTTTGTTGCCTTACAATCCTCATCATACCATGGATTTGCTGGAAAACTATTTTTATTGCCTCTTTTAGGCCCATACCTTTTGCAAGAATTGTGAGTCTTGAGAATAATAGAGGTCAACATGATGTTGTCTATAGCAATCTTATTTGAATTGATCATCACATTGGTTCCTGCTTCATGCAATTGTTTTTCGAGTGTTGTTCGAAAGGTTTTTCATGTGTCAGGTGGACAAGAGTAGCCTCTTTCTTTTCATTATGTTGCATCATCTCTTGATGTTGTGCATCATTTTGTATGTTGATCTTTACATGTATTGGATTGTAATCTGAATTCATTTCTATGGGACACTCCTTTACATCTATGCCTATTAAACTTGTCATGATTTTGGGCTATCCCACTTTCGCCAATGAAGGAAATTGGCGAAAGTGGGAAATTGGGGGGGGGGGGGGGGTTCGAACAAAGTAGGGTGGTTTGAGTGAGCCTCCCTTTCGGGTTCGAGCGAACCCGCCATCAGACGTGGGTTCGCTCGAACCCCGTGTGGATTTTGGGTTCGTTCGAACCCCTTAAAAATTAATATTTTAAGGGGTTCGATCCAACCCCCCCTTCACTCGAACCCAATTTATAATTGGTTTTTTCAAACTTTTATAAATTTCGACTACGATAGTTAAACTGTCATTTTCCAACTTGTCTTTTTCTATCAAGTGGGGGTTAGATCGAACCCGTTGTCAGCATCATGTCACCATGCCCTATCTACAGCAGCTAGTGTGTCTCACATTTCAGCTTTCGACCTACATTATTTCAGGTGCACAAAATAACCCTTTTTTTGTTTAATAATGTCTTTTTTATCAAATTTATTCAAAAATTAATAAATAATTTATTTGTTAATTTATTTTTTTAATTAAACAATTGTATTTTTTTTTTCAACATTTTAGAAAAATGTTTGATAATTTATTGTTTTTTAGCATTTTAGAAAAATGTTTGATAATTTATTGTTTTTCAGCATTTTAGAAAAATGTTTGATAATTTAATGTTTTGATTGAAATTTGTCAATTTGTTTTTAAAATTACATAACTGTATATGTATTTTTTTTTCAACATTTTAAAAAATTGTTATGAAAAACTTAGAAAACTAAGGTAGTAAATTAGAACTTAGAAAAACATTAGCAAAAAAAGAAAATTAGAAAAATGTTACAAATCTAAATATAATAAATTAAAACGTTAGAAAAATTAATAAATTTTAATTTTAAAAAATATTAGAAAATTTAGATAACAAATTTAAACAAATTAGACAAAATAAATCCTCTACAATGTGACCCCTTTTCACATCCTATTACACACACAACATGACCCCTTACGACCCCTTAAGACCACATATGCCCCTGATGACACTATGTGTTCCCTTAGGACCATAGAGGATTGCATAGTGGACCCTAACATGCGCAACCCTTAGGACCGCATGTGACCCCTTATAAAAGCCTAGTGTGTATGACATACCCCTTAGTCCATTACATAGTGTCCTAAGAGGTCATATGTGGTCCTAAGGGGTCTCGCACATGTGTGACCCCTTAGGACCACATATGACCCCTTATAACATCCTAGTGTACATACGACATTCCCCTTAGGATCACATAGTGTCCTAAGGGGTCATATGTAGTCCTAGGGGTCACACATGTGTTCTAAAACATGTGTGACCCCTTAGAACCGCATATGACCCCTTATAAAATCCTAGTGTGAACCACATACCCCTTAGTCCATCACATAGTGTCCTAAGGGGTCATATGTGGTCCTAAGGGATCATATGTGGTCCTAAGGGATCACGCATGCGTTAACACATGCATGACCCCTTAGGACCACATATGACCTTATAACTTCCTAGTGAACATAGGACATTCCCCTTAGGATCACATATATGTGGTCCTAAGGGGTCACACATGTGTGACCCCTTAGGACCACATATGACCCCTTATAACATTTTAGTGTACATATGACATTCCCCTTAGGATCACATAGTGTCCTAAGGGGTCATATGTGGTCTTAAGGGGTCACACATGTGTGACCCCTTAGAACTGCATATGACCCCTTATAAAATCCTGGTGACCCCTTAGGACCACATATTAGTGTCCTAAGGAACACATGTGTGACCCCTTAGGACCACATATGACCCCTTATAACATCTTATTGTACATACAACATTCCCCTTAGGATCACATATATGTGGTCCTAAGGGGTCACACATGTATTCTAACACATTCACGTGACCCCTTAGAACCGCATATGACCCCTTAGTCCATCACATAGTGTCCTAAGGGGTCATATGTGGTCCTAAGGGGTCACACATGCGTTAACACATGTGTGACCCCTTAGGACTACATGTGACCCCTTATAACATCCTAGTGTACATATGGCATTCCCCTTAGGATCACATAGTGTCCTAAGGAGTCATATGTAGTCCTAAGGGGTCACTCATGTGTTCTAACACATGCGTGACCCCTTAGGACCGCATATGACCTCTTAGTCCATCACATAGTGTCCTAAGGGGTCATATGTGGTCCTAAGGGGTCACGTGCATGCGTTAACATACATGTGCGTGACCCCTTTGGACCACATATGACCCCTTATAACATCCTAGTGTACACATGTCATTCCCCTTAGGATCACATAGTGTCCTAAGGGGTAACACATGCGTGACCCCTTAGGACCACATATGACGGGCCTTAGTCCATCACATAGTGTCCTTAGGGGTCATATGTGGTCCTAAGGGGTCACGCATGCGCTAACACATGCGTGGCCCCTTCGGACCACATATGACCCCTTATAACATCCTAGTGTGCATATGCCATTCCCCTTAGGATCACATATTACAAATTTAATAATTTTATAATCATATGCCCATTACAAAAAATACAACATGACCTCTATTTTTTTGAGATATGGAGTTCAATAACAAACAATGTCAAAAAAATTAGAGAAGTTACATTCCATTTTGTAGATCAATGCCCATGTTTTAGTTTCAAACAAAAACAATAATTTTGATATACACACAAATATTTATACGTTACAATAAAATATAGAACTAATTTTTTTGTTATTGACTTATAAAAATTATATATATCATGTTCTTGAATTTTTTATGTATTCAAGATCTTTAAATATATATATCTCTCTAAATCTCTGAAATATATGATATATATCTCTCTCTCTCTGAAATATTTGAATTTTTGATGTAAATTCAAAGATTTAAATTTTTGATTATATATATATGTGAAATATATGTTATCTCTCTCTCTCTCTATCATGAAAATGATCTCTCTCTCTCTCTACAATTATTTATACGCTACAATAAAATATAGGTCTAATTTTTTTTGTTATTGGTCCTTATAAATTTTTTATATATATCATTTTCTTGAATTTTTGAAGTATTCAAAGATTTGAATTTTATCTCTATCTCTCTGAAATATATGTTATCTCTCTTTGAAATATATGTTATCTCTCTCTCTCTCTCTGAAATATTTGAATTTTTTATGTATTCAAAGATTTCAATTTTTGATTATATATATATCTCTAAAATATATGTTATCTCTCTCTCTCTCTCTGCAATTTAACTGATTTTATTTTTTAATGTTTTAAATTGAATGCACTTCATGTGTGTGTGTGCTTACGTATTTATTTTAACTTTATGACATACCTAGATAGATGGGTCCTAGGATGTACCTTCACAGGATCCTGATTAGGATCCACCTGTGCAGGCTCTTGATCAGGATCCACACATTGATGATATAGATCCTCCACACCAGGATCCCCTGTTGCCCGACATTGCTACCATTTTCCAATACAGTGATCGTGAGCTGCATAGGTTGAGGGTCATATTAGATGACCCTCGTACTGATGGCATATACAAGAGTACATGCACATCCATTTTTAATAGTTTGCAGACATTAAGGGACCGCTTAGTTTCTCACACCTCATTCTCACCTGAGGTTATAGAGGATATTTATAGACGGTTGAGGAGTGAGGTGAGGGGTCCTGATTCTTTTTCTGATGTGGTGAGGGTGGTCTCGAAGGAGACCATCAAGGAGAGATGCTTTCCACAGTATCAGGACAAGAGTAAGGTGAGAGGATATCAGGTCATGAGATGTATCGACCCACGGGTTGCATCATTGATTTACCCACGCTTCTTAGCTGCCCATGGTCATTATCCTAATAACGACCAGATACCATTATACTTTGCACAACAGGTATTTGCTGAGGTTCATTGTCAGATGAAACCAAACTACCTTGATATTCCAGCATATTATGGACAGGGGAGGGGCAGGATTGCTAATAGAGATGCATATCGTAGGCGTGATAGAGCTCCACCTAGACACAGGGACCTTGTTGGCCAGAGATTTCCTGCAGTAGTCCTAGCCTTGGCCCCCATAGCAGATCACATTGTGATTGCTTCTCAGAGAGAAGCAATTGATAGGATTGGACATATTGCATCAGCAGCAGCCACCATATCATCTGACGGGTTAGGCAGATATATGATGAGCCGACCATGTTTGAGATCATCCATAGATCATGCATCTTCTAGTCACAGTGTGGATTCAAATTCAGATGATTAATATATTACTATTGGCATCCCCTCCCCAGATGAGGTAGCAGCTATAGTCGAAGGTAGTAGACATGTACAGATGTTGCAGTATTTAGCCGAGGACCTACTACATTCTTACCATTTTATTTCATCTCTACTTGGGATACCATTCGCTGATGTTAGAGAGGAGATTCTCAGAGATGAGTAGGCTACCGCTGCATCGACGCATACCCTGAGGCAGTCACAACATTCTCATCACTCTACGCATGCTCTGGGCACTGACCCACCTATAGATCACTATGTTGCTGTAGAGGAGGAGATACGAGCTGATCAGGTTCATATCACAGATGAGGGATTGGATTCATTTGAGGAGGAGATACGAGCTAATCAGGTCCATATCACATATGAGGGCTTGGATTCATTTGAGGAGCAACTGTGAGGTTTGAGCCATACTGGGTTTATGGATATGCTACTACAGTCAGACACTTCATCCATGATGCCTAGTCATTTAGTTAGCCCCTTACACTCCTCAGTCATACATACAACCAGAGAGAGATATGCAGGCACGAGTGATGTGGTCGATATGATCACAGGACATGATCAGACTATACAGCCTACTCTTGATACACATGTTTGTACATACATGTGCGTTTAAATTTTTACAAGATATGTATACATGTTGTAATGTAGGATAAATCTATATATAGATCATTTAATAAATAATCTAGTTCTAAGTTAATTTGTATCATTTAAATTGATCCTGGACTAATCCTTAAATACATACATGCATACACACACACACACACATACATATATATACATATACATATATATATGTATACATATATACACATATATGTATATATATGTATGTGTGTGTGTGTGTGTGTCTATATATATATATATATAACAGTTAGCTCATGTCACTCCTAGCTTGAGCTCTGAGCATGTGCGTAGGAGAGATTCTTTCGATGTTGTTAGTGGACAAGTTAGTTATGGTTTTTTGTATATATGTACGTGTATGTATACATGCGTTACAATTTATATTTTAATTTTAATTTAACTCTAGTCGGATTTGATGTACATGTGTCTAGAGAGATCTATATTTAATATTTAAATACATTCTACTTTTGTAGGGGTCTATTGGACATCCAGACTCTCACCAGGACTCTCCCTTAGATGATCGCTCTGTTCGTGGCCGACATGATCCCTGTTGATTTGCTGGACTTTATAGCTCATTTGTTTATCTGTTTATAGACTTTCATATTATATATATTCATGCATGTATGAAGTTTAGACTAGATTATACTTTATACCTGGTTTGTGTTTGATCGGATTATATATTTCATGCATGTATGAAGTTTAGACTAGATTATACTTTATACATGGTTTGTGTTTGATCAGATTATATATTTCATGCATGTATGAAGTTTAGACTAGATTATACTTTATACCTAGTTTGTGTTTGATTAGATTATATATTTCATGCATGTATGAAGTTTAGACTAGATTATACTTTATACTTGGTTTGTGTTTGATCAGATTATATATTTCATGCATGTATGAAGTTTAGACTAGATTATACTTTATACTTGGTTTGTGTTTGATCAGATTATATATTTCATGCACATGTACATGTTAGATTATATGTACTTTATACAGTTTATGTTCGATGGACTGGATTATATATAATTTGATCCTCGATTAAATATATCGCATGCATGAAATATATATGATCAATTTAAATTACTTATGTGCATGTTAGATTACTTATGTACAATTTAAATATATATGATCAAGAATGCACATGTTCTCTCAAACTTATATATATATATATATATATATATATATATATATATATATATATATATATATATATATATATATATATATATATAATTTAAATTTTAAATTTTAAATTTTACTACATGTAACATGTATACAATAGATATGCGTTAATTTAAAAGAATATGTTCAAACAAAAGAGTATATCCACTCCACTGTGCAAGCCATGAACAATATAAAAATCACACTTGTTAATTAATATCAAATGAACAAACTAAACTTAATACCATGTACTAAATAGTTCACATGGTATGTAGTTCTAGGTATGTATACAAGTTAATAGTTCACAACACATCACTTAGTGGTTTAGACCGCTCTTCAATTATTACACATGTATGTCCTAATTTAATATATCAATTTTACACATGTACACATGTACATTCTAATTTAAATATGCATTTTTAATTAAATTATTTTAACAACTTACAAATTACATTCATTTAGAATAAGATATGTACTATATACATGCATTTAGAATTAGATATCTACTATATACATCCTAATCAATTGCATACATCGCCCGCCTTTTAACACATTATCAACTCATCCACGTGTCCCAATTTACTTTACATAGGTGCACGTAAATATTATTTAACATACATATAAATTAACTTCATACATCCTAGAATTTGATATAATTGAAAATTTCATGTATTTAAACTTAAAAAATATATGGTCCACACAAGCCATATATATATATATATATAGATCTGAAAATATTTATCCAAGTTTCAAAACAAGTTAAGTTCTAATTTATCAAGTATTAATTCAATTCATGGGTTGAACCACATGTACTTTGGATTACTTGAAATATATAGTTCATACCACATCAAGTGGTTCAGAACGCTCTTCAATAACACTTAATATTTTGTCATGATCTTCACTATCTAGTCTCCACTTTTGAGACCGCCCGCGACGTGGAACTGTTTGAAGAATTAGGCCAACAACAATGACCAAGTGGCTATACGGATATACCTTGTTGTCAATTTGGTATTAAGTGAAATGAATCCCATGTTGAACAATTTTAACTTGTTTGAAATATGTCCCTTGCACTACAAATGAGCCTGAATGTACATGTATATAAGAAACGTGAGAAATTAAAAATTTGCACGTAAGCGATTTGTACATACATATTCAAATCAATTCAAACCTGTGGGTAATGACATTCCATCACTCATTTTAGATTTCATTAACTTCTTTCTCTCTTTTGTGCAACACAATAAATAATAACTAACACCTTCTATATTTCCATCTTCTGCTATGACTGCAAAAATATCTCCTGCAATTTGAAACAAGTTAA
The DNA here is from genome assembly GCF_030272615.1 of Cryptomeria japonica. NCBI lineage: Eukaryota > Viridiplantae > Streptophyta > Pinopsida > Cupressales > Cupressaceae > Cryptomeria > Cryptomeria japonica. The sequence continues at coordinate 554,425,827 of NC_081409.1, read as the reverse complement.
ATAAATTATAAACATGTCATTTTTAAGGAAATATTTACATGTACGCAACATTTTTTAAGGAAGTATATATATATATATATGTGTGTGTGTGTGTGTGTGTGTGTGTACGTCATATGTACCTTTTTTAATCAATCCTGAAATATGATCATATTCACCAAAAATTAAAGGAATGTCTTCAAAGATTTCATCCTCATTTGAATCCTCATATGTGTCAGAAACATCTAGTGGCACCAATTTCCATTCACTAACATATCCAAGCTCTTGGTTCTTGCAATCAACATAGTTTTCCAAAATGCAATCAAAACAAAAACATGATATTCCCTAGTGTATAATGTCCATGGGCGATTATCTGTACTCATGACACAATGCAAAAATCTTGTCCTCTCCATGCTCTTGCATCCATGCATTGATCTTCTATCCACATCTGCAAAATGTACACGTGTACACGAACATACATGTAGATCAAGTTGTTAAATTGAAACATTTGAACTAGGAACATTTTTTTAAAAATTAAATTTTTTAAAATAAAACACTAAAAGAGAACACGTACCGGTTATCTCGCAAAACACTCTATATGGAATGGGTTTGTATGTTCTCGATGATGATTCATCGGGATAATTAGGTTTCTCAAAGTGTTTCTTACACCATTCAACAACATCATGTGCATCATCTATATGATCTCCTGTGTAATTTATTTGATGCTTTCTTAGAGCACGTTTGATACAAGCTCCTGCACCATCATGTTCACCCATTCCATGACCACTCTAAAAAAAACTCCAAACATGTGGTATTTTATCATTTCGATGATATCTGCATAGTGCATAAAATGGCCTCAAAGATTTGAATTGTGTCGGACATCCATCAGACCAAACAAAATGTTTAACTATTGTTATGCCTCTCTCTTTCAAATATTCAAAAAACTTCTTAAAGCAATGTTGTACAAAAAGTGTGTTATGCTCCTTATTATCACTGATATAAAAGTGGTACTCTTTCTTAATGACATGATTTTCAAATGTACTATCAACACCATCCAAATCCATTTGTGTGTGTCAATAACACACATGCACCAAAATAGTGATTTTCTTTGAAAAGTAATACTCTGGTTGAATCTCTTTTTGATGTGCAAAAGAGTAATTTTTTGCGAAGTCCACTACAGATAGAATAGTTCCAAGTGGGAAAGTGTCTCTTAATCTTTTAAATTGTTCTGCTTGCCACTTGGCAAAAAAACCATGGCATATGTATGGTTTTATCAACTTATGAAAATTTTCCATAAATGTTCCAATGGGTATTTCCTCTTCTACATAATCTAACCTTGTAGATTTTTTTCCAAATTTTGTTTCAAATTTTTTGTACTTGTAACTCTTGCAATTTACCATCTTCCTCATGTCAGTATCTTCATCTCTCAAAGGCAATTTAGCTGAGTCCCCGCATGTTCCACAAATTCCTCTTATGCAATTTATTTGACCAGTTGCATTATCATCTGATTTATCACATAAGATGGATGTTATGAATTGACTTGTTCGTTTAGGAGGAGCATTTTCATAACCATCAATATCTTCTCTAATCTTTTGAAACACCTGATAGTACAGATCAAATTTGATGTGATAACAACAACAACAAGTTTCGAAAACTTTGTTTACCTTCACATAATATGGCCTTAACCATTCAAACATGGTTTGTCCAATCTTTATATGAGGGTTTGTTTTTGTAAACAACACATACAATTCATGTTTTGTTGTGTCTATCCAATGTTTTACATGGAGATCATAATGATCAGGACCAATCCTTTGCTTGATAACATCTCTACTATTTGATGAAGGACGAGTATTATCATTTCAAAAACTTGTCACAAAGTTCCTAACAACATCTTCAATTCTATCAGAACGAGGAGCTCTACACATAATTGCCCAATTCCCTTCTAAGGTAGTATCATCCAAACTCTTTCTCCTTTTAACATATTTTGATATTGTCCTTCTACTAAAACCAAACTCAAATGACAGTGAAGAGATTTGTCTTTTTTGAGGCAATTTTTCATTTACTAAAGATGTCAACATCACTCTTCTTGAAATGGTCTTATCTACTATTCGATATTTTTTACCAATGTTCACCAAACCTTTCTTAACATTATCAACAATAGATTTTTGTAGCTGAGAAGTTTTCCTCTTTTGACTTCTTGTATCTATACCCAACAATTTCAATGGATCTATTAAGTCTTTATGAGTAAGTACAATTGATAACAACTGATCCTTGGAGTAAAGAATGGAGTCGTAGCATCCCATGAGGACTGGGATGAAAAATGGTTCATTTGCATCAGGGAATTCCTCTTCCATTTTGATGCAGGCAAGGGAGGCTGCCATGTTCTACATGCATGTCGATTGGGGCACTTGCAATTACAACATCTCACAAAACCACCACTCTGCTTTATGCTTTGGTACAAGTCCATACCCTATTTTAAAGCTCCAAATACGCTAACTAAAGCTGCAAAATTTAGTTTACAACTACCGAATAACATTTTCTTGAAAGCGAAGAAACCAACGAAAGGGGCGGTCAAAGGGAAGCCTAGGGCATGGATGCGTGGGCGTCTCTCAAGCATGAGTTTGGAAGCCGAGTAGTTGCTGCATGTCTTCTACGTCTCATAGGCTGAACACATGGAAAGGGAAGGAAGTAGCAACAAAGCTGTAGAGATCTAGATATTTTGGGAACTTCCTTCGCCAATATTTGACCTTTAGGCAATAGTTGAGGTCGGCCGCATCTTCGCTTTTAAAATAAAAGATCTGGATCACAAGGACACACAGAGGATGGCGGATGGTGATAGCATCCAGGGATATTCGAAGAAACCTCTAGGAATGGCGAACAGGCAGATGCGATGGGTAGATGTGCCATTTGACGATCATGATTTGGCTCAATTACAAACTTCTGATCATTCTCCTCAATGGGTTGTCAAGGATGGTCGCTGGCATGACTTGACTTATGACAAATTCCTGCTGGCTTCGTCATATTTTCAAAAATTTACAGGTAATTCTGTTCCAAAGCCTTCGCATTCTTATTATAAATCTTTTGTTCCCAAGGCATTAATATTTCAGGGCATTCTGGGTCCTCATCTTGTTGATCACCCAAAGACTCCTTTTAAGCATTTTCATTCCTTTTTTGGTTCTAAAAAACCTAGGAAGCATAGATATGTTTCGCCTCAACTGCCATTCGACATTTGTGATGGCTCCCCATGTCCTGATGGTTTTTCCCCATTAGCTTCTTCTAGATCTCCCTCCCAGGATTGTAATCCTTCCCTCCCATCTTATGTCACCTGGCCAAATAACACTTTGGTTTTGAACCCTCACTTCCTTTCTTCCCCGAATGACATTCATGTTGCTAAACGAGTTCTCTTCCATCCAAATCCACTTCCCCATAACTCTCCCTTTGCATTTTCCAATTCAATAAGGGGTAATCCGCATTCTTCTGTGCAGTATAAGGTTATATTCCCCGATTACATGATTCAGGACTCTATGAAGTTATTGCGTTCTACTACCCTCATCGGTAAGCTTTTTTCTTCAGTTTCTTTTGGTAAACTGTTAACATGGGCAAAGTCTAATTGGGATGGTATGAAGGATTTATTTCTGTTTGATAAAGATTCTCTATATTTCACAGTGATTTTCAGTTTTGAAAAGTATAGGGATTGTGTGCATAAATTTAAAGGGTGGTTTTGTTTTGGGATAGGAATTTTTACCTATGCTTGGTCTCCTCATTTTGATATTCAATCGGCGAAGCCACAGTTTATGCCCTTCTAGGTAACTTTCCCGAGTCTTCCTTTGGAGTATCGTGATATGTATATGGTTGAAATCTTGGCAAACAAATTGGGCATTTTTATTAAGCATGATTTAGTTCCTTTCGAATGACCTCATCTTCCGGTTAGGGTTTGCTTGTTAGTGAATCTGTCGAAACCCATTCCCTCTAAGATTACTATTTGCTCCAAATATGGTGCATGGATTTAGCCTGTGGTGATTCCAGATTCGATCGCTATTCATTCTTGTGCTCCGTTACTTGGCCATTTCACCTCTCAATGTTGTGGTGATTCCGATGCACCTTTACAAGTTTGTTCAGATTTTTCATCTGATTTTCACCAATGTTCCTTTTTTAAAAGTAAGGATCGTCAATCTTTAAAGGATCATAATGTTAAGGATTCTACTCCTTTACTTCTTTTTGTTACATGCCTCGTTCCTTTTTCTGGATATACAGTATATGATGTGCCTCTGATGGATTTTACTTTTCTCTTCTCTCTGGCCGTGTTCTTCTCTGTTTTGTCTGCCATTCATCGGTTTTGTTTTGTTAAGTTTCTTCCTAGTCCTTTCAAGGATTATAGGTCTTCTGAATTTCGTTTTGAACCTTTTCTATTCTCCTCTGCGAGTTTTTTTCAAATTTCTTGTCCTTCGGTTCCATTTCCAAAATTGTTGTTACCTTCGAATGGTTGCACAAACCATTCTTCTGTTAATTCTTCCCCTCGTTCTTCTTTTGTGGGTCTGGCGAATGATACCAAAATTGTTCATAGTTTGATTTTTGATAGTGATTCTTTTTTGCCCATTCCAGGTCTCCTTCTCCTCTTTCCATTTCTGAAGAGAAGATTCAACTTATTGCTTCAGATATTTTATTTTCAATTTCTTCTGATCTATTTGCAAAGGAATTTCCTGAATTTTCTTTTTCTTTTGCTTCTGCCTCTTCGGGGCCTGTCCATGATGGTTGTCATGTTTCCTCTTCTCAGCCAAATTCAGTTGAAGGTGTGGATGCGAATCTTATTGATAGTCCTTCTTCAACTATTTCTAATGTGTATGGATTTGATTTCTCTCAGAAGCTAGCCTTGGAGCAATCTCCTTCTGTTTCCCCCCCTATTGTTAAAACTCCTAAGAAGAGGGGTCGAAAACCAAAATTGGCTAAAATCAAGGAGGAGATTGCGGCTGGTATTCAATCCACTATTGTAGAGAAATTTTCTTCCCATGTCAAAACAAGGAGGGCATGTTGCTCTCCTTGTGATAAATGAGGATTTTATCTTGGAATGTCAGGGGCTTAAATGCCCGTAACAAAAGGGGAAGGATCAAGAAATTTCTTGATTCTTCAAAAGTGGACATCATCTTATTGCAAGAGTCTAAACTTTCTCAGGATTCTTTTGATAACATAATTTCCAAATGGTCCCTTTGGAAACTTGTTCATGTTCCTTCTTTGGGTGCTTCTGGTGGTCTTATAACTTTATAAAATTCTAAATCAGTCAAAGTTGAGATGTTGTCTTTTGCTTCTCATTAGCAGTTGTTAAAGGTTGACTGGTTCGAAGTCTCTTTTGTTCTATTTAATATTTATGGTCCGACTTCTCCTTCAGATAAAACCGACTTATGGGATTCCTTATTTGAATTGTTTTTACAATATGATGATTTTTTTATTGTGCTCAGGGGTGATTTTAATGCTCTCCTTTCCTCGAATGAAAAAAGAAGGGGTAATCCTACAGCTCAGAAGGTTATTAATGACTTTTCTTCCTTTGTACAAAATAGTGCATTATTTGATATTTTTCCTTCTAATGGTTCTTTCACTTGGAATAATAGGAGATCTAAATGTTAGATTGCCTCTCGCCTTGACATATTTCTTATTTCCCTAAACCTATGTTTGAGCAACTTTTCCTTTTCTTCTGAGATTCTTACCTCTTCAGGTTCTGACCATTTCCCAATTTTGCTCAATTTTGATAAATTGGATCATGTTCCCTCTATTAGACCTTCTTTTAAGTTTGAGAAAATGTGGTTCACTCATCCTCATTTTCTTTCTTTATTAAAGCAATGATGGATAAGTGCTCCGTTTTGCAAAGGGACTAAGATGTTCCAATTTTATTCCAAACTGAAATTCGTGAAATCTCAAATTATGGCTTGCAATAAATTGGTCTTTAAGAATATTTTTCATGAAAAAGAGACAGTTGCAAATGATTTGAAGGTTGTTAATGAGGCGATTATTAGACATGGCACTAATTCCTCCACTAATGATGCTCAAAAGAAATTGCAAGCTTACTGGGATATCCTTTGCTCCCAGATTGAAATCTATTGGCAGCAAAAGTCTCGTGAGGTTTGGCTTAAAGAAGGTGACAGGAATACTGCCTTCTTTCAAGCTGAAGCCAAGCTTAAAAGAGCTGCTTCTACAATTTTTAGTATTAAGGATTCTAAGTTTGGTTATGTCCTTAATTCAGATCAAGAGATTAGAGAGGAGGGGGTGCCTTTTTTTAAGGAATTGTTATCTCCTTCTTTTTCTTCTTCCTCCATGGATCATCATGTGGATTTGCTTTTAGATTGTATCCCCTCCCTTGTTTCCCATGAGGATAATGACTTTCTTATGAGGCCTTTTTCTTTAGATGAGCTTCATTCTGTTGTTTTTTCCATGGACCCTAACAAAGCTCCAGGTCCTGATGGGTTTACTATCTTGTTCTTTCAGAAATGTTGGGATTTTATTGGTTTTGACTTATTAATGGATTTGGAAGAGTCTAGGAGGGGTGGGTATTAAAAAATTTAACATCACTTATATTGCCCTTATCCCGAAATCTAAGAATCCCCAAACTTTTGCTGAATTTAGACCCATTTCTTTGTGCAACTCTATTTACAAAATCTTCACCAAGGCTATTTATTTAAGACTTAAAATTCTCCTTCCTCATATCATCTCTCCTCAACAAGAAGGTTTTGTTCTGGGTCGGGAAACTCATGAGGGAGTAGTTGTTGCTCATGAAACTTTGCGTTCCACAAATTCATCCAATATCCTAGCTTTTGTGGTCAAACTTGATATGATGAAGGCTTATGATAAAGTTTGATGGGCTTTTTTGCTCAAAGTTTTGAGAAAATTTGGTTTCTCTGAAAGCTGGTGTAAATGGATCAAGAGTTGTATTTCTACTGCTTCATTTTTTGTCATCATTAATGGAGCTCCCTCTGGGTACTTTTCTTCAACCTAGGGTGTTAGACAAGGAGATCCTTTATCTCCTTTCTTATTTATCATTATGGCAGAAGCTTTTAGTCGATTGGTTATTAAGCAAAGGGATTTGGGCTTTTGGAAAGGGGTATTAATTCCTAACTTTGATATGTCAATCACTCATAACCTTTTTGCCTATGATACACTTTTATTTGGGTCTTCTTCTATTCAAGAGGCTACTCATATTAAATTTATTCTAGATACTTATACTGCTAGATCTGGCCAACAGATTAGCCCCCATAAATCCAAGAACTTGATTTTTAATACTCCTCAGTTGGTGGCTGATAGACTTGTGAATATCGGTTTCCCAGTAGACTCTCTTCCTTCTACCTATTTGGGGATTCCTTTCTTTATGGGATTTGCTAAGTCTTCTATTTGGAATTCGGTTATTGAGAGACTTAAATCTCGTATTTCTGCTTGGAAGGCTAGGTGGTTGTCTCTTTCAGGTAGGATACTTCTCATTAAAACGGTCCTATCTGCCATTCCCAATTACTATATCTTAGTTCTTCACGCTCCCAGATCAGTCATCTCCCAAATTGAAAAGATTATTCGATCTTTTCTTTGGAAAAAACAATATGACAGAAGATAAAAAGATTCCACTGATTTCTTTGACCAAGATGTCTCTTTCCAAGCAAGTTGGTGGTGCTGGGATTCATGACTTATCTAAAAGAAATAGGGCTTTTGGGGGCAAACTAGTTTGGTCTATGTATACTAAGCCCCAATCTTTATGGTGCCAAATTATGCAGGCTAAGTATTTGGATTCCCAGAACCCTGCTAGGATCTTCACAATTTCTAATCCTCCACAGGGGTCTGCTATTTGGAACTTTATGATCTCATGTAGGGAAGTGGTCTCTAATTTTCTCTCTTGGCAGGTCCATTCGGGGGAGAATATTCTTTTTTGGAAAGACTCCTGGAATGAATTTCCCCCTCTTTCGCAGCATGATTCTCTTACTTCTGTTTCAGTTGTTCTTTCTCAATCATGGGGAGTTAGATTGGTTGATTATGTAGATAGTGTTGATTTGTTTTCTCACAAGGTCTCATGGAAGGATCCCTCTACTCTGCCATTGTCCTTGCAGGAAATTCAAAATTTTAAATCTGTTTTGCAAGACCAAGTGGCTTTCCTTTCTAACATCAAAGATCAACTTATTTGGTGCCCTTCTAAATCGGGAAACTACTCTGTTAAAGAAGGATATTTTGTTGTTCAACAAATGGCCAGTCAAAATGCTCCTCATTGTGCCTTTTTGTTCTGTTGGAATAACTCAGTATTACCTAAAGCTGGTGTTTTTTCCTGGCTCGCGCTGCAAAATAGAATTTTGTCTAGTGATCGTTTAGTCAAATTTAATATTGCAGCCTCCTTCACTTGTGTCTTATGTGGTAAAGCTCTTGAAGATGTCAATCATCTTTTTCTTCATTGTGAGTTTGCGAGTAGTTGTTGGAATTTTGTCCTACAAAAGTTATCTCTTTCATTCCCTTTACCTTTATCTTTATGGGACATGTTTCAGTCTTGGCCAGTTTTGTATTCATCTTCTCTATTTGCTTGTTTGTGGTTTATAATTCCCTCTTCAGTCATATGGGCCATTTGGTGGGAAAGAAACAAGCGCATTTTTAGATGTGACTCATCAGATTTAACAATTGTTCTTGGGATTTTGGAAAGAAGTATTATTGAGCAAGTTAATGTTCATGTCCAGAAATATTTTAACATGAATTCAAAGTTCTCTCCTTGGGACAATTTTATGATCTCTTCTTGGAAAAGTATCATTATTCCTGTATCACCTGCCTTTCCAAGGATTCGGAAAACACCTGTAGACAGAAATTCCATAAAATGGCATCCTCCTAATTTCCCTTTTTGTAAATTAAATTTTGATGGATCCTCCCGTGGAAATCCTGGTGATTCAGGAATAGGGATAGTTTTTCGTGATCATTTGGGTTCTCTATTAGCATTAAAAGCTATGCCAATTTCTCCTCACACAAATAATATGGCTGAGGCTTGTGCTCTTTTAGAAGGTCTTGTTATGGCTAAGGATTTGAATTTCAAATACTTTCATATTGAAGGTGATTCAGCTATTGTCATTAATGCTTGCAAGGCAAGAAAAGCTGATAATTGGCATTTCCGGTATATTCTTGAACAAACATGGACTCTTCTTGATATGTTTGAGCACCTCGTCATCTCACATGTTTATCGTGAAGGTAACGCATTGGTTGATTGCCTCACTAATATGGGTTGTGACAAAACTGTTATTGATTCCTCTCGATTGGGGGGTGATTTGATGAGCTTCCCAAACCTATTAATTATAGCCTGTAGAGAGTTGAGGATTTAATCTTTCTTATTAAATGATTGCTCGTTTATACGAGTTGATATTCTCTTCTCTTGGTGAGGTATTTCTTTTCATAATTCCATTTGGTTTTGATTTGAGGTACTTTGCTTTACTTGATCATCACTTGGCATTCATTAATGATGAGTTGGTTGTTATTGATGTTGTTCGTGTGTTTGGTACTCTCTTCTGGTGCGAAATCTGGAGATATTTATTTTCACATTAGGAATTCGTCCTTCATATGTCATTTAAAGTTTGACGTAGCGTTGTTTTCATGATTATCTCTGTACACCGCTTCTTTTGGTTTGTCAGTTTTTAATGATATATCTCCTCTTTCTTTTCATTTACGACATAAATATTTTGGGCTTCATTTCTCTCTAGCATTTCCGCATTCACCTCGTCTCCTTTGACATTTGTCTATAATGGTGGACCGCAAACCTCATGTCGTTGGTGTCAGTCATATTTTGGAACTTTGCATTTCTTGTAAATTCTCTGCGTTCTATAGTATATATATTTTTTGGTTGCAGTTGTTTTTTGGTGCAGGGGCATGTCAATTTTGATTGCAGGAGTTCTTTGTTGTAGGGCATTCAAGATATCCCAGGAACTTATTTTGTAAATAAGCTTGCATGCTCCTATTTTGTAAAACGAGCTTGCATGCTCCTATGTGTAAAAGAGCCTGCATGCTCCTTTGCTGATCTCTATTTTGTAACTAGCTCCAGCTAGAGGATTGTTCACTACTTCTCTTCTATAATCATGTTGATGAGCAATGAACAGAGTTTTTCTTGCTGGTTCTTTTCTCAGGGAGCTCAGTTTGAACCAATTTTTAAATATATTGTAAAAATTATTTATTATTAATAAAAATATCAAGTGGCATTGTCACCTTGCAAAAAAAAAACAAAAAACAATTGAGCTTTTTCTAGTGTAGTATCAAGATTGTTGAAATGAGACATTATTTCTTTTGCACTTTTATTCATTGACCTCCTTTTAGTATGTCTAGGTTCTTCACTGAGACGTTTCAACTCATCCACATCCATTTCAAGTAAATGATCTAAATTTTCATAAGAAATATTTCTCTTCACTTGTTTAGCTAGATCCATAATATGCTCGTCCATACCAGTGGTAGGTGGTAAGGAGCCTGACCCCTCTCCTTCAACCTCCATTGGTTCAACTTGGACAAGCTCCTCCCTATGTTCATCAGCTATATTGTGTTCTTCAACAGGTTCATTTGCCTCGACTCCCGCTTCAAAACTCCCTTCTTCTCGAGCCCGTTCTGCACATAATTTAAGATGATAGAGAATATTTTTAATGCAACGAAATTCCAAGTTTAAGACGTTTAAAAATTATGTCATAACAAGTGGACTATAATGTCATGTGTATTTAAAACCTATTATTGCATGATAGACCTCCTAATATCACATGTAATACCTATCCTAATATGATCTGCATAATATACCTGTCTTAAGGGGACTCTTGAGTATAATGTGAAATGTTTTTACATATGTGAAGTCATATAAATAGAACCTATTATGACATAATAGGTTCTAAATTTATGTCACATTTAAGACCTATAATCAATGTAATAAGTCCTAATATCACATAATAGGCCTTATTATCAATTAATATGACCATGCATGCAAAAACATTTCACATTAATATACTTCACTCCCCTTAAGACAGATATATTATGTGATATTAAAGGACCTATCACATGAAATTAAGTACATGTCTTAAATATGATATAAGTTAGAACCTAAATTATGACATAATAGGTCTTATTAATTTTATGACATAATAGGTCTTATTAATTTTATGACTTAATAGGTCTTATCTATTATAAATGGACTTAATTATATAGGAGAAAAAGTCAATTACACAACAAGCAAATTAATGGAATTTGAAATTTGTAGATATACATATTATTTCAAATTAATTATGCTTTCCAATTAAAACGAGGTTATTTTTAATCCTACTATTTCCAATTAATTTAATAAAAATAACATCATTTAGAATTAATTAAGATAGAATTATTATATAAATTAAATTAATTAAATTAATATTTTTTAAATTAATTTTCATTAAAAATATTAGATAAAAAATATTGAACTAATTAATACTAACAAATAAACACTATTTTTGGTACGTAATACATATAAAATTAAATAGAAATAAAAATAAAAATACATAATTGCATCATGATATCTTTGTCTTCTTTGTTCTCAATATCTTTGTTCCGTTTCGGGAGAATAATTCCTTGAAGTCTTATTTTGCTTTCTCTTCTTGTTCCCCATGCTTTTAAAAAAACCTTCAAATATCTTCAAATTATTGCCCTCAAAATTATTTTCAAATGTCTTCTTTCATCCAAAAATGTGAATTGTTTTAATCATTTGAGTGTTAAAAATTGAAAAAAATTATGTATATTTATACAACTCTACTTAAATGTACAATTTTTTTTTTTTGAGTCGGCTAGGGTTTGAACGAATGCTGACAGTTAGAAAAGGTCGAGTTCGTTTGAACCCGGTGGTTACGAAAAAGTGCGTGTCATAATTTAGCATGTGGGTTCGAGCGAAGGGGGTCCTCTCGAACCCCATATGGTTCGAGCGAACCCCCCCTCGCTCAAATCCATGTTCATTCGAACCCTCTTGTTAGAGGTTTCTCCCAAAAAAATTCAGAGTTCTGAGGAATTTCTGACTTCGGACCTCTGGTTCAAGGCACAATTAAAATAATCTTGATAACCCAAAAATATTAGATGGTAGTACTTGGAGCAAGCTTTCCAACAAGTATAATTTTATTACATTGTGAATTTATTATGTTCTTGTTTTTTTAATTTTATGGAATGTTGGTTTTTCACCGAACATGAACTTCTTTGTTCAACGCATTGGAAAAAATAGGAAACTAATTCAAAAAATTTCTGAAAAATATCTAAGCCCCAAGTATTGATGTCTTATTTCTAACAAAAATAAATAAATAGAATTTCTATATATATAGAACAAGTTATGTGTTCAAACTTAAACCTATGTCTGAATTATGACTAGTCGGACTTCAAAACTTAATAAAATGAAAAATATTGAACATATCACTATCAAACCAATTGCAAGCCCTCGATATTGATGTTACAAACCAAAATTCGAAAGAATGAGTTTTTATCATTTATAGAAAAAAAGTTATGCGTTTTGGGAGGCACATCACTCTTAAAAAATGTAGTTTGTTGTAAAAAACTACTTTTCGAGGGAGATGGAAAAATTAAAAAAAAATCTTTCAAAAAAATTTGAAAAAAAAATATATAGAATCTACAGACAAAATGCTACAAATCACTAATTTACATCATGTTCAAATTTTTAATAGTTTAAAAGGTATAGTTCTCAGAAGTTGAAGATTATTTTAAAAGTGTTCATCTCAGTGTCAAAAGTGGCAAAAAAGTGGGAAACCATTATTGTGAGCTCACCCTTTTCTTTGAGCTTAGGACATAATCCACCACACTTTGACCATTGTAGGTGTGACATGTAATGTTTCCAGAACTTGGCCACACTTTTTAGCCATTGCATATAATTAAATCATACAAGCTGCACACAATTTTGCCCCATATTGTGAGATAGCCCCTTTTTCATCTTGGGATACTCTTTCCTACCTTTGGTTCCCTTCCTCTTCTAGCCACATAGGTTTGTCCCCTATTCCCTCTTCATTAGTAAGGCAAAGAGACTGGTTATTTGTAGTTCTAGTATTAAAGTCTCCAATTAGGATGATTTCACCTTGGTGGTTGTATGCTGATATATCCTTTTTCAAGGTTGCATATGGGTTCTCTTTGTCTAATTTCTTTTTCCTGTAGACTTTTGAGCCATGGGGAGCAAATTAACATGCCACAAGATAAATTATGAACTCCTTTACCTCTATTTTTATCCATATGTACAGCTTATTTGGATCTTACTTTTCTACTTGTATGATTTTTCCCCAAGAGTCTCTTACTAAGATTGTTACCCCTCCATATCCCTTTCCACTTTCGGCTAACTCATTCTAAACTAACATCTTTGTGTATCCCTCAAAATTTCAAACCTTGCAACCCTCATGTTCGTGTGTTTCAAAGAGGACAATTATGTTAAGCCCCTCCACTCTGAACCTTAAATTAGGCCCCTCCTCTAAGAATAGCCCTTACAATTCCAGCTTAGCATTGAAAGGTGTGCTTGAGAGATAATTTTGTTACTATACATCCAACACTATTTTAGTACTTACAACATGAACTTTGCCAAAAATCAAAACTTTGTTAAAATTACAATTCCAGGGTCAAATGACCGTTATTGCCTAAAACTAGGCCGATATGTGAGAGAAATCCACGATCTCCCGTAAAGCCCTAATTTTGTTTTGCCTCTAAGTACGTTTTTTAATTTCTTACCCCCGTGCGCTGTAAGATACTTTAATTGTAACACATCCCATGATCAACGAGATCACGACGGCACTAGAATTACTTTTCCGTGCTGATGGTCTGTAATTGTTTTTTTTTCTAGAATTGTCCTTCTTGTCGACGTTTGAGTGAGGAGGTCGATAATGGCCGTGAAAGAAGAGAGGAATGAGAAAATTGTGTTCGAAGAGTGGAACACATCATCATCCTCTAATCTCGTTAGGACCGCTGTAGTAATTGCTGATAGCTCTGGAGGCTTTTCAATACGTCGGTATAATCTCCACACAAAAGTTTTATTCTTGTTACTAAAAAGAAAACTTTAAATCCAAGCACAAACTGAACCCAATCAATGAATTTATTTTCAGCGAAAGCAGTCGATCACTGCAAGTATGGAGGCAGTTGGCTGCTGCATTTTTGCCCGAGGCAAGTTTAAACTATCCTTAAATTTTGCCCACTGTGTTTATATGCACATTCGTCTTTACACTTGTGTGGGGAAAACTAATTCATCAGAATTCTAAGCAACATTGGTTTTTCACTGTCAGTATGTTTCAGCTGAATGCTAAGGATCATAATTCTTTATTTTTATTTTTATTTTTATTTTCTCGCTCAGATCTAAATAATTCGGCGAATTCATTTCTGTATTTATTTTGGGTGAGGGGTAAATTTGGCTGAAGATTTGTAAACATTACCTTATAATCATTATACTACTCCGAGGGAACGTTTCATCAATGCACTTTTCTTCAGTTGTATTGACCTTTTTTGGCCAGTTGTAGGCCTTCGTATCTTAATAACCTCTGCGTTATTTAGTAGAATTGAGGGCTGCTTTATCGGAACTGAAGAGTTTTTGAACCTAGGTTATGCACTTACAAGTGACATCCATTACCATTGCCCCACTGCATTGCTTACTATGGCATGTCACATTGAACAATATGGGAGAATGGTAATAAGCAAATATTTATGAATTTGGTAAGGAACCTTAACGAGTTGTGACGAATTTAAACTAAAATGAAGCAAAGTAGCCTCCAATGGATCTTAGCTTTCAATATTCTAGCTTAGGAACCAGGGTTGTGTTGCATCTGCTGGTTTTGTACTTCCATTTTTAACAATAGGATATTAGTAGCCTTCAAGTTTGTAGCTTAGGAATAAAGTCTGCGTTGCCTCTTCTTTTTTTACCATCTGCACTTTTTCACCAAATGACCGACCCCTTGCAGGCTTTTAAAATGCAACTCTGTTGGTTTTTTCCTTAGGCTCATCAGAACTTTACTAGACCTCTAGTTTTAATGCTATATTCAAAATTATTGAGGTAGGTGAGGTTAGTGGTGAAGGATCAACCTTTAACATATAATTTTGTATGGCTGTGATGGTTGGAGCCCTGGACTTTGTAGTATCAGTTGCGCTTGAGTTGATAGAATTCTTGTCTTTGTGCTATTTAAAACCTTGCAGAAAGACAGTTAGTTCCACAAGCAATAATTTTTACTGAATTTGGTACTCATCGTCTTTTTATGTTTAGCAATGTTTCATGCACAGTTGAAAAGCTTGGACTGCAATAATTGGCTGAGCCAAATTTTTTAATAGCTCGGGATTTGGCAAAATCTTGGGGAAAAACTTGGCAAATATATCAACATTTAAAATACATACATTTGTAAAAAAGTTCTTCAAAAACATGCACATTACTGAAATTATGGAACATATCACTGATTTCATTCATATATAGATCAAAATTAGAGTTGACTTCAAGTTTCAATATAAATAAAAATTACAAATTACAATTTATTCTATGAGTAAAGCTTAGAAAAGTTTGTTCCTGTTGTGTCGGTATTCTCAAACTGGATGGTAGCTGCATCATCTTCAACAGGATCTGCAGGCATAGGAACATGTTGTGAATGTGAGGAACTTGCCCCTGATGGCTTGCCAATCTTGCTTTTTGCTTCTTCATATGCTGTCATAGTTGCTTGCCATTTGGCTGCCTCCCTTTCCAAATCAGCTATCTCATCAATACTGAACATTGGATACACATCCTTAGCAACCTAATATGAATATACATCAATGTCTTCAAGGTCAAGTGCATGTTATATGTCTCTTGCTCCTCTATCTTCTTTGCACACAATTAAATGTTGTATTGGAGAAAGGCACTATCATTTAAGCACTTTTGAGTCATCTTGTTGCACTTCTTTGTGTGAATAGCCTCAAACACACTCATGTTGTGCTCACAACTAGAAGCATGACAAGAATAGGACAACTTGCAAATGGCAAGCTTTTGAAGATTAGGTGTTGTTGCACCAAAGTCTTTCCTCTACAAATTTAGAAGGATGACATTATAGATTTGTAAGGATTTTAGTAAACTAAAAAAATTGAAGTAAACAATAAGGGCTTTCCAAAGCAATGGCTGAAACCAAAAATCAGCGTGCTTTATTGAACGAATAACAAGCCTTTTATAGGCAATTACAAGGCAGTTGTCCAAATTGGGAATAACTGTTAAGCTGACTCTAAAAATAGAAACTCTTAGTTCTATCACAAAAATATAACAACCAAATAAAGAACTGTTTTAAAATATAACTAACTCGAAAAATATAACTAAATGACCATTAATAAACACACACGGCTAAAAATAACAATTTAATATTCTAATGCCCTCCCTTAATGGTCTTTCTATCAACTACCCAACCGATGACAATTTGCTTATCAAAATGCATAGAAGGCGGACTCCTTTTCAGAATGCTCTGCGTCATGAGTCTACTCCTGCTCCTAAGACCCTCCCTGGTTGGACTTTTGATCAACCAACCTCTTTTTGCAAAACCTCTGGATATGTCCAAGTCCACGACAATAGTGACAAGTGATCTTCTTCTTGAACCTCTTCTCAAGTGTGCGCTGTCTTTTCTGTTGAGTAGAGTCGCCTTTGCCTTTGTCCTTGGCAGTAAACGCCTATTCCATGTTGGCCATGTCAACGCTGCTACCGAACTATTGTCTCCACCTGGCTTGCTGGAATAGCTTATTGCACAACTCATCAAACTTCAAGTCAACATTTGTGGAGGTAATGTTGAGCGTTTCAATAAAGTGTTTGTAAGATCTGGGTAGGCTCTTCAGTGTGATTACGACCATAACCTCTTCCTCCATCTTGCGACCAATAGCCTCCAAGTGGTCACGAATATCCTTGATCTTCGAAAAGATGTTCCTGTAGTGACATCTTCTCATCCATCATAATTGAGAGAACATTTTCTTCAAAAAGAATGCTCGGCTCTTGTCGGATGTCTCATGAAGATTCTTCAAGTGATTTCAAATCTCGTTAGCTTTTTTGCCTAATGGCACTTCTGGAAGCATATGATCAGTGATTGATAACTTCAACAACATAATCGCTTCTCGGGTACACTTATCAAACTTGGTTGTAATGTCCCCATTTGGGAATTTCCTTTATTTTAACCTGAAACAACAATTCCAACTTAAGGTGAAAACTGTAATACAAAATTTACCCAAACTGAAGACATTTTATTATGATATTTAACTTAAATTTTTAGGAATAGTTCAAAGGATAGGACTTATCTTGATAACTTTTGCTGATCTGTATACTTGAGATATATATATCTCAATGTTATAAAGTGCTGCTGCTCAACTGGGCCTTCAGATTAGAGTCATAATAAAATATATTCTTCACAACTTATGTTATAGTTCTCCCTTTCAACTTGATCTTCAAAAACTATGTAATGACTAGTCTTCTTTCTCAATAGTCTGCTATAAGGTCTTCGTATGTCCTCCTTTCTAGATCTGTTAAAATCTCCTTATATATATATCTGTCTTGGTATATTTCTGATATATTTATCTCATACTCTTCTCATCAAATCTGTAATCCACCTTCTCATATTCTTCTTATCCAACCAGCAATCTACTTATTAATGGTCTTTGTGTATATATTTGATTGTCTTTAGAAATATGCAACGATGGTGGTGTTCTTCCTGGTTATCATCTATAAGTATAAGCAACCAATTTATGCCGAATGTGAATGAAACTACTACCTTAATTGCCTGCGATCACTGGTATTGTCTTTAGTCTGAAGTTTATCCTTGCAGCCTATAAATGCCAAGTGGCCAATACTTGACTTCCACCGATTCAGAAATGGCTATGATTAAAATAAGTTTTCTAATCCTCATATCCTTATTGACCTTGTGTCTAGCCTTTGTTAACTAATTTCTTCTCAGACAATCATAAATGATGATCACTGCTACAGGCTAATTAACCCCATCTTCTATTGCTGCCTTAATATATTCAAATTGCCAACCTTTGTTGAAGTTCGTCTATATTATAGGAATCGCTTTCTACTCTTGTCACATCGCTCCTTGTCAACTGTTATGTGCCAAGGCCGTTGATCCACATCAAGAACAAGGATGTTACCACCTGCAACTTAATAACAGTTCTGATCTGAGCTGTATGATTTGCAGAGTATTAACCTATCTTATCTCCCTTGATTTAATAAGGATGTAAAAGAATAAGAAGTAATTGATGATCTCCTCCCACAATGGAATCGATTCTCACTACATATATATCTTGCAAAATCGAATAGTTACATCCTTTAATTTAAGAGACATCCCTTAATCGCCTCTATTCGTTATTCATACAAATCGGCTTATTATTCAGATCGCACTTTTCCATAATTAATTTGTTATTTCTCTCAAATCGCATATGAATGGTAATCACTGCCTTATGATAATCGCTGATTATCATTTATTTACTTTATTTGTTAATTAATTAATTTTGACTTCCCTTGGGCAGCGATAATATATTTACCTATGTTTGATGCTATTCTCCTTTGACTGATATAATCATCTTTGGATAATCGATCTTTGTGATCTCTTCTCAATAATAAGTGATAATTATGCTGGTGCTCATGCGATAATGTCAAGGTGATTGCTGACTGTTTACTCCATGGGTTAACATAGCAATTTATTGCAGATCGATTTGCTTATCAAGATGATTCTTGTTCATACTCTTTCTCTGTAATAATTTGATAAATATGAAATTATTATTAATATTTAATAAATATAAATTATATATTAAATCTTGTTTATTATTATTGTTAAGATTTTATTTAGTTCATTCTATTCATTGCCTCCCTTGATACGTCCCTTCATTCAGTATGCTTTGCTGTCTTGATATACTTACATCTTTATTTTCAATTAATCTCTGTTACATAAGGTGTTGCTTCCAATTGTGATCACTACCAATGATCACTATCACCTCAATTGTTTCCTTTAAGCAATATCTCAGACTGTAATCACTGTCTTTAATCTTAGTTAGTTGTTGCAAAGGCAGACAAATCTGACATGGTCTGCCACTATGTGTTTGCCTCATTGTATAGCAAATATAGGTGGGGACCTTCCTCCTAAATAATTACTGAGTTTTCCTTTTTCTTCTATGTTTTACTTAGAGGCTTGTCTCTATGCTATGATATTTATAAATATACAGTTAGCTATTAGTATTATGTATACTTGTTAATCTGATTATCGGGTCAAGGCACTGGTACTCAAAAATAGAAAGCATCCGTTGCTTCCAGGTATTGTAGTTCTTATGCATGAAAAACGAGGCAAACTCGAGCTTCAAAAGAGGCTGAGTTTTCTGTCAAAAACCAGGCAAAAACCTTCAGCAACAGGTTGTACAAACTTTGAAAAATCTGTTTTTTCAGGTCAAAACGAGTCAATCTAGTCTGGCACAAATCCCAAGACAGAAGTGCTCAGATTACAAAACTTTGTTTTTGTGAGGAAAAACAGTGAAACCGTTCAACGTGAATTTGACACAAAACCTGAGACATAAGCTGAGGATTCACTGGCACAAAATCCAAGGCACGAAGTCTTGAAAACCCAATTTTACTTGGAACTCTAGAAATTCTCCCTGAAAACCCACAAATTTCTGCTGGTCATAAAAAACCCTAGGTCAAATAAAAACATGGACTATCAGAGGCTCTCAAAAAAAATCTTCACGCGGCAGAAAATAAGAGGCATCATGGTAGAATGAATTAGGCCAAAAAAAAGAAAATATGATTTTGAAGAAATATAGGTAGCCAAAAAAAACGGCCACTGCAAACTCTCCTGTCACAGAAATCAGGCGACCCATATGAGGAAATCGTGCACAGAGAAACGCAAAACAAAGAAATCTCACTGCTGCCGCGAAAATGCAGACAAACCCCAATTTTTTTTTGCAAAAATCGTGCGCAAAAATAAAAACACTCTGCTGCCGTGAAAGTCGTGGGCAAAAGGTAAGGTCACCATTTGGAAAATTGCCCAGAAAATCGCTGCAAAAAATAAAAGGTCTTCTGCTGTGCCATGAAAAAGAAAACGTGCTGCCAAAATCACAAATGCCGCCTGTAAAAATCGTGTGGAAAACACAGCAGACCTGTGACACAATTTGGACACAGACTTGGCCGAAAAAAAGCCAACCTTCCGCTGCACAAAAACAGAGAATAGAGGAAAGAGGCTCAAAAACACAGAAAGAAATCATGAAACCCAGTGAAAATCCTCAAATTGGAAATCTTTTCCACCAGATTTTTTCATAAAAAAATCTCTTAAAAAATTTCTGGAAATTATTTCTGGGTAGAAGGGCACAAAAAAGCTTTTAATGGCTTGTCACCCACTCTGATACCATGAAACCAAAAATCAGCGTGCTTTATTGAATGAATAACAAGCCTTTTATAGGCAATCACTAGGCGGTTGTCCAAATTGGGACTAATCATTAAGCTAACTCTAAAAATAGAAACTCTTAGTTCTATCACAAAAATATAACAACCAAATAAAGAACACTTTAAAAATATAATTGAATGACCATTAATAAACACACACAACTAAAAATAACAATTAAATATTCTAATATTGGCAACCTTTTCTGGTTTTATGGTGCTCCTCACATTAAAGTCAATGATATAATTGTGGATTAAATAATTTCTAACAAGTGAAACACAAAATGGCAGGGGTTTTGACTAACTTGGCAAACTTTGGATTGCTTGCTCCAAGATTTGTTTGAGAGGCCTTCCATTCTTTCTTTTCTTTACTCTTCTCCATAGTGCCTTTTTAAGACTTTGCAACAGGTTTTCTTGACCTAGAATGAGTAGGAAACGTCTATCCAGTCAACTAAAATGCAATCCATACGAAGGAGAACGTTTAACCATTTTTTGAAACTCTCCATATTTGTTGTTACGTTTTAGTTGGTTGGATAGCCATGGGTGAATGAGTAAAGTGTCCCACACTATTAGGTTAGCTAGAGTCTTTTTCATAAGTTCAATAATGTTGAATATGCTTGAGCTTATGCTTTTTTTTCTTTCATTAAAGCATGTCCCAACCATAAGAATAGGGATGATTGAAGTTCTAGTCCACTCAACACATTTTTGTTAGCCTAGCTATTATGATTGGGGTGGTCTTCTACTTTTCTCAAGGCTTCTCTACCATAGGAAAAATCATCTTTTGTTTTTGGAACTCACTAGTAGGTTTATTAACAATAGGGTGGGATTTATCAACTTTCTTCATAGTTCTTGTGAATTAGTTGGATGTAACTTGAGGCTACAATTTAACTAGAGAACCTTCATTAATAGTACAAAAACCAGAAAGCATCATTGCTTGGCTCTAACTGTGAGGTTTCTAGCTGTAGATACTTGTTCTTGATATATCTTGCAACTGTTAAGAGTCGCGAGCATCATTATAAGCCAAGCACCAAAAGTTCTAGTCCTCTCTCAAATTATTGCAGCACATTGGGCACTAAAGCTTTGGATGGTTTAGGTGTTGAGTGGTGGCATCATGGTTTGAAGACTCTTTGAATAATTTGCAAGACTTTGCAAACTCTCAAGTCCTTGAGCTGGTCAAGCCAAGTCGACTAGATTCCAGTGCCAACTCTAGCTGAGCCTTATGCTCCAAGACTCTCTGAGTCTTATGCTTGGATTCTTGAGTCTCAAGCTCAGAGTTTTCTATCTAGCACATGGACATAACAACCACGCTTTTTTATGTGAAATTTCAACTCTTTTTGGTCATTTTTTGCTCTTATTCACCCATTTCACCTTCTAGTTTAAGACTTGAAAAATTAAGTTACACTACGAGGGGAAAGATGAAGATGCAGATTGTATTTGGTTGATTTTTTTCAATTTGTCATATCATTATATGTAAACAGTTATAATGCTGTTGTACATTTATTATTTATAATTTTGTTGTAATACAGTGTATTGTTCGACTTTGAAACTATGAAATTTCAAATTTTAAGAGTTTGAGGATCATATGATGTTTAATGGCTGAATTATGACAAATTGATAGTCAAATTAGACTTTTATGTTCTCTAAATGCATTGATTTTTTTTTGTGTAATTATGAGGTTTATTTTGCTGAGCCTATGTCGATTTTTTTGCCAAGTCTGAGTCAAAATTTTGGGCTGCCAAGTTCAGTCCAATTTTGAGACTTCAAACTATGGGTGTCATTGACATGATGGATTACATTGAATCATTTGAAGAGGTGTAGCAGTGGTTTGCTCCATCATTGGAGGAGATTGTGAGCATTATAGGGAAGTGACATCGCTGGTCCAGGTCTGAAACATCATCTCCAGCTATCATTCTCAGACCAAAGACATTGTGACCAGCCATTATCTAAGAAAAAATGTGTTCATTTTCTGTCAATTGAGGATGAATTGCAGTGCATGTTGGTGTGGTGCCGTGATTGACATTGTTCCCAGCCATTGAAGGTAAGTTGCAGGGGTATCTTCAGACTTCCATCAGACCCGGAACATCATAAAGACACTGAAATTATTCATTTTCAGACCTTGGAGGGCGTATTCAGACTTGGTGCTTAAAAAAGTAGATCTGAGACAATTTTCCAGCACCTAAATCAACCATTTTCAGGGGAGTCCTCAGACTTATTTATTGCAATCAGACTTATCCTAAGTCTGAAAATCAGGTTTTTTGAGGACAAATTTTCCAAATTTTGATCAAATCCTTTGTATTTTCTAGAATTATGTTACATAGTTCCAATTTTCTGATTGAAATCGATTGAAATCAGAACTAAAGTTAATTCTAGAAAATTAACAATCAACTTACCCATCAGGAATAAGGACAAAATAAGGAACATTGAAGTGTCCTGACGAGGTTACAATTTCCACTCCATTAAATGATGATCAAATCAACAGAAAATTTTCAAGGACAACGAGTCCCAATTGGGGTCAGATTTCCACCGAATGAAGAAATGGACAAAGATAATGCAGATGTTTTAGGAACTGATCTGTCTTCATGATGATCGATTTTCCACCAAGGTTGAAATAAAGTTTATCCTATTGGTGTTTGATTCAATGCTTGTTTGCTTTGTAGGTCTGCTACAAGGAAGGGACACAAGATGATCAAGGCTTGATGTGAAAGAGGATTGCCCAAGGCAGGGAGGAGACTTGACAAAGATATATTTCGATGAGTAAGATCAGCACTTCAAAGATTGGAAGAGGATTTTAGGACAAGGGTTTCAAAGAAGCAAAGGTGAGGACTAGCTCAAACATGAAGAAAACTTCACCATGATGGTGAATAAATGAAGGAAAGCAAGTTCAAAACATAGGCACGGAGGATTTCAGGAACTACATCAAGGAATCTCAAAGCCAAAGAACGTTAAGGAGGAAATAGCTTAAGGAGAATTCCCTAACATAAGGATGGAATGTAAAGTATCACAAGGAATTCCAAGCATCATGAAGATTGTTCAAGGCAAATTGATTAAGTCTACAAGGCAGGCTGAGGTGGCATCCCAATCACCATTTGTCCAATCAAAAGGGTACCAAGCCAGCATTCATTCAAGGAGGGAATAGGTGACACGTGGGGCTACATCAAATATTATTTATCTTACCTACCCTCATCTCTCATTGGCCAATGTAATGGTGGTTGTAACAAACCCTAATTAGCGTTTTATCTTGTAATCTTGGTCATTGATATTGAATCAATTTGGGCCATCGAATTGTAATGAGAAGTCCATATAAGGCTCAGTGCTCTCATTTGAGAAGGCTAATAGAATAGTTAGCAGTAGAAGAGTAGAAGATAGTTAGTAGTTAGATCATTAGAAGTTAGAGTAGAGTAGAGTGGGAGAAAAATAAATTGTTGCTAAGGCTTGTAAATGAATATAATCTTTTCATTGAAGATATGGTGAAATGTGTTGTTTCAACAAGTTGCATGGTTTCCAATTCTCATTTTCTTTCATGTTGGTTAGATGAATGGAAGATTTTGTGGATGATTAGTGGTGAAATTTGTTTAATTCATACCACTAGCTTCTTGCTGATTGTAAGTTTGCCTTGTGTGGTCAACTAGAATATGAATTGAACTTAACTTCAATTGTTGCTCGTCCATTGGTATGAATTGCCTTGATGGTATTGATGTTGATGGTAGTAATTTGAACATCTATAACTTTACCTTAGAAGACTGCACTAGCTTTGTGGAGTTTGTTTATTAATTTTGAAGCAAAGTCTAGTAGAGTCTCACCAAGTCATTCAGTAGATCCTACATTCCTAGGATTAGATTAGACTCTCTAAACCCTTTCCTTTTGTTCTTTCTTTTATAGATTAGTTAGTCCCGAGTTCCAGCAACGTCCAAGTATTCAAGCATTCATGTACAATGTAAGTCCCCTTGTGATTCCAACATTATCACATCAAACCATTGAGCTTATCCACGAGCCAAGACCTGACATTTAATAACCTTGGAGTTGTCTCATTTGATCGCAAAGCATAGTATTTGAGAGACTTTGTTCAAGAGAGGATAAGATACTTTGGTATTTAATTTTGTGTTCAATTTTGCCTAAAACACATATCAACATGACCCTTTTCATACATCGCCCCATTGTAAATGGGGACCCCCCTTTTTTGCTTAGTCATTTAGTTGTTTTAGGGTTTTGTTAGTTTGGCAGCAATTTTCAATATTCAGAGCATTTCACTTTTGGAAGTTTGCACATTTCAAGCTAGCTTAGATGAAGGGTCGTCATGTCGCAAGATTGTCAGGAAGAAGTCATAGTGAGGGAATTTGGAAACTTCCTTCTAAGGTTCGATTTTTCACCCTTGGAGAATAATGATAAGTGAGGGGCAAATTTGAGATTTCCTTATGTAGATCGATTTTCCACTCTTGAGCAAAATTTAAAGGGTCAATCTTGAAGGAAATAAAATCTCCCTTGTGTAATTTAATTTTCATCTTTGAGAGAGAGCGGAATTTTAAGGCAATAGAATTGGAAGAATTACCTTGTAAAACAAGGAAAATTTAGCACGCCTTGAATGATTTTTGGGGTGAAATTTGAGCCTTCATCATTTTGTGCACTCCTAGCCTTGGCAATTTTGAGCAACAAATGTGATAATCTTCATTAAAAAACAAGGAAATTTCAACCTTCCCTATCTTGTGCATTTGGGTCTTATCAATTTGAGGAGCGATTTTGAGAAGTTAAGTTTGGGTGAAATTATTGAAAAAATCTTCCTCAAAAATCAAGGACGATTAAAATTCCTTCCCTTGAGTGAGTAAGTATTGGAAATAAGCCTTCCTCCAAAAACAAGGAGATTTGCAAATCAACCTCCAAAAACAAGGAAGAAAATCAACCTCCAAAAACAAGGAAGCAAATTAACCTCCAAAAACAAGGAAGAATATCAACCTCCAAAAAGAAGTAAGAAAATCAACCTCCAAAACAAGGAAGCAAATCAACCTCCAAAAACAAGGAAGAAAATCAACCTCCAAAAACATGGAAGAAAATTTAAGCCCCCAAAATGTGGAAGTATTCCTTAAAAAAAAAAAAACTTTAATTGCCTCAATCAAACCTTCCTCAAAAAACAAGGAAGTCGAGATCAAGTTAAAAAAAAGGCTATAAAACTTGGATTCCCATTTTAGCGCACCACATTTGCAAGTACAAATTGCATGGAAGGGTGTTGACTTAGGAAGCATGAAAAGGAGGCGAATTTTAATCTAATTGCAAGCGAAAAAAATGTTTTTTCTTGAGATGTAAAGTTGGCTTTGCAAGGCAAAGGGAGGTACAAACTTTAATTAATTGAAAGCAAAAACATCAAGGTAAAGTCGGCTGGATTGATAGATGAAAGGGTGCAATCCTTGAAGCAAGGCATATAAAGTGAAGGAAGAAAGTGCTAAGTTATCCAGTTCAAATTTAAATCTTCATAAATTCGCATGAAGGAGAGTTATAACAAATTCGCATCAAGGGAAGAGCACAACAAATTTGCATTGAGAAGAAATATTCCCTAAGTTCGCACTCAACCAGCAGACTTTAGGAACTCGAAATTTAATCAGATTTCCCAGCATTTGAAGAGCAAATTGATAGGGTAAAGTTGAAGGAAAATCTTTGAAAGAAGGAATTAAAAGAAGGTTGATCATTGATCAAAGCCTAATTGTTTTTTTCTGCAAAGGAAGAGTGCTACTATAGTGGCAAATAGGGAGAGAACAGCTATTAGGACACCCTATCACACTGTGAAAGGCAGAGAATGGCCTATGGGCACCCTATTGCAATTTCCCTTCCAACCCCTACGTTGAGGGACTGTTGGTAAACTCAAAGATCTCCAGCCATGGAAGAATGGAGGGGGATTGCATGGAGGGAGAAACAACTGTCTTAAGGCACTCTACCATGCCTCCTTCTTCCATATCTTATATGAATGAGATCCCACATGCAAATGAGATTCTAATTCAGAATTAGGATTCAATTTCAAGATCACATTATTTAAAGAGATATTTTACTTGGTAAGATGTAACCCTAACCCTAATTTGTTGCAATTGCTACTCTAAAGCAATTTCTAGAGCAAATTAGGAAGGGAACATTACATGTAACAAGTTTTTTGAAAATCTGAAAAAAAAATATTAATTGGGGATGTTTTATTTAGATCTTTAATACTTCATTGGTCTAATAATAAAACTCCTCTAACAGAAATATATAGGGTACAATGATATCCCTTTTTAAGATTGTTTTATGGGAAAAAAGCAAGAAAAAACAGTTACTATTTAGAGAACACACTGGCAAAATCTCAATGTGTGGATCTAGAGATTCAAGAGGCTGATTTGAACAAATTAGAGGCTACTTGGATTTTGTGATGGCTATAGATCCATTGGTGCAGTCAAAGTTCATCCATGAAAGGTTTGGAGCCAGGCTCTGACACCACTTTGTTATTTAAAATCCTTCTAAATGCACATGGTTTGTAGGAATCAAAGCAATAACCTAAAGTAGCTCACATAAACACAAGTATTTGGTACAATATGCACTATGTAATTTTCTGAAAATCTTAAGGGAAAATTACAACTCTCTCTCTCTCTCTCTCTCTCTCTCTCTATGATCTTATAATGCCCTTTTTACTTTGATATAAAAATGCATGAGAAGTCTGTTGTGCTTTGCACACACTCCTCGTTGCCGACAGGGTCCCCCTTTCTCGTTTTCGTCTCGCCCCTGATGTGGGAAATTATGATTTTGTTCACAGAGGAGATGCAACAGTTAGGAATGTGAGGAGATGATCCTGTAGGAGAGTAAGCTCACCCGCTTCCTTAATCCTAAGGAGTTCGCATCAAAAGTTGAGTGTGATCCCGTTCGTGAAGGGGAAGATGAATGAGGAACCGTATGAAGTGATCGCAATTGTTGTCGAATTGACGACCCTCATTAGCAAGATTGAGGGCCTGACACCAAGATTTGCCTAAGGTAAGTCAAGATTTGCCTTTTGACAAAATGGCAAAGGTAAAGGGGTGAGTCAGAAGTGAGCCAATTAAGCCGAGAATGTCAGAAGGTTTCATAATTCAAATATTGAAAATTCTCACAAAAGAGATTGATTTCGGCATAAAGTTTGAAAATCGGCTAAAGAAAGCAAAAATGTCAATTGTTCATTAATCGTGCAAAAAGGCCTTTTAGGCCAAAAATCTTTAAAATCATGAAAATGTAGACTTGTTGGTGTCTGTTTTATCATCTAACAAACATTAGGATAGGATACCCGAAGGTATTCTATCCTCTCCTGAAAAATCACTACTGATTCCAAGGTCTATATGTGTGCGAACAAGCGACTTTAGTGGAATAGCTTCTTGGGTAGTGTATGCTGAAATTTCAAGGGGGACTTACGTTTAACAAGTATCTTGAACTGCTGGACTTAGATGGATTTAGCAATTTTAGGCTCTTCTTTTTTTGGGGAATTTTCTGGGATTTAGACTTTCAAAAGAAAGGGGAAAAAGGATAGGGTTTAGGAAGGCTAATCTAATCCTACGAATTCTGGAGACGGTATCAATTGGGTGCTCTCGAGAAACCAAACCTTGCTTCGCCACACTAGGGACAACTACACAAAGTCGGTGCAATCTTTGATGGGTTGTGCTTATGATCGAGATGTTGGGATGCACAGGGGATGGGCTCAGACTAACTTTACACGGTAAAATGGAAATCATCCATTTACCAAAAGTATGAGCGGAGATACACCATCAATTGATACTTATCAAATCCTTCATTCAAATTAACAACAATGAAAGCAAATCCAAATTAATTCTAAGTAAGTGTTGAGGCAATTGAAACCATGCAAATCATTCAAATAATAGAGATTACAAAGCAGCGCACATGCAATATATTATCTGGAAATGACCTTAAGCAACAATACATCAAAAAAACCTCACACTCTCCAAATGAGAGGAGGTAGCCTTATATAGTTTTTCAAAAATAAATGAACGACCGAGATCAAACAATGATCAAGGGCCCAGATTGAAAGCTACAAACCCTAATTAGGGTTTCCTAAAACTAACTACCCCCGACCAATGAGAAAATTACATTTGGGACACGTGTCCTTCTTGCTAAATATGAACCATCAATGAAAATAGAAGGTTGTTGCATTGTGAAGTGTGCCCTTCTAGAAGCTTCTGGATAAGTCAAGTTCATCAAACCTGGACATGCTGACTTGGAGCGATCTGATTGGTTGGAAAATGACGAGGCGCCACCTCAACGTGTTGGATGTCTTCCTTGAATTCTCCAATTTGTGTCAAGAAATCGTCTAAGTATGGAAATTTGATTCCTTCTTGTCGCCATTTGATTCTGCTTGGGAGCTTGTCTTTTTTAATTCCTTCAGGAGATGAAATCCTTCAAGAAGTTGGAAGTTTATCTAACTTTTCTATATTTTCACCAAGTGTGAGAACTTTTTTTTCTTGATGCCTTGAATTTGTAGAAGAAATCCCCTCATGAAGTTTTTCTCATACTTAGCCAAATTTTGGCCCTCTCTATACTCGGACGAGCCTTGCTCGTGGTCCCGTCTTCAATTTTGAATTTGGCTTGAAACTCCATTTGTGTTTTCTATGATGATCCTGCCTTTAGTTGCCAATTTATGTTGCGTGGGAGGAGGGTAAAAGCTCTAGATAACCCCTTGCAAATATGAAATGATGGGATCGAGCTGTTCAGGCATTCACTGTGATCATGTCCTTCTTCTCGATATCCTAACATTTGGAGAAGAATTTCTCGATGCCTTCATCATAATTGAGGAAATTGGAATTTTCTTTGTGAAACATTTCCCATACTTAGCCAAATTTTGGCTATCTTCACGCCAGGATGAACCTTGCCTTTGAACTTGTCCTCAATCTTTCGTTTGGCTTGAAAACTCCAACTGCGATCTCTATGATGATCTCGCTTCTATTTCCTCCTGCGACCTGTAAAACCAAAGGAAAATAAGTTAGAAATCTATCTTGGATTAAAGAAAATTGAGGCTGCGAACGGCTAAGTGTTTGGAAAATTTCACTTCATTTTCATACTTAGCCATGAGAATGGGATTTTCACATGTAAATTCTCCAACCTTCAAGATAACTGTGATCACAATCCAACTCAAAAATTCAGGGGAGATTCAATAATTCCTCCTTATACTGGTTGTCTTTCTCCAAAAATTTGTGAAACTTTTGTCAAAAAAGTTTATCCAACTTCCAGCAATATCCAAAACTTTCTCCAGATGAACTCCAAACTGAAAGTATTTTACTATGCTCTCCTTAATATTTTCGAACTTCTTGGTGTAGAAATGAAGTTTACAACGAAGTATTTGTAAATAAAGTTAAATCCTCAATCAGAAACCCTTAAAATCTTCCAAATCATGTTTCCAATTTTAACTCCATTTTTTTGGAAAGTGTTGTCATGTTTCCAAATTTGAAGAAAATATCTTCCAAAAGTTTCCAATTTGGCTATAAGTTCGAAATATTTATTAATCTTCCAATATTCTCTTTAAAAAAACTTTCCATTTTGGATTTAAGTTCGAAATCCTTATCAATCTTCCAATATTCTCCTTTTGAAAACTTTCTATTTTGGATTTAAGTTCGAAATCTTGAAGGCTTTTCATGACATCAGTTGTGTTTTCGTTGATTTTGTCTGACTTTTATGTTTAGGCGGACTTTTGGAGGCTTACCTTCATCTTCCTCAAACTTGGGCGGACTTTCCTTACCTCTGCAAGGCATGGCGAAGTTTGAGAAGGCTCTTCAACATCATACTTAGCATTTTGGGTGAAGTTTGAAGACTTCTCCTTCAAGCATAGCGGACTTTGGACATTCCTCTTGCTTAGTCATGGTTAAGTCAAGGTGGAGTTTGAGGGCATCTTCCCAAGACATGGCGGACTTTTGCTGGTCTTCAACCAGCATGGCAAACTCCTAGAAGCTTTCCATCATCCTTTTGGATAGGGCGGAGTTTTGATGCTACCTCCACCAAGGTGGACTTTGGTGTTACCTCTTCAACATTGGAAGGCCTAGGGCGGAGTTTTCATAAGGCTCTTCATCATCATACTTAGCATCTACTTCCTTGGGCGGAGTTTTGAAGGGTCCCTTCAACATGGAGGGCGGACTTTGAGCAAAGCTCAATCAAGGCGTATTTTTGGCTAAGGCATAGGGTGGACTTTGGAACACACCCCCTAGGCGGACTTCTAAGACATCTCCAACATGGGCGGACTTCTAGACATCTCCAACATGGGCGGACTTCTAGACCTTTGCTCTTCAAGGCGGAGTTTAGAGGGTCTTCAACTTCACATGCCTTCCTTCTAAGGCGGACTTTTGATGAGGCTTCCACACTTTCTTTCCCCACTCCACAAGTCATAGGGCGGACTTTGGTGTTACCTTTTCCTAGAGCGGACTTTGGTGAGTCCTCTAGCTTGGTGCTAGGGTAGGGTGGACTTTAGAGGTGGCACCAAAGATATGGCGGAGTTTAGACTTCCCTCCCCTTAGTCTTCCTAACCTATGGCGGACTTTGGAGGGTTGGCCACGAAGGTGCTAGGGTAGGGCGGAGTTTCAAGACCATTCACTGAGCAGCACATTGGGCGGAGTTTTGGATGACCAGCACCATGGGCGGAGTTTTGGAAGGTGTTCTCCTTGGGCGGACTTCTGGGTGACCTCAACCAAGGCGGACTTTGAAGGTCTTCCTCATGCATGGCGGACTTTGGTGTTCCCTCTCAACATGGCGGACTTTGAGCACCTCTCCATCATGGGGCAGAGTTTAGAGCTCTCTCTTCAAGGCGGACTTTTGGAGGCTCTCAAGAGGGCGGACTATATATGAAATATAACATTTAAGTATAAGTGGTATTTCTTATACTTTAAGTTATATTTCATATATATTGTCAGGATGTTTGAGAGTGGTTTCGGACCTCTAGGACTAATAATGCAAAATCTAGTTTTTGAGGATTCTCCAATTTTCCACACTTAGTCAAATTTCAGGATCAGGATGACATTCCAGACTTAGCCAAATTTCTTAGAAAAAAATTCAAAATTTCATAGCTTAATCAAATTTAACCGGATTAACTTGAAATTTGAAATCCATGCCTAGGTGGATCATCTGAGGCATCACGCCCCCTAAAATCTAGGGATTTGTCTTTTTAGGTCAAAACTTGGAATTTTTGAGTTCCGGTCGAAGTTGGTTAGTGGTGCAAGTGTGAACCCCAGGTTTGCATCCCGAAAAAGCAAAAAGCCTAAAATCTAGGGATTTAACTTTTTTAGGTCAAAACTTGGAATTTTCGAGTTCCGATCGAAGCTAGTCAGTGGTGCAAGTGTAAACCCTAAGTTCGCATTCCGAAAAAGCAAAAAGCAGACATCCAAAAAAAATAGGGAAAACTTTCTAAAAATAGCCATACCGGGGATTGGGCTAAAAATGCCAAAAATGAAACTTCCTAAAAAATAGGAAAAAGCAAAAAAGCAAACTTTCTAAAACTAGAAAGTTGTCCAAATTCGTCCAAATCAATTGCGATCTTCGTCCTTTGGCCTTTCTAGGCACTTTGACGGCATCCGAACCATGGTATCATTTGGCTTGCAAAAACTAGCTTTCAATCTCTAGGACTTGAACCGTTCAAAACTAAGAAGGCTTGGCAAAAATGAAGCAGAAGGCCACGGGACACTAACAAAACCCTAGAAAGCAGGAAAAGAGAGGGTCCCCATTTGCAATGGGGCGATGTGTGAAAAAGGTCACAACAAGACTCTTGAGCCGAAATCATTCATTTTGCAAAAAGGCCTTTTAGGCTGAAATCACTTAAATTTGCAAAAGGCCGTTTAGCCCGAAAATGCAAAATCGCGTGAATGTTAGTAAAGAGGTGTTTTAACATAAATTTGCATAAAGGCCTTTTAGGCTGAGGCCGAAAACACAAGAGTGCGAAAAAGAGGCGTATTAACATAAATTTGCATAAAGGCCTTTTAGGCCGAAAACGCAAGAAGGTGAAAAGGTATTTTAACTTTAGTTTGCAAAAAGGCCTTTTAGGCCGAAATCGTGAAAGGTAATAAGGGGAGGAGTTATTAAATCATGCAAAATGGCTTTTCTGGCCGAAAAACTTGAAACTTAGACATTTTGCTAAATTCGCAAAATCCCCTTAGAGCCCAAGATTTGCAGTATAGCAATTTATGCCGAAAATAAAGAGGGAGAAAGACCCTAGTTTGCAAAGACGTGATGTGTCCATTCTCACGAATTGATTAAACAAGCTGAAAATCTTCAAATTGTTATAAAATCGCGCAAAGTATCATTTCCGGCCAAAGAAGGAAAAGGCAAAATCTCACAAAATGGTCATGTGGCCCGAAAATAAAGCAGAAGGCGGGCACTTGAAAGTAGAAGCCGATTTACCTAAATTCCTATAAAGACATTCAACCCGAATCCCCAAAGTTGCGAAAATAGCATTCACGCCGAAGTGAAACAAAGGATCAAGGTCGCACGAATCCTTCATCGACTCCGAGATAGGTTAAGTCTGGCAGTTCGCAAATTATGTGAGGAGTTTAAGTGCAAAAGAAACTCTCAAATTCTTCTCATGCCGAAAACCCTCTTTTTGCCAAAACAATTTCTTCTCTTGTGCCGAAAATGAAAAGAAGGGTCTTCAAAAACGCGGTGCATATTCTTCCATTTGCCTTGGAATCAAAAGATCAAAGTCGCACGAAACCCTTGTGTAGTCCAAAATTCGAAGTAGTCAATCCAACAATTCATTGCACTTCCAGGTAAATTCGAAATTTCCCCTTAAATGTTTGAATTGTTTCATTTTATGAATAAACATGTTTCTATTACCTAGGGTGGAAATGTAAATCAAACCAAGTATATTTTGAAGGTTTAACCCTGTAAAGCGTCAGTGACCTGCCAAATTGACCGTTCGGCCAAAAACTTGGAACTTAGGCAAAATTTAAAAAATCCCTGTCCAAAATTGTAAAACACATAGCATCATCTTTTTGGTAATTTGCACGCAAAATCATTTTCAACAATCAACTTTCAGTATCAGAACATTCAAACGCTGAGTCGCAAGCCAGAACATTTGTAACTTTCCGCCATTATTGATCAGGAGTAACATTTTGAAGCCCGTTCCAAGCAACAATAGTTAAACAAACCAACCTGACTTTCAACTTGGAATTGCATTTAGTTTCCAGATGATTAGGCTTTAATTATTTAAATGTCATGTTTTAACAATATGTTTAGATTCCGATTACCTCGTTGATCGTCAATCTTAACGCTAATGTCGTCCTTTGTTTTGGCTAACCCGTTTTTGTTGCTTTATCTCGTCTCGTAATCCATGTCCAGTTGCGCAAGATAGATGCCTAAATCGGTGGTTGAGTCTTCAAAGGCACCTAGCGCAACTGGAATGTCTCGGATTTCCAAAGCTGGCATTCCCCGCAAGGTCCAAAAAATGAAGTACTAGTACCAAGGGGGAGGAGTTAGGGAGTCAAAGGTCCAGAGTGTGTTGGAGAACATAGGAGACACGAACCTGGGCCATATTGATATCCAGGATTTCAGGAACACAGTGTACTCTCCAAATGCCTATGGCAAGCCCAGACAGATGATGGAGAGTGGTATTGCTCAGGCAGCTGGTTTCCCTGCAGAATTATGAATTAGTGGTTGAGGCTGCTAAACATTATCAGTCGGAAACTAGATTAGTAGTGCTAAAGGGGATGGTACTAGCTGACTTCACGCTTGAAGCCCTTGGGGATGTTGGTGTTGGAAATAAGCCACACTCGGACCGACAATGGACTGGTCTAAGAGGGGCCAGTAGCTCAGTGGTAGAGCACTCCAACAGCGTATGGAAGGTCCTAGGTTCGAGTCCTAGTTGGTCCATGTCTCAACAGGGGAGGCATTTGATATCCCATTTCCAGAGGATCCCATTGCCATAACTATCGATGAGGCTCAGGTTGTTTATGACATGAATCCTGCTAAGTGCAAGACATTGATAAAGGAAGAATGGTTCAAAGAGAGAAGACCCCCAAGCATTAGAATCAGTAAAAAGACTCCCAGAAGCGATTTTCACGAGTATGTGATATGGTTACCTTACTCAGCCGGGTCATGGGACTTCCTCAATCCAATCTTTTTGAGGAATGGATGTTCTACTTCACTGAGCAAGTCTTCACTGAGAAGTCTAAGTTCGACTAGGCTCAGATCATCAACGACAATATCCATACACAACTGGTTGAACTTGAAGAAAAAAAGTACTTCGACATGACTTCCTACTTGGTCTACATGTTTGCCTGACACCAGCCGTTGACGGGGTTAATTAAGAATGGTGAGATCGAGAATGGACCGAATTAGGTGAAGGTATACGACTGCTACCCTCAACTGCATTACTATGACATTGCCCAAAGAGAAAAGAATAACATCGCATATGCAGTTGGTCAGTATGAGCGTGTTAATGATGCCTTTACAATGCGCTTGGTTAGATTAATGCAAGGAGGATTGCATATAAGGCTCTTAGAGCAGGCTATCACTCTGATTCGGAAATACGGTGCGTGGTTCATCTAGTTTCCCAGGTTCACCTACATCAGAATAGCAGGCTTTGAGGGAACACCATTCCAGCTTCCGTGCTATCCATCAGATAAAGTAGTCCTCATGGAGGTAGCAAGACAGGCACACCCAGCAGGCAACCTACTCAGAGATAAAAAGCAATCCGGGTTCACCGTCCCCATGATTTTGGGTACTCTTGATGCGCACTTCAAAAATTCGGTACAAGCTGAAGAGTCATCTGTTGAATTGGCATCCTATTGCTTACAAGAACATTTCCCTAGGAAATGCTTTGATCATGATAATTTGGCAAAAAGGGCCTACGACAACACTATAGGGCCAAGGCATCGATAGAGGACTATTGGAGCAATTGTTTTGATGACTTTGAAGTCCGTCGGCGTGAATATTCTAGATTGAGTGTTCAACAAATGCGGCTTTATGTGTACTGCCAGGTACCAGATCAGGTGACGGACTATGGAAATTGCTTGCAAGTTCGAGAATTTGAAGCAGTCAAGGACCTCCTGCCAACCATTGATTGGACTCAGGACCCAATCACAGATTTTGAGGCAGTTATGGAAGCTCCAAGAAGGTACACTGATAATTGGTTATCCCAACAAATTGAGAGACTGACCCATGAAGGGACCCAATTCACATACAATTTAATGGGTAGTCTCGATCCCTAATCTTCAGAGGACGAAGGAACCTCAAGCGCGCCAAAGGAAGAGGTTAAGAAACCTGAAAAGAAGAGAAAGAAAGCAAGGGCCAATAAAGGGACTCGAATATCAAAATGAACAAGGAGAGAAAAGATCCCAATCAGGTTGCTAGAGGTTACTTCAGCATCCAGGGACCCCAGTTTAGAGGATGATGTGGTTGAACTTGATTACATACCCACTCCACCTTCACAAAGTGATCCTGCTGCATTCGAGGCAAATAATCCTCAAACACAAAATGAGCAAGAAGCAGAGGTAAGGATCCTTGGCTTGGACAAACCTGGAAATTAGGTTGAGGAGGGAGATATTGCACCTGATCAAGGGACTGGTAAGCATGAGTTCACTCAGGAGAGTAGGCATGAGTTGCAACTGAATAGCGGCAACAAAGATGACACCACTGTTGAGGGAGAGCAGAAAGGGGATGAGACTCAAGAACCCAATAGAACTGAAGGGCAACCATTACAAGAGGATACCCAACAGTTGTTCAGCGAGGTAGGAGAGAACTCAGCCATGAGTAAGGGATTGGATACTGCACCCATTCCTCCTATGCCCGATCAATTACAGATAGGCACCGAGTCAGCTGATGCCTCCAAAGAACAGAGTGAGAATCTGGCAATTACATCTGGACAAACCATCCCTTAGGACTGGCTAATTGCTCTTGCGCAACGGAAAGCAGCTGTCAAGCCACCAATTAACTTGGAGGATATCTTCTCTCGAATAGGAGAAAATCCAAAGGCAGGAAAAAGACGAAGACTTACTCCAAGATTACCCAAGATGAGCAAAGGAACCACACGATTCATATTGCCACCCCACCTGCAGACAAACCAGCAGATTAGATTGCATTGGCCGATTACAATGTCACGACCATCCCAATAGGGTGGGCCACCAAAGAGCAAGAGAGGGAAGAATTCAGAGATTCCGTTCAGAATATGCTCGGACAGCTCGACGAAATGACCGCTAAGAGAGATATGTATCGAGCTCGTGTTGAGCAAGCCGAGGGGTACATTGATCACCTGTTGAAACCGCTGCAGCATGCTTCTGGATCCCATGTTCCCCGATTGGCATTGGCACAAAAAACTACAACTGAATTTGAAGGAGTGCGTGACATTGCCAAGGCCTTCAGGGAATGGGTCCGAAGCATTAAAAAGAAAGGAAAGAAGATTATTAATGATGGATTTGAAGTAACAATCAAAATACAAGCAACATGGATCAAAATGCTGGAGGTGCAAAAGGAGTACGCCAAAATCCAGGAGGTGGTTGCCTTAGCTCAACCACTCACGAGGGCTCTTTTCTGGACTCACATTCGGATTTCGACAATCCATTCTATCCTAGATCCCCATAATGTCAATACTTTGAAGGAATGGTGCTGGATTGTTTGCATGAAGATGGACATGGCGGGCACTGTTAAGAAGATTCAGGAGGAATGTGAGATGGACCTATCCCATATTGAAAATGGCGGTGAAAATATTCATAAGGCATTGGTCATTGGCTGGACGGATACCATGAAGGATGCTGATGTAGTGTCACGATGGAATGCCAGGTTGAGGCCCGATAAAACTGCATACTTTGTGGAGGACATAGAGTGCATTAGCAAGCTGCATACAGACATATTGCGCTTCGAAGATCAGCAATCGGATTGGTGCGAGCGACTAGGGATAGTCGACTCTAATCTTGAAGGCACAAAGTTCAAAATGTGCAATCCTCCTTTTCCCCCTAATGAGGAATTGTTTCCCATTTGTATAAAATTCCAAGAGTATGTTCGTAAGGAACATGCGGCACACCGGGACATTTGGGAAGGTTACCTGCATGAAGAGGACGAATTTATGGAGAAAAAGTCCATCAAGGGGAAGGAAAAAGTGCTTTCCTAAAAGTCTATGTTTCTTTTAAATCTTAAATGCACTTTTTCAAACATAAAGTTTCTTTCCCAACTGCCAAAGTTATTGTAAATTTCAAGCTTCGTGCAAGTGCACTTTTTGGAGCAGCTTTATGTTTGGTAGTTGGTAGTTATTAGTTACTTTATGGTTGGTGTTGATATTCTGCTTCCCATTTATGGGTATGGGCAGCCTTGTTTTAAGGGATGAATCTGGCTCACTTGTTTAAGTTTAATCTTGGCCATTCATCCATTTTGAAAACTCTATATAAAGGAGTTGGTTTCTCCTTTATTTTAGGTAGAAAGTTAAAGATTGTTGCAAAAACTCTGGCAAAATCTATATAGATTTTAATGGATGTTAAAGCTGTGTCATTTTTACCTGTGAGTGCATGGTCCTCTCCTCCACCCCTTTTAAATTTCTGCAACTGTATTTAATTTTCAGATAGTTTGTTTATACATATATTTGATGGAAATCTTGGTTCATACCATTAGGAAATAATTGGTTGTTATTCCCTCTGCATGGTTAGTCTGAGCCCAATTTTATGCTAAGTTCAGTTATTAAATTTGAATGAATGGGTGGAAGAGTCCAACATTTGTATTCAACAACTTGAAAATTCAAAGTTCCTAGATGATTGCACAGGTTTTTACCTAGTTGTGCTCGTTTGCTGGCAAAGTAATTTCTGGTTATTTTAAGATTTTTGTCTATGTGTTTCAATATACTGTCTTAGTTAAGTTAGCTAGCTGTTCTTATTACTCTCTATCCTTATCCCCCTTTTTTCCTTTTTTAAAACCTGCAAGTCAAGCTAAAGTAGCATCATGTTAAAAGCAAATCAGATGAAATCAGACTGTAAGATTTTAGGGAACCTGTGCGAAACCAATTCCGTCTAACCGTGAGTCCCCTTTGTGTTTCCAGCAAAACACATCAACTGTTGCGCTATCTTGCAGTCAAGACCTGACAACCGAAACCTTGAGGTCATCCCCCATTGATCAATTTAAAATAGCATTAGGGATTTCCTTATCTCAAGAGAGGATAGGATACTTAGCATTCTATTCTGCGTTGGCCAGATGGAGTCGTAGTTCCGCGATTTTAGCCACGTCAACAAAGTCTAACTGAGGAAATTCTCTAAGTGGAAGATTTTCACCTACTTAAGCTTTGTACTTGAACTAGAGTTGAGCTAGAGTACAAGCAGTCTTCTTAGGTGAAGGTGATTGTTATAATGATAATCAGAGTTCGTCCACTGAAGAGAATCTCAAATAATGGAGAGTTGATGTAATATCCCTTGCCAAATCTGATTGAAAATTTCTGATTTAAATGCTCAAGGAATATTGTCAAACACTTGTCATGAAACTTCTGTACTTGCTGATTGTGGTTTCTTTTTGATATTCTGATTTAAGAGATGATAATATGCATTCATTGAACTCAAAAGGACATATATCAAAGTCTGAAAGTAAATGAGAATGCAATGTAACACCTACCACTAACCTTTCAATGACAATGTGTGACTGAAATCGTATACAATATGCATCTACAGCTGTTAGACATTTCTACGAACATTTGGTATGCATTCTAAGAGACCAAAATGCACTTACAGCACATTGTCATTAACACAAACACTTGTCATACATACATGTAATTCCCACGTGCCAATGAGTGGTACTAACAACAATAAATGTAGCCTCCAACAATCTGAAATCGCTTTTCAAACCCCTTTGAATTTATGTAGATTAGCTCTTCTAAAATGCATTAGTACTGTAGTGTTTACTATTCACGGCTACTGTAGCGATGTACTATTCATGGGCACTGTAGCGCACTGTTCATGCACACTGTTCACGACACTGTAGCGCACTGTAGTCTCTTTCAATCTGCAAACAAACTTTGAAATAAACCCTCCAATCAGCTCAATATTGACTCCTGAATGAAGCCAACTCTCACAAGCATAATCAGATGGTATTGCACACCCTCTATATGCTGTTACAATGAAGAAGCCACACTCTCCAATGCCGACAAGCCTTGAATCCTGCAGAAACCCTTGGTATTCTACATTTCAATGCTTCAGAGAAACTTCAATCAAAAACTCCACTCACATAATGAAGTTCGATTCCTTTTGCACACTTATATTTCCTCAAGAAGTTCGAACTTCTTCAAAAAGCTCTTAATTAACATTAAAAAGTTATAATATTTCATTGGCATCAATAATGTAATTAAACCTTGGGTTATGTGCTCATAAATTATTAATAAACTTGGCCCCCTTCTCATGATAAATAGGCTTTCATTTAAGTGCTTTATAATATAAAGTCATTTTATAACTTAATAATATAATCTCCAAATAATTAATGTTTAATTGAGCCAATTAAACATCAATATCTCCATGAATACTCTGTATTTTCGAACGCTGTCTGAACTGGGAGCTAACATGAGGAGACTGCATATGACCATACCCCCTTTACTAAAAATAGCAGAGGTCCATCTCTAACATCCTAAGACTTGCTAAAAATAGTAAGTAGAGCAAATGATGTCCGAATGATGCCAAACGAAGACCAAACTGAAGCCCTCTGAACATTGGGGATGATACCAATCCTCAAAAGACCCTCTAACCAATCCCATTAGCCTACGAGGGTCAGGGTAATAGGCTAATCCTCACTAAAGAACTGATGTCAACAAAAAGGGGACATCACAGTTGACTGGAGTTCCTATCTTATCCTAAAACTAAAATTAAAATGATATATTTATTCAAACATGCACATTAAAGTATATTGGCTTTTTATAGTTGAAAATACAACAATCAACATGTGACTAATTAAAAATACAACTACCACCTTTGTGAATCACAAAAGATGTATTCAAATGATGCAAACAGGTTAATGATTTCTTTTGGGTTCATTTGATTGCTTGCTTAATCTTGCAGGGTTTTCCAAACAGTGTAACTCCTGATTATGTACCTTTTCAGATATGGGACTCACTACAGGTAGAGACTAACGTCCAAATATTATCATGTTTTTGATTTATTTGCTGTATCAAATGTCTTATTTTACAAATTATTATACTTTCGATTTGAGTTATATCATTGGATAATCACTTATGTGCAGGGCCTGTCAACTTACATTCGGTGCATGCTTTCTACACAAGTAGGCTAGTGTGGAGATCCCCATGTTTTGACTTTATGAGATTGTTTTACAGATTCTCAATGATTTTAGGATTCATTCTTTTTGTTGCTAATAACAGTTAAATAAATTTGTAGGCTCTTTTGAGTGCAATTGGGGTTGGAGAGACAACAGCAACAGTTGTTGGTGCAACGTTTCAGGTAAGTGTGTGCAAATGAATTATTTTTGTTTTTGGCATTTGAACTTATGAAGTCAATAGCAAATGGACATTAATGTTTAGTCGAGATGAGCACAAATTCTGCACAATATACTAATTTCTTTGGCATTAGGCATTTGGATTCATAGACATCTTGCTTCATTCCAAATTCTGCAAGCAAAAATTTTGCTAATAAAATGTTTGTATTTTGAATTGAAAATTGATCTCTTCTTGGTGAGAATCAGATTGCCCATAGTGGCATTCCATTTACAATGTATTAACATGGCATAGCAAAAGTGTAATTGGAACTCAAACCTTGGTTTCAAACTGGAAAAGCTTGGAAAAAATTCTGATAACTAAAAAATCATGTTAAATAAAATATGTTTAGAGATTAGAAATAAACACAATATATAAAAAATATTTCAACTAAAAAAAACCAATAGGCAATAGAATTAAAAATAAAATAAAATAAGTATTTTACTTTTATTTAAGAGGGTTTATTAAAAAATATATGGTTGGTCTAAACTAGTAGACAAGTCCTAATGTTATTGAAGATAATGTACTATATTAGGGGCAACCCAATCTTTTATATTGAACCCGTAAGTCACAGAGATTGCTGGATCTTATCCAAAAAAATTGAAATCTGACAAACATAAAAAAATCCTTAAAATTCAGTTCAGTTTGCCACAAGTTTAACTTTACAATATCTATGATTAAATATGTATAAATGTAGTTTTAAACATGCGTCTTATATTAGGTTGTTCATAATTTCTATTAAATATGGCCTAATAACTTCCAGAAAAACATGTTGTGGGCTATTGTGTTTCGGTTCTGCTATCAGCTGTCATTGTCGTGCAGTGTGCTGTGCATTTAGTGTTGTTGCTGTGGCTCTGTTATAAGATTTTGGTTTTTTTGTTAAATGTGTGACATGTCTTTATTATGTGTTGCATCCAAGCGAAGAAGAAATTTGATTGTGTAGTGTCGGGTTTTGCTGGCATGGGGTCTTCTGCAAAATTGCATTGGTTGTGGCAGGTGTGCAGGCAGGAAGAGTTTTATTTTTTAATTTTCTGTTTAAATGTTTTTGTTGAACCTTTAGGGTTAGGTTTTAATTTTTGAGTCACAAATTTTATATAATAAACCTTGCAAGTTTTTATTTTAATTTTTAAATAATAACCTTTTAATAATCTCCATTATGTATTATTCATTTTTAATATATTTAAATTTTAATATGTTTCACTTTAATAAATTCAAAGTGAATTTGAAATTTTATGTATATTTGAACATTGATATTTTTAAAGTCAAAGCCATAGTTGAGCTCATCTGGTTAAGTCATTAGACTTTTTTGTGGAGATCCAAGTTGAAATCTCCAAGGAGACATTTAAGTTGAATAATGTTGATTTCTAAGTTGTATAAGTTGTTGGCATTAATGTTGGGAGGAGGTTCGTTATCTATGATCTACATTGGTTGAGCATGTCAAAAAATTTCCCCCTACAAAAAAAAAAAAAGAAATATTTAAAATTTGGTATATTAAAAATATTAAATATAGTATTTTAATTTCTAGCTATATTTAATATTTCTTTAGCATATTTAGATTAAAATTAAAATTCAAAATATTCCAGATTTTTTTTTCACCCAACTTGATCACAAACACAAAACTTGTGACTTAGTCAAATCCTCATTGGGATATAACTATAAGAAAAACCATCATTAGTGTTTAAAATTAATCTATTCAAAGTTAAACTTGAAAAGATAGAATGCCCTGGCCTTAACCCTGAATGAAAAATTTCTAATCTGTCCTTACCTTATTTTTCTTCTCCGAGTGTAATAATGAGTCAAAATAATGAGTCAAAAGAATGAATGAATCACTTCTTGAAAAAACGGTGAAATGGCATAGCAAATGAGGTGGGTGGTGACGACTTGGGGTTAAGTCCAAATTTTTGGGAGTGTTATGCTACTCTGTGATTGTTTAAGGAGACATTCAAAGTGCTTTTTACAATGTATAAGAAAAGAAAATTTGTTCCAGATCAGATAATGGCAAAGACATAATATGGATTGAAGAATGAGAAATTTCGTACGAATAACCAGGTGTTTAATTGAGCAGTGTAAGCAATGGCTTCGGAGCATATGCACAATGCTTTAAATAAAATAACCTACATTATTGAGCTACTTATGTACTTTTTTTGATTAAAAAATAGTTTTTGTGTTGAACTTTTTTCATAAAACCTCAACTTGCATCCTTGTGGAAATATTTATTTGATTTTTGCATGTGCTTATGATTTACAAATGTGGTCTTTGCAGTGGTTTCTACGAGACTTTACAGGCATGTTAGGTGGAATTTTGTTCACGTTATATCAGGTATTTCAAGTTCAGTCACAACTAGCATGAAGCATGGAGTTTGAACTAGAAAAAACACACACATTAAGTAGCTAAGGGAAACAATTTGGGTACCTCTGTATGCGTGCTTTGCATCTTGTGTATCATTTTACATCCATATATTTAAACTAGAAGTCATGCAAACCGGAATGTCTGGAACTATTTAAAAACATTATAATGTTTTTTATATGACTTTCAAAAATTGGTTTATTTACTATAGGTCTATATTTTGCTTTCTCTTAACTTTACAAGGTTATGTGGTTAAATGTAAACTGTTCTTTTGGCCTGCTGTATATGGGTAAAATAATACTGATGCAATGTTACAAATTTCAAAATTTCACATTAGCATGCCTCCGGAGTTATTCAAGTGATACATACAAATTACATATTGATATTGATATTGAATCAAGGTTCAGAACTCTAATTAATCAATGCTTTTGATACCTAAAATCATTATAAAAGGCATTCATTTTCTCAGGGCTGAGGTACTCCAAGTTCACATTTTGAGAATTTGCCAACAGGACAAAACTAAATTTTAGAGGAAAAAGGCTATGTTGGATCATCTATAATGCAGAGATCCTTATCAATATAATTATTTATCA
Source organism: Cryptomeria japonica (assembly GCF_030272615.1). Lineage (NCBI taxonomy): Eukaryota > Viridiplantae > Streptophyta > Pinopsida > Cupressales > Cupressaceae > Cryptomeria > Cryptomeria japonica. Next base: position 554,382,152 of record NC_081409.1, on the reverse strand, counting down.
TGAATGGTAGAAGGGACTGCTTCTATTTGTTGAGGGATCATCACTGATAATCATGTAAGAGACCATCTATAGTAGATTTATCCCTAGAGTAGCCTTATTAGGATTTACATCTTGTTAGGTCCAAAAACTCAAGTACACAAGTGTAGAACATACTTGTCACACCTTCAGGGCTAGGGTGTCTTTAGGAGGGTGAAACAGATGTTAATCAATAAATTGAGGGTGGTTGAAGGCCTACAACGAGAGTTGGTAAACTCTAATGCACTTTGAGGCTTGAGCTCATCTTGAGAGGGTGTTCCTAAAGGTTTTCTTAACAAGTTTTTTACATCATTTAAAATTTAACAATGAATAGAACAAACGACAGCCATACCCAACTATACACTTGATCCCATTTTTTGTCACTAGATCAAGTGTAATATCCACCATCACCCCTCCCTCATTGCTACCTCCATTCTCTACTAGGCTTGATGTGTTGCTGATATACAATTGAGAAACATTTGATCACCAACTTTCTTAAGATAAGAGAGTGTGCATCCGAGGAAACACAAACACTAACTGTTCTAATAGTCTATTTTGCCTCTAATTCCATGTAAATATTCCTTATTTCTTCCAAGGTCAACCATTTGTACATGCCATCAAGTTGTTCATTAAAGCTTTGACATATATCAAAATTGTTATCATGATGTAATAACCCATGTAGGGTGTTAGCTCAAATCCCAATAATTTTTTTGCAATAGACTCATTTCTACTCTTTCTGATCACCTAGTTTCCAGAATGGGCAAGGTGAGAGCATATGGAGTAAAAAAGAGGATAGATGGAATTTTATTGAGAATTTTGGCAGAAAGCCGACCAACATACAATTTAATTGCTCTAGCCAAATTGGCTGATAGTGCAAATGAAGCTGCATCAATGCCAAAATGTTGGATTAAGTCACTTGACTTCAATTCACACCATGCAAGGTGGAGAATGATAGAAAATAAAATGGCATCCAATGTTACCATTGTCCAAGGATCTATTACAATGAAAGAACAATCACTAGTAGTACAACCATCCAGTATTACAATGAGATTTGGTAAGAAACAGTTAATTTCCTTCAACAATTACATTCAGAAATTTTGTCAAACATTTATCTATCATTTTGAATTTGATAGCATTCAGTCAAACAGTGGGCTAACAAATTGAAACATGTAAAATATTTACCTGGATTGAGCTAAGTGAAGTTTTACAATGAGGAAAGATAAGAAACAATTATTTTTCTTCAACAATTAGTCATTACATTCAAACATTTTGTTAAACATTTATCTATCATTCTAAATTTGTGAGCATTTCGTCAAACAATTGGCTAATGAATTGCAACACGTAAAATGTTTACCAAGATTGAGCTAAGTGACGATCAAGTACTACAGTTGGGTTAAATAGTCTTATATTTTGCATCCTTGCTACTATTTGACTATATTATGCAGATTAAAATCTGTTTTAATCTCAAATCTGCACGATGTCTCTCTGTCTTTATACCGAAAGTCTGATCTGGACACTTGTAACATTAAACTCTACATTTTAGAAGTTGGTTTTGCTCAATAGATGTCTGAAACAGCCCTTCTTATCACCTTGAGGGATTATTCTCAAACTGAAATACTGATTTCAGCACTTCTCAGTGCTATATGGTCATTGATTTATCATTAATAGACAGTTGGACAGTTTCCAAATAAATTTAGAAACAATAGCATCCGTAGACTACACAATGGTATGTCTCATAATGACTTAAATGGTTCAGCTATAATCTCATAACTCAGATGTATCAAATACCCAATCTGTATGGCCCTTATCAAAGAGAAAGAGACCCTTAAAAAATACTCAAGACTCCCGTGAATTTGGTATGGCCCATCGAGATTTCCCAATTTACGGACTGTTCTTGCAAAGATGGTATGGCTAGACTGGTAGGACCAATATTTTAAAACCTAATCCAAAAATGTTTTGGAATTTCAAGAAACCCTTCAAATAAAATAAACTTCAGTTACTTCACAATTCAACATTGGAAAGCCAAGAATCTTTGCAAACCCAAAATATTGAAAAACCACACATTGCAACAAAAGACCTGCTTAATCTGAAATACAATATGAAGTTGCATGAAATCACTTGAATTGAATGAGGCTTTTCACCCCAAACTGATTTTTGCTGCACTCTGGTAAATTTGGATGGAATTACTTTGAAAACAAGGAGGGTTTTCATCCCCGAAGTTTGAAATTTCCAAAGTTTCATCCTCGAAGCTTTAAAATTTCCAAAGGGTTTTCATCCTTGGGAAATGGAGAAGATGAATGTGTGTTCATTCTTTAGAAATGAAATAACTCCGAAAATTATGTTGTCTTTTTTGAAAACTTTCCTTTAATAATTTTTTTAGAGCTAATTTAGGGAAAAAATGTTTTTTGCTTTTTTGTTTTTGTTTTTGAGAAAGTGCTTTTTACTTTTTCATTGTTTTTTTGAAAAGCATTTTTCTTAATAAAATAACATAAATTGTCCGTATGACCACTTTTGAACACTTTGAGCCTAGTTACACTTTATTGGCAGACTTAAAATACCTTTTTAAATAGTTAAATGTAGTTTGTCATTTAATTTGACTTTTTTGACAACTTTAATATTTAATTACTAAATTTTCTCTTTTAAATCATCCCAAGGTCTTACAGAAAGTATTAGAACAAGCCAGTTAAATTGTTTTGATAATTCCACCAACTCCTCAAGTGCATAGAACTTTAGTCCATGTAAAGTTGGCACTATCCAAGGATGATGGACTTCTCCAAGAATTTTGGAGTGCTCTTAAAATGTTTGATTCACACACAAAGAGTATGGTTGTGCATGTTCTGGCTTTGGGAACTTACCGCCATTGTTAGAATTTCTTTTTGTGAAAGCTAGCACTAGTTGATGTGTTTTTATGCACCTCATACACATAATAGAATACAAAGTATCCAACCTTCTCTTGAACAAGGAAATTTTGAATGCTAAGGGTTAAGATCAATCAAGAAAACCCCAAGGTTTACAATGCGTACTAAGCGACTTGATTGCTTGGATAAACTCAGTTTATGAATGTGAGATTGCTGCTTCACACACACAAAGGGACTCACACAATTGTTCAATCAATCCTTTTCCTCAAGATGACTTAAAATTTTGCAATTCAATTCTTTTAACTACCTCTTAGAATGCTCTTTGTAAAGAAAATGCAAAAGGAATAAGGTTTCGGAATCTAATCTAGTTCTACCAATGCAATAAATCATCAATGACTTGATGAAACCCAATCAACTTTGTTTTGCCATTAGGAACTACTACACAAAGGTGATGCAATCTTCTAAGGAGATACAAATTCTTTTCAAATTGCTCACACACATTAACACCAAAGGAAATGCAAATCAATAATAGAAAAGCAATTGAACTTAAGCATGAATAAAGTTCAGTCTAACCATGCACTGTGACTTGCAATCAACAAGCTATAAATGGTATAAACATATAGGCTTCACCATAAATCATTAACAATGCCTTCCATTCAACTAAGTAACTAAATGCAACAATAACTCTTAATCTAAATTTGAGAGATATGAAACCATGCTAACACCCAATATTACACATAATCTCACCAAGCTTCAATGAGTTTGTATTAACTTTGGCAGTATTTTTGGAACAATTTCTCTTATGACACAAATGAAATGAGCTAGCTTATATAGAGCTCTTATTACAAAGGAAGGGTCCAGATTGATCTAGAATCAATGGCCGAGATCATCCCAAACATTAGGGTTTACCGAAAATCTTTAAATGCTATGCAATAAAAACGGAATATTCTCCTCTCACAAACTACGAGGAGCAAGAGCCAATGAGAAAATTAGATGACACGTAATCATCCAACAAACTATCTTTTAGAATCTGATTCCCCTTATCTCTTTCCCTAATACCATATTCAATGAATTTGGTAATGATCAATTCGAGCTCTTCCATGGCAAAAGCTATAACTCTATCACATCCCACTCCTCGGTGTATGCCTCGAAGATCTTCTCCCACTTTGCTTGCTGTCTGTGGAGATGATTTATGAAAATCATGAAAGAAGGGATTTCATTCAATTGGTTTTCCTTGATAGATTCTAACCCCCGAAAATAAGTTGCCTTCACCTTCTTCAATTCTTCTAAATTCAAACCATCATCCTCACTCATTTCCTGGTCTAATAGATCCTCCAAGGACGTAAGGATCTTTGATTGTATCTCCTTGATTGATCCTTCTATCTTCTCATAGTCCTTTTTCATTCTATCAAGTGTTGCTTTAGTCATCATTGAGGAACTATACCAAAGGTTGAAATCATGGGTGTTTCCTTTTTCAATTACATTTTCTTGTATTAATGCTTGCACAGGAGTCCCCTTTAATACCTTGAGGCGAGGAATTTTCCTATCTTGTGCCAATGGAAAATCTTCCTATTGGTCTTCCACAATTTGGATTCTTCCCTTAAACAATAGTATCTCGTCATATATTTGAACAAATCCTTGTAAAAACTACTCAGCTTGTCTTGAAATATTTTCAGTCCACTTCCTTACTTCTTGATTTGTGCTTCTCACGACTTCAAAACTTCCAAATAATTCTTGTCAAATGGAATTTGGTGGGACAAACATATCATCTTCCCGCCTTACTGGTTTCATCAACTGTTGTATGAACTCCTTCAATTTCATATTTTCCAATTCCAACTTATCTTTCTTCGCTTCCATTTTGTTGAGTCTCTCGTGGATTGCCTTGGCGGAATCATTTAACTCTTGAAATTCTTGCTCTTTTGTTGTTGGTCCAAGATCAAGTGTTGTAACCTCATAGTCCATTGGAGTGATTACCTCTCTTGGCTTATCAACCATCAGAACTACAACTTGCAAAATACATGATCTTGAACTATCTCTTGTGATATGGGAGAACTTGCAAAGAAATCATCTATGTCCTCAATGGGTTGAACTTCCTTGAGTAGCTTCTTATTCATTCTTTCTCTCAACCAATCAGGTGCTGTAGATAGCTCCATTCCATCTTCTAGCTGACTATTATAATTGATTCCTCTCAAGGCTGAAATGAGGACCTCATCCAGTTCTTCATTTGTGTTTGGGTTAGAATTTCCCAAATCCTCCTTTGCATCTGTCTCTTCTACCTCAAGATGATCGATAATCGGAGATGCTTGATCTTGAGAGGGTGTTCGTTATTCTTGATCTCGGAATTCTATTCCATGTTCTGATCCCAAGACGTTCTCTGCAATAGAAGTTTGATTCATTTCTAGTTCTCTAATTGATGAAGTGCTTGTAATTGATTGAGTAGCACTTGTTTTTGATTTCTTACGTGGAGATTCCGCACTAGCAATCTCCTTTCCCATAACTCTTCCTGCTTGGGGACTCTTAGCAGTGTCCTTTTTTTCCCTAGAAACTTGAACTTCTCCCTCCCCGTTTCTTTCTTCGTTACTTTTCGTTGCTTCATCTTCGTCGGAAGAAGAATCCTCATCATCTACCTTACCATATGTAAGGGATACACCTTGATTTCTCAACTTGTCAATTTGTTGGCCAATCCACCATCTTGAATTGTCTATTACCTCTTTCATCAATGTGTTTATATCTGTAAGCTCAGGTTGTGACCAGCTTGGTGCTAGGATAGGTTTATCTTTTTCTTGCTCGTATTGGGGTAATACATACTCTTCATTATCCTTCACTTGATTAGGAACTGGAAAAGCATTTCATCTTTTATTGAAATCAATTGATATCTTGGACCACATCTTTCTTCTGATTGCAAATTCATTCGTGAGGTTTACCCAATAATCTTCTAGGTAGATTCTATGTTGTATCTTTTCCCTTCCATTGTATGAATTTTGTGATGAGTATCAACGTACGATCTAGGCTTGTATATGCCAAGTTGATAAAACTGCAATTCTGTATTAGCTGTCTCGGCTGCTTGGGTTGTATGACATGTCTCAAACATCTTGTCAACTGAGATAGGAAACAATACCCTGGGTCTATGTTTCTCCTTTTGAATGAAATCAAATTCGACTAATTGCCTTAGCACCTCAAGTAACACCATCTTATCAATTGGATATCTTGGAAGCTTGCATGGGTGGTATGTACAACCCTGGATTCTTATGTATATAAAAGTCAGAAACTGGATGAACCACGGACCATACTTTTCTACTAGCACCATAGCTTCCTTTGATAACCTTTTGTGTTTTCCTCTTTGTAGTAGACGAGTGAGATACATTTACTCTTCTATAATGCTCCTTCTCATGTAGTTGCAATTGGGGATAGCAATCATATACCTTAAGTTGACCTCTCTTATATCCTACTTCACCTTTACATATCAATCCCTTATACCTTATGTTTTTTGGCCAACATGTATATCACATAAGAACTAATGTAAAATGTTCTTGTCCTTTCTAAGTTGCTCAACTGTACATCTAGGTTGTCACTAATCAGCTTAACCCAATTTATCATCTTCAAACCTAGCGAAACCTCTTCTAGATAGTAGAACATCAACATTTCAAACACTGCTCCTTGTGGACTCCCCATGATTCTATTTAACATGAGCACAATATTGCTGTAGTTATCCTTGAAATTAGTATACATGAGTTTCTTTGGTAGCTTGGATTGAGGTCTCTTTGGTCCGCTCATCCAATTTGAAGTAACAAGGCCCATACATCTTCCAGGTGCTTTTTCAAATAATGTCGATGATTCTTGTTTTGTTCTATTCAACATCCCATCATAACGAGGAATACCAAATGTTTCTCTAATTGCTTTTTCTGAGAGGAATGCAAGAAGTACTCCGTTAGGTGCCAATATTGTCCTTGTTTGGGGATCGTAATGCCTTGCACATTCAACTATCAACTTATTGCATTGAACTGCTGGTGGGAAACCGGCAGCTTGGTAGATTGTATTCTTAACCATATTGTTTGCTAAGGTAGATGGCATTTGATCTCAAGTGCCAAACATCCTTCTTTTGAGCTTGATCCAATCCAACTGTTCCAGGTTAGTATCTCCAACTTTCCTCCATCTTGATGAAATCTGAGACTCTGGGAAGAAACCTCTAAGCACTGTCTTCATTTTAACTTTCCTTGCACTACCTCCGGTCCTCGCTCTCGACATGTTCCTATATGAAACTCGAAGTCAAAAACTTTGGTTTGAAAATGAAGAATGACTAAAAAAAATGCTTTCGAATCACCAATTCCAGAATTATTAAGTTCTGATGTCTACTTATAAACTTCAAATTTAAATACCAAAATCAGAAATGAACACCTTGAATAATTCTAGGAATGGAATCATGACACCCACAATCTTTGAACATGAAACTCATCACAAATTAAGCCAAAATCTGATATTCCATACTTGACAAGGTCTGATTTTAAATCTGGATGTTGAATGTATGCCTTAGAATTTGATTGATCTCTCTGGATGACACACAATTTAGGCTTTGATCTTCGATCAGCCTTTTCTTCTTCCCTCTAATAACGCGATAATTGCCTTCAATTTCGCTCTTCAATGCTGGCAAATAGATTCTGATCTGATTTCTTGACTGCAAACTTATCCTTTGCGAATCTGGAAATGTTTCCTTGGTGCGAACTTGTTTGGGAACTTCAAATTTGAATTGCAATTGATGGCGCACCTTTTCCCTTGCTTTATAGGCATTGCAAACAAAAGTCGCACCTTTTCTTAACAAGGCCGACTTAGGCATTCCAAAAAACATTGTTTTTTTTGCAATTAAATTAAAATTTGCTTTGCATATTAAGTCGGCCCACCTTCATTGCGATTTTGCATTTTAAACAATTATCGACAAAGGTGGAAATTCGATAGGCACAAGGAAAGGGTGGAATTCGCTAGGTAGAAGGAAGGTTGTCATTTCAAAATTATCCTTTTAATCATCCTTTAATTGCCAAGACTAGGAGTGGAAAAACACACAAGACCAGGAAATTTCATTTTAGCTCTTGAAAGTTCATCACAATTGGAGTGGAAATTCGGTAGGTAGAAGGAAGAGTGGAAATTCACACATGACAAAGAAGATTTCCTTTTCTCATTTTTCACTCAACACTTGATTTAGGCCAGGTGTGGAAATTCAAACCTCACAAGGAAGATTCCACTTTTCATTGCTTTAAAATTTCACTTTCCTTTTCATCATTCAAATTAAACCAAGGATGGAAAAACACACTAGACAAGGAAGGGTAGAAAATTGAACCGTACAAGGTAGAGTGGAAAATCGACTCCCACAAGGAAGAGTGGAAATTGGCCACATAGAAGGAAGGTTTTGATTTCCTTGTCTTTCATCCTTCTTTGTTCCATTTTATTTGCATTGCTCATCATTTTGCTTGGAGAGTGGAAAGTCAACCCCCACAAGGAAGAGTGGAAAATCGACCCACACAAGTGGTGGAAATTCATGATATACAAGGAAATATCACTCTTTTACCTTATTTTGCCTTGTAAATTTTCCTGTAGAGTGGAAAATCGACCTCTAGAAGGAAGATCCCACTTTTCAATTACCTTGAAACAAACATGATTATTTAACACTTGGTTTCAGCTATTCTCCAAAGGGTGGAAAACGACCCATAGAAGGAAGATCCCAGTTTAAAGGGTGGAAAAACGACTACAAGGAAATTTCCAATTTTTGCTCACCTTGACCTCATTCTTGACAACTTTGCAAAATGACAAAGTTTGACAACTTCTTACAACATATCGACAATATTGACAACAGTTACAAAATTGTCAAGATTGTGAATTCGCTTCTACCCTTCAATCATAAGGACCCTTCATCTAGGCTAGCTCAAAGTGCAAACTCTAACCAAACTCTTGAAAGTGAATTGTTCTCGGAGATCAAAAACTACTGCCAAACTAACAAATTTCAAAAAAGCAACCAGACACCCAAGCAAAAGAGGGGTTCCCCATTTACAATGGGGTGATGTGTGAAAAGGTTACAACAACGCTCTCCAAGAGTGTTGGAATGGATCAAAAGAATAGGACTTTGCACATGACATTAATAATAAATTTGATTGGTGTGGGGACCCCATGGCATCTTGAGATTGTATAGGGATACTTAGGCATCCCTACTATCTTGAGTATGTTGAGCTTGAGAATGTTGGGGAGTCCCCCCCTATGGGTGGTAATGGGGGGCATTAGGGGGAATTTTCCTCCCCATCCTCGAGTCTTGCAGATTTCCTCATCTCCAAAACGTCTCATTCTTTTTTTTGGGGGGGGGAGTTGTCCCCATGGAACAATGTGTTAATGTTTATAGCGTCGGTCAGATTCTTCCCTAAACTAATTGTGCAAATCCAATTTCGGCCTTAGACATTTTGTGGATCAATTTATATGTGCATCGTCTTATGCCCTCGCTGATACTTGTGGTTATAAAAATGATTAAGTGTAATCAGCCACTCATTGGATTATAAGACGTGGCTATTAAGACGTGACCTATGTTTAACTTAAAAAACGTGTTGATTAAAGTATAACTAATCTCCAATGAAGAGACATGATAGCCGACCCTTGGAGGAATCGTGTTGATTGGCATCATTCATGAACGGGTATATATATAGTTCGATCCTCTCTCTCTTTGAGGGCATCGATTAAACATTCAAGCAGATCGTGTTCTCCCTACTTGCAGTTCGAAGTTATTCTGAAGCAGTTTGAATTCATTCCACACATCTTATCTTGTGTGAAAGTCTTCTTCAGCAGATCGTCTTCATCCCTCAGCAGTATACTCTCATCTTCAAGGCAGATCGAATAAGAAAAAAGTCAGATCAATCAGTTCGGATTTATTATTTCTGTCTAGGGTGAACTTGTACCATCACTTAGCTTCAAAGTGTGAAGTAATTTCTTGTAAAGGCACTTGTCTCATTGAAAGAATAAAGATATACTTTGTTGCTGGGTTTTTCACCTTCAAGAGGAAGGTTTTCCCAAGGTAAATTTCTGAGCAATTGTGTTTAAATTATCTCCATCTAAATCTGATCATAAAATTTAACACAATGCATTTTTCTTACTTTCACCAATGATTTCCTTTCTACATGGGTGTGCACCTTGCTAACTTTTTGACTTACCAATTCCTTTCTTACTACCCATATCAATGTAAGAAGCTTGGGCACATACTTCATTAATGATCATGGGCTTGGGCAATCAAAACTTGCTTTTGTATGTTTCTTAAAGTTTAGTCTTGGGTTGAGGGAATATACTTTGTTGAAATTCTCTCTTGTAGCTGAATCGACTTCTATTATATTCTTGTTTTCTATTACCATTGCTTATGATTTAAGAGTAGAGCTTATTGATGTTAAAATTGCTTTTTTGCATGGGGATCTTGAAAATGAGATTTATATGAAGCAACTTGACAATTTTGTGGTAAAAGGGAAGGAAAATCTGGTTTATAGGTTAAAAAGATCTCTGTATGATTTTGAAGCTGTCACCTTGTTGTGACATATTCACACATCGCCCCATTGCAAATGGGGACGCCTACCTTTTTTGATTTCTAGGGTTTTTAGGGTTTTGTCTGTTAGCCTTTGCATTTTGAGTGTCGCCAGGGGGATCACTAAGATAGCAGGCTCTGTTTTAACTTAAGGTGAGTCAGTGGATGCTCCGGGTTAGGGTCATCTTTGAAAGTCTTCCTTAGGACAAAGTTTTGCTCTTGTTGCTAATTGTGTCTTGTTTGAGTTTGAGGAGGTCAATGAAGCTTGGTGAGTGAATATCCTCTTTGAAGGTCTGAGTTAGGTCAAGTTGGTGAGTGATGAAGTCTGGAATGTCATCCTGATCTTCAAATGTTCAGAAATTTGGCTAAGTCTGGAATGTCATCCTGATCCTGAAATTTGACCAAGTCTGGAAAATTGAAGAATCCTCCAAAAACTAGATTTTGCATTATAACTCCTGGAGGTCCGAAACCACTCTCAAACATCCTGACAGTATATATGGAATATAACTTAAAGTATAAGTTTCTTATACTTAAATGTTATATTCCATATATGAATCCTGACGGAGAGACCAAAATGTCATATTCGCTCTTGACCCTTCCAAAGGGTCCAAAGCGAATTCCAATTTCGCTCCCGACCCTTCCAAAGGGTCCAGAGTGAAATTCCCTATAGGTCCTGTCCTTGGCCTAGGTCCAGAGCGAAATCCTCAGTTTGACCCCCTATCTTGCCTAAAATGATGAAAACGACCTTGTCTTGAGCTAGTTTGATGGTAGATTCACTTAAACGTGGAGAAAGGAGCTTGAATTTGATCAAGTTTGAAGGAGAATTGGATGAAGGAAGTGGAAAACCAACCAAGAATGTGGATTTCGCTCCTGACCCTTCCAAAGGGTCTAGAGCGAAAATCCCCATAGACCTCATTTTCTTCCTTGTTTTGGCCAAGTTCTTAGTTTCTAAGGCATGTTGGAAGGTGGATTGACATGTTTTTGCCTTAGGGAGTGACTCAAAGTGAAAATGTGAAGGATTTTAGCCTAAAATAGAAATTTCGCACCTGACCCTTCCAAAGGGTCCAGAGCGAAATTCTTGGAAACTCCTATTTTCTTCTTGGATGAGGTCAAGACAGTGGTTCCTATGGCGTAGGTGCAAGTAGAGTGGTGTATTTTTGCCTTGCAAGGAAGATTGGAGTTGAAAAGATGAAGAGTTACGCCTAGAATGTGGATTTCGCTCTTGACCCTTCCAGAGGGTCCATAGCGAAATTCCGCAAAACCTCCCTTTTTTCTCAATTTTGTGCCAAGCCAAGTGTGGGTTAGGGTGAATTAGGATTGAAGATGTCCTTAAGCATGGCTTTGAGTTGCTAGTGATCACCAAATGTGAAGGATTTTGGCCTAGAAGGAGAATTTCGCTCCTGACCCTTCCAAAGGGTCCAGAGCGAAATTCTTAAGAGCACCTATTTCCCTTTCAAAACAAGTCAAGTTCTTGGTTTTTTATGGCCTGGATAGGAATAGATTGATATGTCCTTGCCCTTTTGAGGTGAATTGAAGTGGAAAAATGATGAAATAAGCTCAAGAAGGTGAATTTCGCTCTTGACCCTTCCAAAGGGTCCAAAGCGAAATTCCTAAAATCCACCTTTTCCTTTTATTTTTGTGTCAAGCTAAGTGTGGATCAAGGTAGATTGAGCTTGGAAGGACCCCTAGGCATGCCTTGGAATGGATTGTGGCCACCAATGGCCAAGATTTTGAGCTAGGACAAGGATTTCGCTCCTGACCCTTCCAAAGGGTCCAGGGTGAAATCCTAAATAGGTCCTGTCCCTGGCCATGATTTTTAGCGAAATTCTCCTTTCTAGCCATTTTGAGGGTCAAGCAAGTGTTGCATGTATGGGAGAGGGATCCAAAGATGAGAGTCCAAGTATTGAGAGTGAAAAGGATAGACCTTGGTGAAGGAAAACAAGCAAGTCAAGAATTTCGCTCCTGACCCTTCCAAAGGGTCCAGAGCGAAATTCTCAATTTGACCTAATTTGCTCATGATGAAGGTCAAGAGATGGATTCCCAGGCCTTGGTGGAGAGAAGACTAGTGTATGCTTGCCTTGGAAGGCATTTTGGAGTAGAGAAATGATAGAATTTGTCCTAGAATGTGAATTTCACTCCTGACCCTTCCAAAGGGTCCAGAGCGAAATTCTTAAAACCTCTATTTTGCTCCAATTTCGCATCAAGCCTAGTGTTGATTGAGATTAAAGGCATCCTTAGACATGCATTTGAGCAAGTTGTGGTCACAAAATGTGAAGATTTTGTCCTAAAATGCAAATTTTGATCCTGACCCTTCCAAAGGGTCCAGAGTGAAATTCCTTATAGGTCCTGTCCTTGGCCAAGCTCCAAAGCGAAATCCTCTCTTTTGGTCTTTTAGGAGGTCAAATCAATGATGTCTTCAGGAGAAAGCAATTCAAAGGTCAAGGGAAGTTCAAGGCAAGGAGATGATGAAATTTGAGCAAAATGCAAATTTCGCTCCTGACCCTTCCAAAGGGTCCAAAGCGAAATTCTTATAGGGCCTGTCCCTGGGGAGGATCTTGAGCGAATTTCATTCTAATGCCTTTTTGTTGATGATTTAAGGTAAGAAATGCTATGATTGGGATAAATATATCATGTGTCCTTAATCATCTTTTGGTTTATTTTGCAGATAAAAGAAGATCAAGCCTGGGCAAGGACGACCTATTCCAGTCCATCATTATCAAGTACACTTCAAAGGCATGGAGGAGACTCAAGGTGTTTTGAAGCCTTGGAAAACTACAAGTGTTCAAGGAGTTGCCCGCTATCTCCAAAACCTTCACTTCGCCACACTAAGGAACTGCAAGATGACAAAGAAAAGCTTTGCCAGCACTTCAAGGCGAGATATGCTACTGGAGTAGGAAGACTTGACAGTAAGGAGGCCTCATCAAGCATATGGGAGTAAAGGGGGTACACTTTTCATCAAAGTACATCAAGGACGAAGGAAGATCAACCAAGTCACAAGCGTTAGACAAGGTGGCATCCCAATCATCATTCCTCCGGTCGGATTAGTCCACCTCAGCATGACGAGATTCAATGTACCTAATTTATCGGAGGCGGCACAAACTTCGGTGTACCTACCCCTGCTTCCTATTGGTCCTCGCTTCGGGAATGTAATTTTCTAATTGGCTAAGGAAGTTTGTTGTAACAAACCCTAATTAGGGTTTCTATCTTGTAATCCTAGCCATTGGTGCTAAGTCAATTAGAGCCATCAATCAGTAAAGGGCTCTCTATATAAAGCCTTGGCTCCTCATTTGTAAAGGTTAATAGTGAGTTAATAGTGAATAGTCAGAGAGTAGGAAATAGTTAGAGTAGAGTAGAAAGAGAAGGCAAAGATTGTTGCCAAGACATTGTTGCAAAAGACTTGTAAACTTCATTGAAAAAATGGTGAATTCTATGTGTCGATTCTACAATTTGCATGGTCTCTATACTTCTCAAATTTAATTTCATGTTATTAGATGAATGGAAGAAAATTGTATGATCAATGGTGAAATTTGTATATCCATACTACTAGCGGTTTGTTGATTGCAAACTTGCCTTGCGTAGTCAACTGGAATCATTCAGCTTAAGCTTAACTTCAATTGTTGCTTCTTCATTGATATGCATCAACCTGACGGTGTCTATGCTTGTAGCGGTGATCTGAACATCATAAAGCTTTCCTTAGAAGATTGCACTAACCTTGTGGAGATGATCCTAGCATGTCAAAGCAAGACTTAGTTAAAGTTTCATCAAAGGTCATCCATTTCTTCTACATTTTTAGTGTTAGAATTAGATCCTTCTCCAACCCTTATCCTTTTCCCTTTTTTAAAATCAATGATCAATAAAGACCCACGTTCTAGTGATATCCAAAGCGAATCAGACGCTTAGGTCATCAAATGTAAGTCCCCTTGTGATTCCAGCAAAATCACATCATACCGCAAGAGCTTATCCACATGTAGAGAACCTACAATCAGAACCTTGGAGCTACTCCGATTGATCCTTCTGCGAGATCTTCAGCATTCGGGGAAGCTTTATTCAAGAGAGGATAAGGTACCTTTAGGTATTTTATTCTGTGTTTGGTTGTGTACAAAAGACACATCAACACACCTCCGATATGGTATTTGAAGTTTGATGCCTGTTGTGACTTTTTTACACATCGCCCCATTGCAAATGGGGATCCCCTCTTTCCTGCTTTTTGCGTTGGTTAATTTAGGGTTTCGGCAGCATTGTAGGCAATTTTGAGTTCCTGTGCCCGAGTCTCGGATTTTTTATCATGCCTATTAGTCGTTTAGGGTTTTTGAAGTTATAGGATCAAGTGCGTAAAGGTTGAGATTTTAAATGATCCTAATTTTGTCTAAGTGTAGACCTTTTGAGCGTTAACGTGTTTTTGAATGTCCTTGTCGGTGATTTTAAAGTGCTAAGGTGTTTTAGGACCTTTAGGAGTTGTTTTCTCGCTCCTAGGAAGTTATTCAAGTTGATTTTGCACTTTATCCCGATAGGTTTCCTTTTGTTTCGCTCAAATTTTGGTAAATTTGCCTAAGTCCCGATGCGTTTTATTGAAAATTCTAAGTGTCTAGATGATTTTGAGTGGTTAAATTGTTAAATTCCTGATGAAAATCCATGTTCTAAAGGTCAAAATGTCAAAATTCCAGATGGGAGGTGCTTTTCCCCCCACATTTCTGATGACCCATGATTTTCCCCCACTCAAAATCCTGATGGGAGGTGAATTTCCATTGAATTCCTGATGGACCTAATTTTTCCCCCACTCATTATCCAGACATGGGGCGATTTTCCACTAGAGGTAAAAGTTTGACTAAGTGTGGGAAATCCTCCTGATGACCCACGATTGTCCACCAGGACTGTTGATGACTTTAGTGATGACTGAAATGATGATTCCTGATGCTTATCGATTTTCCACCAGTGCATTTATGATGAGATTTTTAAGGATTTTAATGTGGATTGTGATTCCAGACATAGGGCAAATTTCCACCAGTGATGATTTTGATGATTTTAAGTCCGGATAACTGTCCATATAGGGATCGATTTTCCCCCAAAGTGATATTTTGAGCTGAATGACGAGATTTAAGTTGGAATTTTCATTCCAAATAGGGGTTGATTTTCCCCTAGAGGCAGATTTGTACAAGTTTGATGGAATTTTGTTGGGATTGTTATCCCAACATGGGGCGATTTCCCCCCAAGGGCATTATTAACGATTTTTAATAAATTTTTATTGGGATTTTTATCCCAATATGGGCAATTTTCCACTTGAGGTCAATTTTGATCTAAATTTTAAAATATTTGTAATAAATTGACCCCAAATTTAATATTTTTTTACAAGTGATGACGATTATTTAAAAAATAAAAACAAATAATAAATGATTTGCAATAAACATTAAATGATTTTTACCTTCTAGAAGCAAATCAATTTTCCCCAGGCAAGTATAAGTATCAAAGTTTAATCCCGCATTGCTTGTGTGGTGAAAACTTGGGGTGAAAACTAGTTTAAAAGAAGGGAGACCAACAATATTTGCTGATGGTGATTGCTAAGTGGTGAATTGAAGACGTTTTAGTGGCTGATTGTGATTATTCTAGCTAGGCGATTTTTTGCAAAGTGTCATTTAGACACCATTTTTCAAGTTGGAGTTGCAGATTGAAGTTATTTTCTGCCCAATCAGACCTGGGCGATTAGAGAGCCATTGGAGCAAGTTTAGAGAGTATTTTTCAGACTAGGACGATTTTTTGGTGAGTGGCGCCATTGTTGAGAGAGGGCGATTTCACTTGGGAGGTCAAATTCCTCCATTCTTGGTGCATTTCCCCCATTGTGGTTGGCTGCCATTGTTATTCCTTGCTGCGTTTTGTTTTCAGACCTACACATTCACCATTGCTGGGTGCCATTTGACCTCCATTGTTGGCTGGTAACACATTTTCAGACACAATCTTTCACCAACCAGCAATACTTTACTAAGGCGATTTTTATTGGGGGTGATTTGGTGAGGTTTTTGAGCATTTTCAGACCTTATTATTGTTGTTGCAGGTCTGAGACACCATTGTTGCAGGCTGTCCTCAGAAAAAATATCATTTCCAGCCAATTCCTACCTTAGCGATTTCACTTGGAAAGTGTTTTTAATTCAATTTTCCATCATTTCCAGGGTTTCTTGTCACTTTGCAAGGTGCTGGTAAGTCTGAAACCATCATTTTCAGACTTGTCCTCAGAAAAGTTTTATTTTATCAGCCATACATATATGCCCAAAATTGATTGTTTTCACCATGGGAAAAGTGTTTTCATCAAATTTTTGCATAACACGCGATTGCAACATGTCTTTAGTGACTGATTTATAGAGTTGCAGGGTGTCTTCAGACTTGCTGGCAGCCATTGTTGACCTTGGGAAGGTGTCCTTAGACAACTTTTGAGTGAAAAACACTACTTTCACACCTTTCCTAGTTCATTTCCCAATCCGGTATACTCCTTTGCACTTTAATTTTGATTAAATTTCTAAGTATAAGGAGGTGTCTTCAGACTTTGTTAAGTCTGAAAATTTATGATTTTAATGAATTTCATGAGGGTTTCATATCCTAGTCTTGTCACATTTTTGTTCTATTTTCAGAATTCACTAAGAATGTGGATAAATTTCCTGATTTCCATCCATAAATTTGTCTAAATCATTAAGAAATCAGAACTTATCCAATTCTGAAAATAGTTGTCAGGAAAATTTTCCGAAGTTGCTAACTTTCAGCTTCATATAGGTGCAATGTCGAATTCCGGAATTAGCATTCGGAAGGAACAACAGAGGATAGTTGAGACGGGATTCTATCTAGAATCCACGATGTCATCTAGATGGAAGGAGATTACAAACACATGCATTTCCTGAACATGGATCAGATGCGACAGCAGATGTTCAAAATTGGAAGTCAGATTTCTTCCCCAACTTATGCAAACATTATGAAGAGTGGTATTTCTTAGGTTGCTGGGTTCCCGCAGTCCATACAATGTAGCGAGCTAATCCTGGAGTGTGCACGATGTTATGATCCTCGCTCCCGAATGATCAAGACTCCTAAGGGTGCCATCATTGCCTACCTTGCTAAGGATGCGATTGCTGAGGTGTTTGGAATTCCACATGTAGCAGACATGAAAGATAGAACCAAGGATGAATATGAGGAAAGATATAAGAAGAAGATGGATGCGTGCAAAACAAGAACTGGATGATTGACCCTAGGTCTTATCATTCCAAGGCTCCTAAGACACTCATGTGCATGGATTTCAAAGAGGAATATAGTGACTTGGTATTCTTGCTTAATTGAGTGATGGGGATGCCACATGGTGCAATATATGATGGATGGATGTTCTATTTCATCCAGGATTGTCTGAAAGGAATGTTGATTAATTGGTCAAAAATCATAAGTGACAATATGGATTTTCAGTTGAAGAATGTGGAGAGATCCAAGTCATTCGCCATGACTTCCTACCTGGTGTATCTACTTGCGCGATTTGTTACCTACAAAGGATTGATATGCAGAGGTGAAGTCGGGAATGGACAAGGGCAATACAGGAGTTATGAATGCTATCCACAACTGAACATGTATCAAATTGAAGATTATAAGAGAGTGAATGATGCGTTCACTATGTACATAACACAGATGTTGCAAGGCGGAATCTACAGGAGGTTGTCCAAGGAGGTAACATAGTTGATAGAGAAATATGGATCGTGGTACATACAGTTTCCCACTTTCACATACCTAAGGTTTCATGGATTTCAATCCGAACCTTACAGGCTACCTAGGTATCCTACAGACAGAATGATATTACTTGAGGTGGTGAGACAACTTCTAGAGTTTGATTCTATCCAGAAGGACAAACATAGAACGGGGATGACATTTCCTATTTCGGTAGGGAAGACTTTGGAGGTTTGCTATTCCGCTACAACAGCTAGCACAACAGTTGAAGAACTTGCATTCTATCGGTTTGCGACATACAAGAAAAGAGAAACGTTTGATCCAAATAAGAAAGTTGGAAGGATCAAGTGTAAAGATCCCCCTTAAATTTTTTTGATTTTTTCCCAAATTACAATCAACACAACACTTGTTAAGGTTAGGAAATGAAAACCAAATGCGGCTGAAAGTAACCCTTCCACTTTTTGATCATCGAGAGCCCAACTTGGGAGCGTGAGAGCATATAGTGTATAGGGGGTCGTTAAATGCAAACTGAAAACTGCTTACAATATTTGGGCGGCAAGCCAACCCCTTCCACTTTTCAGCGGGAGATGGAGAATATTGAAAATCACTTGGCAGTAAACCAACCAAGGACGAAACACGAAACAAAAGAACAATCACTCGACCGCTTATGCAGCGGGAGGACTAGAAATGAAAATGAATATCAACTCCACTGCTTATTCAACGGGAGGACAACATTACAATCAACTCAACCGCTTATGTAGTGGGAGGATAGTATTACAAACTCAAGATAGGCGCCTAAGCCAACCTCTTCCACCTATGCAGTAGGAACAAAATAAGAAATCTGAGAGGAATAGTTGTTAGTACTACTAACCAACTTTACAATTCATTAAAGAGATTTCTGAATTCAAGAAATATTGCTAATCTAAGGTTAGGCGGCTAAGCCAGCCTCTTCCACTTATGCAGTGGGACAACAGAAAGCCAAAATGTTGCTGTTAGTACCAAAGAAGCAAACATTTGCAAAAAATGGCAGAAATCGGTCAACCCCGGTCAACGATTTTTCGTTGAAATCGCCAAAAAAATAGTAGTTAAAACCCGATTTGCTAGGAAAACCTAAAACGCTCAAAACCCGAAAAAAATGCTGCGAAAGTTTTGAAGATGAGGTCGCTTGCATGGGTTAAAACTTAAAACGCATTCCAACAACAAAAAGCAGATCAAGTTGAATGTGAGGGCACACCAGTGAGCAACACCGCAAGGGGAAGACACGAGAGGGAATTGACTGAATCCGCGACTCGACGGGAATGAGTGCGAGTGAATGGCTCCAATCCAGCTACCCTCAATTCCATCGGATACGAACCATTCAATGGGTTGGGAATGAACAGATGGGCGAATTCCTCCCCAGCCGACGGAAACAGGCGAAATTATTGAAATTTTTTCTGAATGTTTATACGTGAATGCATTTTTTTGAATGTATAGATTTTTTTATTTTTCCTAATTTTCTCAAAAATTTTGTTCGATCATAATAAGTTATTTATTATATTATAATTATTTAATAATTTAAGAAATTTTTAATATAAAGTTTAATTTTTTAATATAGATTATTTAGTTTCAGTAATTTCTTTAATATATTGTAATTTTTTAAATTGTAATATATTTAACATGTCTTACTGATTTAAATTTATTTATAATTTATTTTATTATAATTATTTAATAATTTAAAAAAATAGTAAATTAATTTTTTTAATATAAATTATTTAAAATCAGTAATTTCTTTAATATATTGTTATTTATTAAATCGCAATATATTTTAAAATAGATTACTGATTTTAATATATCTTGCAATATTAAATAAATTTACAATAATATAAAATAAGTTACATTATATTACAATAATTTATCTTAAAATATTAAATCAGTAATTTAATCTTTTAAGATTAAATATTACAATAATATTACTGTAATATGCTGTAATTTATTTTATATTATTGTAATATCACTGTGATATACTGCAATTTATTAAATATTATTGTAATATTAAATATTACAGTAATTTATTTAATATTACTGATTAAATTAGCAATTTCAGTAATATTAGAGTAATATGTCTTAATATATATGTGTGGGGGAGAGAGAATTAAGTTGATTTGAAATGGATAAGTAAATACTAAATATAAATAGAGAAATACTATATAATTAAATTTAAAATATTTGTATGAATTTAATATTATTGTACATGAATATAAACAATGAAAATCTATTTTCTACAATTCATATGTTGAAGTCTCTATTTTATTTGGTTACAATATCTCTATGCTATGGAAATGCCCTTAAAAATATTAAAAAAAAAGTATTTTTTCGCTCTTTTTCTGTAATTTTTTACATTTTTTAAATATCCGATTTTTTGCCGATTTTTTCAAAAAATCTTATACTTTTATTTTGCCGATTAATTCCCCAAACGATTAGTCCTACTATGGTTAGTACTACTAACCAGCATTACAATGAATATAGAATTTGATAACCAAGTGCTGATTAAGAATTGACAGCTACAACAAAACCTCCAAACAATCATCTAACAACCTAATCTATTCTCACTCTCAAAATCTCACCCAAAATCCAACTTTCGAAAATATGATATATATGACAGCAGGCTGGAAATGCATAACCAGCAACACCAATCCACACCAAAATGCTCCTAACTCACTCAAAACTCACTCAAATCACCCCACAACACTCCCAAACTGACAATATGCACTAAGCAACCAAGTACCAACTAAAAGACAACATCAACATGACATCAAACCAACAACACGCTTCCCAATGTGCACCCCAAAGAAGTACGTCTAAGCTGAAAGGTACGATTTGCATTGTAAAATTGAAGACTCAAACTAGGGGCTGATAACTTACAAATTTTTTGCCAAAAGCATAGAAACATTTGAGCCAATACCGAGAAGCAGCAGGAGCCCGCACAGAGACTTAGGAGTGAAAATATGCTTCAGCCATGACACCATCCAGCAACCAGGAAACACACAAAAACTCACACAAAACAGAAAACCAACTAATGCAAACCATTTTCAATATGCTCTATCTATTCCTCTGAGTGAGAAATAGTCTCTCCACAGCTAGGTGCTATATCTCAAGCCCGAAATTGACTTAGGCTAGGAAGCTCACAACTTCGAAGCACCAATCTAGCACCATTCCGGCAGCACTTCGTTATACAAATTTTCATGGATGCAAAAATGAGAGCCCAAGTCACTTATTTATAACTTTTGCCCAGCCAAATTCAAATGCAAATGCTCACCAAATTCGCCCAGATCACATGTCATTTCATCCCACTCACATTTGGCAAAATATTTCATTTCATTTCTTTCAAGTATATGGCACCCAAGATGAAAGTCCTCTACCTAGGCTCCAAGTTCGAACTTTTCCCTTGGTCCACACTTTGCAATATAAAAAAACATTATAACTTAAGCACTTTTTCATCTGCATCGCCTGACTTAGGAGACTTAATAATTTTTTTTTAAATAAAAAGTATTTCCCCTTTCCTAAGTCGTTCAACTATAATAATTAAATATTAAACCTTAGAAAATCACTTGCAGATCAAATACTGATCAATACCAAATTGAACTATGAATTTGAAGTGTTGAAAACCGTTAAACTGACTGGGTTGGAGTTCTGCACTGAACTGCTATACACAAAACTGCCTGAAAGACACTAAAAATAGTAAGTCCTGAAAATAACTCCAAAAAGACCGTTCTTCGAACCCTATAGCTCAGCATGGAAAGCCCAAAAAAACCCAATAATCATGATAACTAGCATCATCTTACTAAAAATAGTAAGTTATGCAAACTCCTCTAAACTATTTGCATGTCATATCACTGCAAAGCTTACAAAAAACCCAGAAGGAAGCCTCGATTCATTCTGCCAAACTCCAACCAGACCATCCTTGAAAATTGTGAGGAATCTTCCTAGAAAATAGGAAACCCTAATTTCTGCTTCTAGTTAGCCTACGGGTCTCCGGAATAGGCTAATGGTTCACTGAACTTCTCCTCACTGAGAAAGGGACATTACATTAGGGGAGATAGGTTCATTCACAAGGTGGACATAGAAGATTATTGGGCCAACTTGATGGACGAGCAAGCAGTGAAAAGAAGAATGTGGTCCAGAATGTCCGTGGATTTCATGAGGAAGTGTGGACTTTTCCTCATTCCTGATCAGATATTAGATGACAAGGATCATACACATCCACAATATGAGAATGAAATGAAGAAGGCTATTCTATTGCCTAATTGGTCAAAACAAGAAGTGACAGATTTGAATGTATTGATGAGCGTAGTCTTGAGTTTCTCCTGAGGATGGGTAGATAGTCAGATGAACAAGTTAGTTGACATGGGTGTTATCTTTACTTATGAAAAGATGAAACAGGTGGAATCCGCTTCCGAAGATGATCAAAGAACTATCAGCAACATAAGGATTCATGTAGATGAGGAGAGTCAAGCTCCTAAACGAAGGAAGAACACACCAGGGGAAGTCAAGGCTAGAGGGAAGAAGATTGAGGAGGTTAAAAAGAAGCAAAATATTATCATTCCTTCACCTCCCCTCAGTGTCTCATCAATCAAGGAAGTTGAAGTGCTAGAATAGAACAAAGAGGTTGAACAATGTTCCAACACAGTGATATTACCAGAGAATGTTTAGGATTTATATGCCATAGCTACATTTGCTCCACCTAATGAAGATGATGATCAGCCGGGATCCCCTATTGTCCTTTTGGAGGTTAGTTTGGGAAAGAATGTATATGATTTGACTAGGGATAATTTGATGATGATGATAATGTTATCTCGGTGTTGAGAGAGCTTGATCGAGAGATGTGTCTTGATTATTGTATGGAGATGGCTGCTATTCCCGATTCGCTGATGAAGAGTATGGAGAAAAGTAAGAAAATGGTAGAGGCATAGCCTATTGATGACATGGATGACTACATAGATAGAAACAAGAAGGAAAAAGAACCAAAGAAGGCTGAGATTTTGTCACATATAGCTAGAGATGAGACAAGAATGCGGATTGTGCAGGTGGTTGTTCCTATTGGAGATGTGATGAAGGATGTTGCTACTCCCATGGATTATTAGATTACTTCAGTTGCCCTTGGTCGTACTACAAAAGAACAAAAATTCAAAGAAGTTGGTGATACTCTCAAGGCAATCGATGCAAGTTTGGACAGGGAGATTGAAAAGAAAGAGAAGTATGAAGAAGAGAATATCAGACTTAAAGAGTACATTGTAGGGATAAGGTGTGAGAATCCCACCCTTATTTCCCCTATTGCAATTGATCGTGGACTACATACACATTATGAGGCAGTGAGAGATACACTCTCGAAAGTGGAGAAATGGATTAAAGATATGAAAAGACAAGCGGATGATTTCCTTACGTACTTTGTTTAGGCTTTTGACAGGACAACAGGGCTCATATTTACGATACAGTATTTGGAGGGAGTTTGGGAGGAATTGTGACCTATTCAGGAGAAGACTATTCCACGCCTCAGAGCCTTGAAGAGAATTCCTATGTCCACATTGATCAGGGAGAATATTGTGCATAACGGAGATAGATACGATTTCCATGGCTGCTATTGTTCATTAGCCATGAAGAAATCAACTTATGAGCATGCACAAAAGGATGACTCAATCGAAGATCCTTGCCTCAATTGAGGAATTATTGGGAGTTGATGTCAGTGAAGCCAGTGGTTTACACATAGCAGAATTGATAGACAAGATGAAGTTCATGTACTTCAATTTGTTGTACTCTTTGAAGAAGAGTCAGGTGGATGACTTAGTGTCTTTGTTGATTCATGTTCACAATTTGCAAAAGTTCATGTCAGATTGGGAGAACACCTTGGATGCTTGCTCGGATGCGTTGGACATGATTGATTTACAACAGGATACTTTATCTAGCATTTCCATGGAGGAATTAGATTCTGTATTGGCTAGATTCTTGGATTATGTTGTGAGAGAAAGAGATGCAAGGTGGAATCTTCTAGAAGATTCTCTATTTGATGACTAGGTGTTTTTCTATTGGGCCATATGTTGGTGGCTCCATTTTTGATGTAAACCCTAATTAGGGCAACTCTAGGGCTGTGTTGGCATGATCTTGGCCCTTGATTTTGATTTATTCTTGGCCATCCATTTTGTATGAGACTATATATACCTCATTGCCTCTCATTTGTAAGAGCGATTTTTGAGAATTGTTGGTAGATGCTGCAAATTTGAATATAAATCATTGTTCGACTTGATGGTGATTTTGTTTAAGTGTTGTTTTGCATTCAAGGTTCTCAATCCCTCCAAGTTAGATTAGAATTCTAGATTAGAATTTGCTTTCAATGTTTGTTAGATTGAATTGAAAGAATTTGTTGAATGTATTTGTGCGGAATCCATTTATCCATACCACTAGCCTCTTGTTGATTGTAAGCGTGCCGTGCGTGGTCAACTGGAAATTTATGCAAGCTTAACTTTGATTATTATATGTCCATTGTTATGCGTCAACTTGCATGGTATCAGTGTCTGATGGTAATAATTTGAAAATCTATGAAATACACCTTAGATGATTGCACTAAGCTCGTGTCAAAATCTGTTCGACTTGATGGTGAGACCTTGCCTAGTTTGTGTAAATGTTTTTTTTTTCAAATTCCAATTCAATGATCAAGGTATATATATATATATAATGTTGTTGTATTTCAATGTAAATGTTTATCACAATATAATTGTTCTGGTGATTAATTATATTCTGTGTATTGCAGGTGGAGATAGAGCATTAATAATTTCGATGTCTTCTCCATTTATCATTGATCGTTATATATTAAAAAAAATAGGGACGATCAAGTGACACCTTGATCAGAGATGTCTATTAGACATGGCCGATCAAGATGCCACTTGATTGTGCCTTTTTCATTTGCAATATGTAACCAATCTAATGCCGATATTAATCGGTGTCAATGCGTAACAATGAAGTCCGATAACTAATCGGTGGCATTAACAATGAAGCCCGATAACTAATTAGTGGCATTAACAATGAAGCCCGATAACAATCGGGATAGCAAGGTTACTGTTTATTGTTAGATTGCAATGTTTATATATTAACACAGATCGTGAAATACGATTGTAGCATGATCGTAAATTTAACATCAGTTTGTATGATTATAATCGGTAAAACCGATAATGCACCATATATATAAGGAGAGCAATTATAATAGTAATATCAGATGATAGAACAAAGGAATAATAAGTGAAGTCTATTATAGTCTATCGATGAGATAGATGATTGAATGAGAGACTTCATTTATCTCTCATTCAATCATTTATCTTACCGAAGCTATCATGTATCAACACTCTCTCTTAGCTCGGGAAGATGAATGACAAACAACATATCTAGCATCACATTTCTCATGTTGATCAATATTCCTTATGTAGTTTTATAATCTCACTCTCCACAAGATCATATCACCTAAAACACGTGACATGAAGTATCACCTAAACACGTGATACAAGAAGTCATATCACCTAAGCACGTGACATGAAGTATCACCTAAACACGTGATACAAGAAGTTCACCACATTAACTTGTGATGACAAGATATCACCTAAGCACGTGATATCAGTATTGCAAAGCAAGCAATACTAAGGATAAATGCATGAGAATAATTAAATCCTCACTTTATCCAAATTGTGGTATGTGCACTGACATTTTCAAATGTCTTTACCACAATATAATCATGGCACATCCATGACATACCAGGAATCACACATGATATCTGGTTTGATCATTATAAGATCGTCACCTTATAATGTCTTCATACAAGTGTTTATTATCTGAGAGATCGTCACCTCTTAGAAATGTACACAGGGGTTGGAGCCCATAAAAGTCATAGCACGACAAAGAAGCTTACACATTAAACATCGTATTAATATATAAGTACAGATTACAAAGCAAATTACCTTTCAATCATACCAAGACCTTTTTTGAAGTGCTCAACCTTCACTCTGGAAAGTGGTTTGGTAAGAATATCTGCTGTCTGATCTCCTGTACAAATGTAATCCAACTGGATCACATTCCTGTCTACCATATCTCGCACATAATGGTAAGGAATCTCAATATGCTTGGATCTGTCATGAAACATCGGATTCACTGAAAGTTTTATGCAACTCTGGTTGTCACAATGAATAACTATAGGTTTCATTGGTTCACTGAATAATCCCACAAGCAACTTCCTAAGCCATATTGCCTCCCGAGTAGCCATAGAAGCTGCAATGTATTCGGCCTCAGTGGAACTCTGTGCTACTGATTACTGCTTTTTGCTGATCTAGGATATCATGGCTGAACCTAAACCGAAACAACATCTTGAGGTGCTTTTCCTGTCAGTTACACTTCCAGCCCAATCTGAATCTGTGTAAATTCAGATCAACTCTCTCATACTTGAGACGAAGCTTTAGAGTACCTTGTAGGTATCTCTTGATATGTTTTACTGCTACCAGGTGTATCTCCTTTGGATCACACATAAACTGACTTAAAGCATTAACTGCATAACAAATATCTGGTCTCGTATTTACCAGATACATTAGGGACCCAATCATTTGCCTGTATAGAGTAGGATCTGTGGGTTGTGATTCTGCTGCTGCTTCCTTATGTTTATGAAGGTTTGTTTCCATCGGAGAAGTCATAGGTCTGCAGTTCAACATTCCAAATCTCTTCAAAATGTCCAAGGTATACTTACCCTGGTTTAGCATAATGCCATCAGAATTCTGCCATACTTCCACTCCTAGGAAGTAATGAAGGAGTCCCAAGTCCTTCATGTCAAATTCTTTAGCAAGGTCTTTCTTGCACTGATCTGTGAGGTGATCTTCTCCTGTGATTAGCAAATCATCAACATATAGAATCAATATCAGCATATCACCTTTGTCTTGCTTATAGTAGAGATTTGGATCTGCATCATTCTTTGAGAAGCCTAGCCCTGTGAGATAAGTGTCAATTCTTTCATACCAGACCCTGGGAGCCTGTTTAAGCCCATAAAGAGCTTTTTTGAGTCTACACACATGAGACTCTGCATCATGATTCTCAAACCCTTCAGGTTGCTCTAGATATACTACTTCTGCAATCTTTCCATTAAGGAATGCTGTCTTTACATTGATCTGATGTACTTTCCATCCCTTTGCTGCTGCAATGGCTAAGACTGCTCTTACTGAGGTGTATCTGGCTATAGGTGCAAAGGTTTCTTCATAATCAATTCCTTCCTTTTGTGAGAACCCTCTGGCCACAAATCTGACCTTGTGTTTCTCAATGCTGCCATCTGCAACATGTTTGATCTTGAAAAACCATTTGGAGGAAACCACAGATTTTCTAGCTGGCCTAGGAACAATCTCCCAAACATCATTTTTCATAATGGACTGATATTCCTCAGACATGGCATTCTTCCATACTTGATGTTTAAGTGCATCTGATACATTGGTAGGTTCAACTTTTGAAATATCATTCATGAGGGCAACATAGCTGGTGAATTTATTAGGCCTTTTGCTTTCTCTGAAGGTTCTTGAAGGGGCAACATACTTCTGAGCTTCTTCTACAGTTTTGGTGGCCCATAGTGGTCTTTTCTTGAGATTTTCTCTAGGTGGGTTTTGAATCTCACCTTCATTTTCCTCAAGATTCTCCCTCTGAAGCTTAGGGGTAGGATCTTCATCTATGCTAGGGGCAGGAACATGGACTTCAAGTTCCATGGAACTTTGGGCTCTTTTGAAGGCTAAGTCTTTTTCAAAAATTACATCCCTACTAAGTTCAACATGCCTTTGACCAGGTGTATAGATTCTGTAAGCCTTGGAGGTTTCACTATACCCAACAAGTATTCCCCCTTTTCCAGAAGGCTCTAGTTTTGACCTTTTCTCTTTAGGTACATGAATATAAACAGGGCACCCAAATATCCTTAAGATGGTTGATATCTGGCTTTGTTTTAGTAAAAACTTCCTCAAGGGTTTTGTCTTCAATATGAGAGCGAGGACATCTATTTTGTATATACACGGCAGTGCTCGTGGCTTCTGCCCAAAGTTTGGTATTTAGGTTTTGATCAAGGAGCATAGCTTTGGCAACTTCTACAATTGTCCTATTTTTCCTCTCAGCTACCCCATTTTGTTGAGGATTATAAGGTATAGTAAGCTCCCTCTTAATCCCAACATTTTTACAAAATCCTTAAACAGATATGAGGTGTATTCTCCCCCATTGTCAGTTCTTAAGGTTTTAACTTTATTTCCTGAGGAGTTTTCTGTTAGTGATTTAAATTCTTTGAACCTATTAAGGATCTCTTTTGATTCTTTACATTTCAGAAAGTAGATCCAAGTCTTTCTAGAGTAGTCATCCACAAATATTACATAATACAAAAATCCTCCTAAAGACGATATAGACATAGGTCTACATACATCAGAGTGGACTAATTTTAAAACATTACTTGTTTTCCTAGTACTATTTTGAAAAGAACCCTTGGTATTTTTACCTAGGGCACATCCCTTGCATGCTACTGAATGATACTGCTTTAACTTGGGTAAACCTGTGACAAGGTTTTCCATAGATGATAAAGCTCTGAAATTCAGGTGCCCTAGTCTTCTATGCCAAACTTCATTAGCATCTGCAACTTCATGGATTAGGGCTAGGTTGGGCTCTGTGCACAGCTCATACAAGTAGCCTTGTCTTTGACCAATGGTTTTGGCTTTCTTAATGGACGAATTCTTTGGCCAAGCCAATACTTTGTTGTCCATGAAGGTCACCCTATACCCATTATCCTCTAGTGCTGAGATGGATTCCTCTTGATGCCTGAGACATATAGTACTCCTATAAGCTGTAATGATAAGCCCGACTTCAGTCTGATGGTGCAGGTTCCAATTCCTCTGACTGGATGTTCAGAGTCATCTCCGATTGTCACTTCCTCATCAGTCTCCTCTATCATGGAGTCTAACACTTCTCTAAACCCTATAATATGTCTGGATGAGCCACTGTTGATCAACCATGAGTTAGCTTTGTTTGATGCTTGGTTTGAAAGTGCTGAGTAGAGTACATATTTCTCGGAGTCATCTTCTCACTTTGATTTTCCAGCTTTGGCAAATGTAGCTTGTTGTTTAGCTCTTTCAGGACATTTAGCAACATAGTGCCCGAACTTGTCACACCTGTAACATTGAATATGGGAGAGATCCTTCTTGGAGGTATTCTTGCCTTGACGACCTTTCCTCTTCTTAAATTGTTTCTTCTTGCTTTTCTTATTGGAGTTCGTATTTAGGACTTGGAGATCTTCATCTATATTCTTTTGTTTGATCCCTTTCTTATTTAACCTTGACTCTTGTTGAAGACAATCTGCTCTTAGCCTCTCAAATTTTGGATATTTAGCCCTTGCACTGATACCTTGGACAAACGTTTCCCATATACTAGGCAACCCATCTAGGGCAATGAGTGTTAACTCTTTGCTTTGGATCTCATATCCAAGTGTTGCTAGTTCATCCCTTAGGGCTGATATCCGCATAAAGTAGGCATTGATTGATTCCCCTTTGATCATACTTATATGATTTATTTCTCTTTTTAAGGCCAAGGTTCTATTTGCATTGGATATCTCAAATGCATTTTCAAGTGCTTTGAACATATAGTAGGCCGTCTCATGTTTCTTTATGATAGGCATAATATTATTCCTCACCCCATCAACTATGATTTTTATGGCCTTTTCATTGCCTTCGATCCATGTCGTTTTGTCAGGTTCATTCTCAGGTTCTTTAGATTCAGCTTTTACAAATGATTCAACTTTATTCTCTCTTAGAATCATCTTAATTCTGAACTTTCATGTTGAGAAATTGTCACCTCCTTCGAGGCTATCCTCAAATATGATAGTGCTGGCCATTTGGAGAAATGCGATGCTAGATATATTCTTGACTTGAATTTTTCACAAGTTTGAAAGCCGCAGGTTCGATCTACCAGCGCTCTGATACCATGTAAATGTTTTTTTTTCCAAATTCCAATTCAATGATCAAGGTATATATATAATGTTGTTGTATTTCAATGTAAATGTTTATCACAATATAATTGTTCTGGTGATTAATTATATTCTGTGTATTGCAGGTGGAGATAGAGCATTAATAATTTTGATGTCTTCTCCATTT
Source organism: Cryptomeria japonica (assembly GCF_030272615.1). Taxonomy (NCBI): domain Eukaryota; kingdom Viridiplantae; phylum Streptophyta; class Pinopsida; order Cupressales; family Cupressaceae; genus Cryptomeria; species Cryptomeria japonica. Next base: position 554,351,898 of record NC_081409.1, on the reverse strand, counting down.
ATCATTGATCGGTATATATATAAAAAAATACGGACGATCAAGTGACACCTTGATCGGACATGTCTATTAGACATGGCCGATCAAGATGCTACTTGATCGTGCCTTTTTCATTTGCAATACGTAACCAATCTAATGCCGATATTAATCGGTGTCAATGCGTAACAATGAAGTCCGATAACTAATCGGTGGCATTAACAATGAAGCCCGATAACAATCGGGATATCAAGGTTACTGTTTATTGTTAGATTGCAATGTTTATATATTAACACAGATCGTGAAATACGATCGTAGCATGATCGTAAATTTAACATCAGTTTGTATGATTATAATCGGTAAAACCGATAATGCACCATATATATAAGGAGAGCAATTATAATAGTAATATCAGATGATAGAACAAAGGAATAATAAGTGAAGTCTATTATAGTCTATCGATGAGATAGATGATTGAATGAGAGACTTCATTTATCTCTCATTCAATCATTTATCTTACCGAAGCTATCATGTATCAACAGTTTGATTCCACTAAATTTGTTCATCACTTCTTGCATTCTAGGTTTTAGAATAGAATTCCTGAACCCTATTCCCTTTTGCCTTTTTTTTTAAAGTCTTGTTAGAATTAAGTCCAGAGCTCCATTTCAAAATCCTAAGTTATCAGCACACCCATTCCATACTCATGATAAGCAAAGTTGATTCGAACAATTGTGTAAGTCCCCAAGTGAAAACAACAATTCACATCGACCATTGAGTTACCCACTCGTCAAGACCTGGCTGTAGAAACCTTGGAATCATTTTAGTTGATCTTACCCTTGGCATCTGAGGTGATTTTGTTCAAGAGAGGGTAAAGTACTTTGGTATTTTATTCTGATGCTTGCATGTGCATAAAACACACATCAACAATGCCTTTGCCTTAGAGCTTGGTTTTGTAATAAGTAATGCAGATCATTGTGATTAAGTTAAATTGTTTGATAATCAATTGGTAATCATTGTGGTTAATTTAAATTGGTTGATGATCATTTGTTAATCATTGTCTTATATGTTGACAACATGTTATTCATTAAAATCAAGAAGGGGATGGTTAGGGAACTTAAAAATTAGCTTTTAGATGCTTTGACATGAAGGATTTAGGGGCTACAAAATATGTTTTGGATATGGAATTTAATGATCAAGCTAATAGAAAGCTTTGGCTCAATCAAATAAAGTATGCTAGGATTGTGAGCTAATGACTATTCCTTTACTTGGTGTCATTAGGCTTTCTTTGGAACAATGCCCTAAATTTGATGATTATTTTGAAGAGATGTATAATATCTCTTATGCTAGCATTGTAAGAAGCTTGGTGTATGGTATAGTTTGTACTATATCAAATATTGCCAAGTATTAAGAGTTCTTGGTAGGTTTGTGTCCAACATTGGTAGGGAGCATTAGGCCTATTTGAAAAGGGTGTTTAGGTATTTGTGTGGAACATTTGATTATTACCTTTGGTAGCATGGGATTGATGATGATAGTGAGTTATTGGACATACATGACTTTGTTGATGTAGATTGGGTTGGATGGCAATAGGTCAACTAGTGGTTATGTATTCCCTTTGTTTGAAAGTGTTGTTACATGGACGAGTAAGAGGCATCCCATAGTTGCTCCTTCCACTATAGAAGCAATTTACATGGTTGTGAGACATGTTTGTAAGGAAGCAATGCTGTTAGACAGATTTTGTTTAGGTATTGTCTTTGAGTGCAAGAAAATTAGAACCAGTTGCAACAACCAAATTGTCTATTTGACAAAAAATTTGATGTAAAATACTCATATTGTTGGTGAGGTGGTTGAGGATGAGTGAGTCCAAATATAGAAGGTTGCTACATTGAAGAATGTTGTAGATTCTCTTACTAAGCCATTGAGCACAAATAAGTTATTTTGGTACAGGGAGGGGATGGGCCTTTCACTGCGTAGTACTACATTTTGTTTTCCTCTTATTTCTTGGCAATGTAAATTTTAAATGGGAGAATGGTAGGATTGGGTTTTGTAATTTAAATGTTCATAGGTAGTCATCTAATTTTTGTAGATGGTCAATAATTAATGTATCTTATAGAATCATGGAGTGGGAAAAATGGGAGACCCAATTTGAGGGTGGGGACATGATTATTTATTTATTATTCTCTAGTGATTTGGAAAATATTGTTGCAAGTGGACATTGAATAGGGAGTTTTATTGAAAAGATCAAACTTTAGAGATAGTGGAGCATCTTCCTTATATAGTCGGTGATGTGTAATAAGTGCTTCATGGGAGAGTTCTTGGGACTTATACTTGCCCATTATAGTCTTTTTGGTCAAGGATGCTTGTGTGGGGAGTGACTTTCTATTTTGGAGGTCACTCTCATGCAGTGTGTTGTGGGAACTTGTATTTTGGGACCATGGTATTTGTTTCATAGTGGCTTTCTAGGCCTCCTTAAGTCTATATATTGAGGGCTTGGCATGGACGTTGCATTATGTAGGTTACAGTTACAAGGTTATTGTTTTGGAATGTTATTGGACTAAAGGGAGAAGTTGATGCATTGGTGTACTCTATTCTTTGAATTAGTACAGACTTGTGCTCTCTTTGTGCTGGGCATTTTTACCCAATAGGGTTTTGCCCATGTATATTGGCGTTGTTGTGGTTCGCATATTTTCACTGTCGCTTCTGTTATTCCATTTTATAATTTATCACTATGTTCTTAATCATATATGATTGCTAAGGTTAATGTTTCCATTGTGTTGTTTACCTGGTTTCTGAACATTATTTAACCAATCCAGATCACTTTGTATGGCAGCTTCAAGTTGAACTATGGTGTCTAAGACTCGCTATTTTTTATAGCATATAATTTCATAGTCTGCTTCATCCTTTTGGAAATATGGTTTGATTGAGATCTAATAAATTACACTTGAATTTCGTCACTAGTCAATAATTTTTTTTTATTTATAGCACTTATGATTCTACTTTATTCATTTTTTGATCTCTTTTGGTGATTAAATTTTTAATTTATTGAAATTGAGATTTTTTGTGTTTAGAAGTTTGACTTCTCATTTGTCTATTGTCTTGTTGTACAAGTGCATAGAATCACATCATATTCACAAGTAATAATTATAGTATAGTTTGGCATCTTGGATGCTTGAGATATTAGTTTTATTCCTTCGCATCAAGAAAGGAATGATAGTGTTGATCTTGTTGATTCAAAGCTCTCAATGGCTCTGGAAAAGCTATACATTGCCTTCTAGGTAATATTGGAATTAGTTTTGAGAAAATAATCTATAAAGCCTTTGCTTCTTTTTTAGAAGTTGCATTTTCTTTTTGACAAGTTCTTGAAATTGTATTTTATCTTTATGAGGTCATTCTATTCTTCCATTTTTACTTGCTGATGAATGATTTGGTTTATTTGTTTGGACAATCAGGGTTCAAATCTTGACAGCAATGCAAAAATGTGGCGTTTGGTAGCAGATTTGATGAATGATCTGGGTATTTAGTTTTATTTATTCTTTTTTAGAATATAATGTTGCTTATTACTAAAGGCTTTATGGTTAATCATTTTATGCTTAATCAATCCTAACTAGGTATTAGATGGATGCTTTTTTGCTGTTTAACTAGTAAGCAATATGTTGATTACACAACGGGTTGAATGATTAATATTTTAAAATATCCGAAATTGCATAGGATTGTGTAGTAAATTAGGGGTGTTCATTACATATTACTTGATATTTTGGAGATACACTAGGCACTTCTATGTGCTTTTCAGTTTTGTACTATATCAATCCAATTAACCATTATTGGCCACTTATTATTATCTTAGAATTAAATTAAAACCAAACTGCTGGCTTCTTGCTTTTTGTTTCTATTGATATTTTTTTTGGTACGTGTTTATGTGGCGAAAGTCATACTTTGGCTCTTTTTGGTCAACACAGAATAGAATGCTAAGTATCTTATCCTCTCTTGAATAAGGAAATCCCTAATGCCGTTCTAGATGTTCAAAGGGGATAACCTCAAGGTTCCAAATGTCAGGACTTGACTGTGGGATAACTCAGCAGTTTGATGTGTTTTACTGGTAAACATGAGGGGACTTACGTTTACAACAAGCTGGCTTGCACCCGACGATGCCTTGATTCTCAGATTGGGAAAATAAATATCAAAAGAGAAGGGTTTAGGGATCCTAAGTACAATGGTAGTAATGGCTGGTGTTGCAGATAGATAGATTTCCATAAACTAATCCTCGCTTCGCCAGAGATATACTCACAATGTCATAGGGATAGTGCAAGCTCCAAGGGAGTGAAGGATTTTCAGACTGGAGGTACTCATTTAGGCACCCAATTCCGATGCAGCCTAAGACAAATATCTACAGTTGAACTAAGCACAATAGTAAGGTTCAAACTAACCATACACGGTGACTCACAATCAGCAAGCCCCCAATGGTATGAACCCAAAATCTCATCAAATACCCCCCACACTTTACCATTAGAACCATTGAACTATAACTAGTTAATCTGATGAAAAGAAACCATGCAAATAGAGGAAAACAAAAATAACAGATTTCGATGTTCATATATTTGTTTCAACTGCCATTACAACAATTTCTTCCAGCAGTCCTATTCTACTCCTAATTTGCTAACTACAACTACCTCTAACTTGCTGGCTGCCTAATTCTAAAAGATCTAACCCTTTACAAAAGAGAGGCACTGGCCTTTTATAGATTTTTACATTTAAGATCAAGGGCTAAGATTGATTGCATCCAATGGCTGCAATCTGCCTTCTAGAAGCCTGGCAACTTTAACCCATGCCTGATAACTTCCATAACTCCTAGCTGCCACATTCAACCACCTTCCTAGCTATTGACAACTGTTCCACATCAATTTGGTCAATGAAGTAGCTGAAGAATAACTGACCTGTGTAACCCCTTGTTTTAATGCATTAAGCGGGGCCCACAGGTAGCTATTTACACTAAAACAATTCAGTTTTACAAACTGATTTTTTGGAATTTCCAGCTGTACAATTTTTGAGTGTTTTGTTGATGCCTTTCAAAGACTTACAATGACATCACTTTGGTCCCGACTTTATGGCACGCTCTTCAATGCTCAGTGATCACCATTTTGATCTTTCACGCTGCATCTTTCATCTTGTGGCCCTGACATTCTTCATTGTGAGCTCTAAGTTTCCCCTTTGCTCTTTGTAGCGGCGATGATCTACAAAAGCAAGTTCAACTTGAATCAATCACTTCGAAAAATTTAAGTAATTTTAACAAATATTAAATGTTAAGGCAATGTTGGGCTTCGTTTTGGTGAATAAGAGGGGAAAATGAAAGGTGTTTACTTTTAAAACAATTCGAACCTGCTTTACTTCATTTCACTTTTGACCTAAGATCGTGCCACTTTAAAGGGAAAAGTTAGGTGATTTAGAACCAAAGTGCCAAAAAAGTTCCTTTATGATTTCACTTAATGTTTTCCCTTTTAAGAAAATCTTCGACGAATGAGAGCAAAAGTGCCAAAAAGTTCCCTTTATGAAGTTTATGAACCTATTGTTCTACCAACTTTAAGGAAAAAGTTAGGTGTTTTGGAGGTAAAGTGCCAAAAGAAGGTTTATGTTTTGACGTTTTAATATTTATCACCTTGGAATACTTGGGGGGGGGGGGGGGTTATCAACAATTGCAGGGGCATTTTATTTCAAAATGCTTGGCTTATACAAAATCATTTCAGTTGTTTTAAATCTCCAAACCTTGACGCCTAGCAACATGGGGGAAAAGTTCGGCGATTTAGGGTGGAAATGTGAAATGTGCCTTATGTTTTGATTGAGACATACAAACTTTTAGCTAATTTGACCTTGGAACATATGAACTCGCCTCATTATTCTTATCGACATCTTAAAAGGTTTCGACCCCTTTTCGGCAGATGCAAGGTGTGATATGGGAAAGGCTTATATGTTTAATTTTTGAAAATACTTGAACCCTTTACTCGATATTTTTGCCGATGATTTGAAGGATGATTTCAAAGAAAAAGCTTTATGTTTTAAAATGCATTGAAACTTATTTCTCATTTAGCGCCCTTATCCCCAAAATTCCTTTCGATTTAGTCTTCTGCGAATTTGGTATATTTTTCGGCAAAATGAGATGCGATGGAAAGAGGCGTTTTGAGTTTTTGCAAGGCCTTTATCGGGATATTTTCGTCCTTTGATAGAGGAAATGAACAAACGATGCCCTTTCACTTTAACGAAGAATACCCAAACTTTTCCCTTTGTTTTCGACCTTGGCCATTTCGGGGAGATTTTCAGGTTATGCCGAGGGTTATGTAAACATGACCTTACCTCCCACATCTGGCGCTTCAAGGATCTTCAGGCCTTAGTGATTTGGCACTTCAAAATGTGAAATCCACTATCCCTCTCGGCATTTTATCGGCCTTTGAAGGCTCGATAGCAGGACGGGATTTTATCGGCGTTCCTCAAAAGCTTGCAATAGAGACACTCGCATTTTCTTCGGGCCTTTTGGTCTTGATTGTGGGATCCGAGAGGAGTCGTGGGGGCTATGAAAGAGTTCGAACTTGGTATCTTGCCCTTTCTGCAATTGTTTAGGGGTTTCTTCGGCATTTTGGCGGGGTATATTATTGGCGTCGAACTTCTCCCTCTTGTGCAGAGCAATAGGTAGCAAGGGTCCCTTGTCATAGACGGGGTGTGTGTGCGATACGCACAATAGTACGTGATATCATAGATGAAAAAGTTGGACTCAACAATAACTCGGCAATTCCAATTTATTTTAAAAACTTGGGATTCAGTGAGGCAATAACTTGGCAAATTTATCAAACATTTGAACACACAATTTTTTAAAATTTTCTTCAAAAAAACACATATACTGAGTTTGTAGAACATAATACCGATTTCCATCATGTATAAATCAAAAATTGAGTTAAATACATATCATAGACTAGAAAACTCTGATACATATTAATTTCAAGGTTGGTATCAATGAAAATTATAAATCATAAATTTCGTCTATGACTAAAGCTCAAAAAAGTTTGTTGCTATGTGGGTTTTGTTGAAGTAGATGGTACAACTACAATATCCTCAATAGGTGCCTCATCCATAGTGATAGGATCAAGTTGTGTATGTGTGGATATTGCCTCTGCGGGTTGACCAACCTCACCTTTTGCTTCCTCATATGATGCCACTTTTGCTTCCCATTTAGTTGGCCCCCCTCCAAATTAGCAAACTCATCATTAGTTAACAATGGATCCACATCAACATCATCAAGCTTAGCAATCCAATCTGAATATGAATTAATGTCATCAAGGTCAAGTGATTCATGTGAACCTTGCCCTTGTACCTTTTTTTCATGCAATCGAAGGTTGTACCGCACATAGCCAAGGTCATTCAAATGCTTTTGAGTCAACCTATCACCTTTTTTTGTGTGAATGGGCTAAAAAATACTCTAGTTGTGCTCACAACCAGAAGAAATACAAGGCTGAGATAAAATGTGGATGGCAAGCTTTCGAAGATTAAGCATTGCTATAAAATTCTCACCACAAATCTACAAGGATAACAACTGCTATTTATAACTTAGTAAGGATTCAGTAAACTTAAAAATTAAAATAAATTGTAAAATAATATTAAACTTATTTTTTTTACCTGGTTGCAAAGTGTCATATGATTGCAAGGATTTGAAGAAAACAATGCCCCTTTGGCCTTCTTATAACTTTGCATCTCATTAAGTATGAGGTTTTGAAGGTTAACATCATCAACCAATTTCTTAGTACATGTGTTGAGGCCAACAAGAACCTTTGTATCTGCTTTGAAAGTAGGGGAGAAATAAAACTTGAGGTTCAAATAGTAGGGAACAACATGAATATGTTGGTGGTGTTGTCAATTCCACCTCCGATCAATTATGCGCCATATGGGTTCATATTTGGTCTTGTTTGATCCATACAAATACTAAATCGCCTCTTTGTCCTTATCCGTGGTCTCATATAGATACTATATGGGGTTTTGATCCCCATCCTCGAATCATAGAACCCTAAACAACATTTTTGACACCTAAATATCAAAAGCTCAACAAAATCAGCAAATTGTAATATTAAAAAATTAAAATAAATCATAAATCAAAGTTTGAAAACTTACATTGATGATTCCCTCCATGACTTTAACAAATCTATCATAAAAAATGGTCTTCACAACCTTTTGTGCTTAAACCTGCCTACAATAAGAACTCTCCAGTCATTTTTCGCTCTCAAACATGCGCTTAAGGTCAGGAAATGTAGCTAATACGTTTTGCAAGGTGAAGAAATTAGTAGCAAAGCTTGTGACTCCTGATTGCACAAGATCCTTATGTAATGCCCCCTTTTTGAAAATGGATTTAATAATAAATAACAATAATAAACTAAAATAAATAATAATAAAAATAAAATATTATATAAAATTAAAATTTGTTATAAGTTTAATGAATGGTCAAAGGACATGATGTAAAGAGTTATGACTATTGGATGATTAAAGGGAGGATTCAAGTATAAAAGGAATGAATCAATCATCTACTTGGAAAATCAATTGGGAAGAATATGAAGAATCTTGAGGAAATAAATGATTATTTTTAAATGACAACAATTAAGGATGTATAGTTGTGACTCATTCAAAGGGCAGAAATCATGAAAGGTTGTGACTCCCTCAAGAATAATGTATAAAAGGGAGATCATTTCCTTGAGAGGAGATCATCAAGCAAGGAATAAACAAATCATACAATTGAGAATGAATGGAAAAGGAATAAGATCTAATTGGGAATTAAGGTAGAAACAACAGATAAGGAGATCCGCATAAGAAACAAGTACGTAAAGTAAAGTACAGGAATAATACAGATTATATAAATCAGAGCAGAAACTAAGGAATAAAAGATTTAAGAACAAGCAATTCAGATCATCAACTCAGGACAGCAAGTCAGAAATACAGTCCACAATCAATTAACCATCAATCAAGAATATCAATACAATACACCAATTCAGAAATCAATTCACATTTAATTCAGAATATCCAATTAGAACAGCAGTTGAGAAATAACCTCAGCAATTAATATAAATCAGAAAATCAATCCAAGCAAGAATCATTCATAAAGCATTCAAGTATCCATCAAGAAATATAAATCAACAATAGTCTAGTGACTACACCAAGTCATCAATTTTGAATTCTAGTTAGTATTTGCGAACCGAATGGGGTACAGGCCCACAGGGTGGGCTATGGTTTGGAAGGACAGGGCGTTATCATCTGATGGGGTCTGGGCTCACGGGGTGAGCTAGGGTTTGGAGGGATGAGTTATTTTTCCTACCTTTGAAAAACTAGGGATGGGGTCCTTGGTTTCATCATTGTTGAGTTTGGGATGTGGTCTTTTAGCTCAGTAAATTTGTAAGGTTTTTACAGGGAATTCAAGATTTGATCAACTTGGGTATTATGTAATGTTGTATTGACTTGAATACATTTATATAAATTGCAATTCTTGATAAAACTATTATATCTTGACTGAATTCTATTATTTCAAAGAATATCCCAAAAAGGGGACATTGCACCTTACCATTAGTGTGCTCTCTTATAAGATTTAGGAACTATGTGTGGCTATAGATGTACTTAGTAATATTTCTTCCATCTTCAACCACATTCTTCACGCAACTTAGTTTCCCTATGTCCCTCAAGGAGTAAGTCAAGATAGCGGGCAGCACAAGGGCTCCAAAATAATGCTGGTTGCTTGTCTCTAGAAGTTTATCAGTTGCCACATATGCAACTATGTTGTTGATCACAATTGGAATGACATTTTGCACTCACACTTTCATCACTGCTTCACCCACATGCTGCACAAGGTCTTTGCATTTTTTATTTCATCGTATGCATCAATTGATTTTTAAAAATACCAACTGTCCCCCAAAGCCACTAAAAGTTGATGAATGTCCTATTTCTGCCATCTATCCACCCATCAGATTAAATGGTGCAGCCTTTCTTTTCTTAAGATTTCCTTTGTTCTTCTGGTAGCTGGCATGTTTTGGATCTCATCTTGCAATAATGGCCCACTCAACTCATTATGACTTGGGGCCTTGTACCCCGTACCTACCATAATAAATGCATTGACCAAATGTTCCCAACAAGGACTAGAGCAACATTAGATGAAATAAAATTGTAGTACCAAAATCTTGCAAATGTGAACTTTGCCTCATGTTGCAATTCTCTATTCCTTGCAGTGAAGGTTGTGAAGCAGAAGTTTTATGGGGAACAAAAAGCTAGAAGAATGGCTGCCCACACTTCTTGATCCTTGTATCTTGTTAGTGAACAGATTTGTCCTTCAAAAATGAACATGCAAATTAACTCCCAATGCCCAAAATGAAAAACAAAAAAAGCACTAACAGTTGGATTGATTATCATGAGATTGATAATCTTCCTCTGAATTTTATAGGGTACAACTCCCCGGTCAGATATTCAATAAATTAATTGGTTTTAAACCACACATTTGCTTTTAACCGGAAAGCAACTAAAGGCACTAACACCTACTCATAACCATGAAGTAAATGTGAAGATGACTGAATACTAAATAAAGTGAATGCAGGAAAAAGAAAACACAGTTCATATTCCCAACACCCATAGAAAATAACTAAAGAGGTAGGAGCACATATCCTTCCCAAGAGGTAACTTAATCTGAAAACAAAGTTCCAGAATTAATCACATCTACAGCTTGTCATGACAAGAATGGTACTAAAAAATAATATTAATGAGACAAAGCTCAATAAAATCTAAAGACAACAATAAAGAATTCAAAGATTCCTGAATGCCTTCTTCATTCCTTCAATATCAAAAATGAGTTCCAAGACTCAAGTTCTGTACATTACAATTGTAGGAAAAGAAAACATGCCCCGTGCTATAATTAAAAACTCAGAAATTATTGCCCTTTTCCTATAGCACACAGATTGCCGGAAAAAGAACCCTCTTTTCCCCTTTCTTTTGCATATTTATCTTTCTTTTCCTCTCGGTGAGACACTTTCAGTTCCAAAAACTGAATCCTGACATATCATATGTTGACAGCTGGATATAAATAACTGTCTTCATTCCTTCAACATCAAAAATGAGTTCAATGTAATATTTAATCATAATGTTTTAATCTAAAAACATTATAACTTAAAATACATAATATTTATGAATTAACTATGGGCTCCATCGTTACAAATATAAGTCGTGCCTAGTTAATGTTTGAAAACAGGAAACTTGGTCGTTGTTGGTCACTTTGGACAGACTCGTGCTCAGTCCACCATATCTTTTGAAGGAGATATAATTCGGTTAATCGCTCTGGTGGAAACGTGCGCAACTTGTTTGTGCACAACATATCCAAAAATGGGAAAAATCCAACGGTGGAATAAAAAGATATGCCCCCCGCAACATGACGGTTTTTCTGTCACAAAAATCAGAACTTGATATTGTTTGCAGTGCAAGAGCTATGTGTGTCTTGGCAACTCCATGATTTCATTGATTCGTACAAGCAAACTGGAAAAAGAAAACTATTGGTATGATCAACAACATAACAATACGGGTCTAATCTGAATTCATTATAATATCACCACATCCCATAATTGAAAATTATGACAGCTATGAAGAAGAAGGCATGATAAAATGTTAAACATCTGTGCGAGCCATAGTTTTTCTCTTTCTTGATATTAAGTGGGGTGGGTTTATTTGCAACTGAGTGTCTTGCTATTCATCCAAATGAAAGTCTCTTTCCTGTTAAAACTCGAGTTCCTTGATAATATTTACAACTAACGGGGCTGGTGGTATATGGTAAACCTTGTGCTCCGAACTCTTACACTTTGGAAACTGCTCAAGAACTGCTTGAACTTTTGGAACCTGTTGAACTACTATGAACCATTTTGAACCTGCTTGAACTGAATGAACCTGCTTGAACTGAATGAACCCGACTGAACTGAATGAACCTGCTTGAATTGAATGAACCCGATTGAACTGAATGAACCTGCTTGAATTGGTTCAAGGGGGTTCAATGGTTCAGAAAGTTTTAAAGACATTCTTTTTCACTTAACTGGAACTTAACACAAAACTTTAAAGGGAAAAAGTCTATGGAGACATGATACACAACTAGAGGGGCCCGACTTAAAAATTTTCAATTGGGCGGACCACAAGTGGGCCAACAACTGGCTCTGTCTGGGGACTGCTTTTTCATGCAAAAAGTGGAGAACTTTCAGAATCTCTGGCTAGGAACAGTGCCATAATCCATTGGGAAATAACAGAGTCAAGAATAAACAGTGGGAGCTGCTTGCAGAGAGGATGGAGAAGAGCAGGGCAAACCATGAAGCCAAAACAACTAAACTACTAGCACCACAAAAACTAGCAGCCAAAGCTAACACCAAAGAAGTTATCCTACACCCAAGAAAAATACTTGCAAAGCTGAAACTTATTCTCAGAGATGTACACAGGTAGGAAAATCCCACCATAAGAAGAAAAAGGCAAGAAAAAATCACACATAACCATTAACTGATGTGGAGAAGTATGATCCTTTCCGAAATAAGGGGTTGTGCTCAAATGAAGTAACCCACAACCACTGTGTGCTGGCGACTTCTTTACTACTGAACATCAAACTAATAGCATGCAAGAACTTTGTGATCAAGAATTCACACCCAAAAAGCCACTTTTCATCACGAAGTTCTGAATTTTGCAGAGCCCTGTGCATAGTGTCACTCAAGCAATTCTCTAATCCTGGCTGGAAAAAGTGCTAAAATTTTTTCAAAGATAAGGTTGCATCATCTTTATAATTCTCATGAGCAAAATAATTATTCTTTAATGGATTTTCACCATTCAAACCCAGTTTGGGATAAAAAGAAACTCCACCAAGCGTAGGATCCAAGTTAGCAGAAATAATTCCATCATTCTCGACTATTAAATCCACAGACTTCTTATTGAAAGAAAAAGTATAGAATGAAGTAATACCTGGATCTTCCATGCTGAGATCTTCTTGTCCGATAGATGATGAAAAATGACTCATAATTTTCTCTTCGATAACCTTTTGTTTATGACAAACTAAAGAGTTAGATATAATGCCAATATGATCTTGTTTTTCTTGCTTACACCAAGTTATATAAGAAAGAATATTACCTCCAAAATCAGTCTTAAAGCAATATTTTTCTAACTCGTTTTTATCATGAGAAAAGCATTTATCTTCAACAATTAATTGAGAATCAGAAAACTCAAAGAGAGGATTGTCTCTAACTTTAGAATCTTCATTATACTCAGCCGGCAAGTATAACGCATTAGTGTCTCTCCAAGTGATTTTCTCTTCTGAATTTTTAAATTGCTCCTCCATCTTAGCTGTTGCTGTACCATTCTTTCCAATACCATCAAAAATCTCTCCCTCTTTTGGACATGTAGGAGGATCATAAAAAACAAGAGATTCTTTTTGCAAAATGATTTCATGCTCAATCTCTGAATGCACAATTAGTGATTGTGGTTTCTCAAAATCATTTTCTACAAGCATGGGATCAAACTTTATGGGAACGACATCTTTTTCCTTTGCAAGAATGAAATCTTCATTGAGAAAATATGTGGAGGAAAAAAAATTTACACCACCTTCACATGCAGACATATCCTTTTTCTGTTCATTTGATGACATTTCTTCTTTAAGAGAAATGAGTAATTTCTCATTCTTGCATGTTGAAAAAGATTTAGACTCCCAAGTCTTAACTTGACACAAATTTCTTATTTGTTGATTATGATCCCAAGCCTCTAATGGCTTGACTAATGTTGGCTCAAGATCTCCTTCACTTAGACTCGAGAAGATATATGATATTGGTTCTTTATTTTCTGATTTTTCCTTTTCTCTTTCAGCAGTAGCCTGAGTTTCTTCTTTATGATTCTTGAGGTTATAATACCTCTGATGCACACATTTCAGCAAAAAGGAAGATTTATGATCTTTAGAAGGACTTAGATTATTCTTCTCTGCCTCAGAAATGCTTCCCTTGAATGCATTCCAAAGATATTGCAGCATATGATCACTTTCACCATTCAACTCTTTCGCTGTAGGTTTGTTTCTGAGTTGTTTTCTTGGCTCAATCTCTTGCTCACTAAAAACTGAAAAATTTTGTGAATAGAAAAATTCTGGAGCAGCTGGAGCTTCATCTTCATCAACTCTCAATTGTTCCTTAAGATGCAATATTCTTTTCCTGTTAGCTTGCAACTGATGTATCCTTTCTTCCAACTCTTTCAGCCTGTGAAACCTTGCACAAAGACTCGTCCATAAAAGAGCGGATGCATGGTCATCTTCTATGCTTTTATTAATTTTAACAGCATGAGAAATGCTTTCCTTGTAATGATCCCAAAATTCGTGCAGCACTTTGTCATCCATCGCAAGAATTTCAAAGATGGTGGGATTTGGCCTTTTCCCCTTTCCCATTGCTCTTGATTTGAGCATGATATTTTACACAGAGTCGCCAATCTCTTTACACAGATATATTAAATCAAATTGAGGAAAGAAAACACTGATCTTTCATTTCCGGATCCCCAGCAGAGTCACCAAAAAATCTGTTAGTGAACAGATTTGTCCTTAAAAAATGAATATGCAAATTAACTCCCAATGCCCAGAAGGAAAAACAAAAAAAAGCACTAACAGTTGGATTGATTATCATGAGATTGATAATCTTCCTCTGAATTTTATAGGGTACAACTCCCCGGTCAGATATTCAATAAATTAATTGGTTTTAAATCACACATTTGCTTTTAACCGGAAAGCAACTAAAGGCACTAACACCTACTCATAACCATGAAGTAAATGTGAAGATGATTGAATACTAAATAAAGTGAATGCAGGAAAAAGAAAACACAGTTCATATTCCCAACACCCATAGAAAATAACTAAAGAGGTAGGAGCACATATCCTTCCCAAGAGGTAACTTAATCTGAAAACAAAATTCCAGAATTAATCACATCTACAGCTTGTCATGACAAGAATGGTACTGAAAAATAATATTAATGAGACAAAGCTCAATAAAATCTGAAGACAACAATAAAGAATTCAAAGATTCCTGAATGCCTTCTTCATTCCTTCAATATCAAAAATGAGTTCCAAGACTCAAGTTCTGTACATTACAATTGTAGGAAAAGAAAACATGCCCCCTGCTATAATTAAAAACTCAGAAATTATTGCCCTTTTCCTGTAGCACACAGATTGCCAGAAAAGAACCCTCTTTTCCCCTTTCTTTTGCATATTTATCCTTCTTTTCCTCTCGGTGAGACACTTTCATTTCCAAAAACTGAATCCTGGCATATCATATGTTGACAGTTGGATATAAATAACTGTCTTCATTCCTTCAACATCAAAAATGAGTTAAATGTAATATTTAATCATAATGTTTTAATCTAAAAACATTATAACCTAAAATACATAATATTTATGAATTAACTATGGGCTCCATCGTTACAAATATAAGTCGTGCCTAGTTAATATTTGAAAACAGGAAACTTAGTTGTTGTTGGTCACTTTGGACAGACCCGTGCTCAGTCCACCATATCTTTTGAAGGAGACATAATTCAGTTAATCGCTCCGGTGGAAACGTGTGCAACTTGTCTGTGCACAACATATCCAAAAATGGGAAAAATCCAACGGTGGAATAAAAAGATATGCCCCCCGCAACATGACAGTTTTTCTGTCACAAAAATCAGAACTTGATATTGTTTGCAGTGCAAGAGCTATGTGTGTTTTGGCAACTCCATGATTTCATTGATCTGTACAAGCAAACTGGAAAAATAAAACTATTGGTATGATCAACAACATAACAATATGGGCCTAATCTGAATTCATTATAATATCACCACATCCCATAATTGAAAAATATGACAGCTACGAAGAAGAAGGCATGATAAAATGTTAAACATCTGTGCGAGCCATAGTTGTTCTCTTTCTTGATATTAAGTGGGGTGGGTTTATTTGCAACTGAGTGTCTTGCTATTCATCCAAATGAAAGTCTCTTTCCCGTTAAAACTCGAGTTCCTTGATAATATTTACAACTAACGGGGCTGGTGGTATATGGTAAACCTTGTGCTCCGAACTCTTACACTTTGGAAACTGCTCAAGAACTGCTTGAACTTTTGGAACCTGTTGAACTACTATGAACCATTTTGAACCTGTTTGAACTGAATGAACCCGACTGAACTGAATGACCCCGACTGAATTGAATGAACCTGCTTGAACTGAATGAACCCGATTGAACTGAATGAACCTGCTTGAACTGGTTGAAGGGGGTTCAATGGTTCAGATTGTTTTAAAGACATTCTTTTTCACTTAACTGGAACTTAACATAGAACTTTAAAGGGAATAAGTATATGGAGACATGATACACAACTAGAGGGGTTTGACTTAAAATTTTTCAATTGGGCAGACCACAAGTGGGCCAACATATCTGTAACCCAATGGAAGAAGAGGCCCATATATTTGCTTGTGACCTTAGAGAACTGAATATTGGGATTGGGGCTGCCATTGCTTTTGTTGTTTTGCTTTTGTCTGCCTTCCTTTGCTCAAACGTTGCACGGAGTGGTTTTGCCTCCTTCTCAAGCTCTTCACTAGCTACTTCATAGGTCTTAACACCTTGGCAAGGGATCTGTGCAAGATGAAATTTGAGTTGATTTATGCGACCGTCCATAAACCTAGTGCAATGGATCCAAATAAATTCTCCCATAGCCCTTGGTCTCCCATGTTTCCAATGATCTCTTGGTTTGCCACTAGTTCTTGTACTTGCAAAAGCCATTTTCTTTTAGAAAATACAAATGAAACCTAGCAAAAGGTATACAACATAAAAAATCAGTATGACTCTAGTGAGCATTGCAAGCTTAATGCTAACATAAAAAAATAATAATAGTCTAGTAGCTAGTTGGTTTAATGCTATTCATGGTTTGTTTGAAATGGAGCTATTATAAATTTAAATCTTTGTTAAGGTGATAGACTTTAATGAACATATATAGTAGAAACTACCAATTTTGATGTTTTTTAATTTTATTGGTTCCTATGTATTCCCGTAGCAATGCGAATTATTAGTGCCCATGGTTTATTAGTTTCTAAAGATTTGTTTCTCGTTACAGCCTTTGGCCCCAAGTTCGTGCATAGTGTACTCGTGTTTTTAACTGTGTCTCTGGGTCCTTTTACCTAAGGGTCTGATTTGGGTCCTAGTGTATTGTTGGTATGCCCCTGTGTTTGCCCAAGTTACTGCCGTAGTGTCCTAGGCGAACCCAAGTGTACCCATGGCCTAGGATGCCAATAAAGTGCATTTTTCAAACAAAAAAACATTTTCTAATTGCTACACGTCCCCCAAAGATGTTGTTCACCCTAAAATTCTTCTATTTGGTGTCTAGAAGTCATTTCACAAACACAAAGCATGAAGAAAACTATTTTTGACTTTACTAGGGCATCTCTGACTTGGTTCTTGTGGCTCTCTTCCGAGAAAAGCATATCTTCTTCCTTTTTCATTTTTGCTGTAGTCGTCTATCCTCTTGGTAGTGGGTGATACAAGTGTGCTTTGCTATGGATGTAAGTAAGAACCCCCTTTTTTGAATATTTCTTTTATGTTGCCCAAGGTTTGTGCCTTTGATTGAGATAGAAATTCTCTCTTAAGCATAGATGGATGATTTGTTAAATCTGTTTTGATTGCTTCTTGTAGAGAAATGGGTGCAAAGGCTTTTAGAAGACCTTTGAGGTTTTCAAACAATCCATTAACAAAGAGAGAAGTGATTTTGTGTTTAGAAATGTTAGGAACCATTATTGCAATTCATTGTAATTTAGCAATATAGGATTCTATAGAGTGTTGTTTGATAGTAACGAGTTCTCTAAAATACTCATCCCCATCCTTTTGTTCAAAGTGGTCCAAAATCCTTTGGCTAAAGCCATCAAATGTTTTCACAAGGCTTTGTCCTTGTGTGACCAAACCATGGTGCAACCAATTATTATGCTACACCTTCTAAGAATCGCATCTTCCTTGCCATAGGATCAAGGGTAGTAATTTTGCAATTTTTGCAACCAATTTCTCGTAGAAATCTTGTTGCTGACATCAAAGGTGGGAGATTTCAACTTACCTACTTTTTGCTAAACCATTAGCCTTCCATTGTTTTATTGCCATCAGAGGTTCTTCTCTTAGAAGTTGTAACAATGATGTCTTGTAATGTCTCCGTTTTTAGCAAAAGTGATTTGTGAACAATTAACTTAGTTTCCATGTTTTCCCAAAGGCTAATTGGGGAACACAAGATCAATCTTGTTGACTTTTTGTTGACAATGAGCTCAGTTGGCCTTGGTGAACCTAGTGATGCTTTCAAAATCAATTTCTGACCTTTTGGGAGCTCTGCAAACATCTTGGAGGAGTATGCTATTTTTAGTAAGTCACTCAATTGCCTCAGGTCATCGTCTCAAGTTTTTAGTATCATGTTGGTATGATCAAAATTTGATTTCTATGTCATTTCAAGGCTTCCACAACTTGGGGTAATTATTGAGTTTATTAATAAATTATTCACTAAGTTGTCTAATGTCGAAAAAATATAAATGGACAACTTAGTGTAATAGCTCTTTAAAAAGGTGTTAAGATATGTTTTAAGTTGGATGCCTAGGCTTGGGGGATTTTGTATATGAAAAATAATATTCATTTTTTGAAAAAGTCTTTGAGGGAAAAATAGATTATTATAATTAAAAATTAATTATTTCCTTTCAGAAAAGTTTTAAAAAGAGGTTGAGGGCTCATTTGTGATTTTAGACTCGAGAATTTTATTTATTTATGTTGCTAGAGAACTGTTGACGTGTATTTTGTACACAATCATACACAGAATAAAATACCGACAGGCATCTTATCCTCTCTTGAGAAAATAGTCTCTAACTGCTGAAGATCTGCAAAAAGGATCAGTTAGATGGACTCCAAGGTTCTTTTAGTGGGGTCTCCACGTGTGGACAAGCTTTTTAGTGGTATGATGTGATTTGCTGTTTCCTTCAAGGCTTCTTACGGATTCAATGGTTCGAAGATTTCACTAATCTAAAAAGAACTTTCAAAAAAATGGAAAAAGGACAGGGTTTAAGTAAATCTAATCTGGCCTAACCCTATGAACGACTTAGCATGAATGAGATTTGGCAAGACTCAACCAATTTCAATTTCGCCATAAGACAACAACTCAACTGAAATTAGTGCGATCTTCTAAGGTAATAATGGTGTTCAATGCATCAAAGACCAAGGACACTACTACGAAGGTACATATCCTAGATGCGAAAATGCTTGAAGGTTAAGGACTCAAAGTGTTTTCCAGTCGACCACGCAAGGCGTTCCTACAATCAGCAAGAAGCTAGTGGTTTGGATTGCGAATCCTACCAAATATCAAATCTCACACTTAGTCTTTCTAATTAACAAACTACTTTGATTGAGCGTGATTCAAGTACATCCAACAACCATGAAGATAACTCAAGAAACTTGCAACAAAACACCATAACTTCAATATTTTATTGATTTCCAAGTCATCATATACAACAATTGCTTGAATTTCTCTCTTCAAGACTCAATCTTGCTACAAAATAAAAATTGCTTACAATTCTAATCTCTCCATTTCACTCTTAACTCTATTCTCTATTAACTGACTATTACAAATGAAATGGAAAATGGGGGTATAAATAGCATCCCCAATTACAATGAAAGGTCCAGATTGAAAGTAAATCAACGGACAAGATCATGACATCTAAACCCTAATTAGGGTTTGTTACAAATGACCTCCTTTTTACTGAACAATATTAAATACATAGCCAAATATTAAATTTGGCACAAAAATCTAGGAGGTATCAACCAATGAGAAATAAGATGTCATGTCATCTGTAACAACCTTTCATCTAGAATCTTATTCCCTTTCCAATTTTCCTTCTTAGCATATGCAATGAATTTTGTCACGATTCCTTCGATTTCTGTGATTGGAATCTCGGGAAGATTCTTGATACTCTCTTCTAAGTGGATAACCTGATCAAATGCATCTAGAAGAGCTGTGTCCCAAGTAGGTTCAAGTTCCTTTGTTCTATCAATCAGGAGCATGGTGGCATACATTTGATCATACTGCTCATCTGTAACATCTGCGTCCTTGCGAAAGATGATAGTGATTCTATCCTCAAACTCTTGTAAATCCACATCTGTCTCGACCTCGATCCCTCTGCCAAGAATGGTACGAAGTACCTCAAATACTCTGTCCTGGATCGGATTGATCACCTCCTCAACTTGACCACATCTAACACTGATGTCCTCAAAGAGAACACTCTTTATATGGAGTAAGGTTGACCACTGAAACAAACTGTGAGAATCACCTTCTAAGATCCTCTCTTGTGCTAAAATTCTTCTAGATGTATGTCTTATAACTTTCAAGACAGGGATGACAACGTCCTTGGTATGGGCAAATGCAGCTACTGTTGCCATCAATCTGTGGATTATCTCAAGAACTTGGATAGCCTGGTGGGTGATCTTCGACATCCTTGTAATAAACTCAATGGCCATCGTGTGAGATCTATCCATCCAATTACATGTACGCTGGACCATATTCCTGAATCTTTCTGTTTCATTGATTGATTGAAGGGGCAATGCCTGCAATGGTGATCTAACTGGATCCTGACGTCCCAAAGGTTCATTGATGTGACTGAAATATGTCCTCCATGCACCGACCTCTTTCTCAAGCTTTCTATTCTTTTCTACTTCTTCTCTAAACTTATCCTTCAATGCCTCAAATGTGTCGGTGGCATCATCTAAAGTCTGCTCTGCTGTGGATGGTCCTAACTCAATAGTCTGTATATGATAGTCCTCTGCTAGGATCTCACCCTCATATTTGTCTGCTGCCGGTGTAGCTATCTGCAGTTTTCTAGATCCAGTCTCATCTCGAATCATCTTGGACATCTTTGTAGCCTTCTTCTTCTCTGTTGTCATATGTGAACGTCCAACAAGGCTCTCTAGATCGTTTGCACTGTCCTCGTCCTCAATTACGATCACCTTAGTCAATCTTTCCTTCAACCAATCTGGGATATTTGATCTTGTCTCTTGAACTTGAATTTCTTTGTGTACTACTTCTTCTTGTCTGGGAGGAGATGTTACTTCATTATCATTATCTAAATCATAGTCTTGGAGAGATCCATCGGATGAAACATGCTGTGCCTGTTCTTCCTCCTGTCTGTCATTCTGTACCATCGATTCCATGGATTCTTCCACTCGAACTGTTCTATCTTCTGGCCTGGAAGAAGTACCTGGTGTTTGATCTTTGTTAGCACCTTGCTTTTTCTTGGAAGGCTCTTTCTTTTCTGATCTTTCCTTTCTCTTTGAACCTCTCGGATGGAGATTGCCCTCACTGGCACATCGAAGGTTACCTTCTCCTGAATTCCTAGGATTAGGATTGCCTTCACTAACACTGGCTCCACCTTCGGCTGGCTTTTCTTCCAAAGTAAAAGACATGGCTATGCCTTGTTCTCTCAACTTCTGGTGCTGAACGTCTACCCATCTGCGAGTACAAGACAAGACTGGTGCCATCAAATCATCTAAATCCACGGCCTCGGGCTCATTCCAATTCAAACTTATTGTTTTGCTCTCCCTATCATATGAAGATTGGATGTGCCTGCCGTTGTCCTGAGCTTGGTCGGCTACTCTGTAAATCTTACATTTCCTGATGAAATCCAAAGGCAATCTAGAATGTATCTTTCGTTTCACTTCGAGATCATCTAGGAGATTCATCATAAAATCTTCAATCTGGTACTCATGTCTAAATCTTCTACCGACCGTCTCCTCTAAATGTCCATGTGGATCAAAACTATTCCTCCAAGCAAAAGATGAAAAAGGATACAAGGCTAACTCCCTCTCTGCGTCATCCATGGCTGAGACATTGGGACAAACCTCAACTGAATTACCCAAAATAATAGGTACCTGAACTCCATTCTGATGTCTGTGTCTGAATGCCTTCACATATGCTGCCAACTGCCTTGTTACTTCAAGTAACACAATTCTATCTGTAGGGTACCTCGGCAACATGTATGGAGGTAAAGGACATCCATACACTCTAATGTAAGTGAACTTGGGAAACTGAATGAACCAAGCACCGTACCTCTTGATTAACTCCTGGGCATCCTGAGATAATCTGTTGTGAATCCCTCCTTGCAACGTCCTGGTGATGTTCATCGTGAAAGTATCATTGATTAACTTGTAGTTCTTCCCTGGTGGATGATGCAAGTAGGTATAGGATTCACAAACTCTGACCTCGCCGGGTCCTCTTCCAATCACTCCTCTGTGAGGTAGTCCTGCGTACTCAACGCTCCTGATTAAGGCATAGATGACGTATGAACTCATGTGGAAGGACTTAGTAGCCCTGAGTCTTCTCAACTGTACGTCCAAGCAATGGCTAATTATTCTAGCCCAATGTATTGTACCCTTTCCTTGAACAATCACCTGGATGAAATAAAACATCCATTTCTCAAAATAGAAGGCATGAGGTGCTCCTGTAACTCTGTTGAGCATGGTAATCAAATCTCTGTACTCCTCTTGGAAATCAATCCGGTGTGGTGTGTTCGGTACTTTGCTCAGACGGGGACGACTCTTGAGTAGCCAGTTCTTGTTGATTATGCTTAGACAAGCATCTGGATCATCATCGTACACTGATCTGGCTCCTTCAATGCTCTTGTATATCATGTCCCTGTGCTCTGGAAGATGGAAGGCTTCACTTATGGCCTCCTCTGAAAGGTACGCCAAAGTGTTTCCCTCATTGGACACAATTGTCCTGGACTGTGGATTGTAATGACGGGCACACTCGATCATCAACTCGTGGCACTGAATAGCTGGAGGAAAACCGGCCGCCTTGATGATGCCACTTTCTATTATTCTCCGGGCGACAGGTGATGGCTTGCCGATGTAAGGGACCTCTCGGAACTTCTTCGTACTAAAGTTCCCCAAGTTTGTATCTCCAATGTTGCTCCACTTGGACACGATCTTGGTCTCCACTTCTTCAGTCTTCTGATCTTCTTTCATGAGAGCCGAGCGACTGGTGGATGCTCCCGCCTTTGGGGTCGCCATACCTACACAACATTTCATTATAAGAAATAGATTTTGCAATAAATAACGTAGATAAGAGAGATAGATTTTTAGGAAACCTCATGATAAGTCCCTAGAGTTATCATTTCCTAAAATACAACGATTGAGCTAAGAGATTTAAAATTCAAAATTTGAAATAGGACGATGAATGAATAAAACAATAATAATTAAATCGCCATACCTCGATAGAGAGCTAACTCTAGAATGCAAAAACAAAATTTGCCTAGGCAAAATTGAGGTATAAAGTAATCTTCAATATGATCTCCTCAAATTTGATTTCGCCACCTCTGGAGAGAATGTGATCTTCAATTTCGCACAAATAAATCACCAAGTCCCTAGCAAATTCGCCTTAGGCGTGGTCTTGGATGGATCTTCAAATTCGCTCTTGGCGTGGTCTTCAAATTCGCACCACCTTTGATCTTCAATGCAATTCGCACCTCTTCAAACACACTTCGGACGCCTCACACCACCTTGGGAATGTCTACGCCACCTTTGGCTTGAAGTCGCACCACCTTTGGAATGTCTATGCGCGCCACCCTTGGTCTTCAATTGAAATCGCACCACCTTTGGAATGTCTTCGCCACCTTGGATAAATAAAACTCGCACTATATTCGCCTCTTGTCAACTCGCATGAAGGAAGGTAAAATAATGATGTAGAAAATGATAATTCTACCCCCCTTATATAGCGCTTGCATCCTTTACCCCTTAGGCCGACTTAATAAAAATAAAACCATTTTTTAAATGATTTGCAATGACATAACAAGGCCGACCTCCATATATGAGCGCTCAAATCGATTTTTTATTAATTAAATAATTAATTACTAATGCCTTGCGTTTTTAAATTGCAAATTTCGATTTTTAAATAAGGCAAAAATAATTAATAAATGTTAACGCCATATTAAATGCCAATAAAAAATAAGATTTTCAATTTTTAAATCGATTAAGCATTTAAAGTAAATTCGAATTGTTTAATTTGGCGCCAAAAAATATGTAAATAGAGGGACGTACCTCATCGCTCTGGTCCCTTGGAGAGGGACAGGAGCGATTCACCATCTTTGGCATGATTCTTGCGTTTTCGACGTTTAACTCCTTCATTTCCACGTCCCAAATCGATCATCTGGTGGTCTTTCGAACTTGGATTTCTTTTCTTGTGCGAGCAAATGCATCCCATGACCATTATCGCCCTGGTCCCTTGGAGAGGGACAGGAGCGATCTCCATGTCTTCATGTTCATCTTGTGTCTTTGACCTTCGAAATATCATTGCTTGTGTCCTTTGCGCTTATTCCCATTCGCTTTCATTATGTGTTTAGATGCGTTAAAGGGGCCATCGCCCTTGTCCCTTGGAGAGGGACAGGAGCGGTCCATTATTTCTCCATGATCTTGGCGACTTTTAAACTTCGATCCTCTTTGCAATGTCCTCCAAATGTTGTCCTTCGCACTTCCTAACCTCGCCTCGCCTTGATCTTTGAAGGAACGGGAGTGTTTTAATAGCATCGCTTTGGTCCTTGTCCAAAGGACAGGAGCGATATGAGACTTTTACCTCGATTAGCAATGTTTGGACGTTTAAAGTTCTTGCAAATTATCTTCAAACGATGTCCTGGAGCATATGTAACCTTGTGTATCTTTGTCTTTACGTAAATCTTGCATGGATTAATCTAATATATCAATATCGCTCTAGTCCCTTCCTGAGGGACAGGAGCGAAGTTCATCATAATATGCTTGTTCTTGTTTGTACCAACTTGCAATTATCTTCATTGCGTGGAATGATGTCCTTTCGACCCTCTTGGTAACTTGAAACTTGTTTGCCTTTTGAAATTTATGCCATTATGTAGATATCGCTCTGGTCCCTTGGAGAGGGACAGGAGCGATCTAGGTCTTTAGAGTGCAAATCCTTCCATGTGATGACCTTTGCAACGTTGCGCTTGATGGAAATGCCTTGAAATGTCCTCGCCACCCTTCGTCCTGACTTGGATCGGCCTTGAACCTTGGAGGGACGACCTTGAACTCTGGAGGGACGCATCATCACCATTGTATCGCCCTGGTCCCTTGGAGAGGGACAGGAGCGATCCTTCCCTTGTGGCTTTCATCTCACTTTGCCATGTGCTAAGTTTATATTGAACGGATTCGTCCTTCTTTACTCTATCCGCCCATGCCTTGACGTCATTTGTAACTTTGCAAGAAAAGCAATTATATCAAAAATCGCTCTGGTCCCTTCCTGAGGGACAGGAGCGAACTAGGCATTTAACAGTGGTATGGACGTCCCAAAAATCTTCAATTCATATTCAATGTGCTCATCTCATGTTTTCCCTTGTTTTTGAACGTAAACTTGCCTTGACCCTTGTCTGGATTTTGCAAAATGAAGGAAATCGCTCTGGTCCCTGGGAGAGGGACGAGAGCTACAAGGTACCTCGCCCTGGTCCCTTGGAGAGGGACAGGAGCGATTTAATCAATATAGGTCATTTTCCTTCGTTTTCTGCATCTCAAATTATATTCATTTGGCAAAGTATCTTCCTTCGGACGTCCTCAAATCATTAAGTTTTCAAAATCTTGCAAGGACAAGGCGAAATTTGAATTGTAGCTCCGGTCCTTCACTGAGGGACAGGGGCGATTTTCCTCCTGGAGGCCTTTCTGTGCCCATGAAAATTTTCAATTTATATTCAATGGAAAGATCTCGTCGTTCTCTATCACTTCAAACGTAAAATTTGTCTGGACTCTGCAAGGACGATGAGATATTTGAAAATGAGCTCCCGTCCTTCACTGAGGGACAGGAGCGATTTTGCTCCTACAGGCCAAAATAACAAGATTTTTCACATTTTAACACTTCACGAGGCAAAAACAAATCAATTCCAATGCCCAGGATCAAACTTCAAAAAAGTCAAAATTTGGTCAAAACATTCAATCAGACAAAAATTCATATTGACGGTCATCATTTAGACAAGTTTAAGCTCTGCATGAACATTCCAATTGAAAATTAGACCATTTTGGCGAATTTATTGCATTCAAAATTTGCATTCTAGAAAAGAAGCTCAAAAGCTCTCAAAAATGACTGGATTTTGGCTTGAAAAGGCAAGATTTAAAACCCTAAGGCTTAGCCCTAAATCCAGACAACTAACGGACTAACAGAACCTTAAAAACGAAAGCGAAAACAAGCGAAAAACAAGCAAAAAGAGGGGGTCCCCATTTGCGATGGGGCGATGTGTGAAATGGTCACAACATCTGGCGACACCACTGAGAAATGTTGCAAAACATTTGGGAATCAATCTTTCTAAAGGAAGACTCAGAAAACCTCCCTCAACAAAACCAGGAGTCAAGAAACACTTACAAGAAAAGACCATCATATTGAGACAAAGTATCAAGTCCACAGTTACCCATGTGTGTGCAAATGCGTTAATTCCCCTCAACAAGACAATCATGATCTTCAGGTTCCCCTGTGATGAGCTACGTAGTTCGTCTAAACTCCAAAAGCATCCTGGATAGAGCCTCGCTGCCAGTTAGACGTCCATAGTCCCGACGAGGTTATCGCCGCAAGCTCACGAACATTGCTCCATTGCCAGTCAGGCGTCTATAGCCCCGATGGAGTTATTCGAAAATGCCCTTTAGCCAATTTGATATTTCCTTTTAGCTCATTTCTTTTCTTTTGATTTTTTCTCATTTTTTCATCTTTTCTTTTGATACTGCTTTTCAGTTCTGTCAATTCTTTGGCTCGTGAGTAGTGAAACTCACTAGGGTTTGAGGATTGCGGTGGCGCTGAAGCTAAACTTTAGATTTTTCACTGATCACAGCTTCGCCTGTAAACCATAATGACTCGGAGATTATAAGTGTGTGAAAATATAATAACTGGAGGACAAAAATACGTGAGTTCAATAAGCTAATCTACTTCGATGCAAATATGTCCTGACTCAAAGCTTCATTAAAAGAAACTCCCTTAGTAATTCCAAAAGACCTCATGATTTTCCAAATGCATCCAACAATCCAGCAGGAAGTCAGAGCGTTATATAACAAAATCACCCAATGTCAAATGGATACCCCTCAGGACAAAACAACTAACCTAAAAACAAAAGCACCTAAACTACAACAAAACGGAAACAAAACAAAACCCAAAAAACAACGAAAGCAAACTAAACTAACTATGTACAAGGGAAGGCCTTGGCATTTTAGGATTGGAAATAATGTTTGAGATATCTCCCGTTGACAGGCAACGGGATGTCTTCTCCAGTTAAAGTCTGCAACCTAAATGCGTTCTCTCCCAATATCTCTGAAATTTGATAAGGGCCTTTCCAAAGCCTATCAAACTTATCATGTTCTCCTCTTTTCTCATGTGCTTTGTCCCAATACAGGACGAGATCTGAAATTCGGAACGCCTTGACTCTTGCTTGTCGATCAAACCATCTCTTCACCACTCCTTGGTGTTTAGCAAAGGTCTCTAGTGCTTGATCTCGTTTCTCTTCTAAATTCATCAATTGTGTCAACCTGGCTTGCACTGCATCAGTGTCTTCCATGTACTCCTGAATGAATCTCAAGGTTGGAATCCTGAGTTGCATGGGGAAGACTGGGTCTTGGCCATAGACTAGAAAATAAGGCGAAATGCCTAATGCGTTCTTTGTTCTGATTCTGTCTGCCCATAAAGCAAATCTCAACTGGGTGTGCCATTCTCTTGGACTTCTCTCTAATAATTTCTTGATTACGCTGAGCAAATTTTTGTTGGTGGATTCTGCTAATCCATTACCCTGAGGATAATAATTTGATGAAAACTTGAGGGTTATCCCGTACTCAAAAGCCCAATTTGAGAATCTCAATGATGTGAATGCCGATCCATTGTCGCAAACCAACGCATAAGGGCATCCAAACCTTGTGATTATGTTCTCCTCTAGAAACTTGATTACAACTTCAGTAGAACAAACCTTAAGTGCCTGTGCCTCTGACCATCTGGTACAATAATCTGTAGCTGTAATGATGTACTTGTGTTGTGCTGAGGATGCGGGGTTAATAACACCAATAAAGTCCATTCCCCATTTCGCAAATGGTCTGGCTTCAATCACGGGATTCAGTGGCATGGCAGGATTTCTCTCTCTAATAGCTGCGACTTGACATGTGTGGCACGTCTTAATGTGATTGAATGCATCTTTAAAAAGCGTAGGCCAGTAATATCCTGCTCTTAGGATCTGGTGAGCTGTGGCGAGGTTGGCTCCATGTCCGGTTCCAAACTTGGAATGGAAATGTTCAATTATCTGCTTTGCTTCATCTTTGCCAACACATCTCAGGTACACTCCTTCATAGTTTTTACGGTATAAAATAGATCCTTGAAGCACGTAATGTTGACACTTTAATCTTAATGCTCTCTTTTGTGTAGGTGTCATATGAGCAGGACATCTGTGATTAAGCAAATATGTCACAATGTCTTTGTACCATTCATCAGGTGTGACATCTTCTAATTCATAAATTTGTTGGACTAATCCTGGCCCATCTATTGCTAATGTCTGCGCCAAAGCTTGTCCTCGGACTAGTTTCATGGGCTGAACCTCAATGTCAAATTCTTGGATAATGGCGACCCACTTTCCTCTTCTTTCACCTAATTCATTTTGCATGAGAAGAGTCTTGACTGCCGCATCAGGTACTATTGCATAAATTTTGGCTCTCAGGAGGTAATGTCTGAATTTCTTTACTGCCTTTACTAATGCGTATGCTTGCTTTTCAACATTTGGATATCTCAATTCTGCATCTTTCAACGGGGTGCTCATGAAAGCAATCGGGTTTTCATCCCTCTCTTCACTTCTTTGGGTGAGAATGGCGGCACAAGTGTATTCGGAAGCGAAGGAATATAAATAAAATGGTTTGAGATAATCAGGACTAATCAAAACTGGCGCCTCCATGATTGCGGTCTTTATTTCTTCAAATGCCCTTCTGGCTTGTGGAGTCCACTCGACCTTTGCATCTTTCTTTAACATTTCATTCAATGGTCTGACAATCTCGGCAAATCCGGTAATGAATTTTCGGACGAAGTTGATCTTGCCGAAAAATGATTTGAGCTCTTTCTTGCTTGCTGGCAAATTGATAGTAGATATGGCCCTTACCCTTTCAGGATCAATAGATATTCCTTTCTCTGAAATGACATGTCCTAAAAGCTTTCCTTCTGTGACTCCAAATATGCATTTCTTCGGATTAAGGGAGACACCGTATCTTCTACATCTTTGGAAGACCTTTCTCAAATCATCCACATGATCTTCTCTCTGCCTAGAGAAAACTGTGATATCATCCATATATATAATAATGCTTTTACCAATTAAATCTCTGAAAGCGATATCCATAGCTCTCTGGAATGTGGCCCCGGCGTTTATGAGTCCAAAAGGCATTCTCTTATAGGCAAATGTTCCCCATTTGGTGGTGAAAGCAGTCTTTATTCGATCTTCAGGTTCGACTAGGACTTGATTGTATCCTGAATATCCGTCTCGGAAGGACATCATCTGCGATCCATTGACGATCTGCAGTACTTCATCTAATGATGGGAGCGGATAGTTATCTTTCTCTGACGCTCTATTAAGATTTCTGAAATCCACACACAATCTGATCTCTCCATTTTTCTTTCTAACAGGTACCAGGTTGGCGACCCACGTCGAGTGTCTTACTGGGAAGATGATTTTAGCTGCGAGTAACTTCTTTACTTCTTGGTATATCAGCGGTTCCAACAAAGGATTGACGGGTCTTTGTCTTTGCCTGAATGGCTTGCTTCCTGGCTTCAACGGGATTGTGTGAGTTATAATCGCAGTGTCGTAGGTCTTGAGATCTTCATAGCTCCATGCAATGACATCTGGGAAGTCCCTCATGTTCTTTAGGATTCCATCTTTTTCAGTCGCTGTGCAGGATTTTCCAATGAAAACATTTTTAACTTGCGTCTCATCACCTAGATTGATCGCGTCACATATATTGCCTTCTACGCTGTGATTCTTCTTTTCTTTCAACTTGTCAGGATCAAAAATCCTTTCTAATTCAACCATTCCTTTCGGAATAGTGTTTGTCTTTAAGTTCAGGACTCCTTCGGCATCGAACTCAGCTTCACCCACTTCATCTTCATCTATGATCTGTGTTAAGAAGACGTCCGTGCTGGTTAGGAAGTCTAGAATGTGCTTGTCGTCTTTGAAAACCTGGAAATTGGTAACGTTGTCTGGGACTGAAGGGACTGATATTAACTCGATTGTAAACTTCTTTAATCCTTCCATTGCTAATGGAATCAATGAGCTCGCGGCCTGTGCAAGTGAATTGGCCACTTGATTTTGATGTCTATAAATTGAATTGATATTGAAAGCTTCAAAACTTTCAATTAGATCCCAGACTCGATTTCTATACTTAGTTAGCCTTTTGTCATGGCAAACATATTGCTTCCTGATTTGCCTTATTGCGATTTCTGAGTCTCCGTATACTTGCAGTATCTTCGCCCCCTTTTGGATGGCTAATAATAATCCATGAACCAAAGATTCATATTCTGCTACGTTGTTGGTGCAAGGGAACTGCAATCTGTGAGCGGCAAGGTATGTTTCTCCCTTAGGACTAATTAATTCATATCCAGCTCCGGATCCTTGTTTGGACTTAGATCTGTCGAATCTTAATGTCCATATCTGATTTTCTTGATTGTCTGTTTCTGGACTTTCATGACTTTCATTTGTTGTATCGGACGAAACTTCATCTTCTACAGAACTCTCGGTGTCTGTAGAGCTTTCATTCTCTGAATCTTGAGCTTCCTCTACAATTAGTGTCTGCGGGATTCTTTTGTTTACTTGCTCCAATGCGGTCTGGCATAAAGCACAAGATAATTCTGAGTGGACGGCATTGTGAATTCTACACCAATTCGGAAGGAGCAACTCTCGAACAGATGCTAAATTGCCAAGTTGCACACTTTGCTGGATGTTTCTTTGTACGAACCTTCTGAAGTTTTCAAACATCCCTTCGTCCTCTTGGTCGGATCCTTGATCGCTTTCAATGACGATCTCAGTTGACTCCATGACCTCTTGTTGGGTATCTTCATCTTGTATGTCTTGTATCATCAAGATCTCCTCCACTTTTGGCTTGTATGTCCCTAAGTCGGATTCTAAAAATAGAACTTCGTTGTCCTCTCCATATTCAGTTATCATCAATCTCAACCTTGGGGTGCTATCAATTTTAATCTGGTTCGGGACTCCTCTCCATGGTAGCCACATGTGTGCGAAATCGGTCGATACATATCCATTCAACTTTCGGGACCAATCTCGACTCAGGAGCATTCCATATGAATCTGGAATATCCACTACTGATATATCTATAAAATTCTGGACCCTTGGGTCTGCGGCCAATTGCATGTGAATATTGTTCAATTCTCCCATGACTGGAACTTCTGTCTTGTCAAGCTGAGTGACTTTCCTCTTGGTAGGTGCGGGAGTTATTCCAAGCCTTTGACAAACAGCCAGGGGCATGACATTGCTTGAGGCTCCGGAATCATAAAGGCAATTGTGTAATAGCTTTCCAAATATTCTGACTGATAGCAGGAACGGGGCCGGTTCGTCCTTTCCTTGAGAAGGCACTGAATTTCCTTCACTTGATTCTTGATGTTTAACTTGATTAATCTTTGAGTGATCTTCCTTCGCTGGGCTCTCCTCTTTCGAGTGACTGGCTTTGCTTGTAGATTTATCCCTTTTAACCACATCTTTCTTGCTTCCGACTTCCTTTTCGGGAAGAACCAAGTTAGTAGTGAGGTTTTCTTTGACTGTGGGCTGGGCTTTCTTTGTTTCGCCTCTTTTGAGTAATACTTTTCCTTCCAACATATCTTCCTTTTTAGCTGGGAAGGTTATGGTTTGAACCATGCACTCATTTTGCTCGGGTTGTTCTTGAGAATCGGCTTCCTCTTGAGTCACATTGATAGTGGCTTGAACATTTGACCTTGTTGCACTAGGTTCACCCAAACTGTTGATCACCGCCTCTTTAATTTCAGACACTTTGAGCAACTCATAGAGTGGTAAACTTACCTTGACTTTCTTAAGTTCATCTAACACCAAGGCGGCCAATCTTTTCATTTCATTTCCCGCGGGGGGTGAAATATTTCTTTGTCTGTATTCTTGAGTGTTTTGTGGATATTCAGGGACGTTGCTCGCTTGGGAATCTGGCGGAGTTGAAAAATTGTTCGGAGGAATCGATGTTGTTAGTGGTTCGGGATTTCTCTGATTCCTGTGGTAAACTCTTTGGTTGACTCCTCCTGATGCTTGGTGGAACACTTCCTTGATTCCTTCTACTAAAACACTGTCGTTCAATGGTGGGAAATAGTATTCTGAATCCTCTACAGGTCCATTTGCAGATGCTGGCGGAAACTGAGATCCTGGTGGCACCATGGGTCCATTGGCCGATTCTGGAGGAAATCTCCCATTTTGTACTTGACTAATTTCTTCTTGCGAATATTTGCAGGTTTCGACGATCATGGCTTGACCATACTGCGTGGTTGGAACAATTTCGTACCCTGTAGTGGGAGGATTTTCAGGCGGATTGGTAGTACGCATCTCTTGTTGGAAAATGTCGGCCGCAATCTTGAACTCAGGACACTGCAACTCGGAATGT
Source organism: Cryptomeria japonica (assembly GCF_030272615.1). Lineage (NCBI taxonomy): Eukaryota > Viridiplantae > Streptophyta > Pinopsida > Cupressales > Cupressaceae > Cryptomeria > Cryptomeria japonica. Next base: position 554,319,256 of record NC_081409.1, on the reverse strand, counting down.
TGGTTCGTGTTGTGGAGTCTGCACCAACTGGACAAGGCCGCTTCGGCTAAAAACACTTTGCCCGAAGAGGGGTTCTCTTGACTTTGCGCATTTGGTGGATTGTCCAAAGGCGTCACCACATTTCCATTGTTCGGAGCTGTATTCCATGGTCTTCTTTGGAAACCTTGATTGTTATTTCCTTGATAATTGTTTCTGAATCCTTGATTATTATTCCCTTGGAAATTCTGGTTGTTCGCGTGTTGGCCATGGTTGGCCCTCTGCATGCTCTGGAGTTGATTATTCTGGTTCCTCAAGTGAGTTACCTCAGTTGACAACCTCTTGACTTGTTCAATTAGCTCCTTCATTTCGTCTTTCTCTTCTTGTGTCCTTGACGAATTTGTAGCGTTTTGCAGGTACACAGGTTGAGCGGGTGGGGCTTGAGAAATTGGAGCTCCTGGGTGAAGGACCAACTGATTCGCCGGCTGTACGTTGGGATATGTCGCTTGCGGGATTGGATTCATGACTGGAGTTTGGTTGGCTAAAGCGGTGCCAACCGCCTGCATCTGGTTAGGTGCTGCGACGGGTCCCATATGTAGTAGTGGTCCAGTGATGTTTTGTCCCATGTGCTTACTCACTTCAATGGCTCTTGTATATGCCGCATTTAGATCATTCGGAGTTGGATGTGTCCTTACGAACATGGCTGTGAGATGATCTAAGGCTCCATAGTAAATTTCCCTTGGATCTGCAATGAGATAAGGAGGACGTAGTATTGTGTATGCTCGGTGAAATCTGTCGTTGAAGGAAGTAATAGGTTCATGTTCTCTCCTTCGAACCTCAACAAACTGTCTATATAACTCCGCTGGCGTAGTTGGGATGCCAAATTTAGCAATGAATGCGTCTTTCATCGCGTCCCAAGTCCTGATGGACCCTGTAGGCAAATGAATAAACCAAAAGTATGCCTCTTCTCCCAATGAGTAGGGAAAAAGCCTACATGCCACGTCTCCATATTCAATTTGTCTGTTACGAAGAAGGTCCTCGAACATCTTGATGTGATCTTCTGCTGTGCGATGGAAATCACTGACATTGAACTTGGAACAAAAGTGTTCTGGATTCTTCGGCATATCATGATAAACTGCAAATTCCAACGGTGATGGATTGTTGATTAGCCACGTCGCACCATTAAGTACATGAGGAGGAGGAGGTGGAGGTGGAGCACGATGAGCCATTGTATTCCTTGAAACTGAACTTGATGAACTAGCTTGGTTCTTTGTTTGTGAAATTGCCTGGATACTAGATTGGATCGCCGCTTGGACTTGTTCTTGAAGAACTTGTGATGACTCAGGAGATCCTTCCAATCTTAGTTCGAACTCTTTGGGAGTGTCCTCTCTTTTAACTCGCTTTGCTTTGGAAGTGAACTGAAGTTCGCTTAGATCTTTGATGCCTGGTGTGGACCTCAATAACCTTTGATGTTTCTCGGGCGAGAATGAACCAATGCGATCCAGCGTGAAGTCTTGCAAGGATTATTGTGGGTTCCTTTGATTGCGAAGATTCCTAGCTATGACCCTTTGATGTTCTTCGGCTATATCTTCCTCTTGCTCCAAGATGATTCTGACTCTGTTATATTCGACTTGGCTTCTCCTTGCGTTCCAAGCTACTTGATTCAATTCGAAAATGATGTCTTCTTGGGTATTGCCTACTTGCAAATTGGGTTGCACTACTTGATTCAGTCCTTCATTTGGCAACACCATCGTACTTCATGATCATATTCGCAATGTTTTTCTCTTTTCAAAATCTTCGGACTTCGAACTTTGAAACTAAAGAGGCCCTCCTTCTAGCGCCAATTCTGTTGACGTGTATTTTGTACACAATCATACACAGAATAAAATACCGACAGGCATCTTATCCTCTCTTGAGAAAATAGTCTCTAACTGCTGAAGATCTGCAAAAAGGATCAGTTAGATGGACTCCAAGGTTCTTTTAGTGGGGTCTCCACGTGTGGACAAGCTTTTTAGTGGTATGATGTGATTTGCTGTTTCCTTCAAGGCTTCTTACGGATTCAATGGTTCGAAGATTTCACTAATCTAAAAAGAACTTTCAAAAAAATGGAAAAAGGACAGGGTTTAAGTAAATCTAATCTGGCCTAACCCTATGAACGACTTAGCATGAATGAGATTTGGCAAGACTCAACCAATTTCAATTTCGCCATAAGACAACAACTCAACTGAAATTAGTGCGATCTTCTAAGGTAATAATGGTGTTCAATGCATCAAAGACCAAGGACACTACTACGAAGGTACATATCCTAGATGCGAAAATGCTTGAAGGTTAAGGACTCAAAGTGTTTTCCAGTCGACCACGCAAGGCGTTCCTACAATCAGCAAGAAGCTAGTGGTTTGGATTGCGAATCCTACCAAATATCAAATCTCACACTTAGTCTTTCTAATTAACAAACTACTTTGATTGAGCGTGATTCAAGTACATCCAACAACCATGAAGATAACTCAAGAAACTTGCAACAAAACACCATAACTTCAATATTTTATTGATTTCCAAGTCATCATATACAACAATTGCTTGAATTTCTCTCTTCAAGACTCAATCTTGCTACAAAATAAAAATTGCTTACAATTCTAATCTCTCCATTTCACTCTTAACTCTATTCTCTATTAACTGACTATTACAAATGAAATGGAAAATGGGGGTATAAATAGCATCCCCAATTACAATGAAAGGTCCAGATTGAAAGTAAATCAACGGACAAGATCATGACATCTAAACCCTAATTAGGGTTTGTTACAAATGACCTCCTTTTTACTGAACAATATTAAATACATAGCCAAATATTAAATTTGGCACAAAAATCTAGGAGGTATCAACCAATGAGAAATAAGATGTCATGTCATCTGTAACAACCTTTCATCTAGAATCTTATTCCCTTTCCAATTTTCCTTCTTAGCATATGCAATGAATTTTGTCACGATTCCTTCGATTTCTGTGATTGGAATCTCGGGAAGATTCTTGATACTCTCTTCTAAGTGGATAACCTGATCAAATGCATCTAGAAGAGCTGTGTCCCAAGTAGGTTCAAGTTCCTTTGTTCTATCAATCAGGAGCATGGTGGCATACATTTGATCATACTGCTCATCTGTACCATCTGCGTCCTTGCGAAAGATGATAGTGATTCTATCCTCAAACTCTTGTAAATCCACATCTGTCTCGACCTCGATCCCTCTGCCAAGAATGGTACGAAGTACCTCAAATACTCTGTCCTGGATCGGATTGATCACCTCCTCAACTTGACCACATCTAACACTGATGTCCTCAAAGAGAACACTCTTTATATGGAGTAAGGTTGACCACTGAAACAAACTGTGAGAATCACCTTCTAAGATCCTCTCTTGTGCTAAAATTCTTCTAGATGTATGTCTTATAACTTTCAAGACAGGGATGACAACGTCCTTGGTATGGGCAAATGCAGCTACTGTTGCCATCAATCTGTGGATTATCTCAAGAACTTGGATAGCCTGGTGGGTGATCTTCGACATCCTTGTAATAAACTCAATGGCCATCGTGTGAGATCTATCCATCCAATTACATGTACGCTGGACCATATTCCTGAATCTTTCTGTTTCATTGATTGATTGAAGGGGCAATGCCTGCAATGGTGATCTAACTGGATCCTGACGTCCCAAAGGTTCATTGATGTGACTGAAATATGTCCTCCATGCACCGACCTCTTTCTCAAGCTTTCTATTCTTTTCTACTTCTTCTCTAAACTTATCCTTCAATGCCTCAAATGTGTCGGTGGCATCATCTAAAGTCTGCTCTGCTGTGGATGGTCCTAACTCAATAGTCTGTATATGATAGTCCTCTGCTAGGATCTCACCCTCATATTTGTCTGCTGCCGGTGTAGCTATCTGCAGTTTTCTAGATCCAGTCTCATCTCGAATCATCTTGGACATCTTTGTAGCCTTCTTCTTCTCTGTTGTCATATGTGAACGTCCAACAAGGCTCTCTAGATCGTTTGCACTGTCCTCGTCCTCAATTACGATCACCTTAGTCAATCTTTCCTTCAACCAATCTGGGATATTTGATCTTGTCTCTTGAACTTGAATTTCTTTGTGTACTACTTCTTCTTGTCTGGGAGGAGATGTTACTTCATTATCATTATCTAAATCATAGTCTTGGAGAGATCCATCGGATGAAACATGCTGTGCCTGTTCTTCCTCCTGTCTGTCATTCTGTACCATCGATTCCATGGATTCTTCCACTCGAACTGTTCTATCTTCTGGCCTGGAAGAAGTACCTGGTGTTTGATCTTTGTTAGCACCTTGCTTTTTCTTGGAAGGCTCTTTCTTTTCTGATCTTTCCTTTCTCTTTGAACCTCTCGGATGGAGATTGCCCTCACTGGCACATCGAAGGTTACCTTCTCCTGAATTCCTAGGATTAGGATTGCCTTCACTAACACTGGCTCCACCTTCGGCTGGCTTTTCTTCCAAAGTAAAAGACATGGCTATGCCTTGTTCTCTCAACTTCTGGTGCTGAACGTCTACCCATCTGCGAGTACAAGACAAGACTGGTGCCATCAAATCATCTAAATCCACGGCCTCGGGCTCATTCCAATTCAAACTTATTGTTTTGCTCTCCCTATCATATGAAGATTGGATGTGCCTGCCGTTGTCCTGAGCTTGGTCGGCTACTCTGTAAATCTTACATTTCCTGATGAAATCCAAAGGCAATCTAGAATGTATCTTTCGTTTCACTTCGAGATCATCTAGGAGATTCATCATAAAATCTTCAATCTGGTACTCATGTCTAAATCTTCTACCGACCGTCTCCTCTAAATGTCCATGTGGATCAAAACTATTCCTCCAAGCAAAAGATGAAAAAGGATACAAGGCTAACTCCCTCTCTGCGTCATCCATGGCTGAGACATTGGGACAAACCTCAACTGAATTACCCAAAATAATAGGTACCTGAACTCCATTCTGATGTCTGTGTCTGAATGCCTTCACATATGCTGCCAACTGCCTTGTTACTTCAAGTAACACAATTCTATCTGTAGGGTACCTCGGCAACATGTATGGAGGTAAAGGACATCCATACACTCTAATGTAAGTGAACTTGGGAAACTGAATGAACCAAGCACCGTACCTCTTGATTAACTCCTGGGCATCCTGAGATAATCTGTTGTGAATCCCTCCTTGCAACGTCCTGGTGATGTTCATCGTGAAAGTATCATTGATTAACTTGTAGTTCTTCCCTGGTGGATGATGCAAGTAGGTATAGGATTCACAAACTCTGACCTCGCCGGGTCCTCTTCCAATCACTCCTCTGTGAGGTAGTCCTGCGTACTCAACGCTCCTGATTAAGGCATAGATGACGTATGAACTCATGTGGAAGGACTTAGTAGCCCTGAGTCTTCTCAACTGTACGTCCAAGCAATGGCTAATTATTCTAGCCCAATGTATTGTACCCTTTCCTTGAACAATCACCTGGATGAAATAAAACATCCATTTCTCAAAATAGAAGGCATGAGGTGCTCCTGTAACTCTGTTGAGCATGGTAATCAAATCTCTGTACTCCTCTTGGAAATCAATCTGGTGTGGTGTGTTCGGTACTTTGCTCAGACGGGGACGACTCTTGAGTAGCCAGTTCTTGTTGATTATGCTTAGACAAGCATCTGGATCATCATCGTACACTGATCTGGCTCCTTCAATGCTCTTGTATATCATGTCCCTGTGCTCTGGAAGATGGAAGGCTTCACTTATGGCCTCCTCTGAAAGGTACGCCAAAGTGTTTCCCTCATTGGACACAATTGTCCTGGACTGTGGATTGTAATGACGGGCACACTCGATCATCAACTCGTGGCACTGAATAGCTGGAGGAAAACCGGCCGCCTTGATGATGCCACTTTCTATTATTCTCCGGGCGACAGGTGATGGCTTGCCGATGTAAGGGACCTCTCGGAACTTCTTCGTACTAAAGTTCCCCAAGTTTGTATCTCCAATGTTGCTCCACTTGGACACGATCTTGGTCTCCACTTCTTCAGTCTTCTGATCTTCTTTCATGAGAGCCGAGCGACTGGTGGATGCTCCCGCCTTTGGGGTCGCCATACCTACACAACATTTCATTATAAGAAATAGATTTTGCAATAAATAACGTAGATAAGAGAGATAGATTTTTAGGAAACCTCATGATAAGTCCCTAGAGTTATCATTTCCCAAAATACAACGATTGAGCTAAGAGATTTAAAATTCAAAATTTGAAATATGACGATGAATGAATAAAACAATAATAATTAAATCGCCATACCTCGATAGAGAGCTAACTCTAGAATGCAAAAACAAAATTTGCCTAGACAAAATTGAGGTATAAAGATAATCTTCAATATGATCCCCTCAAATTTGACTTCGCCACCTCTGGAGAGAATGTGATCTTCAAATTCGCACAAATAAATCTCCAAGTCCTTAGCAAATTCGCCTTAGGCGTGGTCTTGGATGGATCTTCAAATTCGCTCTTGGTGTGGTCTTCGAATTCGCACCACCTTTGATCTTCAATGCAATTCGCACCTCTTCAAACACACTTCGGACGCCTCACACCACCTTGGGAATGTCTACGCCACCTTTGGTTTGAAGTCGCACCACCTTTGGAATGTCTATGCGCGCCACCCTTGGTCTTCAATTGAAATCGCACCACCTTTGGAATGTCTTCGCCACCTTGGATAAATAAAACTCGCACTATATTCGCCTCTTGTCAACTCGCATGAAGGAAGGTAAAATAATGATGTAGAAAATGATAATTCTACCCCCCTTATATAGCACTTGCATCCTTTACCCCTTAGGCCGACTTAATAAAAATAAAACCATTTTTTAAATGATTTGCAATGACATAACAAGGCCGACCTCCATATATGAGCGCTCAAATCGATTTTTTATAAATTAAATAATTAATTACTAATGCCTTGCGTTTTTAAATTGCAAATTTCGATTTTTAAATAAGGCAAAAATAATTAATAAATGTTAACGCCATATTAAATGCCAATAAAAAATGGATTTTCAATTTTTAAATTGATTTAGCATTTAAAGTAAATTCGAATTGTTTAATTTGGCGCCAAAACTGGAAAATAAAGGGACGTACCTCATCGCTCTGGTCCCTTGGAGAGGGACAGGAGCGATCCATGATTTTAGTCTAGATTCTTGTTCAACTCCTTCATTTCCACGTCCCAAATCGATCATCTGGTGGTCCTTCGAACTTGGATTTCTTTTCTTGTGCGAGCAAATGCATCCCATGACCATTATCGCCCTGGTCCCTTGGAGAGGGACAGGAGCGATCTCCATGTTTTTGCTTGAAATTCTTCATTTTGGTTCGATCCTTTCCTTGTATTATCTTCCAGATGCCATTTAGAACCTTGTGCGTCCTTGTCTTAACGTGATTTTCAAAAATATCATGTGTTTTGTCTAACATCGCCCTTGTCCCTTGGAGAGGGACAGGAGCGATCTCCATGTCTTTATGTTCATCTTGTATCTTTGACCTTCGTACCTCCATTGTAAGGCGAACAATATCATTGCTTATGTCTTTTGCGCTTATTCCATTTGTCTTCATTATATGTTTGGACGAATTAAAGGGACCATCGCCCTTGTCCCTTGGAGAGGGACAGGAGCGGTCCATTATTTCTCCTTGATCTTGGCGACTTTTAAACTTCGATCCTCTTTGCAATGTCCTCCAAATGTCGTCCTTCGCACTTCCTAACCTCGCCTTGCCTTGATCTTTGAAGGAACGGGAGTGTTTTAATAGCATCGCTTTGGTCCTTGTCCAAAGGACAGGAGCGATGGGAGACTTTTACCTCGATTAGCAATGTTTGGACGTTTAAAACTCTTGCAAATTATCTTCAAACGATGTCCTGGAGCATATGTAACCTTGTGTATCTTTGTCTTTACGTAAATCTTGCATGGATTAATCTAATATATCAATATCGCTCTAGTCCCTTCCTGAGGGACAGGAGCGAAGTTCATCATAATATGCTTGTTCTTGTTTGTACCAACTTGCAATTATCTTCATTGCGTGGAATGATGTCCTTTCGACCTTCTTGGTAACTTAAAACTTGTTTGCCTTTTGAAATTTACGCCATTATGTAGATATCGCTCTGGTCCCTTGGAGAGGGACAGGAGCGATCTAGGTCTTTAGAGTGCAAATCCTTCCATGTGATGACCTTTGCAACGTTGCGCTTGATGGAAATGCCTTGAAATGTCCTCGCCACCCTTCGTCCTGACTTGGATCGGCCTTGAACCTTGGAGGGACGACCTTGAACTTTGGAGGGACGCATCATCACCATTGTATCGCCCTGGTCCCTTGGAGAGGGACAGGAGCGATCCTTCCCTTGTGGCTTTCATCTCATTTTGCCATGCGCTAAGTTTATATTCAACGGATTCGTCCTTCTTCCCTCTATTCGCCCATGCCTTGACATTGTTTGTAATTTTGCAAAAAAGGCAATTATATCAAAAATCGCTCTGGTCCCTTCCTGAGGGACAGGAGCGAACTAGGCATTTAATGCTGGTATGGACGTCCCAAAAATCTTCAATTCATATTCAATGTGCTCATCTCATGTTTTCCCTTGTTTTTGAACGTAAACTTGCCTTGACCCTTGTTTGGATTTTGCAAAATGAAGGAAATCGCTTTGGTCCCTGGGAGAGGGACGAGAGCTACAAGGTACCTCGCCCTGGTCCCTTGGAGAGGGACAGGAGCGATTTAGTCAATATAGGTCATTTTCCTTCGTTTTCTGCATCTCAAATTATATTCATTTGGCAAAGTATCTTCCTTCGGACGTCCTCAAATCATTAAGTTTTCAAAATCTTGCAAGGACAAGGCGAAATTTGAATCGTAGCTCCGGTCCTTCACTGAGGGACAGGGGCGATTTTCCTCCTGGAGGCCTTTCTGTGCTCATGAAAATCTTCAATTTATATTCAATGGAAAGATCTCGTCGTTCTCTATCACTTCAAACGTAAAATTTGTCTGGACTCTGCAAGGACGATGAGATATTTGAAAATGAGCTCCCGTCCTTCACTGAGGGACAGGAGCGATTTTGCTCCTACAGGCCAAAATAACAAGATTTTTCACATTTTAACACTTCACGAGGCAAAAACAAATCAATTCCAATGCCCAGGATCAAACTTCAAAAAAGTCAAAATTTGGCCAAAATATTCAATCAGACAAAAAATTCATATTGACGGTCATCATTTAGACAAGTTTAAGCTCTGCATGAACATTCCAATTGAAAATTAGACCATTTTGGCGAATTTATTGCATTCAAAATTTGCATTCTAGAAAAGAAGCTCAAAAGCTCTCAAAAATGACTGGATTTTGGCTTGAAAAGGCAAGATTTAAAACCCTAAGGCTTAGCCCTAAATCCAGACAACTAACGGACTAACAAAACCCTAAAAATGAAAGCGAAAACAAGCGAAAAACAAGCAAAAAGAGGGGGTCCCCATTTGCGATGGGGCGATGTGTGAAACGGTCACAACAGGTACCTTATCCTCTCTTGAGTAAAGCCTCCGAATGCTGCAGATGTCGCGAAAAGGATCAATCGGGATGACTTCAAGGTTCTTGTATGTAGGGTCTCTACGTGTGGATAAGCTCTCTATGGTATGATGTGATTTGCTGGAATCACAAGGGGACTTACACTTGATGACTGAACATCTGATTTGTTGGAATCACAGGATTTTACTGCCTTAGATTTGAAAAAAAGGAAAAAAGATGAGGGCGAGGAAAGGATCTAATCCTAATACTAAGAATGTAGGAGCAATGAATGATCTTTGATGAAATTCTAACTAAGTCTTGTTTTGACATCACAGGAACATCTCCACAAGGTTAGTGCGATCTTCGAAGGAAAGCTTTATGATGTTCAAATCACCACTACCGGCATAGACACCATCAGGCTGATGCATATCAATGAAGAAGTGACAATTGAAGTTAAGCTTAAGCTGAATGATTCCAGTTGACTACACAAGGCAAGTCTGCAATCAACAAACTGCTAGTAGTATGGATATACGAATTTCACCATCAATCAAGCACATTTCTTCCACTCATCTAATAACATGAAATCAAGTATGAGAAGTATAGAGACCATGCAATTGTCGAATCGACCCATAAATTTCACCATTTCTTCAATGAAGTTTTACAAGTCTCTTACAACAATATCTTGGCAACAATCTTTGCCTTCTCTCTCTACTCTACTTTAATTGCTATTCTATCAACTAGCTAATCACCTTCTAACTACTCTCTATTCACTAACTCCTTTCTATTCTCTAACTTCCCGCCTTTACAAAATGAAGAGTCGGGGCTTATATAGTGCCCATAATACAATTGAATGGCTTAGATCAATTCGAGATCAATGGCCAAGATTCAATAATGAAAACCCTAATTAGGGTTTGTTACAACCATTACATAACATTTAATGCTCGACCAATGAAATAATTGTATTGCTTGGACACATGTCCTCTTTGGAAAAATCGACCAATGGATAGCCGGGGTAGGTACATCGGAGTTTGTGCGATCTCCCATGAGTTAGGTACATTGAATCTGGACATGCTGAGGTGGATCAATCCGACTGGAGGAGTGATGACTGGGATGCCACCTCATTTGACACTTGGTTGATACTCACTTGATGTTGCTGAGAAGCTAGCTTTAATTAACTCTTCTGAAACTATCTGCTTCTTCAACGAACCCTTTGCTCTGACTTCTTTTGTCTCTGATGTGCAGGATGATGATGTACCTCGCCTTGAAATGCTGGATTGGAAGAGGTCGTCCTTGTCGATGCTAGGCTGGAGGAGGTCGCCCTTGTCCTTGCTTGATCTTCTTGGAGGAGACCGTCCTTGATCTGGGTTGATTTTCCAACTCCGGGATCTCCATTTGATGCCTACACAAAATATTAAAGTTAGTCTTTTGAGCATCAAACCTTAACGTATGAAATTTAAGACCTTTCAAAGGTAAAACTTAAGATATTAATTTGAAAAAAGTCATGATAAACCAAGAACTATACATTTTCAAATTAATTATGAATGGAATTTGGATCTTCAAGACTTAGACTTTACAAAATTGCAGTGGGATCATAATAAGTCTTGAATGAGATCTTCAAAAAAGTAATTCTTCATACCTTCCCTTGAGTATTAAACTCTAAGAAATGATGCAAAAATAGATGAATTTCGCTAGGCAAAGTGTAGATCATAGCCTCTTCTTGGATGAATCACGCCTCCTCTAGCTTCAAAAGAATTTCACCTTCCACTCGCTTCTTCAAAATCTGGAAATTCGCCTTCAAATGCCTTCAAAATTCTAGAAATTATCCTCCAATCTAGCAAGAAATTCACCTCTCCAATAGCCTTCAAGATGAATTTCGCCCTCCTTAGTCTCCACACTTTCGCACTTTAGAAGTGATGAATGAATGATTTGAACTTGAAACAAAGCACCCCTATCATATAGGGCGCTCACCACTTTACTTCCCCATAGGCCAACTTGGCAAAATAGGCTAAAAAAAATAAATAAAATTGCAAAAAGGAGAGGCCGACTTAGCAAAATAAATAAAAATAAGATCTCAAGCGCTCCATTTTCAATTTTAATTTAATAAAAAATTAATTTTAAATGCCTTCAGAATAAAAGTTCGATTTTTTCAAGGCTCAAAATTAATTTATTAAATGGCAATGTGATTTAATTTTTTTCAAATATTTCAAAGTTAGCAATTTGACATCTAATGCAATTTTGGAGGATATTCGCGCTCAAATATGGTAAAAAATAATGAATGCCACTAACTTCGCCCTGGTCCCTTGGAGAGGGACAGGAGCGATTTTGCAAATTGTCATTAAAATTTGTAATCTTTGCATCTCAATTCCACCTCAAGGCATTTTAAACCTCATTTCACACTTGTGTCAAGGCTTATATTTGTCCAAACTTGAAGAGAAAGGGTGGATATTAGGTTTTTCGCCCTGGTCCCTTGGAGAGGGACAGGAGCGATTTTGCAAATTCAAGTCTATCCGTGCTTTGTTAGGCTTCCAAATTATCTTCAACGGGCTAAACATGCCTTCTTTCATTCGTTTCAATCACAAAACTTGTTTTGTCCTTGCAAAAAAATTGCACTTTTGGAAAATCGCTCTGGACCTTCAGCAAGGGACAGGAGCGCCTTTTGTCATCTTGGTATATTTCCTTGTTTGTGGACCACTCAAATTATATTCAACGCACAAATCATGTTTTCCTTGATCTCTTCAAATCATAAAATCATTTTGATCTTGCAAAAATAGTGCAAATTTGAAATTCAAGCTTTGGTCCTTCAGTGAGGGACAGGAGCGAATTTTGTCTTCTAGGCCAAAATGCTTCATCTTTCACCATGAAATGTCCTTGCTAGGGAAGATTTCATCTTGTTACATGCCATGAATAAGAGTTCAAGTCCAAGAAAGGTCTAAAGATGTGTATATAAAGAAAATCGCTCTGGTCCCTTGGAGAGGGACAGGAGCGAAATTACCCTTCTAGGCAAAACTCCATCATCTCATTGTCTTTAATCAAATCTGGATGCTTTATCACGTTCATTTCGTCCTCCACCATGCCTTTGATGTTTCAATTTAACCAAACAAGGTCAGGAATGACTCAAATAAACCCTTTCGCCCTGGACCCTTGGTGAGGGACAGGAGGGACCTTGGTCCTCCTGAGAGGGTCAGGAGCGAAATTCGCTTTGGATCCTCAGTGAAGGACAGGAGCGAAATTTGACCTTTTGAACTCTCTTTCAGGATAATTTTTATGGAATATAACATTTAAGTATAAGAAAGAAGAAAGATAGAAGGCATTCTTTAAGTTATATTCCATATATACTTTCAGGATGTTTGAGAGTGGTTTCAGACCTCCAGGAGTTATATTGCAAAATCTAGTTTTTGGAGGTTTTTCAGTTTCCAGACTTAGTCAAATTTCAGGATCAGGACATTCCAAACTTAGCCAATTTTCAGGATCAGGACTCTCAGACTTAGCCAAATTTCAGGACCAGGACATCACTCAAGCAGGACTTGCTATCCATGTGATCCCCTTGGCGACACTTAAAATGCAAAGGCTAATGGACAAAACCCTAAAAGACCTAAAAAAACAAACCCCAAAAAGCAAAAAAGCAGGGGTCCCCATTTGCAATAAGGCGATGTGTGAAAACGTCACAACAGTACCAAAAGAAGAAAACGATTCAACAACCCTTGAAGAAGATGACTCATTCCTCGAAGAGTTTTCGTTCATGCTACAAAAGGAGATCATTGAGAGTGAATTGCAAGAAATTTCAGATAGTACCCTTAAAGAGGACAATCAAATTGACATATTGAATGAAGAATTATAGATTATCGTAAGCGAGCCCAAATATGAAGAACAATTTGAGGGGATGCTCAGTGACGTTATCACTCTCATGCTATTTGAGGTAGCGTTGAAGGGATTTTATAGAAGAAGTACAAATGGAATCGCTGCCAAAGATTTTTCAAGATAAGCAAGTTATTGTGAGTGATGTGATCCATCATCAACTGCGACCTCCCGAGACATTGCTTGAGGATGGGATATCACCTGAGATTGTATTTGATCAATTAGAGGAAATCTTTGAAGCTCAATCTATCAAGGAATCATTAATTTTCGAGGATATGCTTACAAAATTTCATGAGGGTGCATGGTTTATGCAAGATGTCACTATGAAAGAAAAGAATGTTGAGCTATTCGAAGGGGCGCTAGGCTTGTTTCAAGTGGAAATTCCAAATCAAGATCAACGTGTTGTAAATGCTCGTGGAATGGTACATCACCAATGGCGACCTCCTGAAGCAGCCGAGGACCTCGTTTCTGACAACGCACTTTCATTCGAGCAAGCATTTCCATCTGAGCCTGAAATATCCCAGGTCGTCTCTTTCCTTAATCCTAGCCTTGAAAGTTATTATGATTTTGATTACGGGGGTTTTGGGAAAACGACTTGCATTTGGATAGATCATGGTCCTAATGAGTTACCTCAACTGATTATCTTACATGAAACCTTTCTTGAATATGAGAGATGCATGGTGAGAGCTTGCTTTTCTGTATTCAAGGATGAATTTGCTCGACTGAGAACCAGCACTTTTGCCATGCTCCTGTTGCACAACTTGAGAAATCATGTAAATTCATGTACATATGTTGTTTCTTTGAGTCGCGTCAAGTCTGGGAGTCTTGTATATAGTTCTAGAGTAGATTTTCTTTTCGTGTCTTTTAGTTAGGGGTCTTTTGAGCCTTATTCTTAATTTGCCTTGAGTCATTTGACTCATGATTCTTTAGTGGCTCAGGTAGTTTAGTTTGTTGGCTTTTGGTTTGCTTTAGTTTAGTTTGCTTTGAGTTAGTTTGTCGGTCGGTTTGCTTTTGAGTCGGTTGGTTTGTTTAGTTTAGATGTCCTTAGTGGGAGCCTCCATTTGTGAGAAAGGAGTCTGTGTTGTTTGCTTCCATGATGTGGCATTGTAAATGCCTTTAATAAAAATTTTCAATCTTCGTTCTAAAGTTGGTGGGGCCCAAACAATGCTAGACGGTAGTGGAGGGGGATCAAAGGTAGTGAGGTGGAAGGGATGAGGTGAGGGGATATGGTGAATGGGAAATGCCGCAAGGGGTAAGGTAGAGGGTAAGAGGGTAGTAGGGATCTGTGGTAGGATAAGTGACACGGTGGGGGCATAAGGGGTAAAGGATGCCGTGGCAAAGGAAGGGATTAAGGGGGTAGGTTAGGATAGGATCGGGGTAGGAGGTAGTAAAGGAGTTGAAGGCGGATAGTGGAAGGGTAGACTAAAGGAAGTAAAGGGGCTAGGGGGTGTGAGATGTGGGTTAGAGGGTGAAGGAAAGGGCGTTGGGAGGTATAAGGGATGGAAGAAAGGGTAAGAAGGGGGCGAAGGTAGTAAGAAGGAAGTAAAGATGAAAGGAAGGAAGGGTGTAGGGAAGGGAAGTTAGGAAATGGGGAAGGTCAATGGAATGGTTAAGAGGTGATAAGGGAAGAAAGATGAAAGAAGATGGAGGGATGTAGGTGAAGGTGAAGAAAGGTAGTGAAAGGAAATGGAAGTGAATGGTAGGAATTAGAGGGTGAATGGGAGGAGGAAAGGTGAGGGAAGTAGAAATGGAAGGGGTGAAATCAAAGAAACGGGACTCGGACTCGGCGAGGCCGACTCGACTCGGGAGTCAAAACTCGGCTTAGACTCGGTTGGACTCGACAAAGTGAAAAACTCAAGAAATTTAGAGATTTTTAAAGATTTAAAACTTGTTTCATGCACCCTTTATAAATACACCTTAAAGACACAATAACATCATCAAATAGAAGCTAATTTGATAACATACACAAGTATACATCAATCACATAAGCATAAACACAAATTGTAGCTGAAGGAAATAACAAACATAGATATATAAATACAGTCAAATGTATAGAATATTACAAAACTCATTGAATAAAAATTCCATGTCATCATATGATCAAATGAGATGCAAACTCTTCCTTTTCAACTCTTGATACACCAAATGAAAGTATATATTGTTATATGGAATTGGAGCCTAATCAAACTCGGAGGTTAAAATTTCCATACTTTTATCGACGCAATTTCCCCCCTAATTTTACGACAAGGGTTTGGAGGCAAAGCCCCCAATTTGGGGTCGGGTGTTATTTTTCTATTGTTTCTCCTCACAACTCACCTTTCTCTTCCTATTTTGCCAAATGAATGAAATGAAGTTCCCTTTTAGGCTCAAAGCATAATATAAACCAAAAGAAATCAATTCAAAACATATTAGAATTTATGTTTTTTTTAACTTAAAGTTACATGTTGCCGACCGAGTTTGGGAGTCCGGACTCGCCAAACTCGGCGATTTTGGGCGATTTTTGACCCACACCCGGGTGTCCGAGGCTCAGCCCAGTGGACTTGGTGAGCATGACTTGACTCGAAAATCACCCAAACTCGGCAATTTTGGGCGATTCCTGTTTCTTTGGGTGAAATGAAGGGAGATGGAAGCATGTGCTAAGGAAAGGAAGAGGGAAGTGGAAGGAAGGGTGGATGGAGGATGGGAGAAGGTGAAGGAAGGGCGGCACTCCTGCTTGGGTACCGGAAGTCTTAGGTCTCACATTGGAGGGGCCATAGGAAGTGCTCCAATGTAGCAACTTGGCTGTCTTAATCCGTTTATTCCGAGCCACTTGATGGTAATTTGAAATCTAGCCCCATTTTCTTAAAATTATGACTCTCCAAAACGAATCTGCCTTAGTCAAATTTCAGCACTTCATTTCTGATTTTGTAAGCTAAAGATGATGAACAAATGGAATGATCCTCATGAATCATTCATTTCCTAAGCCCTGAGAACAAGTAGACCTTACCTCATCCTAAAGGGAGAGACTTGACTTGATTACCTCTTGGCCTCCTAAGGTACTACACCTCTTACAAATGAAAGGCTAATAGCAAAAGACTAAAACTACCAACGGTTAAGACAGCTAACCTAGAAAGCAAAAAAGTGGGGGTCCCTATTTGCAATGGGGCGATGTGTGAAAACATCACAACAGTTTGTTTGGTTCATGATATTTGGCACTATTTTGGGCTGTTACAACAGTTTCTATTATCACCAAGACTTTATATCAGTAGTTCATCCTCTTATTTTGGTGTTTACAATGCAAACGAACTAACCTTGTAATGGTTTAGATAGTCATACCGTTGAAAGCTATTTTTTCTATATATTTTATATTGCAAACATTGGATGCTAGTATTGCCATTGAGTTTAAATGTTGTTATTGCTGATGTACTTACCCCACTGAATAAGTTGAAGTGCGCCTTTGTTTTCCACTGAATAAGTGGAGGATATGTATTCACTCACCAATGAATAAGTGGAAGAGCTTATTTTCATTTTCAATATTGCATATGTAGTCCATTGAATAAGTAGTATTGGTTGGCTTGCCACGTAGTGTTTCATTTTCAACTATCACAATTCAAATTGATATTTAAAGCCTTTCACTGTATACTCTCACCTTGCCCATCATGAGAATTGGGTGATCAAAAAGTGAAAATGATATTGCATTGTAATTTCACTTTTAGTTTATGTGTTTAAAAAAAAAAAATCTAGGGTGGTTATTACAGTGATACCAGAGCTGGCGATCGCTAGCTTGTGCTTCTAACCCTTTCATGCAGCTTGCTCTCTTTGAATATTATATTATAGAGAGCAGAAAAGATTTCAGTACTATTTGGGTAAGACCCCAGTTGAAGACACTTTCTCAGGTGTTCTAGCAGCCTGCTAGAATCCAACAAAGGCTATTGAGGTTTCATCAAGAAACATCTTAGAAAAAGACAAGGGAATATCTCCACTAGACAGTCCAAACACTAGAGAAAAGAGAAAATTTTAGGTCATGCTTGACATGATGTCACCATTGCTGCTAAAATGAATCAAAATGGGTCACAAGCAACTTGAGTTCAGAATGGGGAAAGTTCTTCGAACACAAGTAACCATTAAAACAACAACATTCACATTTTGTGTGCTGCTATTGGGTTTAGTTCAAGACCTATCCAATCTACTTTCATTCATAAGGAGGAGGCTCAAGTTGCTCCAAAAGCCCAAGTTCCTATGATAGATGAAGTGAGGGCATATTATGCTGAATATGTGACAGTTACATTGGAGATTAGAGACTTTTAAACACTTGAACAATTCATGAATTAGAAGAGAGGTGGTGGAAGAATGGAGAATAGAAGTCTTGTGATGCAGAGGGACTATCAACAAGCTCTTGGGAAAGTGACTCTTGCACACCATTTTGTGAGCTACTCCATCCAAGTGCAATGTGGTGAATTTGATTGCCTCTTCTTCCGGCATTGATCTTAAGGACAAAAAGTGGTATTATGGCTTTGTGATTCAAAGCCATAACCTTATTACCACCTATGAGGGGGTCACAACTAAGCTCATTGAGAGGTTTGATAAGAAGGACCTTGAATTGTAGTTTAGAGAACATGCATAGTTGAAACAATATAAAATGGTGGATGTTTACATTGCTGATTTCTAGAGATTCTGCTGATTTCTAGAGATTCAATAATGGTGCCTAACATATCAGAAAGAAGACTTGTAGTCCATTTCATTAAAGGGCTAGATGAGTCACTCTTGGGTGGGTTAAGGCCCTTGATCCACCATTCCTTCAAGGGGCAATTAAGAACGCAAGGAACATGGGGTTTGTTGTTCCTAAAAATGAATTTCCACCTAAGATCTTTTGACACGAAAAAGATAAGAAAGATTTTACCAAGGAGTCAAATTAGTCCAAAGATCTCCTTTTAGAATAAGATGATGACCTTTGAAATGAGCTAAGGAGGAAAAAGTTATGCTTCAGATGCAAGGTTCCATGGGCTCCGTGCCATAAGTGTTTTGAGAAAGGTAAAAATCGTCAATTGGAGACATATTAGGCTGATAATTTTGATTTAGAAAATTTGAAACAATAGGTTAATACAGAGGAAAGTGAGAATGAAGAAGCACTAGAAGAGTCAGAAGAAGAAAGGGAAAATGAAGGCACCTTTGCATAGCTCTTAAGTATGCAAAAGAATGAATCCTTTAGAGTTTGTGGTCTTATGTAGGTAGCGAATAGTTTCTCTTGTTGACACTGGTGCTACACACAACTTCGTTGATGAGGGAGTTACTGTACGCAGAAGTCTCAAAATTGAAGATTTTGAGGGATTTAAAGTCATGGTTGTTGATAGATTCATTATTTCTTGCCTAAGGAGAATTCCACGTTTGTGTCTACAAACTGGGTAACTATGAAGTCAATGATGATTTCTATGTGGTGGGTATTGGAGATACAACGCAGTTCTAGTCATCCAATGGTTGCATTCTTTGGGGGAGATCACCTTGAACTTGCAGACTATGGAGTTGAAGTTCCTAGTTGATGGGAAGAACATGGTGTGGAGAGGAAGTTTTAATTAAGGACTTCGTGTTGCTATATGCAAGAGGATGGAGAGAATGTTCCACCAAAGGCAAGGAATAGAGTCAAGACAAGAGGATGGGAATTAACTTCCAAACTTTTGATAATCCCCTTTTTGACATGGATGTAAAGTTATTTTATAATCCGTTTTTGTGATGTATGTTGACAGTAATTGGGAAGGACATCATGGGAATAAACTCATGGGACTATGTTGTGACCTTTTCACACATCGCCCCATTGCAAACGGGGACCCCCTCTTTCCTGCTTTCTGCGTCTTGTTAGTTTAGGGTTTTGGCAATAGCCGACAATTTTGAGCTTCTCGTGCCGAGTCTCGAAGTTTTGAAATGTGATCATGCCTAATTGCTATTAAGGTTTTGAAATTTTGTATAGGATCAAGTGTGTAAAATGTTAAATGTTTAGGTGATCCTAAATTTTGTCTAAGTGTAGACCTTTTGAGCGTGAACAAGTTTTAAACGTTCAAGTTTGTGATATTTTCATGCCTAAGTGTTAGAAGGTCCTTTAGGGGTTGTTTTCTTGCTCCTAAGAGGTTATTTAAGTTAAATTTGCACTTTATCCTGATGGAATTCTTTGTCTCACTCAAATTTGGCCAAGTCCCGATGCGTTTTATTGAAAATTTGAAGTGTCCAAATGATTTTGAGTGGAAAAATCATCAAACTCCTGATGAAAATCTATGTTTTAGTGGTCAAAAGGTTAAAATTCTTGATGGGAGGTACTTTTCCCCCACATTTCCGATGACCCATGATTTTCCCCCACTCAAAATCCTGATGGGAGATGGATTTCCACTAGATTTTTGATGGACCCACGTTTTTCCCTTGGGAATGCAGAGACTTTGATACGGATGAAATTGAAGTCCCTGATGAAGATCGATTTTCCACCAGGGCAATTAATGATTAAATTTGATGGATTTTTATGCAGAGGATTGTGCTGATGAAAGGCCAATTTCCCCAACTGCAATTTTTGATGAATTTTGATCTGGATAATTATCCAGATAGGAATCGATTTTCCCCCAAGATGATTTTTAGACTTAATGGTGAAAAATGAATTGAATTTTTTGACTCCAAATGCAAATCGATTTTCCCCAGAGGTGTTTTTGGGCAAACTGAATGATTTTTGATTGGGATTTTTATCCCAATAGAGGGCGATTTTCCCCCAAAAGGCAATTTTGACGTTTTAAATGAGAATAAAATGATTTGCAACATTAATTAATGATTAAATATTTTTCCCATTGCAAATTGATTTTTCTAGGCAAGTATAAAAAGCAAGTTTTTATCCCACATTGCTTGTGTGGTGAAGTTTCAAGGTGAAAACAAGAATAAAAGACCCAGCGAGCATTAAAATAATATTATATTGTGCTGATGTGATTGCTAAGTGGCTGATTTTGAAGATTTCTTCCAGCTGGGCGATTTGGAGGAGTGTCCATTGGACACCATCGGAGGTTTGAAGCTGCAAGTTAGTGATTTATTTGTCCAAAACACCTGGGCGCTGCCATTGAAGAGCAGATTACTGCAGGTTGGTGGCCATTTTTGCCACATAAGTTGATTTTGTTAGGTGGCGCCATGCTTGGGGTTTAGGCGATTTTGTTTTGGAGGTGATTTCCTCCATTTTGGAGTGATATTCTTGCATTTGTGGGGCGCCATTGCTGCTGGGAGGCTGTGTTGTTCCCAGACCTGCACATTTTGCCATTGCTGGAGCTATCTTGACCTCCATTGTGAAACTCAGTTTTCAGACTTAACCTTTCATTTCCAGCTCATTTCCACTTAGGCGATTTTTATTGAAGACCATTTTGGGAGCATTCTTGAGGTATTTTCAGGGCTGTTGAAGGTCTGAAACTCCATTTTCAGTCTGTCTTCAAACTAGGAGTTCTATTTCTAGCGACTTCACTCTTGGGTGATTTCATTAAGAAGGCATTTTTGGGACATTTTATGGCCATTTTTTGAGCATTTGGTAGAGTTTTCATCGCCGGCCTAAGTCTGAAACCTTCATTTTCAGATTTGTCCTCAGACATAGACATTTTTACCAGCGCATTATTTGTGCTCAGATTTGACAACTTTGACTTGGGAGGTAAAATTCCATCGATTGCAAGTGTTTATACATGGCTGCAACCTTGTTATGAGACTGATTTTAGGTGTTGCAGGTTGTCTTCAGACCTATTGACAGCCATGGTTGAGTTTGAGAAGGTGTTTTCAGACATTCAAAGCTGAAAATCAGAACTTTATTCACCTTTTCCAAGTGAAATTTGACCTTTGGTATACTCTTATGTTCCTAATTTTGATGAATTTTCTGAGTACACCAGGTGTCTTCAGACTTCGTTTTCCGTATCAGATTTTACCTAAGTCTGAAAATGATGATTTTTAAAGGTTTTATGAGAGTTTGAGACCCTATTCTTGTCAAATTTACATTCTATTTTCAGAATTCGTTAAAGAGTATAGATTGAATTCTTGATTTGTATCCCGTAGAATTTGCCCAAATCATTAGAAATGAGAACTTATTCAAAGAAATAGTAGACCTAGTATTCATGCCAAGAAGTGTATTTTTTCAGTTCTTCATGAAATCAGAAACCTCTCCAAATTTCTTCAAATATCATGGAAGCAACTAGTGATCATATGCAGAATTTAAACTCAGAAATACCACTTTTAAGAGCAGTTAGAATCTCTAACATGAAGATTTCAACATTCACCAAAACCCATGTGCTATGCAAGAATAGGTGCCCACTACTTAGGGGCATTTTTACCTTATTAAACCAGTGCTTCCTCAAATGATGCAAGTAACCTATCACAATGAGTTGCCCAGGTTATGGAAGATGTTCGAAACAATACCCATAAGCCAAAAAATCTTCCTTTGTGAAATATGATCAAAACTATGATATCCAATACTTGCTGCTCATTTTTATTTGCAAGGAATGTGTGATAGGCTGCTCTAGGATTATGGTTTTGTGTGACTAACAATGAAGACTATACAGGAATAAAAAAGAAAAAAGGAAACAAAGTCCCCGAGTTTTATAACAAAATAAAATAAAATGAAAACAAACTGTTAATACAGCAAAGGTGAGAGTAGAGCCTACCTTGTGATGGCTGAAAATGACCTTCAAAGAGCATTTGCAGCTTGCAAATCATCTTCCCCTTCTTTCCTTTCTATGCTTCTTTCATTCCTCATCTTTTTCTTCAAGCTGCCCAAAATCTCAAACCAAGGAGCAGGTAAAATAGAACTATGCTTTTTCTAAGTTTGGAACGTTTTAGGTTTGCACAAGGGGTGAAGCCACAAGTGCTTCCAAATCCCTTTTAAAATCGTTTTCTAATTATAACAAATGCAAGTATTAAAATAGATGATTTTTTTCCTGTTCAAGATGCCTAGTCATCTCTGAGATTGTTGAGAAACATTTAAGATGTCCCTGGCCATTCTGTAGATGTTCCACAAGTTTTTTTGATGCCCCAGGGATGTTCTAGTCCCTTTAGAGAGAAAAGGGGATGCAGGGGACATTGCTTGCCATCCTGCCATCTGGATACGTTGTTGGGAATGGGGACAGAGGTTTTAGATTTGGGGATGCATCTCTGCTTAACCTTGTCTTTTCTTGAAAATAGTTTGAACAAATGATATTAATGTAAGAGGGCTACTTAAGGGTTACCTTATTTCTCAAGATTGAAATTGAGCCAACATGCTTTGGTTTTAGTAAGGAAATGAGGACCACTTTAATGAAAAATTCATTATCAAGATATACCCATGCATGTTTCAAGATAAAAATAGTATGCTTTGCAAGTTGATAACCAAACAAGAATTTCTTAAACAAGCATGATTATACGACTGTCAATGTGTTATTATGTAGCACTTTCATTCCTGAATTTTCTTTTTCTCCATGTTTTAATGTACAAAGTATTCTAACTTACTTCTGCATATTATAAATTCCAAAGTTACTGCAATTTATGACTGAATTAGTTATTAAACTTCTATGCTTGCATATCAATACTTGCCGTTAATCACATTTATTTGGATGATGCAGGAATGCTGATGGATCTCATTTCTCCTCTCTACCCTGCAAGTTTTGTAATAATACTATGTCTAGGAAGCATTGCAAGATCTTTCAGTAAGACTCTATAAATCTGTATATAAACTGAAATGTGAGCTCTTTTGTTAATTCTGCCAAGAAATTTCTGTGCTGGTTTAATTCTGTGCAAAACTTAGTAAGTTTTACAAAATATCATGCATAGTTTGCTGTGAAATTTACCTCAAAAGATGGATCGATTTTTTCATTTGGTTCTAATGAGGAGGGATTCTACTAGAGCTTATTTTAGATGTACATTAATTCACCAATTTTCCGATTTTTGATAGATGTTAACGTTTTCAGACGAACTTTGCAGCGGGAGTGGCAAGTGGAGCCACAAGAGCTGCTTTAACACAACACTTTGCCCTGCAACAAAATGCAGCAGACGTATCTGCAAAGGTTTACATTATGTTTGGAATTGATATTTTAAATTTCAAAATTTGTCATATCAATGTTAAATATAATTTTTATGATCTTAAAATGTTTGATTAACTTACAGGAAGGTAGCCAAGAAACAATGGCTACCATGCTGGGCATGCTGCTTGGGATGGTTTTTGCCCATATTACAGCAGGACGTCCTGGCGCAATGTGGTCTTCATTTCTTCTTCTCACATTTTTCCATATGTTTGGTAAACTTTTAAAGACGCCTTTGTTCAAATCTATATGTTCCCTCTTAATGACTGTCTCAATTATTTTTAGACTTACAATTAACATTGAAGGGCTTCTCTGAAATGACATGTGATTTTTTCTACAATTTGGTGTTTTCTTGTTGATCCCAACAACTTGGTTCAGTCAGTTATCCATGTACAAGAACATATGCATGCCCCTTTGCTATAAATGCAACATCTGCATACCAACTTAGTTCTTACAGGATAATTTCAAGATACAACAGCGGCCAATTGAGTTTCCATATGGTAGTCATTCTATCCCACTGATTTAAATAGGTAACCAGCCTCTGCAACCACTGAGTGTACAATACTAATAGTTTTTGTTTCTAGGTTCAGTCTGTATCTTTGCAACTATTTCTTCTTGAATGCATTGTGGTTTTAAACTGTCTGCTTCTCCTGGCTATAGTAGCCTAATAAATCTATGCGTGTTTGCTTCAGCAACTTTTAAGTATCCATTTACATAATTGCCTTTGCAACATTATGTCTTTTTAACAACTCCACTTTTTCCTTTGTAGCATCCAAATAACATGTGCAATATTCATAAGAAATTGTGGCTTGCGATTCAGCGTTACAATAAACATTAGCTGTGGAATGATCATTAGCTAAAGACTTTGTCCTCTCTCCTGTCTTTCTGGTCGTGCACCCAACTGCACCAGAGTGTTTCTATGTTCCCTTTGTTTTTTCATGCTGTTTCCCACCAAATCTTTGCGTAAGGATCCATCTTCATAGATTCTTCTTTAGGGTGCTATGGCCTCACCGATTCCTACCTCATCAGGTCAGAGCATAAATTTCTGGACTGCAGTAGCAAATGATACAATATGATCTGTAAAGAAGAATCACTTAGCTTCATTTGTCATTGTGCTCAAAAACTGGTATTTGATTGCCCTTCCCTTCCAAAAAGGAAAATGGTTGCTACCTCCAAATGTGGACCTCTCAAATTGCTGCTATTTTTTGAACTACTTCCAAATTGCCACTCTTCTTGAATGAAATGAAGAACCAGATATGGCTCCTTAATTAAAAGGTCTCAGTCTGCAGATTTATGGTAACTTTCCCTATTTCCTAAAACACATTTTGCTTATGTTCAAGCATAAGGAAAATCGTTAGAGATTGTGAGTAACAGAACCAGATGTGACTGCTTAAAGAAAAGGCTCTGAGCTGCAGATTTATGGGGGCTTTCTCTAGACATAAAACACTTTTGTTTGGGTCAAGAATATTTGACATTCTCAAGGTTTCTGAAGGTTATTTATGGTCATTTCTTGTACTAACTGTGGATCCTATCTACTGCAGCCTTCGGCTTGAGTTAGTATGTTTGATAAGGCTTCATTTGTATTTTTCAAGCTTTCATAGCTTTTATTCTTTATTTTGGCTTCATTTAAATAAGTCTGCAGATGTCTTACAAAAATAGCGGTCCATGCCTTTTCCTCTCTAATGTATTTCCCCATGCACCACATGTTGATGCAGCACACTTTCTCCAAGGCTGGAGATCTAAAGTAGCAGGCGGCTTGCATCGTGATGCCATGTGTCTAGTGCCACATACCACTGAAGGATAAAGGAAAGAGCTTTTGTTTATTATAAGTTTGGCATCCAATGATGCCATGTGTCTTGTGAGAACAAGCTTGAGAGTGTACTAAGCCCGAATAAAGTTAAAAGGTGTGCCATTGGTCCATTTTCAAGTGGAGTGATTGAGGGAGGTAGCTGGTGATGCTATGTGTCAGTTCAAGGAATGCAAGTGCCGATACAGTTTCAAAGCCCGTTCCATTCATGTAGTTGTAATAGAAGTAGTTGGCTTGCCAGATGGCAGTGCCGCTGCATAGGAAGGGGCAAATATGACTGTCTAGCAAGCAGTTGCAACTGCTAACATGATGGCGATCCACAGGCAGTAGAGATGTAGGGAATCTTTTTGGTTGTAGTCTTCTTTTCCAGTGCAGGGGATGTTCTATTTAAAGATTTTTCTCGCTTTATAAAGGGGTTCATCACTTTTGTAAAAAACTCTCAGAAAAGGAATTAACCAGTAGTTTGCAACAATTTTTAGACCTTAGCATGTGTATTTCTTAAAAGTAACAGAGATCAAATACACAAGACTGTGCCATTTTTGCCTTTGTATAATGTTTATCTTTGTTCATTTTGCTCAACTTAATGCTCTGTGTTTACTTAGAAAATGTTGTGATGGTTAATTGTTATCAATTTGCTTTTATGATTCCAGTGATAATTGAACTACTCGCCAAAAGCAAAAACTCACCAAGGCACGAAAAATAAACACAATGAAACTCGGAGAAAACTCAACAAAAACTCGACAACTTTAAAAATTGCTTAAGTTTAATTAGAAATGCATTTTTTTTGCAAAATTCAAATAGGAGATGCATCCAGTGAGTCAATACATGAGTGTTCAAAAGCAACAAGCTGAGTCTAGATATATTTGATTGATTTAAATGCAAATTGGGTACACAATGACATCCTCTTGTGGAATGTTGATGGCTGATAGACAAACAAAATGAAATTAAAAATTGTTTTTGTAAAACTAAATGTAAATACTACATCAAAACATTTTACATCTTCCTCTTCCCAGCTCTAGCGAAAACCAAGGGATGGATAGAACTAGAGGGTCTAGTCCTAGGAGTCTGATGTGGCTCCTCCATCTCGCTAAAATGAGGTTGAGGGTAGCATCACTCGCTGGGGTCTAAGGGTGAGAGAGAGAGGGGTAGAGAGATAGCTCTAGATCTTGGGGGAGAGAGGAGAGAGTGAGATAGAGAGTGGTAGAGAGAGGAAATAGAGGAAGAGTGAGGGGCAGATAAAGTAAGTGAGACAGAGAGAGTGAGAGAATGCTGATAGGAGCCTATTGATTACTGAAATTTGATTGTTTGAAAACTTAAAAGATCTTCTAAAACTTAGAATTTGCATCATAACTCCTAGAGATCTGAAACCACTTCAAACATCCTGCCAATATATACATGAAATGTAACCTAAAGTATATCCATGTGGTATCGACCTCTCTTAGCAATTATAATCTTGAATTTGATCATTTAATTTGATCAATTCAAAATTGACATTGCCATTGTATCAGGGATTCATCCTCAAGCGAATTGTCATTAAGAGAGGCATTCGAACCAAAATCAAGAGCGAATTTATTAATCAGCAGATTCATCAAGGATAGCAATTCATGAGTGACTAAGGCAAAGGTGCATTCGTTTTCATGCGATTCTGATTGAAGCTATGGTGAGCTCATGGAAAGAGACTTTGACTTGAAGGGCGATTCTAAGCAGCGATTCGTTATCATTACCTAACAGTTAATTCCCTTTGAAGTCCAGTGAATTCTCATTCAACTTAGGCAACATCCACAGCAAATACAGTTTTTTACAAGCTCCAAAGCCAGTGATCTGATTTTGATCAGCCATTCGCCATTTCCAATCGCAATGAATTACCACTAGGAGGCAATCAGATCCAAGACTACAAGCGAATCCAACCAACAGGCCTGAGACAGCGAATCCATTATTGGTGGCAATTTATGTCTAAGATCAGATCAAAGCTAATCCCAGGCACATCATGATCCAGGGCGATGCTGAATTCATTTTCACTCAGTCTAATTCGATTAAAATGGTGACAAAGTCTTGCACAGAAGTGGTTCTGATCTAAGACACAGCGAACATTGCTGGGGTCAAAGTCACTTGGACTGAGATCAAGGTGAAGTTATTAGTAAGACAAGCAAAGTCAGTCATCATCAACAACTAATTGACTTTATTTGATCAGCGAATTTGTTGTTGAAGGCAGCCACGTTAAGGTTATGAGATGTCAGTGAACTTGAGGAGTACTCCAGTGATACCAAACTTGGCATTAGTGAAGTCTTGAGAGAGGACAATTTTGGCCTAATAAAGAAAACAATTACCAGTTGACTCTTAATTAGTTTGCAGGTCAGAGACAAATCAGATTTGTCATACCAGACCTTGTTTCAGTGTTGGTATATCTTGTCCTTTATTAATTTCAATCTTAGGACTTCTTTTGGTATATTTGGTTATCTCTTGAGCATTTACGATGAGTTATTATTAGCAGCAGGGAGATCATATTTAATGTTAAGGATTAGAGAGACATTCCTAGAGTTAGAATAGATCTCTCTCAACCCTTATCCTTTTTTCCTTTTTTTTAATGAAGTGAAATCCCGCTTTCCAGCATCATTCGAGCATTCAAGTATTCAATGTAAGTCCACCATGTGATCCCAGCAATATCAGATCATACACAACTGACTCTATCCAAGACATGACAATAGAGAACCTTGGAGTCGTCCCACTTGATCACGTAGCTTAGCATTTGGGAGTCTTTGTTCAAGAGAGGATAGAATACTTAGTATTTTATTTTGTGTTGCATAGTGTGTAATAACACCATCAACAGGTCCTCAAGGAGGCTATTGAGTAGGTTGGGCCGCAAAATGTGGTCCAAGTAGTGATGAATGCAACACGTGTGCAGAGTTGCAGGGAAACTTATTGAGGTAGCCTACAAACATATTTGGTGGACTCCATGTTGTGTGCATGCCATGAACAATGCACTTAAGGACATGGGGAAGATTGATTGGATTAGAGTAGTGGTCAACGATGCAAGAGATGTGCAGATGTTTATCTGCAATTTCCACACTTCACATGCACTCTTAAGGACCCTCTATTCTATTCTATGCTATGCTTGACTAGATGAGGGATATTGTGTGAGTGAAGGATCCCACTTTAACATTCTACAATGAGCACATTTGGCCGATCATTCAACATAGTTGGGACAAGCTCAACACTCTCTTGCATATGGTTGCCTATGCATTGAATCCTAAGTGATACAAGGCTAGACCTGGTAGAGATACAACTATTTAGGATGATGAGGTGAAAACAGGGTTCTTTAGGTGCATTGATAATATATATGATGGTAAAAATGATGACACGATTCACACCGAGTGGACCAAATTTGCCACTCTTAGGGGTTATTCATACGTGGCTAAGATGGATATAGCAACTGTGGCACAAGAGGACCCACTTTTGTGGTGGAAGTGTCATAGTAAAAAATCATTGATTACCACTCTAGTAATTCATTTGCTATCTCAAGTTTCTAGTTCTTCAGCTACTGAGAGGAACTGGTCTACATTGTTGGCTGAAAATTTTGTACACTTGGGGAAATATACAAAATTGTGGTTTCAACCACAGTGTGTGAGTAAAACTCTCCTAATTAAGGGAAGGCTCCCCCTATCTATCTACAACTTAAAAATAAAATGGGATGGGACAGCAGTCTTTCTTCTTCTTACAAGAAAGACAATATCCTTTTCTCTTCATAGAAAAGTGATAGCAATTTAACATAAAACAACAGTAACAACTTTTTGAAATGAAATGAGAGAAAAGAAATGAAGTTTCCTGAAAGCTCAAAGACTTCCGTCACTTCCTTCGGGATGGGACAACAATATCAAGCTCAAAGTCTTGATTATGTAAAGTCATATCTACCCTTTTCTATACTAATGCTATCAAGAACAAATCATAACAACACAAAGTCTGAAATAACTTATTTCTTTCTACACAAGACAACAAGAACAAGCGTGAGCTCAAAGACTCACAACTATTTCTCACAAAATTTACTTCTAAATTCTCTTAAGAACAAGTGCAAGCACAAAGTCTTACAACTTTTCTCAATAGAACTTCTACTTTAACTAAATTAATCTCCAATACTTGCAGCTCAAAGACTGCAAATCAGATTCGATTAAGCTCTCAAAGAAATACTTGCAAGAAAGGTAATATGGAACACAAACTCAAGAATGTAGCACAAAGACTCAAAGCTTGAACAATTTTCTTCTATTCCTTTCAATTCTTTAATTTACACATAAAAGTTCAAAGACTTCTTTGCTGCAAATTGACAGAGTTTTTGCTTGCTTTCTAAAAGATAAAAATTACAATAGACCCCTCAAGTATTTATAGAATAGGAGCCTTGAGAAA
The DNA here is from genome assembly GCF_030272615.1 of Cryptomeria japonica. NCBI lineage: Eukaryota > Viridiplantae > Streptophyta > Pinopsida > Cupressales > Cupressaceae > Cryptomeria > Cryptomeria japonica. The sequence goes on along the minus strand of NC_081409.1, from coordinate 554,289,682 downwards.
AAGGTGGGAGGATCCTAACTAACTTGAGAGATTCTCTCAAGCACCAAGACCTATTCAACAACTAACTATGACTTATTCCAACTACAGTCCTAACTGAAAACAACTTGTAGTTGCCTTACATGTAATTACAAAAGTGCAAGTAAAGACTTAACTTGCAAACTACAAAAAGTTTTTACATGTAACCTGTCAAAAGAAAAACTACAACTAAGAGATTACAAATCTGGAAAAATACAACTAAGTGTTGAGAAACACTTAAGCTGCAGCATGTGAAGACATGAATCCTTCATGAATCGTAGCTCATCAGGATTCGGTTCATTGGTATTTTTGGCCACGATCATGGTTTTCACGATAACTTCGCTGCAACGAAGGATTGTGGCATTATTTCTCTCAAAGGAACTTTGAATTTCCCGCAAGTAACCTTGATAAGTCACTAAGGCTTGAATGGATGCTGCTGAAAATGGTTCACTTTTCCACTCTTGACAGATCTTCAACTGCAGATCAGAAATAACCTTTTCTTCTACCAACAATTCTCCATCATGACCCATGACGGTGCAAGAAGCTTTCTGACAATGAGAGATCATATCCTGAAAAACTTCCATTCGCAGCCTCATAGCATCATCAATGTCTTCAATAAGTGACTTAAGAATAGGGCTTTGTTCTCCAAGAGCTCCTGATATTCCAGGTACACAACTCTTGAAGGAATTACCTGACGTTCTAGAAGAACACTTAACTTTTGCTGAGGAATTTTAAGCCAAATAATCAAGTTGTCTTCTACCTTTTCCAAGTTCCATTTGAAAGTATCAGAAACTTGGTTCAATTGTTCTTCAATGGTCTTCAACTTGGCCATCATTTGGAAAACCTCCTTCAAGACTTGTGCACAAAGATCATGACGCTGATCAACCCAAGATTCCAATGCTTGTACCTTTTGAGCAGCTCTCTCAACTCCCTGGATTGATTCTCGTGCCTCGGTAGAACTTGAAGGATTACTCACTTCACCAGTAGGTTTTGTGATTTTACGGACAACTGCAACAGGTTGCCTATTGTCCTCTTCTAGCTTGTCTTTCTTGGCTAGAAGCTCATCATACCGTTGTACTAGTGAAGCTACAGAATACTGGGCATCATGTTTAACCACTTCATGCATTTGCTTACCCAATTCTACCCTTGTGACTTTGTAATTAGCAACTGACATCTCTTCAAGTGGCTTATCTACAAGAGGTTCAACAATTTCAGCCACCTTCATCTTGTTGTTGTCAACAGTTACTCTTGAGATTGTCTTTGCCTTTTTAGCAACCTTGGGCCTAGACTGTTTAAGTTGCTGATAATCAAAGGCATCAGGTGAGATTTCTTGCTTCTTCCTTTTTGGGGTAAAAGAACTAAGCCATGGAGGTAAAGCCATCAACTCTCCTTCAGTAGCAGCTGCGAGCAAAGGAGAAGCAGTTTCTGTTTGAACAACCGTAGTCACCCTGGGGGAAGTATCTGTCTGAATAGCAACCATGGTTTGCTCAGTAACCAAAGGACATGAAGTCTGTTTCATAAACTCCTCAAAGCTGGAAGCAGAGGTATCAATCTCTGATAGATGAATGCACACAGGAGTATCCTCGAAGATTTCCAGCAGACTCTCTTGTTGATGATCAATAGGAGGCTCAACTGCTGAAATGGGGACGACATTCTTAGGAGACTCCTCTACCACTATGTCCGGAGGAGATAGAAGCAACTCCATAGAAACCGAGGAGGGAATCTCATGAGGTGACTCTGAAGCTAGTGATCTAGGAGCATCGTCTGATTGCTGTCCTTCTTCTGGATCATCAGGATCAATCACATGAATGTGAAGCCAATACTTCTCTTTCCCACGAACTGTCGCCTCCTCAGGAGGAAGTACTGTTGCCCGACTAACTCGCAATTTGATCCTAGTGCCTAAAGATGATGCACCTTCCTTGTTGTCAACTTGAATCTCAGACTTACGTCCAAGAGGCCCCGTAGAGTCATCTTCTTTTCCAACCTTGATTTTGATGAGTCTAACACCATTACCTTTAAGCCAAGTGTTGGTGTTAGCTAAGATAGGCTGAAACCTTTCAAGAATGGAAGTGCACTCTTTGTGTGACCATTGGATTAGAGGAAGTGGAGCTTCCTCAACCCTTCGTGAAATATACTCTGGATCAAGCACATTCCCATCATCAATCATTCCTTGAGGAACATCCACCAAGTTCAAATCAATAACCTTCTCAACAGTAAGACTGCAATAGTCCATCTTAAGAACCTCCACTTTTGTACGGAGATCTACCTAGATATTCTCAATACGATGCACATGCACAAAGGACTTTTTGATCGTTTCCTTCATACCCCGGTAGTCAAAATCTGCCTCGGATTGAAAACTTTTGAGTTTAACCTCCTGTATCTCACTCTCCATAGCTTTGGCTTTGACGGATGTGACAAGAGAATACCGGCCAATCTTCAATGGGTTTGTTGTAGAAATCCCTATTCCGACCTTATGTCTGATAGACTGATGAGCATGCACAACCATGATTTGTCTTCCCAACTCCATAAGAATGATCTTATCGATCAGGTATCTAGGAAGCATGTATGGTTGCCCACTATAGCATCCGATTCTCATATAGGTAAAGGTCGGGAATTGAAGAAACAAGCACTCATACTCATTCACTCTTTCCCATGCCTCATATGACACCCTTCTGTTCTTTAGAGTCTTGTCAAACTGGCACATGAAGTAACCAAAGAATGCATCTTGAACTCTTCTGAAATGTAATCTGCTAGGTCTCAAACGCAGTTGATCATAATATTCCCACACAAGTATAAGCGAGCGATCATCCTTGGTAGAAAGACCAGGGAAATGTCTAAGTGATGCTGCCAAATACACTAAGTATGAATTCATGTAAAACGTCATGGTGGTAGGGACTGCTGCAAGTTGCTCGCACAAAGTATCATTAATAACCTCCGCCCATGACATATGATGGGACTGCCTTATGAACATGATAAACTGGTACATCCAGGGCTCATAAACATTAGAGTGTTCAAGACCCATCATCTTGTTGAGGAGAGTAATGATGTCTCCAATTTCTCACTTGAAGTCACAACGGTACAACTTAGCCCACCTTGAGAAAGCGGCTCGTGGCTCATGAATCCACTTGTTAATATGACGTTTGCAGTCCTTTTCCCTCTTGACATAGTACTCGGCTGCACTACTTTTGGAAATCTCCATATAAACAGGTGCTGGCGGTATTCTGAAGACTTTCACAATGGTATCTGCATCAAGGCGGATTATTGCCTCACCATCATTATTTCTAATGATTCTCGTCTCCTTGTCAAATTGATGAGCGCAAGCAAGAACAAATTCAGGTTCTAGGGCAGCCACTGGGAAAGAAGACGCATGATGAATGTGACTGTCCAACAACCGCTGCATATTGCTATCCTGCGGATCCTCCACCCTCTTAATGAATTCTAACTTGTCCACATGCCCTATCTCCGTGTCTTGAATGCGATCCAAAGGAGAGGAAACTTGTGAAGGTGAAACTTCATTCTGATACTTGTCATATTTATATTTCATCTTCTTCGGAACTGGAGATGATGACAAACCTGACATTGAAGGACAACTTGGTATATTGCGATTAAGACTTAAAAGTATTAAGGCAACATCATAATCAACTGCAACTAACATTTTTCCTTCTTCAAATGGGAAGAATTCCAACCCTTGCACTTCACGATTTTGTTAGAGAAAGATGGGAAATAAATGGGAATGCTAAGAATCTTGACTTTGACCAATTTCGGATCTTGGGGAAAATTTTACAAGTATACAAGTTGGGAAGAGTGCACATGCAATCGGATTTTAAAAACCCGAATGCAAGTATGCTTGTAAAATGGAAAATGGAGAAATGAGTGAAAAATGAGAATTAGACTTGCGGGAAATGACATGAACGAAAAGTACGGATATAGGCAATATGAATGGTAAAAATGAAAAGATCTTGGGAATGTCATTTTCAAGAAAATGGGAAGAACTTTGGACATGCAATCTAGTTCTAAAAACCTGATTTTGGAAGGTTGGGTATTTTTCATCTTTGCAATTTGAAATTTCAACAAAAGATGGTTAAATTTTTATAATCATAAGGGAAGAACAATTATTTTCATCCAACTTGTAATCGGGATTTAAAATCCCGAACACAAGTAAAGAGGGAAAATGGGGAAGAACAATGCAATTCACAAATTGCTTTGCAAAGGGGAAAATCTCTCTCACAAAACCGATTTTTGGGGGCAAAACCAACATATACACAAATTTACAACTAGAATGGAAAACAAGAAGACAAGAAAACAAGAAAATGAAACAAGAAGAAAATAAATCATACCTTGCTTCAATCCGAAATGCTTCTTCAAAAGATGATCAATCTTTGATTGAAGAAAACAACCCCTTAAGTAAGCAATGAATGAACTCCCAAACCCCTTGCCACGTTTTTGAAAAACGTTATAGGCAGCAAAATGTGGCACAAAATGCAAATGTAAAGGCAAAAGAACCGGCCAAATCTCCATCAAACCCCAACGCCTAGGTATAGAAAGCAAAAACGACTTGGGAGATGAGAGATCTGTGGCATCTTGGAAGAGAAAATCGCGATATTTGGCAAAAACGTGTTTGCTGTTCAATACCAAAAACCGGCAATCATAAACCCCAAATGGTGTAATATGTGTTTGCAAATGCATAAAAATAGGGAGGAATCCAAAACGCTTTCTATCTCCCAAAAATCTCCACAAAAATTGCTTCAAATCTCCAACAAAATTGCCTTCCTTAGCTGGTCAGGTTTTTGGGAGTGAATGACAAGTTTCATTTTACATGTAATAGTGAAAATTGGGTTTTAAATCCCATATTACAAGTTTAAAATGTTACTTTCTCTCAACAAGGCAAAATCGGGTTTTAGAAATCCAATTGCAAGTTTAAAATTCCTCTATTTACACTTTATGGAGCAAATCGGGTTTTTTGGACACAATAGCAAGTTTAAAATGTCACTTTATTCCATTTCTAAGCAAAATCGGGTTTTGGAGAGAGATATGCAAGTTATAAATAACTTGTAAAGGGAAAAAGAATCCCTTCAACAAGTTTCACGAGGTTGTTTGTAAAATTCCCTAGCTAGGATTTGATTGCAATTAGTTGTATAACCAGGATATAACAGATATTTGTTTGTACAACACAACCAATGGTGGGAATGAACATCTTTACACAGTTTTTTTATTTGGAATCTTCCTTGTTTGTTCAACGCACAGTGTCTCTAATTCTATTTTTATAATCACTGATAAACATAGCAAACTTGAACAATCATTACTCACAAACATTGATATCAGTTTATTAAATATTCCATCAAGGAACAGGAAAGAGAATATCTTTTCATGATGCACCTGATAGGTAAGTTGTGACTGCCGGTTATAGACTTCACGTTAATGCCAAACTTGTTGTAGAACGCTACCCAAGGATCTTCATAAACTCTTCAATGGATAAGCCAGAATAAGATACTCCTGGATGCAGACAATTTACCAGAGCTTTGTACTACCGGAACAAGCATATACGTCAAGTCTGAAATTCTGAATTTTCACGGTATGCGGAATGCTATGAAGCGCTTCCATATCCTCCATGCGATGTCGACAACCTCCACACCGCGGCAATATCAAACCACTTCCGTTCGCGGTAATTGCCGACTCCATACCACACTGTGGTCATAACAATCTTCACGCTACAACCCGATATCGGGTTACAGAGGCACGGAAAGTTGGTGTGCGTTGACGCCGTGTCACACCTTCGCTGATAGTATTTGCAGTCTTGTGTGTAAGAATACACACACCCGCATCATACACCAAGGGATCTCCCGTAAAGACCTTCATTCTGCTTCAATCGATAACGATTCTTCTTCAGAGTCATGCGACCAATAGGCCAGTCAATGACTGATGAAAGGCAAATTAATTTCGAACTGTGTATTAACACTATCAAATATTTTCTCCTCCCTCATTCCCAGAACTCTTCCTCCTTAAATCAATCCCGGGGGTGGTTCCTGAATCGAATCGAACCAACTCCCATTATTTAGAACTAATGATAAACTTATTAATTAATTTATATTAATCGAATGGGTGATAATATAAAATAATTAATATTACAAAAATCATTTATTAATTAATTAGACTTAGACTTATTAGGGGATATTACATTGTTGAGTTGATAGCTCAGCAAGGGTGCAAGCTTTTGTGACAACAGAGACCATAATATGTCAGTTGGAAAAGGATTCGATTATGATGTTGGTAAATTTAACTTGCTGTAACTTTGTCTAGTTTTGTAGACACAATGAAGACACCATTTAACAAAAAAATAAGTTTGAATCGTTCAATGTATTTCCTTAGGAAAGCATAGGATAAGGATCTCTTCTTGACACTTGTGACTTGTGAGCAACCTCCCATGCTTTAGTAGTTTAATGTTTCCTTAATCTCCATGTAGAACAAGGATCTTAGTTAGCATTCAAATAAACCTTTGATCACCAATAAGACAGGATCACAAGTTTTATTTTTACTGAATAGGTGCTCAAATTTCATTAATGGCTATTTGTTTAATAATTTATTATTTTCTTTAAACCAGCAAGGTCCACCTGTCTGCATATTTTCTTTTGTATAGCAAAATGGATGCGAAAGAATTGGGTTTCAAGGTTTTCTTTTCTTTTCCTAAAATAAAATAAAAATTTAAATCCATCTTTTTACCTTTGGGGATGACGTCACATCCCTAGACAGTTGATGGATGTTTGTACAGCCCCCTGTCTATCTTGGGGATGAAAGGGCATCTCTAATTGTCACCCCAAAAGGGAGATGTCCTTGGGGACAAAATCCCTGTTGGGGCCTGGGTGCTGGAGATGGGGGAAGGTTGGTGGGGCAGAAGGACTTTTGTCCCTATCTTGCCATCCTCGGGATGTCTCCTTTTTGAGGATGTGTGTAAAACCCTGGGGACATGCCTGGGGTACACTGTTAGGTTAGCATTTATGAAAATTTTCGCAACTAAATTTCTTCAAATAAATCCCATAATCACTGAAATTTATAGGAACTAATCTGCCTCAGCCCTAATTAGAATTTACAAAAAAATCTGAAAGCTAATTTTGATAATGGAATGGCTGTATTTTGACACAAAAAATTCACTTTCCTCGATTACTGCAACTAGCTTTTCCCTCTCGAACACTAATTGGCAATGAATATTTTTCCCAGCAAAATTTGGATTCTCATAACATCTTCATGATCAGTTTGCTGCAATTTATCAAAAGTTCCTCAATTAACTGTTTCTTTTCCTTGAACTGCTGTGCAACAAATTCCTTCAGATAGTTCAACTTGATGTAGAGAAAATTAACTTGATGCTTTAAAAATAGTTGGACAGATCAATGTTATATTACAGAATGGAGCATTGAACACCACCATATTGCTGCTGCTGGATGTAAAATAGTTGTGTGATAAGGTAACAAATAATACAGTACTGTTCAATATCTCTACAGCTTCAGCTTCCTGTCTTGGTTTCGTTGTACAGTACAGTCAGACAGACACCTCTGAAGCATACAAGTTTCTATAGCCGTATGGCATCCAACATTAGCATACGATTGCCAAGTTCTATGTCTAGCAAACTTGGGGCCTTGAATAGCAGCAGTAATGTTTGCTTCAAAATGCAATTCTTCAAAATTACACTTTTGCAGAAATATGTTCATTTAGAAGAATATAAGAGAAAAACGTCTTTATTGCATTAGGTGCTGCACAGGACAAATCTTGGTACTAGGAGGATCTGTCACATTAGCACCTTTCCCCCAACATTCTGCTTGCTTTTTGTTGGTCCAATTAGTTTGTCAGTTAAGACAACCATAAAACCAACTTTTCAAAATGACAAATACAATACCAATTCTAGCAATAAAGCCATAAACAATGTAATTGTATTGTGTTGTCATTGATGTCAACTGGTATTGTTGTCATTGATGTCAATTGGTGAGTGTGTTGACAATGTGTTGTTGCTAACCGGTAAGCCCGTGACCGGTAAGAAAGCAAGGTTGAAATAATGAGGAAGGACAGGCAATTGGTATACAGTTTAATTGATGACATTCAGCAGGACTCCCATCGGATAAAGATGCTATCAAAGGATGAAGAGAAGACCGACAACAATTGTGCTGTCTCAAGATAGCAAGGAAGACATATGGGAAGTCTACCGGGTCATATGTCTGGTTGAAGATGTATCTGCTTATTAGTGCAATGTCGGAAGCAGAATGAGCAACAAAGATCCACTCCCACCGGGTGTTGGCAGATTGAGTGCATCGGTCCATCTCCAACCGTTAAGTGGTAATACTGAGCTTATCTCACATCATGCATGGAATGCATCATAAACCTTCTGGGATAAGACAGAGAAGTTAAAGGTAGGTGGTTGAAGGCTTATACCGAATGACCAATTTAAAACATGAGGAAGCCTTCGGTATATAAAATCAGAGATATGCACCAGATCAACAAGAGAAGGCATGATGAGATACTGGGAGAGAAGATGAAGGATAAGAAGTGATGAGTTTGTCACTTTGACAAACCGGTTGAGGTGAGATCCGAGCTAACGAAGGAGAAGGAAAATTTTAGCACTTGCAGACATGGATCTACTCCGAGATGCTAATGTTAACCAGAATGCAGATGTAGGTTGATGCATAACAGTTGGAGATTGGTGGCATGGAGTCATCAAGGATGTTACCGGAATGCAGATGGAGTTTGGTGTCACCGGTGTGCATGGTATGTTACCAGTATACAAGCAGGAATATTATCTGTATAGATGTCCACCGGTATAGCTAACAAAGAGACCAAGTGAAGAGCTCTTGTCGGATGGAGATGAGCATGATGACTCACTCTTGGTGCACGCTGTGATTGGAAAAGTTGGTGACTGGGCTGATAAGTTCCAACCGACAGAATGGTGAAGTGCCTGGCATGAAGATTAATTCGTTATTGTATAACTGGCAGGGAAAGATGAACCAGGGTTATAAGGTGAACATCGGTTGTGTGTTTGGTTGGTGCCTGAGCCTAAACCGACACAGTGAACTGAGGTGGGTGTTGACGAAGATGACACGTAGGATCTAGATGGCTAACATGTAGTGGTGAAGAGTGCGTCAGTGAGGTGGTTGCCGACTAAGTCCGTGTTTAATGCTGTTGGCGAAATTCACGAGTGAGCTACAGAGGATTGCGGCTCGAAGCAGATCGAAGGACGACTCTTGGTGAGTAGATTGATGCAAGATATCTGATCATCTTGTCGTTTTGGAGAAGGAAGCTGCTGGTTCATTTATTGTGATTGACTAAAGCAAGGCCGTGTTTTGCTAAAGATAGCAAATGTGTATTGGAAGAATCAAATATGGCACTGCCTTCTAATTTGTTGCAGGTTGTGAATCTCGAAGATGAGATCTGATTTGATCTGATAAGGATTGGGTCGGTGAAGAAAACCCTAGGACACAAGATTTGATTTTTTGTTTTTGGCAGGAAAGCTTGATTATAAATATGCAGATCAAAGATCAAAGTTTATGATGCTGTGGTGCCGAACCAGAGAGAGGGTGAGTGTGCATCAGAGAGTTAATCAGTCAGAGAGTTCATCGAAGAACATTGAATCGATTGAGTGCTTAAAGAGAAAACCGATAAGAGGGGTTCAACTGGTAAGAGGTGTTTAACCGGCAAGAAACAGAGTAATCGGTAAGCTGTTGATTGAGGATGGATAAGAGAAGGTGATTGTTGAAAAGCAGAAGAGTGATCAATCTGAGCGCAAGAGAAGGGTTTAACCGATAAGGCACAGAGTAACCGGTAACCGGTTACACAGTCTAACAGTTCATCTAATCGACAGTGGATGAACCGGTAAGGTAGGAGCAGAAAGTGAAGGAAATTAGAGAGAGTGCGAGTAGAGATCTGGCAAGGTAGAAGCAGAGCAGAAGAGAAATTAGACAGAGAGGACTGAGATCCGACAAAGAAGAGTTGAACCGAGAGAGCAGGATTGAACCGAAAGAGAGAAGTTGAATAGGTGTTACAAAACTCATTTGTAACAAGATGTTTCATTGTAATCACTCAGTTGGAGCTCGATGCAGGGGTTGGTGCTCTTTGGGTTGGTGCCCTAAATCAACTTGGGTTGGTGCCCTAAATCAGCAGGGGTTGGTGCCCTAAATCAGTAGGGGTTGGTGCTCCTTGGGTTGGTGCCCTAAATATTGTAACAGTTGTTTATTGTGAGGCTGGATTGGAGCAGTAGACTCCAGTAGCATTTCTCACCGAGGTTTTTCCCACATTGGGTTTTCCTTGTACATCCGGTGTTATGTGATGTGTCTTTGTGTGAGCTTGTTTTATGATCATTTCCTTTATCTCACCGGTATACTCCCTTAGTCTTTGAATTGCTAACCGGTACACATAGTCAAGTTTAAAAGGTTGAGAATATTGATAACCACTGATTCACCCCCCTCTCAGTGGTATCTTGTGTTCTACAGTAACTAACTCAGCCACTAAAACATTTATCTTATTCAAATGTTGATAACACTACTTAATGATAACAAGACAGATTGCATTTTCTGGTTGATTTGTGTTGTGCGACATTGACCAAAGCATTAGCCACGACAAACCTTAAAAGTACAATTACTTTTTATTTTTGATAGTAGGAAAATACTCTATTTTTAATTTTAGTTCCACCTAGGCAAGACTAAGGCATTGCTTTTTCATTTTTGGAAATTCCCGTCTGCGCCAAATACCCCATTTCAAAGCAACAATTCTCCACCTGTGAGGGCTTGAACTTGGGTCCTATGCTTGGTGATATCCATCTCAACATCTAGGTGACAGCCCAACGGACAAAGTTGCCATGAACTTATTTAAGAGACCACCTCACAATTTATGATGCAAAAGGGCTGTTTTGTCAGTGCGCTTAATTGTTATATTTCTTAAAGGTCTTGTGAGTGATATATTTTTCAGAGTAGTTGCTGAACTTAAAGGATCAACATTATTTATGGACATGTGATTTGGTTTTGTACTCAAACTAAAGGTTGTCGTGGACCAAATCGAAGTCAAAAAATTGTCTTGCTTTGTGATCTATTAAAATTAATGCCTTTGTAATATAGTTCACATTCAAAAAGAATTAAACTGTTGTCAACTAGGATCTTTAAGTTATGTTTTTTGCAAGTTCAAATCATTTACAAAATTGTTTTGGCTGGTAGAAAGATACATTTTAGGCATGGTTCTACAAATTGTTTGAGGTTTCCTACTTTGATTTTATTATCCTTCAATTTTGTTAATTAAATATTCGGTCTTTCTTTGTTGGATTCATTGGATTGCATATTTTCTTGTACAGCAAACTATCAAGCTGTTAGATGCGTTTGTTTGACTAGCTTAAATGAAGGAAGAACATCAATTCTACTTCAAAGATTCATAAGCAATGGTCAAGGTTTGTGATATTGATTATCTTTCCTCTTAGTTTGTTGCTAGTTATGTTTGGCTTTAAGGTGTATGTTAGGAATAGGATATTACTTCTGTATCATACAGTGCATTTTTATAATTGTGCATTTTTTAATAACTTGGAATTTTATCAACTCCCATTAACTCAGATAAGAGAAAAATAGTTAGTATCTAATCATGTTTTGTATGAGGTATCACTTAGCAAAGCATTTTCATACTACATATTTGTGCACTTTGATATATTTCCTTAATTTTGGAATTAACCATCCCCTCTTATTGTTTAACCCATCTATTACAGTAATCCCCCCATTTTTTATAAGATTATATGTCAGTGTAAGAATTATACATGAAAAGTACTTTTGAGCTAGTTTCCCTGCAACCAGATTATTCGAAACAGAAAATAGCATGTGAACTGTGAATAAAGATGAAATCAAGCAATTTTTATTGATATTACCAAACTCATTACAAGGTATTGATGGCTTCTTCGAGGGGCTTCCTTATTTGAACAATGCTCAACAGAAAATCGTATTCAAGATGACTCTCTCTTGCTGAGGCACCACAATATATTGATCAATAAAAGATAAAGAATACTTCCCCGTACATGTGGAATAAATAGTTTTATTCTAATTAGCTCATGGGATGACGTATAAAGCATATGCATCCAAGTCTTTTATTTATTAATACCTAATAGATAATAAAAGAGTTATAATGTAAGGGTTCTAACATGCTCTCCCCCTTCAAAAGCTTTATCCTTGAAGTTGAAGGCATTAAAATTGTTGCTGGAGTTGGGAGTTGCATCTTTTGGTTGCAAACCATATCATTGTACCGACACATCTGTTATAGTGCAGTGGTAGAGTTAGTGTGAATGATGGTCCATAATAGCCTTTCATTTGAAGATGATGGATCCTTTTGTATCAAGCGCCAACAATGTTGTCTGAAATTGAATGCGTTTACCAAGCACTTGCTTCAAATCGAATACATGAAAACTAGGTTGGATCTGGGAAGATGATGGAAGGTCCAACTTGGATGCAATTGGTCCACTTTTCCATGAAGCTTGATGAGGATCATAGAATTTGGCTGATAATCTTTGGCTGCCTTCAATTTCAATCATGTTTGCTTGTATGGCAATAGGCAGAGAAAAACCATATCCTCTTCATTTGAAGGCATGCATTGAGCAGCATTGATCGATTAGTTGCTTCATTTGGTTTTGAGCTGTGCCAAGTTATCTTTGAGAGCTTTATTTATATTTCCTCGAATGTTGAGGCCAGAATCAACTCCCTATACGTTGGAATATCTAAGAATGTAGAATAAGAGAGAAAGTAGTGGTTGGCCATATATTTCTTTAGAGGGAGTCATATTTAATACCATGTGATAAGTGGCATTGTAACACTATTTATGTAATGTCCCCAACTTTGCAATCTAAAGAAAACATATAAACAATGAATTTCAACGATTGATTTTTAGGTATGTATAATTTATCTAGAGTGTAATTAGCCAAATTCACTTAAGATCATTTGTTATCAATAAGTCAATTCCCATATTTAGTTCCTAATGAGATCGAGAGGATTAGCTACCATAGGATGCCCGTAGCGCTTATCAGGCCCAAGGGCGATACACTCCCCCCTTGGCCCAACTGCCAGTAGACCTTTCGTCAACTGCAGTGGGTGGCCTACCTGACAGAGGCCTAGTTCCTGCTATCCTTGTGGCTAAGTTCCTCATCTATCTCACTGGGTTTGGATATGCAATTGCCTTATTCATCATTTTAGTAGTATCTTATATCATTCCTACTAGACCTTTATTGAAAAATGCTGTTTATTCCTCAAGTAGTAGTTGTAATCTATTTATTAGTTAATTTAGTTCATGAGAATTTATTCACATTGTACACCCCTATATATATATATATGTATATATTATATGTTAATATATATTATTGATTTTTATTATATGAGTCTCTATACATTTGTATTCCAACCACATCTATGATTATACTATGTACTGAATTAATTAAACTACATACATTTGTATATTGATGATTCTAATGAACATCTACCCTGGGGTATGTAACCCTATTGATTTATAAATAAACTTATTGCAGAATTGATATTAGCGGTAGAGTGACTTACCTGGTTCCTTCTGCTCTTGACGTTCACCTTCTCCGATCTTATCTCCTGCGTGCCCTTTTCTCCTTACCTCTTGCCCACGAGTTATGCTTTAAATACCTGCGGGGGGTTGAGGCGGACCTAGCTAGGGATCGTGACCGCTGAGGGAGGAGTGAGTGGGGTGACTATTGGAGTCACCGTTTCCCTGGCCCACCTGAAACTCTTTTTCGGTGCTTTTAGGCTAGACGCACCGCATCACACATAATGTGTTTGCTGGGTGCAATACCCCCCGATAATCTTTAAGGTTTAGTGCTTATTTAATTGTGTATCGGTCATTATAAATATCTTGCATATTAATATGGGGTCCATTTTAATGTTAGCGTATGGTTATAAAATCTCATTTCTTAATAATAATGTTTATAATGCATTAAGTTTTTTATATTGTATATTTATAGTTTATATTTATTTAGTAATACATTATATGCATCAATAATTATATATTCAATTAACAATGCATTAAATTGTATATTTATAGTTTATATTTATTTAGTATGCACTAATAATTATATATTCAGTTAACAACATTTTATGGTAAAGTTAAATCAAGAGTTAATAATTAAACATGATTATTACATTAATATAAAACAAGGAGTCATTTCCGATTAAATAATGGAAGGTTTAAATGTTATTTTTTATAATTACAAAAATGTGGGGTTATGACAGCCCTCTCCACTCAAAATTGCTTGTCCTCAAGCAATCTGGGATTAAGATGATTAATGGTCTCATCTCCCTCCCATGTGGCATCTTCCCTAGGAAGGTTCTTCCATTTGACTAAATACTCCATTATGGTCCTCCTTAATTCTCTTTCTCGCTTGTCAAGGATGAGCTCAGGCTCCAAAATCAACTTCCCTTCATTATCAATTGGGGGTAGCTCGGTACAAGGGGAAATGTGTAGACCCAAAACCTTTTTTAGTCGGGATACATGAAATACATTGTGTATTTTACTGTGATCCGGTAGCTCCAATTCATAGGCCACTTCACCTATCCTTCTCAAAATTTTATAAGGACCATAGAATCGTGGTTTCAATTTCTCAGCTCCGCTGATTTTAATGGATGACTGCTTATAGGGTTGGAGTCTTAAAAATACCAAGTCTCCTACTTCAAAAGATCTTTCAATTCTTTTTTTGTCTGCATACAGTTTCTGTTGATTTTGTGCTTGGTGAAGGTTATCTTTAAGGGCATTCATGATATCCGGGTTTTGCTGGAGAAAATCTTTTGCACCTGGTACATGACTTTCTGAGCGGATGAGATCCCCAAAGGATGTTGCTTCATACCCGTAGAGGGCTTTAAAGGGACTCATTCTAATTGACATATGATGGGTTGTGTTGTAACAATACTCTTGAAGATGAAGCCATTTTACCCAAGCATTCTGCTGACATGAAACATAATTCCTTAGATAACCTTGTATACATTTGTTTACGATTTCAGTTTGCCCATCGGTCTGTGGATGATAACTGGTACTTGGCGTTAACTCTGTCCCTGCTAGTTTGAATAGTTCTTGCCAAAATATGCTAAGAAATCGTCTATCTCTGTCACTCACAATATTCTTGGGTAAGCCGTGTAGCTTGAAGATTTCCTTAAAGAAGACGTCAGCCATTTGTGATGCTCCGAAACTTGAAGGAATGGCCATAAAATGTGCATATTTCGTTAATCTGTCCACTACTACAAAAATGCAATCTTTATTCTGTACCTTTGGGAGTCCTGTTATGAAGTCCATGGATATACTCTCCCATTTTTGATTTGGGATGGGTAGTGGTTGGAGTAATCCTGAGGGAAAAGTGTGTTCTTCTTTATTTCTTTGACACACCATGCATTCTTGGGTGTGCCTCAGTACATCTTCCTTCAGCCCCTTCCATGAGAATCTTTCTCTGATCTGCTTGTAGGTCTTATAATACCCTTGATGACCTGCTAAAGGAAGGTCATGATAAGTCCTTATAATGTCTACTTTCATATTTGATCCTGATGGAATATAGATTCTGTTTTTGTAGAGGATGAGGTCATCAATTACCCGGTAATTTTCATCTGTTTCTTTCCCCTCTAGAATGTTGCTAGAGAATTTGTCTTTGGCATATTCGGTACTTAGAGCTGCCTTCCAATCTGTAGATAGGACTGATAAAGACCCCAAGTAGGGCTTCCTTGAGAGGGCATTTGCCACAACATTATACTTCCCTTTCATATATTCTATGTCGAAATTATATGCCTGAAGTTTACTCACCCATTTCTGTTGTCTATCATTCAAATCTTTTTGATTGAGAAAGAACTTCAAGCTGTTATGATCAGTTTTAACTATAAACTTCCCACAGATTAGGTATTGTCTGAACTTTTCTAATGCATGCATAATAGCTAGCATTTCTTTATCATAAACTGAATAGGTTCTTTCCGTGTCTCTAAGTTTCTTGCTTTCAAAGGCTATGGGATGTTTCTTTTGCATTAAGACAGCTCTGATGCCTTCTCCTGAGGCATCACAATAAAGCTCAAAAGGTGCTGAAAAGTCCGGAATTGCTAAGACGGGGCAAGAACTCATCACCTCTTTAAGCTTTTCAAATGCGGATTGGGCTTCATCTGACCATAAAAATGCTCCCTTCTTAGTTAAATTGGTTAAGGGAGAAGTTAACTTCGAAAATCCTTTAACAAATCTTCTATAGTAACTGCATAAACCTAGGAAACCTCTGAGATGAGTGAGGGTTCGGGGCTTTGGCCAGTTTTTGATGGCTTCAATTTTTTCTTCATCTACCTTAACTCCATGGGTGCTGATCTTATGACCAAGATACAAAATTTCTTCCATCCCAAACTCACATTTTGACATTTTGGCAAAAAGAGAATGTTGTTCAAGTAGACCCAATATTTCATCTATATGTCTCAAGTGTGCTTCCCAAGTTTTGCTCTAAATCAATATATCATCAAAAAATACTAACAGGAACTTCCTTAACTGTCCCCTGAAGATGTGGTTCATGCATGACTGGAAGGTGGCAGGGGCATTTGTAAGGCCAAATGAAAGGACCAAAAACTCAAAGTGGCCATAATGGCATCGAAAAGCTGTTTTGGGAACATCTTCCTTCCTCAATCTTATTTGATGGTATCCTGATCTCAAATCTATTTTTGAGAAGTATACTGCTCCATGTAATTCATCTATAAGTTCGTCCACCCTAGGGATGGGGTATCGGTTTTTTATAGTCTTCTTATTGAGTGCTCTATAATCAATGCACATCCGCATGGTCCCATCCTTCTTTTTTACCAGTACAACGGAGGAGGCGAAAGGACTGGAGCTAGGTTGAATGTGCCCCATTTCTAGAAGCTCTTTGATAGCTTTCTCAATTTCTTCCTTATAACCCCTTGGATGGCGATAAGGGGTGGAGATTACTGGTTTTGCACCTTCTTCAAGTTCAATAGTGTGTTCAAACCCTCTCTTGGGTGGCAGTCCTTTTGGGATGTCTTCAAACACCCTTTTATGTTTTCTAATAATGGGTTTAATGTCAACATGAATGGCTTCCCCTTGGTTTGAATTTTGGTCTAGTACCATGCATTGGGCAGCCCACTCTCCTTGACTATGTCTAAAAATCCTTTCCATTCTGTTGGAGGTTACCATTCTGGTTGTGCCATCATGCAGCCCTTTGATTAATACTTCCTGTCCATTTTGAGTGAAACATAGTTCCAATTTGGGGTGATCGAGATAGAATCTTCCCAAGGAATGTATCCAAGGAATTCCTAGGATTACATTTGAATCCCCTAACTCGACCACATAGAAATCTTCTTTGGTAGGGTATTTCCCTAATGTTATGCTTAATTGAAGGATTTTTTTGTTACATGAGGAAGTGGATCCATCGGCAAGGGCTACTTGGAAACCCTTAAACTCTTGTGTTGTCAGTTTCAATCTCTTAACCAAGCTTTTATCAATAAAGTTGTGGGTAGCCCCGCTATCCAGTAGTGCAATTACTCTCTGCCCTTTGATCATACTTTTGATTCTAAAGGGATGGTGTTTTGAGGCTACGGAAATTGCTGCTAATGATACTTGCACATCTTCGGTAAGTTTTTTCCTTTTGCTTGGGGGTTCATTGAGTTCTTCTTCTTCATCGCTAGATAAAGCTTCCAAGTTGTGTTCTTGGCTCTTCCTCCCACATATGTGACCCGGTTGCCACTTTTCTTTGCACTTAAAACACAGATTTTTTCTTCTAAGCATATCTCTTTCATTTCCTTCTTTGCAAGTGTGACCACGTTCCCATTTCTCATGACAATGGTAACATACGTTCTTTCTCTTAAGTTCTTCTTTTTCTTTAGAGGTGTTTCCCTTCCTAGGCCATTCTTTAGTATGTGTATTTTTAGTGAATGTTTTGGATGGTTTCTCCCAAGTTGAAGTGTCTTCCAGGCCCAAAGCTTTATCTATGGCATCGTCTAGGGTAGGGGGTTTCAATGCTCTCATCAATCCTTTAATGGAGTCTTTGAGTCCCTCCACAAAAAGATAGGTGAGCCTGTCCTCATCCACTCCTGAGACCCTTACGGAAATTTTTTGAAATTCAGTGATGTATTCTTCCACTGTTCCCCTTTGTCTTAAGAGAGTTAATTCTTTGAAATCTTTTTGTTGGTGTTTCCTCTCAAATCTCTTAATGAGTTTCTGAGTGAACTCGTCGTATGTTGTTATACCATCATGACCTTGTGTGAGGGTGCCATGATACCACCATTCATGGGCTAAACCTTCTAGGTGTAAAATGGCAATTGGACTGCATCGTCTTCTGTCATGGGGCTGAGATTTAAATATGTATTAAGTTTTTGGATCCATGCGTGGGCTGATATTTTTCCGGAGCCATCAAAGTTAGGTATTGATAGTTCATTAACTTTGTGTTTTAGATCCCTGCTGAATGGTTTTCTCCTAGGGGTCTCATTTTTCTTTGCTTCACAAAATTCCCTAAAAGATACAATCTCTCTTACTTCTGGCCCTAATCCAGCGTAGGCCACGGCCATGTCTTCTGTGTTATTCATGGAGGAGTTATTTGTTTCTTCCCTATTATTTTCCTCTCTAGGTAGGAAATTGGGTTTTTGGATCCTGGAGCTAGAGGATGTATTATGAGTGTTTTCAGAATGATTAGAGTTTTCTTCTCTGCCATTGGAATGATTCCTAAGAGTATTCATGGTGGTATTCATATCTTGTAAGGCTTGAAGCAAAGCCTGACTTGTTTTTTCATTTTGCTCTATTAGAGCTTGAGTTTTTCTATCATTGTTTTCCATGAATGTTCTAAGTTCATTTTCCAATGGTTCACCCATGTGGTTACTACTTCCTCTGGTTCTCCTTTGATAAGTTTGCATTAACAACTCTTAACAGGATGGCAGAATCAGGCTCTGATACCAATTGTAATGTCCCCAACTTTGCAATCTAAAGAAAACATATAAACAATGAATTTCAACGATTGATTTTTAGGTATGTATAATTTATCTAGAGTGTAATTAGCCAAATTCACTTAAGATCATTTGTTATCAATAAGTCAATTCCCATATTTAGTTCCTAATGAGATCGAGAGGATTAGCTACCATAGGATGCCCGTAGCGCTTATCAGGCCCAAGGGCGATACACTCCCCCTTGGCCCAACTGCCAGTAGACCTTTCGTCAACTGCAGTGGGTGGCCTACCTGACAGAGGCCTAGTTCCTGCTATCCTTGTGGCTAAGTTCCTCATCTATCTCACTGGGTTTGGATATGCAATTGCCTTATTCATCATTTTAGTAGTATCTTATATCATTCCTACTAGACCTTTATTGAAAAATGCTGTTTATTCCTCAAGTAGTAGTTGTAATCTATTTATTAGTTAATTTAGTTCATGAGAATTTATTCACATTGTACACCCCTATATATATATATATGTATATATTATATGTTAATATATATTATTGATTTTTATTATATGAGTCTCTATACATTTGTATTCCAACCACATCTATGATTATACTATGTACTGAATTAATTAAACTACATACATTTGTATATTGATGATTCTAATGAACATCTACCCTGGGGTATGTAACCCTATTGATTTATAAATAAACTTATTGCAGAATTGATATTAGCGGTAGAGTGACTTACCTGGTTCCTTCTGCTCTTGACGTTCACCTTCTCCGATCTTATCTCCTGCGTGCCCTTTTCTCCTTACCTCTTGCCCACGAGTTATGCTTTAAATACCCGTGGGGGGTTGAGGCGGACCTAGCTAGGGGTCGTGACCACTGAGGGAGGAGTGAGTGGGGTGACTGTTGGAGTCACCGTTTCCCTGGCCCACCCGAAACTCTTTTCGGTGCTTTTAGGCTAGACGCACCACATCACACATAATGTGTTTGCTGGGTGCAATACCCCTCGATAATCTTTAAGGTTTAGTGCTTATTTAATTGTGTATCGGTCATTATAAATATCTTGCATATTAATATGGGGTCCATTTTAATGTTAGCGTATGGTTATAAAATCTCATTTCTTAATAATAATGTTTATAATGCATTAAGTTTTTTATATTGTATATTTATAGTTTATATTTATTTAGTAATACATTATATGCATCAATAATTATATATTCAATTAACAATGCATTAAATTGTATATATATAGTTTATATTTATTTAGTATGCACTAATAATTATATATTCAGTTAACAAAATTTTATGGTAAAGTTAAATCAAGAGTTAATAATTAAACATGATTATTACATTAATATAAAACAAGGAGTCATTTCCGATTAAATAATGGAATGTTTAAATGTTATTTTTTATAATTACAAAAATGTGGGGTTATGACAATTTATCCTAGGTAACCATTTGATCCAGTGGGTTTGTTGCTTCAGGAAAGCAAGATAAGTAAAGCACCAAGCGCTTGTTGATGATTTCCATTTGGCCATCAATTTGTGGATGGTTGCTGAGATCATATTTAGTTGGGTTTCATGCAGCTTAAATAGTTCATTCCAAAAAGTGCTAGTGAAGGTTAGGTTGTGGTGACAGATGAAAGAGGTTAGTATTCCATGGAGGTAGAAGATTGGGGCAAAGAATGTTTGGGCAACAATAGAGGCTTTGTAGTTTGTATGGATGTGCTAGTGGAAAAAATGGGCATACTTAGAGAGATGATTTACCACTACAAAATAATTGATTTTCCACTTGATTTAAGGAATCCATAAGTAAAATCCATGGAAATACCTAACCATACCCTAATGGGAGTTGGTAATATGTGTAGCATCCCCAAAGTCCAAACTATTATCTCTTTTGTGGCATTGGTAGCTATAATATCCTTCCACAAACTGTTTGATAAACCATTTCATTCTGACCCAAAAGAAATTGCTTTGAGTTCTTTCATGTCTTAAAAAAGTTTTAATGCTAGGTAGATAGGGATGCATGATGTTAGTGTTAGAGTTATCTCAAGTAGTTGAATTGGTAACCGCCACCATACACTCATTGTGGTGCAATTACTGTTATCCCATGAGTAGTTGTGCTTAGGGGAGGATTTGGTGGCTAAATGCTTAATATGTGTGCCTTGTTGCCAATTCTTATTGAATTTTATTTAGTCATTTGGGAGTGGGTAAGGATAAGCCACAAAGTGTCATCTAACCTTCGTACTTGCTGCTATGATATTGTGCCATCTTTTGTTGTAGACAATTTTATAATCATAAGCTAATTTTTGGACCCACTTTTGTTCTAGAGATGAGATGTATTGTCCTAAGAAGTATTTTAGGTTATTATGATCTATTTTTATGTTAATGTGTGTCACAACAAGATATGTTGCCATTTAATGACAACATGAAGTACGACTATTCTCATTAGTTGATTTGGCAAGATTCTTCTTTGGCAAATGCCTTTTTCGTAAATGGTAATGGTCAAGCTTCCTACATCAGTACAAATCTATTAGTGTTTTAATTCGTCTCATGCAGGACAACTTAAATGGATTAGTGTGAATGGTAGACCGTAGAATCATTCTTCAAATAGTTTTAGGGTATCATTTTACCCTTTTTTAGAATATTTTGGGAGGGTTTAGTTTTTGATTTGTTGAATATTTCAAGCAATGAGTCATTTTTTAAAGAAAAAAAGTCTAAAAATCAAACAAATTTTGCAAACCAAAACAAATCATAATGTTTGGTATAAACAATGCCTTTGTTTCATGTTTATGGGTCAAGTCATTGCAATTGAAGTATTGCATCTAACGTCTAACATAGTTACAACAATAGCGTATGTAGAATTGGCCCTATCAATTGTGGGGGAGAAATGAGGACATTAATTTTCATTTTCACTTCCATCTATTGCCTATTCATTGTTATCATAAGACATGAAACCCCAACTAAACACTTTCTTTCTAAGAGGGTTTCATCGATAGGATGAATCCTTTTCATGTGTTGCCTAATTGCAACATGCCTTTTTGGTCTTGCATGCTTGGATGTCTATTTCACATATCAACGAGTGTATCAAAACTATTGGTTTCTTCCCTATTTTGACATGCATACCGGGAAGGGCAAGCATATCAAGAGGTTTGGTATATTAGTTTAGTAGTATATGAAAAAGGAAACCTTTTGGAATGTAAGGAACAAATCCATCTCCATTTGACATTGTGTTGTGAATTAATGGTGGAAGCTGACTCGAGCAGGTTTG
This sequence comes from Cryptomeria japonica, assembly GCF_030272615.1. Classification (NCBI taxonomy): domain Eukaryota; kingdom Viridiplantae; phylum Streptophyta; class Pinopsida; order Cupressales; family Cupressaceae; genus Cryptomeria; species Cryptomeria japonica. The sequence goes on along the minus strand of NC_081409.1, from coordinate 554,267,491 downwards.
TAATCTTTGTAGTCATGTCCATGTTATACAACAATTGCATGCTATCCTTGCAAATTAAAGTCAGCAACCAACAAAAAGTAGAAATAATATATGAATGTTGGCGTCAATACAATCCTCTTCTTATGCAAGTTTACAATAAATACAAGATGTTGCAGTGAGAAATCAATAAGTTGCAAGATCAATTAGAAGATTAGACATCTAATGCCTTAGTAAAGAAGAAAGATGTTGCCAACGATGATGTTCTCTCAAGTATTTCAACTCAAAAGGATGGTAAAGATGAAGTCCTTGAAGAAAAGTGTTGAGCTCCCTACTATGTCATAGAACAATGTTGTGTTTAAATTAAAAGTGCTTTGTCAAAACCCATCATGGATATAATATTTATTACTCTTATTGTTGAATCTACACCTACTGTGCAAGTCTAGGAGACAATAAAACCCAACAAACATTGTATTGGTCTAGGGTATTGTTGATGGTGTTTTCACACACTATACAAGGTAGAATAAAATACCAAAGGGCACTCTATCCTCTCTTGAATGAAGACTCTTAAATGCTGAAGATTTGCAAAGGATCACTTGAGATGACTCCAAGGTTCTCGATGTTAGGTCTTAACGTGTTGGATAGCTTCAATGGTATAATGTGATTTGATGTACCTGTGAGGGGACTTACGTAGTTTCTTGATTCAATCTCAATGGTTTGACATTCTTCAAATGATGTTGCAATATCACTCGTTCTACTTCTCCTGATTGTTGATAAAAAAGTGAAAAAAGGAGTAGGGTTTAGGAATGCTATTCTAAACTAGGAATGCAAGATAATGGACAATCTCAAGTGAGCTCAACTAAGCTTTGCTTTGACATCTTATGAACGTCTCCACAACGCTAGTGCAATCTTCTAAGGGTAGTTTGATGATTTTAAAATCACTAACTCAAAATAGACACCTTCAAAATGAAGCATATCAATGATGAATAGTAATTGAAGTTAAGCTTAAGTTGAATGATTCCAGTTGACCACGCAAGGCCAGTATGCAATCATCAAGCTGCTAGTGGTATGGATGATGGAGCTTCACTATTTATCATGCACATGCATCTTTCACTCATCTAAAATACTCAAAGTAAATTCTATTCTATGTTTTTTTTTTTTTCAATTACAAGCCCTCACAAAAGGGAATGAAGAAACAAGCAAATGCTCCAAAAATTCAATAAGTCGCTAACACTTCAACGATTTTATTAATTTTTGAAACATCAAGCAACAATTCTTCAAAGTCTTCTGATTGATCTTTTCTCTAATTTCTGCTTCTAGTCTCTAATTTCTCATTTGATGAGATACAAATGAAATGAGCTGAGCTTATATAGAGCTCTCAATTACAATGGATGGCCAAGATTAAATCAACATCAAGGGCCCAAATTTTGCCACCAAAACCCTAATTAGGGTTTGTTATTACAAAATACCTAACTTATTGTGAAGCAGTAAATGACAACCAATGGGAATATGACATCCATTTGGTACAATATACGAGGAAAATCCTCCAATAGGAAAATTCGATGCCACATAGGATCATAACAAACTTTCTTCTAGAATCTTGTTGCCCTTATTCGTTTCTCTTTTTGCAAATTCAATGAATTTGGATGTCATAGATTCTATCTTGGTTACCAACAATGCATGCAGGTTCTTCGATTGTTCTTCGTGGTAGCTGACTTCATCCAAGCTCGAAGTGAAAGTTTTCTCCCAATTTGGTCTAAAGTCTCTTGTTTTTGCTGGCAAGTATGGTGAATGAATGAATAACATCTAGCTGTTTCTTGGAAGGTGCTCCATTTGGTTCAAAGAAGATAATCTCCACTTTCTCCATCAATTCTTCGGCAACAATGTCAATTCCTTCATTCTTTCTTTTCTCAAAAATAATCTCAGCCACTTCTAAGAACTTATCATATATTGAATTGATTGCTTGATCCACCTGGGTGCATCCACCGCTGATGTCTTCAAATATGAGCTTCCTCATGCGAAGCAAGTTACTCCACTGTTGAAAATCAGGTGACTGGTCATCCTTTAAAATTCCTTCACCTATCAGGGTCTGCCTTGGTGTAGCCTTCATTACTTGCAAAATAGGTATGGTGAAGTCCCTAGTGTAGACAAAGGTGTCATATGCTACCTTGAGTGTCTGAGTCTTCTCAAGAATCATCATTGTTCTATCAAATATCTTTACTAAGACCCTTATAAATGCCTTTGCCTTTCTAAATGTCTTAGTGATCCAAGCATCCATCAGTTGTGCCAATGTCTTTATCTTTTCAAAATCATCAACTGTATTTGGAGGAGGTAGTGATGATAGTGAAGCTGATGGGTCATGTTGCCTAAGTGGAAATTTGAGTTGCTGGAGGTAACCTCGTAATATACTGTTCTCTTTCTCTAACCTGTCAGTCTTTTCTACTTCCAGCTTGAGCATATCATGAATTGTCTTCACCGTGTCATTCATGTCTTCCAATGCTTGATCAGTGGTAGGAGGACCTAGATTGATAGTTTCCAAGTCAAATTCCTCAGCTGTAATTTCATCCTCTGCCTTGTCTATTCTTGGAATGGCAATCTGTATGATCCTGGATCCTTCTTCATCTCTTGTCATCTTTGACATTCTGGTGGCTGCCTTCTTCTCATGTTCTTGATTTCTATCCAAGTAGCTACCTAGATCAAAATGATCTTGTTCTTCTTCTATGACTATGTTCTTTAATAACCTCTATCTTAACCATGCAGGTATAGCACGTCTCTCTTCTCCAACCTGTACCTCATTTACTTGATGTTCTTCTTGTGGAGGAGATGTGACTTCTTGTTCTTCATCTTCTATGTTCACATATGTGTCATTGCCTGCTCTGTCATTGGTTGGCCTAGGTGAGGCTATCGTGTCTTGGATCACTTGTTGTTTTTCTTTATCATACATTCTGTGATCGACACTTGTTCCAATTGCTTGATTTATTTCTACTTGGTGTATAGATGAGGTAGTGGTAGAAGGACGAGGTGCTTGACTTGACTTGTGTTTCTTCTTCGGATTCTCTTCTACATTATCTCTCTTTGGTTTAGATCCCTTGGAGTGAGCTTAATGGGTGGCACTTTCATTTCGATTTTCACTTTCCATTTCTTCATCAGGAGACTCCACTTCTCCCATCATCTGGAATGTCACTTGAACATGTCGGTCACTCAACATATTGATATTTGCTTCTATCCATCACTTTGTGTTTGATAGGACCGGTTTCATCAAGTCCTTCAAGTCTATGCTCTCTACCTCAATCCAATTGACTTTCACCTCCTTGTTCTTTTCCTTTTCATATATTGGTAGAAGATGCTTTCCACTCTCCTTTGTTTGATTAGGAATGTTGAAACTCTTGGTTACTCTGATGATCTCAATGGGTAGCCTGGAACATATTTTCTTCCTTATCTTCAAATCATCAGATGCATTCATGAAAAGATCTTCAAGTTGTAACTTGTGTTTATGCTTTCTTTCGCTATTCTTTTGGATGTTGCCGTAGGGATCAAAATTATTTGTAGGAGTATACGGCATTAGGAGAAAAGACTTCCATTCCTTATCTATCTTCTTTGCTGCCTGCAAAGATGGACATGCTTCTGAGGATTGTCCTAGTGAAATGGTAAATTAAATCTTTGCCTTCAATTTGTTCTTCTGTACTTTGTTGTATTGCATTAATTGCCTCACTAGCTCAAGCAATATCAATTTATCAGTAGGATATCTCGACAACATATAAGGCGGGCAAGAGCATCCCTGGACCCTTATATAAGTGAACTTAGGAAACTGAATGAACCATGCACCAAACTTCTCCACTAACTCCTTTTTTCTTGGTGATAACCTGTGGTGTATACCTCCTTGTAGTGTCCTTGTGATATGCATAGTGAATGCATCATTCGCCCTCTTGTAGTATGCCTTGTTAAGGTAATGCAATTGGGTGTTAGATTCACATGCTCTCAATTTTCCTGACTATATGTTAATCCAGTGTATTCGCAAGCCCTGGCGAGTGAATATATGACATATGAGCCCATGTAGAATGTCTTTCTCTGCTCTAGCCTCTTGAGCTGTACATCAATGTTGTTGCTGATAATCCTTGCCCAGTTGATTTTCCCTTTTCTTGTTGAAATGATCTCCATGACGTAGAACATCCATGTCTCGAACTGGAAGGCTTGTGGAATCTCAAAGACTCGGCTAAGAAGCGTGATCAAATCTCCAAACTCTTCCTTGAAGTCAATCCTGTGGAGCTTGCTCAAAAGTTTAGATTGACGGGGTCTACTCTTTAGTACCCAATATTTGTTGATTATCTCTTGGCATTTGTCGGGATCATCATCATAAACCACCTTTGCGGCATCCTTGCTTTTATACACCATGTTGTTGAATTCTGGAATATGGAAGCCTCGCTGATTGCATCTTCGGAAAGGTAGGCGAGCTCTCTTCCATCTGGTGCTACCATCATTCTCTTGCTCGGATCATATCACTTAGCACATTCTATAATGAGTTCGTTGTACTGCACTACTAAGGAGAAGCCTGCCGTCTTCAGAATGCCACTATCCATCATCTCTCGGGAGCATCCTGTTGGTTTGGTAGTGTATAATGGGCCTTGAAACTTGTTCATGTCAATCTGGCCTAGGTTGATATCACCCACAGTGCCCCAAAATGATCTAATTTTGGACTCCACAATGACGCTCTTTGAATCTTCCTTGATAAGAGCCTGCCTTGTTCTAACCATCTGCCTGTGAGAGTAATCTAAGTTAGTTTCATGAAATGATATTTGCTTGCAAGTAGAAATCAGCCATCTAGGCTAAGAATTCCCAACCTTAGAATAATAAGCTTAAAACCATAGGTTACATTTCTAGCCCTCGATTGAACATGATCATCTTAATTTAATGATAATTCCTTACAAAAGTTCTAAGATGATCAAAATATAATAAACATGACCCTCAACAATCAAAATCATATAAAATTGATGGACAATAAACTGGATCAGCATTAAACAGAGTCTGATTCTATATGAAAATCACCAAATAAGCTCCATCTCAAACCTGCGAATTGTCTTACAACAAACTGAACTTTATTTTGGTGGTCTCTTTAGACAAATCTAATGTCTTTCAAGTGAATATGGCTTTGACTGATCACTGAACTCTGTCAACATCTGATGCTGATTCAACTGCCTCCTTGATTCAATGCCAACACTAACAAATATGCTGATGTTGCTGTGTGAAAATCAGATTCACTGTGGCTAACGGATTTGTTGTGAATAATGCCAATTCGCTGTAGATAATGATCAAGTCCTCCCTCATTAATTGCTTTTGTTCTTCAATGGAAAGTCGATGTCAAAGGAATAAATTTTCTTTGAAGTGTTTGAATGGGGGTCGCTGCAAACCAAATTCGCTACTAAAGCATATTGCTGATGAACAAAGCAACATCCTTTCCTCAGCAATATTGATTTCAAGCTGATCCTAAAGAGACAAGTTCGCTGGTAGTTTAGAATGTGATCAAGTATAAACCATGATCTCTGAATTAAGCAGCCAGATGTAAAATGAATTTGCTGTCCTTAAGATGCAATCGCTGACAAGTCTTGGTGCACTCGCTGTATGGCAGAATCATCTAATCTGTGAAATCGCCGATCAAAGGAGGATCGCTGTATGTTAATTCACTGTCAAACCATATCGCTGGTCTTTCTAACAAATTTGTTGCCAAATGAAGGCAATTCACTTTCTCAGCAATATCAATTTCTTGAGTTGATCAAATGAAATGATCAACTTGAGCTTATAGGGAAGCAAAAATCGGTACATCATCACAAGTTGTTTAACGATTTTCATTTAATGCATTCCATTTAAAACAATGAGGCATGGGTCACAATCATTTAATATTTGCATATCTATCAATCTTAGTTTGTAAATGAAAGTACCCTATTCAAAATCGCGGCCCTTTGGAACAGCAAATTCACTTTATTTTGCATCTTAAATTAAATGCGTTACCACCAAAATATGATTCATTAAATGTGTGGCAAAGGACTTCGAGTTTTGCAATTTGAATCATAAATTGAAATAGCCTTGCGATCACTCATTGAATGCATTGTAATCATCATTATAGCCTACATCTAGAACTTTGAAATTCGAATTGAATGAGATTAATTGACTTATATCAGATTAAATACTTTGCATTGATTCAATGAAGTCGTGGTTGCTATCTTTAAATGATTTCCTCCTATGCGACACCTTTATTCAATGTCTTACAATCATTGTTTTGATATCAATGTGAGCTTTGAAATTTGCATTGAATGTGCTTTGTACAGGCGAAATAGTGGTGTGGTGATTTGATCTTGAAAAGGCGCCATATATTCTTGCCACGCGCTATGTGAATTGACCCAAATTAATGCCATGCGTCGCACGCATTGGGCATACTATCATCTCTTTGTTCATTGTGCCTCATCAAATGAATTGCATCGTTTTAAAGTTCAAGGCGACATCATCTCTCCTCATCTCAAGGTGGACTTAGCTGAGATCGCTCTACCCATATATCATCGTGGTCAAAGGATGAAACATGTTTGGTCAAAGGACAAGGTGTTCTAGCCTAGGACATTTGGTGTTCTAGCCTAGAACGAATAGCTTTCTAGCTTAGGACGACTGATGTTCTAGCCTAGAACAAATGGTGTTCTAGCCTAGAACAAATGGTGTTCTAGCCTAGAATGGCTTGATCATGCAATTGTATAAATGCTCTAAGTCAAAGGATAAAATGGTTCTAGTCTAGAATGAATGGTGTTCTAGCTTGGGACAATTGGTGTTCTAGCCTAGAACGAGTGATGTTCTAGCCTAGAGCGAGTGGCATTCTAGTCTAGAATGACAAACTTGCTTTCATGCCTTAGCCAAATTTTTGATTTTGAAGGTGAATCGCTCTAGCTCACTTCATGCTGAGTTTTCTCAAAAGGGACATCGACACTTTATTCTAAACTACGACAAAGCAAAGGGGGCTCCCCATTTGTGATGGGGTGATGTGTGATTTGGTCACAACAGGTATACATGTGCCGTGAACTTTCATGTACAAAAATATTCCAATCTTATCAAATTTGTCTTTCGAGGTATTCTTAGCAATAATCAAGTTGAGTCTTCACCCATTGGTTAGCCTTGTGAAAGTGACAAGTTGACAAGTCAATCAAAATCAGCTTGTGTAATGTCCCCTTCTCCTTAGTTTGCAGACATTCACGGGATTGGCCTAGCATTTGACTCTCGTAGGCCAAGGAGATTGATTAGGGGGTCAATTCGGTAGTGATTTGTGGCTTCACATTTTGTGTCTACTTGATTCTATGGTGAAATAAGGAGATTGCACATATGTTGAGACGTGTGCACTTTAATTATAATGTATTAATATTCTAAAGTGCAATTAAATTATTTAATGTGTAATAAAATAATAAAGTGTAATAAAAGGATATGAGAAGAATCTTCCAGAAGGAACCAGTCGATTGGAGGAGAAAAGAATAAGTAGAGGGGGTTGGTTCATTGTTCATCATTGGTTGTTTGGATATCTTCTCTTGTGCAGACTTGTGGAGCCAAGGGTTTCTGTAGACTAATCATTTGGGAACGAAAACTCCCTATGATTTTGTAATGTTCCCAAACTATTCAACACTGGCTGTACAGTGGTGGACCAACAAGGTCGTACGAAGTGGAGTGGAGGGGGGCTGCTGTGTGGTGGAGAGGCCATATGGTGGTGTGAGGTTGGGTGACCGTACGGTGAAGGGAAGTTGTACGGTGGTGTGGGGTGGAGGGGCGTACGGTGGAGAGGAAGGAGTGTTCGGTGGGAGTGTCGCACGGGGAAGTGAGGGAGGGGCCGTACGGTGTAAGGGTCGTACGGTGATGCCAAACAGACCGTACGATAGAGCACAAGAGGGCCGTACGGTGGTGGGGAAGGTGTACGGTGTGGCCAAAAGGAGGTTGTACGGAGGTGACAAGAAGGTCTTTCGGTGGTGTAGAGGTAGTGGTCGTACGGTGAAGCTGTACGTGTGGAGGATCTACTGAGTGGTACGGTGGTTCAATGGGTTACCTTCGGTTTCACAAATTGATCTTCTGCGCGCATACCAAGTATTGAACTCTGAGTGATAACATGCATGTATACCAGAAATGACGCTAGAAGTAAAATTAGATTCAACAATGATAAGGTTCCAGATTGCCAGATCTGGAACAAGTACAAAGACAGAATAGGGTGAGAGGGAATCCCACTGAAACCGCACAAACCAAATAGGGAGGGTCTTTCACCTCCGAATGGCGGTAACCAAAACTCCATCAGGAATTCGCACAAGACAGAAAAATATCAAAATTCGCATACCTACAACTATGACAGACTCGGCCATAAATATGGGCTCCGGGAAACTTCCCGAAGGGTTACAAATGGGCCGACACAAACATAACTTAACTAATAAAATAAAAAAGGGGGCCCTACATATTTATTATTAAATTTAGGGCCATACAATAATTAATATTATTTAATTATATAGGGGGCCCGACACAATATTATTTAATTATATTGGTTAGCCTTGTGAAAGTGACAAGTTGACAAGTCAATCAAAATCAGCTTGTGTAATGTCCCCTTTGTTTGCCCTCTCAGGTAAACGGTTAAATGCAGAAAGTAAATGCACAGAACATAATGGAAATATATTAAATAACCAGCCTTTGTATTAATTCCACAGTCCATGTACAATAAGTGCTTATAACATTACATTTGACACGACCAACATGATCCTACTTCGAAGAAAAGGTACACAATATATAATACCCGAAGGGGTGCGACACAACCGTCGCGACTCCAACTACCTACCCGTCGGCCAACTAACTGACCGCCGTAACTCATTATTACCGACGACAACATAAACATAATATAACAACATAACATAATGATTATTCCTGTCAACATCATCCCCCCCAAGAAAAGAGGTCGACTCCGACGACTTAATACAAAATAGAGATGAACGGCAGAAACTACTGACGCCAGTCGGGCCCGGATCTTATACACTTGCTGCGTCCTCGCCTGAAAACCCTTTTCTGCTACCATCCGATGCTCAAGTGCGGATTTCACCAATATTGCTTCCTTTGCCATCACAGTCCTCCTGTGCCTAACCCAAACTTGTCTGCAAAACATGTTTTTCAGTCTCAGCTTCCACCAACTGCTACTCAATTGATACTATCTCCCTAGCCAATTTGTCCTCGATAGCCACCCGTGCTGCTCTCCCGTCATCCAACTCCTGGGTATGCTGAACTAAGTCTCACGTGACTATTGCCTCCAACTTGGTGGTCAGCTCCTCCCGAGCCCTCTGTGCATCCACCAAGGCAACCTCACGTCCAGCCGAGACATACTCCGAGTTCCTCAAAGCGTACCAGTCATGCCTGGAGGTGGCCACAATCTGCTGCAAAAATGCTAAGAGACACCTCAAATCCTTCATCACACTCCCCAAAGGCTAAAAACTGAACTGAATAACTCCCTGGTGTCATACAACTGCGCGGACCTGCAATGCCTTCCCTCAAACTTTGTTTGTTCCCAACCTCCAAATCCGTCTCCCTCTACGACTTATGGCTTCCCGGCCAATGCTTAGCTGTAGGCTTCTTTCTCACAATACGGACAACCACAACACTTCCCATGGTCTTCTGTAGCTCAAAATAAACTGGGGGTCTGGGGGCAACGCCCCCAGCGGGGTCGAGGGGCAGCGCCCCCGCGGGGTCGAGGGGCAACGCCCCCGCCACCAACACCAATTTACAACCTTCAGAACCCCACGAAAGTCCATGGCGCGCATCATTTCTGTGATATTTTATGATGTCAAAACCCTTCTTCTACACTCCAATATTTTCAGTGTCTAGGCTCCAGATGTCATCGAATCATTTTTCAATCCATCATCGTCGTTTTTTTTTTAGGCACTGTAATGTCCCCGATGGCACCCCGGCCATACAACCTCCCTGTACAGTCAACAATAGCACTAGCACCTCCAATTGTGCGGTCGACACCCTTCTTATCGTACGGACACACCTCCGGTCAACAACAGCATTGGCACCTCCAATCGTGCGGTTGCTTGGTCTACCTGTGGCGGTCGTTTTGCCCTTACGTGGCTGTGTGGATTGTGCGGGCTTGGTCTCTTTTTTTCTTTTTCCTTTTGCGGCTGCTGCGCGTTGGTGTGCGTAACCCTTGCTGTGCGTGTTGACTGTGCGGTGCGTCCCTTTCCCTGGCTGGTGATGTGCCTTCGACGGTGTGCGGGATCTTTTCCTTTACCCTTCGCGCCTCGCGGTGTCCGGTGCTGTGCGGTGTGCAGCGTGGTGGCTTCTTCGTGCGGCGTGGTGACTTCCTCGTGCGGCGTGGTGGCTTCCTCCTATCCTCGGTGTGCAGCGTTCCTTTTTTTCCCTTGCGCGGCGTTTTATCCTTGCGCGGCGGTGTCTTCGTGCGGTGTTTTATCCGTTTTGCACGGCCTTCGGTGGCTCCCACCGCATGGTGTGACCACCGTCGGTGATTCCACCGCATGGTGGCTCCATCGTCGGTGGTCCCACCGCACGATGGTTCCACCGTCGGTGGTTTCACCGCATGGTGGTTCCATCGTACGGTGATGCCACCTTCGGTGGGCCCACCGTACGGTGGCCACTTTCTCTTCCCCATCGTACGGTGGCCTTTTTTTCTTTTTCTTTTTTTTTTTGACCGTACGGTCGCTGTCGTAGGACCGTGCGATTTTTTTCTCTCTATTTTTTTTTTTTTGTTAAGTTGTCTAGAGAGTCTTCGGCTCGGGTCCCCTGTCTCTGGGATCGCTCTTCATCCTTCTCGGTTGTCCTCGCCCAAAAGTCTCCTGCTTTTGTCCCGTGCCTCTCAAGTCGCTTGCCCGGCCTCTTAGGTCCCCTTCCATCCTCTCGGGTCCCCCTTTGGGCTCTCGGGTGTCCGTCCGGCCTCTCGGGTCCCTTGCGCGCTTCACATGGTAGGGTTTCAATTTGTACCCGTTGGTGGCCAATCTATTTTCAATGTCCATCCGAAGACTTGGAACCACAAATTCTATAGGGACCACGGTCTCCTTCCCGTACATAAGAAGAAGAAGAATAATAAAGATTTTGAAGACTGTGGTCTTCCATACAGGGTTCCAATCGTTGCCAACACTCTTCGGATTATCTACGTCGCCAGGGTTTGGGGCGTCTCCCTTCCAATATTCTTTGTATTCCGGCAAGTACACCTCTGTTGGTTGCTCTGGTTCCTCTACTTCGAGCCTGTAGCTTTGGAACATTTCGTAATCCTCCATTTGCCAGTGGAAGAGCCCGTTAAGTGAGCATACCTCATCTTCAGAACATCCCTCCAATTCGAGCACCCCTTCACTATTCGACTCCATCGCGTTCTTGCCCTTGCTTTCATCAGGACCCCCTTCCCCTTTATTAAAGTCCTCTGAGTCTGAGTCGGAAGAGGCGAGCTCTTCGCCAACATCTTGGGTGTGTAGGTCAATGGTATATTTCCGCCCTCCCTTCTCCATGGAAAGTGTATTTTTCTTCCAGTTGTGGTTTACCCTCGCGTTGATCAACCACGCTCTCCCCAGGATGGCGTCATAGCCTTTCTTCTTTGAGGGAATAACCACGAAATCTAACAAGAATGGTTGTGTACCAATTGTCACTTGCTGGGCCATCAACAGGCCGAGTGGCTTAATGCCATGTTGGTCCGCTCCCACCAGCTTGAATGTGGGTGGCCATAGGGTGGGCTTCCCCAGCCGCTTCCATGTTTCTTCTGGTAGTACATTTAACCCAGATCCCCCATCCACAATGGTGTCCTTCAGAATGGTCCCACGGATACCCATTTCTACCACAGCTGGGTGTTTACCACTGCTCAAGGCTAGTAACATCGAGTCAGTTGAAGGGCTAACGGAAACCTCCTCCTGTGGTGTACTCTTCGAAGCAGTAGCGGGGACCCCTACCTGTGGTGCACTTGACGATGCGGTGGTGGGAACCCGTACCTGTGGTGCACTCGACGCTGCGGTGCTTTGCACATTGGTGAGGATGGCAGTCCTCAATTGTGGCATAGAGTCTAGAAGGTCTTTTACCTTTATCGACACCTCCATTTGCAATATTTGCCCAATGATGTTATTTTCCGCTTCCGTACGAAATGATGTACTCGCCACCTCGTTGTCCTGTTGTTCGGTCATCATCTCACGTTCAATATTGGCCTTTGCCTCCCGTAATCTCTCTTTCTCCGTACGGGGGTCGGGATAAGTGGCTTTTTTCGTCTGGGTGTGGGTGATCGCTAGTACTTCTTTCTCACCAGTCTTCTCAGCCTTCTCAATGTTGAGGAGATTAACCCCTGCCTGCGGGCAATTTGCGTCCTCATGGTCGCCTGGCCCACACCAACGGCAGAGGTGCTGAGGGGTGGCTTCCTTCGTGCAATCACGGGCGAAGTGCCCCCACTGATTACAGGCCCTACATTGGATAATTGGCCGGCCCTTGGCGTCATACTGGATACGGCTTCCATTATTGTTATTGTTGCTATTCCTTCCGCCGCTGCGTCTGTTGTCCCGGTATCCTCCAGATGATGCCGTTGTGTTAGTATGTTGGCCGGTACCCACTGGTGCGGATGTTGTGGCATGCTCCGTGAACAGCACCTGGTTCATTTGCGTACCTCGGGTTTTCATGTTGTATGGGCACTCCTTGGTGGAGTGTCCCATCACTTGGCAAATCTCACAGAATGCCTTCTTTTGGCAAGTACCCTTTGTGTGCCCTTCGTCTTTGCACTCAGTCCACCATATGCCCCCTTCGTTCCGACCAGTGCTTCTCATTATTTTGAATTCCTTTCTCATTCGCTCCATGTCTTTCTGGAGCGCTTGCACCCGTTTGCCAGCCTCGTCGTCGTTGCTACTTTCCTGTGAAGAGTCATCATCCTCGAATGAGGATTTATTACTTTTCTTCGTCTTTGATGTTTTGTGTTCGCTCTCTAGGTCCATCACCCTATTATAAGCGTCGTCATATGACGTCGGGGGTACAATTTTCATCTTCCTCCGTAGGGAGTATTTCAACCCTTCAACGAACCATCGTTTCTTCAATCCATCTGCGGGTTGGCTTTCCATTTTACCCAAGAGTTCTTTTAGTCTTCGACTGTATGCCCGTACTGTCTCCCTGGTACCTTGTTTGGTACTGTATATCTCCGTTACAATCTCATTGTCATCACGGAGCAACCGAAACTCCCCCGTGAATTCCTTCTGTAGATTGGCCCACGTGGCCACTTTTTGCTTGTCCACATCAGAGTACCAATCTATGGCAACTCCTCGTAACGTGGCTGGGAACTGCTGTACCCAGTCATCCTGGTCTGTTACTCCGTTGGCGGACCAAATGGTTTCACATGTACGGCAGTGCCGTAAGGGGTCTTCCTTGCCCTCCTCTGTGAACTTTGGCAATTTTTGTTTACTCGCCATCCCACCGCTGGGTCTCGCTCCTCTAATTCCTTGTGTACTTGTACCTGGCGATCCTCCGCCTCCTGCAACTGAACCTCCACTCGTGGGTCCTCCGGAAAAAGTTGCTGACACCGAACCAAACAAATTGCCTCCCATACGGTACCCTTGTGCTCCCTCGGCACCTTCGGTCGTACCGTCACCTTCCGTTGTCTCCCTCCGGTTGTCCTCTGAAATGGACAAATTCTTTAGCAAGTCTCTGGTAGCCTCGATCAGGTTTAGACTTCTCCTTGTTTGTTCCACCAACTCTTCGCGACTTCTTACCCTACGGTGGTATTCTGGCGAACTGTAGAGTTCTCCTTCGGCACCCTCTGTGACTCCTTCTGGCAGCCCTACAACAGTGTAGACAGTGTAGTTCTCTCCGTCTATCTCTGCCTCCGCAACCTCCGTGACACCTCCTGGGTTCCCTTCGGGCAACCCCTCGGCCGGTCGTCCCTCGGCAAGCTGCCTTAGCCTACGCCTTTCGTTCTATCTGCTGTCTGAGATTCAACGCGATTTGTGCCACTTCCCATTCGTCACTCTGTATTTTTTTATTTTTGTCCTTATTTAGTCTATTGGGCATAAGTCACTTCCATACACAGCAAACACACGCCATGTACACAAAAAAACTTTTATTATTTTTATTTTTATTTTGCCTTTCGGCCACAATTTATATCAGCAGTGTGTCGGGATTATTACAAGGTTCAATTTCCTCCTGGCCTGGTGCCATCTCGTTCCGTTTCCCGTCGGCTGTTCTCTTCGTAGCGTTGCAGGATTTGTTGTCGTCGCTCTTCCTGGGCAATCTCCTCAAGGCGGGCCTGTTGTGCCAGCGATGCCTGTGCAAGCAACCGGGGGAGGTGGTTCATCAACCGGTTTACTGTCGGGCTAACCTCCAGCGCTGTCCACACGACACTTGGTGGGATTTCTGCCTCCGCCGCTTCTCGTCGAACGTATGTCTGAATGGCGACCTGGAGCAAAATTGAAAATTCTTGCGTTGCCGTGTCTTCTCCTGTGTAAAGTTCTGTCCGCGCGTCGTCGGCCTCTGGGTTTACTTCACCAACGGGTAGGCCCATTGTGTCTGTGCGCCATCCGTGTCTTCCGTTCCCGAGTTCGTCTAGGCAACGGCGCCAAATGTTTGCCCTCTCGGGTAAACAGTTAAATGCAGAAAGTAAATGCACAGAACATAATGGAAATATATTAAATAACCACCCTCTGTATTAATTCCACAGTCCATGTACAATAAGTGCTTATAACATTACATCTGACACGACCAACATGATCCTACTTCGAAGAAAAGGTACACAATATATAATACCCGAAGGGGTGCGACACAACCGTCGCGACTCCAACTACCTACCCGTCGGCCAACTAATTGACCGCCGTAACTCATTATTACCGACGACAACATAAACATAATATAACAACATAACATAATGATTATTCCTGTCAACACCGTTCTCCTTAGTTTGCAGACATTCACGGGATTGGCCTAGCATTTGACCCTCGTAGGCCAAGGAGATTGATTAGGGGGTCAATTTGGTAGTGATTTCTGGCTTCACATTTTGTGTCTACTTGATTCTATGGTGAAATAAGGAGATTGCACGTATGTTGAGACGTGTGCACTTTAATTATAATGTATTAATATTCTAAAGTGCAATTAAATTATTTAATGTGTAATAAAATAATAAAGTGTAATAAAAGGATATGAGAAGAATCTTCTAGAAGGAACCAGTTGATTGGAGGAGAAAAGAATAAGTAGAGGGGGTTGGTTCGTTGTTCATCATTGGTTGTTTGGATATCTTCTCTTGTGTAGACTTGTGGAGCCAAGGGTTTCTGTAGACTAATCATTTGGGAACGAAAACTCCCTATGATTTGCATAACTGAGGAGGTGAAAGATCTTCCGAGGGGTTGCAGCTGAGAGTGGGAGATAACTCAGTCTTCCATATGGCACCTATTGATATTTGTTGCATATTCATGTTAGTTGGTTTCATGGTGTAATAAGCACATCATCTTGGGTCACCTAAGAGCATCGGGTCACCTAAGAGCATCGATTTTCATTGGAGAAGGAAGGCGATTTGTTGAAGATCATTTGGAGGTGAAAATTAGGAGGGAGCTGATCAAATTGCAGGTCTGAAACAAACTGGGTTTCATCCACCAAACCCATGATTTTGCTCTTATTTCATTATTGAAGCATCAGATCAAAGATTGGAGGACAGTGCTAGCATAAGGGATAAAGGGCGATCCTTTTAGGAGTATTTTGAAGGAGTATTAAGAGGAAATCAGTGTCCAAGTCAGGTCTGAAGGCAAGCCGTATCAGACTGATAAGTCTCACGATTTTGCTCCTAGACACCCATACTTGCATCGAATTTGGCAACTGACATTGGCGTTTTGATTGGAGGGAGTTAGTGATCATTTATGGGGAAAGAGTGAAGACTTAGAAGCTGATAATTATTGATTATCAGACCTCCATTAGCAGTAGGGGTGATTCTGGAGAATGATTCGATTTGGCATTGGTGAAGGCTCAAAGTATTGGATATTGATTGCTTCTTCAACTATCAGGCTAGGTGATTTCCTTCAGGTTCATTTTGCATCAGTTCTTTGTATTTTCAGATAGTCTGTAATGTTCATGGCTGTCATATGTCAGAATTTCTGAGTAATAAATGTCAAGAGTTTGGGCATTAGTGAAGACATTGTAAAAGCTCATTTGACCATTATCTCATTAATAAAAGGAGTAATAAGGTTGCATCTTATTTGCATATTGTCCAAGGTTTCATGCCAATTGTTTGATGAAATGACAGCTAGCTTTAGGTATATGTTTATGTGTCCAAATGAATGTAATGGCTTTTGCATAACCATCCTAGGCAATCATTCTATCCATTATAAGTCATTTGGTAGTCATTCATTGATGGGAATATGTGGTTGATAACTCATATAGAAGTCTGAAAACTCTGAGACAGCAAATCAGCATAACACACAGTTAGACAGCCAACTATTGTAAATATTCCTTGTATATTCAGCCTATCTACTGTAGGGGATATTTCAGTGGTATCAGAGGCAAGATCCTGCCATCTTGTGATTAATGAGTGAAAGGGATATCAGGTATTACAACAGGAAACGATGAAGACAGCAGTATCATAACCCATAGGTACCTGAAGTCGAGACATTTTTAGAAGCCTTGAGAGAAAGAGAAAAAGATAAGGCAACTCCAAACATGGCGGAAGATGATAAGGATGCTAGAATCGAAAGGAAGTTTGACACCATGATTGACATGATGTCACAGCTGCTAGGAAGAATGGAGCAAACACACAATAATCAGCAACCTGATCGAAATCAAAATCATCAGAACAATCTAGGGGAAAATAGTGGTGTTCATCAGAGCGGTAGCAACAATGATATGGAAGGCATTGGAAGAGATAGGATGGTCAATCAACGTGATACCTTCACTAGAGGATCATCCTCTAGACGTCTTTGTCCCACCTTCACTCCACGAGAGGATCAACCACAGGTTGCTGCCCCTGTACCTTATGTGGATGAAGCACGGCAAGCATATCTAGAATATACCACCTTACCTCCTGACTTGAGAGATATGTGATCACTCGATCAGTTCATGAACCAGAGGAGTAGGAAAAATGGCGGGAGAAATGATTACCACACTCCAGCATGGACTGATTATCAACATACTCTTGGGAAAATTACCATGCCATATTTTGATGGGAGTGACAAATGTACAGCAAGAGCATGGGTACAAAAGCTAGACAACTACTTGTCATTGAGACCAACGCTCGAAGAAGATGCTATTAGATTCGCCACACTACATTTGGAGGGTGCTGCTCATGAGTGGTGGTACCATGGATTAATCACACTTGGTCACAATCACATCACCACTTATGCCGAATTCACGGATAGACTGATAGAGCGATTTGATAGCAAGGATCCAGAAATGAACTTCAGAGAACTGGCGCAACTGAAATAGGTTGGTAACTTGGAGACTTATATTGGTGAATTTCAAAGACTCGCAGAGATAGTGCCTAGTATTTCAGAAAGGAGGCTGGTTATATTGTTTATGGAGGGTTTGTTGGAGCCTTTTAGAGGTTGGTTTAAGGCATTTGACCCACCCACCTTGTTGGAAGCCATGAAGAAAGCATACAGCATGGAACTTGCAACACCTAGAAGTAAGTTCCCTTCCAAATTCTCTTCCAACAAAGATAGCAAATTTCCTCGCAAGAAACGAGAAATTGGATTTTAAAAATAAATTTCCTATGGGCAAAAATCAAGAAAGCTTGAATGATTTGAGGAGGAAAAAGCTATGTTTTTGGTGTAAGGCACCTTACACACCTGAGCATGAGTACCTGTTGTGACCTTTTCACACATCGCCCCATTGCTAACGGGGACCCCCTCTTTGCCAGCTTCCTGCGTTGTTAGGTTAGGGTTTTGGCTGCTTAGTGGGCAATTTTGCGTTTCCTGTGCCCGAGTCTCGGAGTTTTGATCATGCCTAGTGCCGTCTAGGGTTTTTGAAGTGTTAGGATCAAGTTGTAAAAGATGATATTTTTAATGATCCTAAGTTTTGCTAATTGTTAGACCTATTGAATGTTAATGTGTTTTTAAACACGCGCATCAGTGATTTTAAAGTGCCAAGATATTCACAGACCTTTTGGAGTTTTTTTCTCGCTCCTAAGGTAATATTTAAGTTAGTTTCACACTTTATTCCAATATTTTCCTAGCGTTTCGCTCATATTTTTGGAAAATTAGTCTAAGTCCAGTCAAATTTAAAGTCGCTGAGTGATTTTGAGTGGTTAAAATGATAAAATCCTAAGGGAAATTCTTATTCCAAGGGTTAAAGGGTCAAAATCCATACTAGAGGTGATTTTCCCCTCACATTCCAGACTACCCAACCCATTCCCCCACTCAAAATCCATACTACACATGGGTTTCCCCTGGAATCCATACTGGCCACGAATTTCCCCCACTGTTTATCCACACCTGAAGCGATTTTCCCCTGGAAATGCTAAAATTTGGCTAAGTGTCAGGATTTATCCAGACTGCCATCGAATTTCCCCAGGGAGTGCGGACTGAAGTGTGGACTGGAGTGCAAGGATAATTCCATGCTTGGGTCGATTTTCGACCAGGATTTTTGTGACAACTAAGTGAGGATTTTTGTCTGGATTTTTTTATCTAGACAGGGATCAATTTTCCCCTGAGCATTTTTGTAAGGATTTTTGTCTAGATAGGGATCGATTTTCCACTGGGAACATTATGAAGAGTTTTGAGTCTGGATTTTTGTCCAGACTGAGGTCGATTTTCCACCAGGGAGGTATTTTTCCAAGCTAAGTGAGTTTTGAGTGTGGATTTCTGTCCAGACACACATCGAATTTCCCCTGGGGGTGATTTTTGTAAAATGAGTGCATTTTTGTTTGGATTTTTGTCCAAACTCATATCGATTTTCCCCTGGGATGGTTTTTATGTGCATTTTGATGAAATTGAGCATGGATTTTTGTCCAAGCATGGGACGAATTTTCCTTATGGGGCAAATTTTGACACTTAAGTGATTTTTAAAGGGATTTTTTAATCCCAACTGATAGCGATTTTCCCCTAGAAGCTTTATTTTGGATTTAAATTGCAATATTTTAATAAAAGGCCCCATTTTGATTGCTTTTAAATAATTATTAAATGATTATTTAAAATTTAAAAGCAAATTTAATAACTTGCAATAATTATTAAATGTTTGAACCTTCTAGAAGCAAGTTAGGGTTTCACCAAGCAAGTATTTATACAAGTGTTTTTTTTAATCCCACATTGCTTGTGTGGTGAAAGTTGGAGCTGAAAGCAAGTATATGAGAGAAACTTCAGCATTATTTTATTATTATTTCTGCCAGGTGTCTCCATGAAAGCGATTTTTTTCCAAGTTGGGCGAATTTTTTAGCAAGGCGTTTTTGTGAAGTGTGGGATTGAGGATTTATTTTCCTCCATTTTTTCCAGCTTGTTGATCTATCCTCCTTGGCTGCCATTAAAGACCAGTTTCAGATTTTTGATTTTTGCTAAGTTTGGCGATTTTTCCAAATTTAGCATTTTTTGGTGAAAGTTGGCAAATTTTATGATTGAAGACTTGGGCGATTTTTCCTCCACCATTTGTGCTTGCTGTTCAGACCTTCATTGCTGCAGATTGCTGCCATTAACAACAATTTTCAGAATTTTGAAAATTTCGATTTTGGCTAAGGAAGGCAATTTTTTGTGTTTGGGGTATCCAACCCCAACTTGGGCGATTTTTCCAGATTGCTGCCATCCTTCATTGTTGCAGATCAAGGCTGCCATTGACATCAAATTTTTCAGAATTCTATTTTGGCGCTAGACTTGGGAAAATATCGATTTTTCTTGGGAGGTGTTTTGGTGCCATATTTTGATGATTTCCATGCATGTTTGGTGGCTGCCATCATTTCCAGCCTGCTGATTCGCTTCAGATTTGAGGTTTGAAACTCCATTGTTAGGCGCTTGTCCTCAGAAATTTTCATTTCCAGCCACCTAACCAATTTTGGCGAATTTGCTTGGGGCTGTTTCCTTAGCAATTTTTCATCATTTTCAGGGATTTAAACCACTTTGCAAGGTGCTGGTAAGTCTGAAGTGTTCAATTTTCAGACTTGTCCTCAGAAAACTAAATTTTACCAGCCATACTTACATTCTAGAAAATGATTGTTTTCATCAATAAAGCTGGTTTTTATTGATTTTATGCACATTTTGAAGACTACAACATGTTTTTGAAAGTCTGATTTTTCAGGTTGTCTTCAGAATTTTGACCTCCATTGTTGACTGCGGAAGGTGTCTTCAGACATTCATCGTGTGAAAACACAACCTTTCACACCTTTCCTTAGTCACCACTTATCCGGTATACTCGTTTCCATTTTTTGCTTGCATATTTTCTAAGCATAACGAGGTATAAATGATTTTTATGGAAGGCTTCCATGCCTTAGTGTTGTCACACTTTGAACGTAATTGCTAAAATTTACCAAGTGTATGGATTATTTTCCTGACTCCATGCTCTAAACTAACTAAATCTTTAGAAAGTCAGGAATTTTTTACAAGTATTTATTTTTATCCTAGGACTAACTTCCAGCTTCGTACAGGTGCGATGTCAAAATCAGGATACAAGAAAGGAAAGAGCTCCTGAAGACTGGATTTTATCCAGAGTTTAAGATTTCATCCAGATGGAAGGAGATCACTGATACCAACATGTATTTCCTGGACTTCGACCAGATGCAACGTCGGATGTTCGGATCCAGAGATCAAGTTCCTTCTTCAGCATATGCGAATATTATGAAGAGTGGCATTTTCCATGCCGCTGGGTTTCCACAATCCATACAGTGCAGTGAGTTGATCCTGGAGTGTGCACGATGTTACGATCCGCTCACAAGAATGATCAAGAGTCCTAAGGGCATTGTCATCGCCTACCTTGCTGAGGATGCCATTGCTAAGGTGTTCGGAATTCCACGCGGAACAGACATGAAGGATGTGACCAAGGAAGATTATGCAGACAGATACACAAAGAAGATGGGTGTATGCAAGAGTTTAATTAATAAAGAGTGGATGATTGAACCTAGGAATCATCATTCCAAGGCTCCCAAGACACTTATGTGCACAGATTTTAAAGAGGAATATAGTGATTTAATATTCCTACTCAATAGAGTGATGGGAATGCTGCAGGGAGCAATATTTCATGGATGGATGTTCTACTTCATTCAGGATTGTCTTAGAGGAACACTGGTGAATTGGTCCAAGATCATAAGTGATAACTTGGATTTCCAGCTGAGAAATGTAGAGCAGTCCAAGTCATTCGCCATGACTTCCTACCTGGTGTACCTGCTTGCACGATTTGTTTCATACAGAGGATTAATATGCAAAGGTGAAGTCGGGAATGGGCAAGGACAGTTTAAGAGTTATGAATTCTACCCCCAGCTGAGTATGCACAGAATTGAAGACTACAAGAGAGTGAATGATGCATTCACTATGTACATCACATGGATGCTGCAGGGCGGAATCCACAGAAGATTGTCCAAGGAGGCAACAGAGTTAATAGAGAAATATGGATCGTGGCATATACAGTTTCCCACTTTCACATACCTCAGGATTCATGGGTTTCAATCTGAACCATACAAACTTCCTAGGTATCCAACTGACAAAATGATATTGTTGGAAGTGGTAAGACAGCTTCTAGAGTTTGATGTTATCCAGAGAGAGAAGCACAGGACAGGAATGACGTTCCCTATTTCAGTTGGGAAGACGTTAGAGGTCTGCCAATCCGCCATAGCTGCCAGCACTACAAGTGAGGAGATTGCATTCTACAGATTTGCAACATACAAGAAAAGAGAAAGATTCGATCCAGACAAGAAGGTCGGAAGGATCAGAGGAGAGAAGTTCACTCAGAAGGTTGACATAGAGGATTATTGGGCTAACTTAATGGACGAACAAGTAGTGAAGAGAAGAATGTGGTCCAGAATGTCAGTGGATTTCATGAGGAAGTGTGGACTTTTCCTCATCCCTGATCAGGTATTAGATGATAGAGATCATACACACCCACATTATGAGAATGAAATGAAGAAGGCAATCCTATTGCCAAATTGGTCAGAGTCAGAAGAGACCGACCTGAATGTATTGATGAGAGAAGTCTTGAATTTCTCCCGCACATGGATGGATATACAGATGAATAAATTAGTTGACATGGGTGTTCCCTTCACTTATGAAAGGATGAAGCCGGAAGAGTCTACTTCCGAGGATGATTAGAGGACTGTCAGTGATGTCAGGATTCATGCAGATGAAAAGAGTCAAGCTCCCAAGAGAAGGAAGAACATGCCTGGAGAAGTCAAGGCTAGAGGGAAGAAGATTGAGGATGTGAAGAAGAAATAGAAGACTATCATTCCTCCACTTATCCTTCCTTCACCCCCTCCCAGTGTCTCATCAATCGAAGTGATTGAAGTAATAGAACAAAATAAGGAGACTCAGCAGTGTTCCAACACAGTTATACTACCAGAGAATATTCAGGAGTTCCATGCCACAGCGACATCTGCACCTCCTGATGAGAATAGTGATCAACCGGAATCCCCTACTGTCCTTTTGGAAGTTAGCTTGGGAAATGATGTATATGATTGGACTAAGGATAATCCTGATGATAATGAGGATGTTATCACGGCATTGAAAGGACTGGATCGAGAAGTATGTCTTGATGATGGTATGAAAATGGCCGCTATTCCTGAATGGCTGAGGAGAAGCATGGAGAAAAGTAAACAAATGATAGAGGTACAGCCTATTGATGATATTGATGACTACCTAGCTAGGAGTGCTAAGAAGAAGGAGCCCAAGAGAGCGGAGATTTTGTTGCACATAGCTAGAGATGAGACAGGAATGTGGATTGCGCAAATTGCTGTTCCTAGAGCCGGCGTGATAGCGGACACTGCTACTCCCATGGATTTCCAAATCACTTCAGTCGCCCTTGGTCGTCCATCCGTAGGGTAGGAATTCCAGGAGATTGGTGACAACCTCCAAGCAATCAATGCAAAGTTAGACACAGCGATTGCGGAGAATGAAAGGTACAGAGAAGAAAATATTAGACTCAGAGAGTATATTGCAGGGACAAGGCGTGGAGATCCCACCCTTATTTCCCCTATTGCAGTTGACCATGGAATACATTCACACTGCGAGGTAGCGAGAGGTACACACTAAGAGGTGGAAAAGTGGATCGAGAGCACAAGAAAGCAGACAGATGATTTCCTAACTCAGTTTGTTCAAGCATATGATAAGACAACAACGCTTGTATTCAGAATCCAGTATTTGGAGGGAGTTTGGGAAGAATTCCGGCCTATCCAAGAGAAGACTATTTCACGCCTCCTGGCATTGAAGAAGGTTCCTAATTCCACCTTGGTCAGCGAGAACATTGTGCACAGTGGAGACATATATAGTTTCCATGGCTGGTATTGTGCACTAGCCTTGAAGAAATCAGCTTATGAGAACGCCCAATCGAGTTGTATGGAGATGGAAGGATTAATTCAAGACATTCAGATGAAAATCCTTGCCTCGATTGAGGAATTATTGGGTGTTGATGTTAGTGATGCTAGTGGTTTACACTTAGCTGAATTAAGAGACAAGATGAAATTTATGTATTTTTGCCAGTTGGACTCTTTGCAGAAGAGTCAAATAGATGACTTGGTCTCTTTGTTGATTCATGTTCATAATTCACAGAAGCTTATGCCAGAATGGGATAACACTTTGAATGCTTGCTTGGATTTATTGGATGTGATTGATTTATAGCAGGATACCTTGCCTAGCATTTCCATGGAGGAGTTAGATTCAGTATTGCCTAGATTCTTGGAGTATGCTAGGAGAGAGAGAGTGCAGGAAGGAATCTTCTAGAAGATTCCCTATATGATGACTAGGTATCTTTTCATTGGGCCATATGTTGGTGGCGCCATTTTTGATGTAACCTTAATTAGGGCAATTCTAGGGTTTTGTTGGCATGATCTCGACTGTTGTTCTTAGATCAATCTGGGCCATCCATTTTTGTAAGAGACTCTATATATGCCCCTTTGTCTCTCATTTGTAAGAGAGAGTTTTTGTAGAATTGTTGGTATATGCTATAGCTATTTGAATCCTAATCATTGTTCAATTGTTGGTGATTTTGCTCTTCAAGTGTTGTCTTTGCATTCATGGTTCTCAATTTCTCCAAGTTAGATTAGAATTTAGATTAGAATTTATTTTTATGTATGTTAGATTGAGTGGAAGATTTGTTGAATTTATTTGTGTGGAATCCTTAATCCATACCACTAGCCTCTTGCCGCTGATAAGTGTGCCTTGTGTGGTCAACTGGAGTTTGAGTAATCATAACTTCAGCTATTATGCGTCCATTGACAAGCATCAACTTGGATGGTGTCTACGTTTGATGGTAATAGTCTGAAAATCATTAAGTATACCTTAGATGATTGCACTAAGCTTGTGTCAATACCTGATTGTGAGACCTTGCCTGGTTTGATTCCACTAGATCCATTCATCATTTCCTACATTCCTAGTTTTAGAATAGATTTCCTGAACCCTATTCTTTTTCCCCTTTTTTAGTAAGAAGTAAATCCAGAGCCTTATTGATAAATCTTAAGTTGTCAGCACACCTATTCCGCATCATTCATGATAATCCAAACATTTGCGTAAGTCCCCAAAGTGAAACACAGCAATTCACATCAACCATTGAACTTACCCACTCGTGAAGACCGGACATGTAGAAACCTTGGAATCATTTTAGTTGATCTCATTCTTAGCATCTGAGGTGATTTTGTTCAAGAGAGGGTAAATTACCTTGGTACTTTATTCTGAAATGTTTTGTGCATAAAAAACACATCAACAGTACCCCACGAGACCTAAGGCCAAGGCTAAGCAGATGGAATGGGTTTATGGGCATGAAGATAATTCTGATTTTTCAGACCAGCAGACTGACCATGAGGATATAGAGTTAGAAAAAGCTTCAGAAGTGTCAAAAATTGAGTCAGAAGGTAAGAGGACTACCATGTGCATTACTTCCTTACATCGTGAGGGCTCTTTCAGAATGAGGAGAGTCATAGCAGGGCAACGAGTCATCACCCTCTTTGATATAGGAGCAATGCATAACTTCATTGATGAGAAGTTGGTGGCAAGGCGTGGGATTCAGACACAGGAATTGGAGGGAGTTCGAGTTAGAGTAGCCGATGGTTTTGCCTTCACTTGTAACAAGATGATTACTGATCTCCCTATGCGCTTGAGTGACTATGAATTTAAGGCTGACTTCTATGTAGTCAATATGAGAGATATGGATGTGGTGCTTGGTATGACATGGATTCATGCTATTGAGGAGCTTACGCTTAATGTGAAACATATGGAGCTGCGGTTTGAAGCAAATGGGAAGAAGCATGTGCTCAAGGCAATAACAGACTCAAGGTTGCGAATGATCTCTTTTAGGAGGATGAAGAGATTAATTCGCCATGATCAGCTAGAGTGGGCAGTAGACTATAGAATAATGCCTACACAGTTGGAGCAGCAGAAGGTTGATTATGCACCTTATATACAGGACTTGTTGGCTAAACACCCCAACTATTCCACGAGGTAGACCTCTCAATAGGGGTATTGAGCATATTGTTGAGCTCGAGGAGGGTGCCAAACCCATCATGATTACACTTAATAGGCATCCAGAGAAGATGAAGGATGAAATCGAGAAAACCATTAAGGAGTTGTTGGACATAGGCCACATTCGTCCAAGTAAGTCTCCTTTTGCTTCATCAGTGGTGCTGGTTAAGAAAAATGATGGTACTCTTTGAATGTGCATAGATTACCGAGCTTTGAATAAGAGAACCATCAAGAACTGATACCCTATTCCACGCATTGATGTGCTGATTGATGAGTTACATGGAGCTTGCTTCTTCTCGAAGATTGATTTGAGATTAGGATATCATTAGATTCGAGTAAGGGAGCAAGATATAGAAAAGATAGCTTTTCGGTGCCACTGTGGACATTTTCAATTCTTGGTTATGCCCTTTGGTTTGACCAATGCGGCAACTACTTTCCAGTCCACTATGGACAGGGTTTTCTAGCATCAGCTGAGGAGATATGTTGTATGGCAGGACATGGTAGGAGCACTTAGCACATTTGGATAAGGTATTGGGTATTTTAGAGAGGGAGTCCTTGTATGCTAAGTAGTCCAAGTGTGCATTGCGTCTGACAGAACTATTATATCTTGGACACATTATCAGTGTTGAGGGGGTTTGGATGGATCTAGATAAAGTCTGGGCTATTATAGATTGGCCTACTCCAGAGAATCTTACACAGCTTAGAGGATTCATGGGTTTACGTGGTTTCTACAGGCACTTCATCAAGGGTTTTTCTCAGCAAGCAGCACCATTGACAGACTTGACGAAGAAGGGGGCTTTCATTTGGACTGATCAGGCTCGACAGTGTTTTGAGAAGTTCAAACAATTGATGACCACATGTCCAGTATTGGTTGTACTAGATTTTTCTAAGCCATTTGAGCTTCAATGTGATGCATTAGGAGAGGAAATTGGTTGAATCCTCATGCAGGATAAGCACCCTATTGCTTATGAGAGTAGGAAGTTGAGGGGGCCTGAGCAAACCTACAGTATTTATGATAAGGAGATGTTGACCATTATGCATGCATTGGCCAAGTTCAGGCAGTACTTGGTGGGCTCTAAATTCAGTATCAAAACGAACCATAATAGTTTGAGACATTTCCTTGGGCAGCGTGATTTGAATGATCACCAACAAAAGTGGGTTAGTAAGTTGCAGGCATATGACTTTGACATCACCTATGTCAAGGGGAAGAATAATGTTGTTGTTGATGCATTGTCTCGTAGGCCACATTTGAGTGCTATGATTGAGATTACAGAGGATTGGAGACATTTGATTTCAGAAGAATATGCTAAGGACTCGTGGGCCTCTAGCATCATGGATGGTACAGTGCAAGATAGAAAATGCTTCATTGTAAATGATCTCATCATTTACAAAGGGAGGATATTTCTTGTACCAAGATCAGAGATGAAGAACATGATTTTGAGAGCCTTACACGATTCTCCCATGGCAAGACATCCTAGCTATTATAAGACATATAGATAGGTCAAGGAACGGTTCACTTGGAAGGGGTTCAAGTCCGATGTTCTTGAGTTTGTCAGGGAGTGTCTTGTTTGTTAGCAGAACAAGCATGAACATACTTATCCTACAGGACTTCTCCAGCCACTCCCCATTCCTGACAGGAAGTGGGACTATTTATCGATGGATTTCATTACTGGATTGCCTAGAGTTCACGACAGTGATTGTATTTATGTGGTTGTTGATCGGCTTATGAATTTTTCTCACTTCTTTCGGATCTCAGCTACTTATTCAGCAGTATAGGTTGCAGATCTTTTCTTCTGAGAGGTTTTCAGACTTCATGGGTTGCCTCGAACTATAGTCACCGATAGGGACAACAGATTCGTGAGTAATTTTTGGCAGGAGCTGTTCAGACTTAGTGGTACCGAGCTCACCCCTAGTATGAGCTACCACCCACAGACTGATGGACAGATAGAGAATGTGAACAAATGGGTGGAAGGTTACCTCTGAAATTATATAGCCAGACAACAACGGGCATGGGTGAAGTGGCTGCATCTATGTGAGTATTGTTATAATACTACTTACCACATGTCCATTTAGATGACACCATTCTTGGCTTTGTATGGGTATGATGCGCCCAACTTTCTGGACTTGTTGATGAGTGACAGTAGAGTGCCGAGTGCTAGGGATCTTCTTCAGGAGAGTCAGGACATTGTAAGATCATTGAAGGAAAACATATAGAAGGCACAAAACCAACAAAAACAATATGCAGACCAGAAGCGAGTTGAGCGATCATTTGATGTAGGTGACATGGTGTATTTGATGCTGCAACCATACAGGCAATCTACACTTAAGAAAAGTGGTGCAGAAAAGCTCAAGCCACATTATTATGGGCCATTCAAGATTATTAGGTGAGTTGGAGAGGTGGCTTATGAGCTAGATTTGCAAGAAGATGCAAGGGTGCATAATGTTTTTCATGTGTCACGCCTTAAAAAGGTGATAGGACATCATATTACTCCTTCCACAGTGCTACCTCCTCTTGATGAAGAGGGGAACTTGATATTAGTACTTGAGCCCATCATTGATTCTAGGGAGCGGAGATTGAGGAACAGAGTAATCAGGGAATATTTGGTGAAGTGGAAAGATTTGCCGGTTGAGGATGCTATGTGGGAGAGAGATGATATTTTGCATTATCCAACATTGAGATTGCTTGAAGACAAGGAATTTTAGGGAGGGCGAACTGTAATGTCCCCTTCTCCTTAGTTCATAGACATTCACGAGATTGGCCTAGCATTTGACCCTCGTAGGCCAAGGAGATTGATTAGGGGGTCGACTCGGCAGTGATTTGTGGCTTCACTTTTTGTGTCTACTTGATTCTATGGTGAAATAAGGAGATTATATGTATGTTGAGACGTGTGCACTTTAATTATAATGTATTAATATTCTAAAGTGCAATTAAATTATTTAATATGCATAATAAAATAATAAAGTGTAATAAAAGGATATGAGAAGAATCTTCTAGAAGGCACCAATCGATTGGAGGAGAAAAGAATAAATAGAGGGGGTTGGTTCATTGTTCATCATTGGTTGTTTGGATATCTTCTCTTGTGTAGACTTGTGGAGCCAAGGGTTTCTACAGACTAATCATTTGGGAACGAAAACTCCCTATGATTTGCATAACTGAGGAGGTGAAAGATCTTCCGAGGGGTTGCGGATGAGAGTGGGAGATAACTAAGTCTTCCATATGGTGCCTATTGATATTTGTTGCATATTCATGGTAGCTGGTTTCATGGTGTAATCAACACATCATCTTGGGTCACCTAAGAGCATCGATTTTCATTGGAGAAGGAAGGCGATTTGTTGAAGATCATTTGGAGGTGAAAATTAGGAGGAAGCTGATCAAATTGCAGGTCTGTAACAAATTGGGTTTCATCCACCAAACCCACGATTTTGCTCTTATTTCATTATTGAAGCATCAGATCAATGATTGGAGGACAGTGCTAGCATAAGGGATAAAAGGGCGATCCTTTTAGGAGTATTTTGAAGGAGTATTAAGAGGAAATCAGTGCCCAAATCAGGTCTGAAGGCAAGCCGTATCAGACTGATAAGTCTCACGATTTTGCTCCTAGACACCCATACTTGCTTCGAATTTGGCAACTGACATTGCCGTTTTGGTTGGAGGGAGTTAGTGATCATTTTTGGGGAAAGAGTGAAGACTTAGAATCTGATAATTATTGATTATCAGACCTCCATTAGCAGCTAGGCGATTTCCTGGGGAGTTAGTGATCATTTTTGGGTGAAGGCTCAAAGTATTGGATATTGATTACTTCTTCAACTATCAAGCTAGGCGATTTCCTTCAGGTTCATGTTGAATCATTTCTTTGTATTTTCAGATAGTCTGTAATGTTCATGGCTGTCATATGTGCTCAGAATTTCTGAGTAATAAATGTCAAGAGTTTGGGCATTATTGAAGACATTGTAAAAGCTCATTTGACCATTGTCTCATTAATAAAAGTAGTAATAAGGTTGCATCTTATTTGCATATTGTCCAAGGTTTCATGCCAAATTTTTGATGAAATGACAGCTAGCTGTAGGTATATGTTTATGTGTCCAAATGAATGTAATGGCTTATGCATAACCATCCTAGGCAATCATTCTATCCATTATAATTCATTTGTTAGTCATTCAGTGATGGGAATATGTGGTTGATAACTCCTATAGAAGTCTGAAAACTCTGAGACAGCAAATTAGGAAAACACGCAAAATATAAAAACCGCGTAACACACAGTTAGACAGCCAACTATTGTAAATATTCCTTGTATATTCAGCCTATCTACTGCAGGGGATATTTCAGCTTGCACTAAAATCCATCAAGTACGGAAGTCTGAGGATATATTCCTAGTGACTATTTTGGTCTATCATGTGGTTAATACACACATTCTATAAAACAATGATATGTTAGAGATTCGTAAAAAATCAACGATCCTTATGTATTTTTTATAGATAGATAATTCCAAATGGAAATTGAAGGCTCACTTTTGTCAAAAATTCATAGGAGAATCCAATTCACCATTTCAGATGATAGATTTTCTACTCTTGATGCTGATGCTGTTGTCAATCTAGTTGATAATGAGCTCAAATTAATGATATTGTTGATTATTGGTACGGAAATTTTTTGAGCTTGTTTATTCATGATGCATCAATCCAATTGATGATGGGCTTAGTAATGTAGATTCTATTGATACTTGTACTATTGAGCGACAATTACCAAGAGAATTGTAGAGTTGCACTCAATTCCCAAATAGGATAATTATGCACTTAGTAGCCATTATTTCTCATTTTGATTGGGATGTTGATAATGAGCATGCTTAGACCACCAAATATGCAACTTATAATAGATTACTTGAGTCTATGGATATTGTTTCATGTTGTTTATACCTTTGCATTTGAGTTGTAAGTTGAAAACCCAAAAGAGCAGCTTGTCACTTCTCATTAAGTTGAAAATACTAAAGGGCAACTTAATGGAGACTCATGATTAAACTCCAGAGGGGATCATTAAGTTGTCCATCTCTTTCTGATGGGACCTTTGTAGTAGCTCTATACATAGGTTTATGTATGTTGTTCTCTTTCTAGTATGCCTTTGTAGTAGCTTTCGAGTCTCTACTCTCATCGTATAGGGGGAACATTAGTATTCACATTTTGAGTTCTTCAAGCATGGTAATTGGAGATTTTTCACATCGTCTATTGAGGATTTGTCATTGCAACATATTGTAAATACAACTTGTTGCTTATCGGTACATCTTAACAAGTAATGTTCAGCTCAACACTTGAATACCTGAGATTGCCCACTTCATTTTGGTTTTTGATGACTATGAATGGAGCATGATCATCATATGCCTTCATTTTCAAAGAAATTTTTTCAACTACATAAGTCATTTTTTATGTGTTAACATGTATCTTTGTTTGAGAGCATTGCGGATGACAATGGCTCACATTTGTAGCTTAATAGAAAGTCAGATTATTCAATGCATACTTCAGCACACTTTTGGGTTACTATGGGTGGAATTACCTTGGTTTAACCAATTTTTAAGTCATAGTGTACCTCTAGAACACTTTTGGACTACTCATGGGCACAATGAGCCTGGGTTGTCAAATTTTCATTATTTTTCAAGACAAAAGTGGTAAGAGACAAAAGTTGAACAATCTTTTCCAAATTTATTCATCATCATAAGTAATGCTAAATTTTCAATATGCAAATTAAATGGTGGTGAACTCACAAATTTCATGACTTAGAAGCTATGTCACATGGTTAAAAAATTTTCATCCGTGAAACTCAAAATCAAATGAATTTGAAAAAAAACCCAAATTGTTTTAGTTTACCCTAAAATTTGTTTGGTAATGGGTTAGAGTTTTTTAATTAAAAATGTACCTTTTTTAAGATTGCAGGAATCGGGTAGCTCCCCTATATCTTGTAGTGTTTTGGGTAAAATTTTCAACGTGATTGGTGGTGGTAGTGCGACACACCCTTTGACACCACGTGGTTAGTGGGGAGATTGGACCTTGTGACCTCATGCCTACCACAGTAAGCTCTTGCCAATCGAGCTAGACCCCCTTCCAATTAAAAATGTACTTTAAAAATACATTTTCAACCATATTTTTTAGTGTAAAAATTGCGAGCTTCACTTTTTATTCTAAGAATCTTCCCCATAAAATGACATTGACCATCTCTTTAATGCGGCCATCATTTGTAGGGTTTCCTTTTCGTTGACATTGAATCCACTTATGTCAGGTTAAGGAACTCGCTTAAAATTTGTGAGTTGTGCGCAAGAGGGTTTCATTGTATTTTTCATTTCTTTTCTTTTTGGCAAATTTCTACCAAGG
This sequence comes from Cryptomeria japonica, assembly GCF_030272615.1. Lineage (NCBI taxonomy): Eukaryota > Viridiplantae > Streptophyta > Pinopsida > Cupressales > Cupressaceae > Cryptomeria > Cryptomeria japonica. The sequence goes on along the minus strand of NC_081409.1, from coordinate 554,235,596 downwards.
GAGTAGCTCCCTATATATTGATTCAAAACAAATGCTTACATTCCATGTATATTGTTGTTTGTTGCAATTTAGATAATCCTAATGGGGTTTATATTGAATAAGCATTCTTAACCCCTTTGCTAGTTTGTGGAGGATACATGGAGGAACCTCCTCCCCAATGAGATCATGTATCAAGATTTTGAGTGTTACAATGCTTTTTATAGTGGGAGCGGAGATGCATGTTGTGAGTTGTAGGTTCCTTTTTCTTTAATCTTTTAATGCTAGGACTTATAATAAAAATTGGACAGTTGTGAGTTGTTGGTTCCTTTTTCTTTTTCTATTGCACTACTCTCCAATTTTCATTAATAGTCCCCTAGCATTAGAGGTTGCTACATTAGTAGTGGAGAAACCATTCTTTGTAGATTATGATTCGTTGATTGACTCTTTTGATGCTTCTGCTAGTGGAATTAGAGCATGGTTAGAATTGGATACCCTCTTGTCAGAGGTCTTTTCGTTTCCCTCTTGAAAAAAAGAATCTTGACTGGTTGTTGGTAGGAGTTGGGAGGCATTTTGATAACCTATAATAGAAGTCTGCAACCATGGAGAGGATTTCCCATAAGCAAGTTTTCTGTGGAGTACTATCTAGGGTAGAGATAGACTCCTCTTTTTCCCCACAGCAATGATGGACAGCAGTATCTATCCACCATGTGACTAGATCATAGGCTTGTGTTTGTAACAATGAGCAGTAATATGGGCAATGCAAAAGCACATATATAGCTAAAAGGTAGCCCCTCATAGTCTAAAGATTGAATCCATCAACGATTATAAATTTTTAGAGAAATATCAGTTGGGATATTCTTAGAGGTGTCTAGATCAACCAGTATGCAAGAAAATGTTGTACATAAGACGATAGAGGAGCCTTCATCAACAACTAGAAACTTCCCTAACTTATTGCCAGTTGCTTCAAAACAAGAACCAAATCAAAATTGGAGAGAGAGATTTGGGAGTCATGGCCAAATTGGTGTTATAGAGAAGGCTATAAAGATAGGATTAAATTTAGGGTGACACAATTTGAGCATGACTAGCTGATTGTAGTTCCAATGATGGTCACAAAAACTAGTATTTCGGTACTAAACCTAATCAAAACCACAATTAAAAAACTGTGATTGGAACCATAACTTTGAAGATCACCTTTCATGATGGGACTTTGGGCATCAAAGATCCATTTGTGTAAATCACCTAGACCAGGCCAAAATTTGACAAATCTACCAATTAGACCATTTTCTAAAAAAAAAGTTTGTTTTGTTGGTTGAAAATTTTGTACACTTGGGGGAAATATACAAAATTGTGGTTTCAACCACAGCACACGAGTAAAAACTCTCCTAATTAAGGGAAGGCTCCCCCTATCTAACTAAAATTGAAATAAAAACAGGATGGGACAGCAGTCTTCCTTCTTTCTTCAAGAAAGACAATATCCTTTTCTCTTCACAGAAAAGGATAGTGATTGAATATGAACAGCAGTAACTACTTTCAAGTGAAATGAGAGAAAGGAAATGAAGTTTCCTGAAAGCGCAAAGACTTCCGTCACTTCCTTCGGGACGGGATAGCAATATCAAGCTCAAAGACTTGACTATTGGAAGTCCTATCTACTCTTTGCTATACTAAATTTACAACGAATAAAAGACAACAGCTAATAATTTATTCTTTTAACACAAAGACAAGAACTAATGCAAGCTCAAAGACTTGCTGCTATTTCTTATCAAACAGTAAATTTTCCTCAAGAATAGACGCAAGCTCAAAGACTTGCTGCTCCTTCTAGAGATTTTCCTATTTTATTTAATCTTCTCTACTTGCAGCTCAAAGACTTCAAATCAGATTGGACTAAGCTCCTTTCGAAACACTTTGCATAGAAGAAACAAAAAGATTCAAACTCAAACATGTAGCTCAAAGACTCAAAACTTGAGTAATCCTTCTTTATTATTCTTCAAAACCTTCAATTCGCATACATAAGCTCAAAGACTTCTTGCTGTAAATTTGGCAGAGTTTTTGCTTGCTTTCCAAAAGATAAAAATTACAATAGACCCCTCCAAGTATTTATAGAAGAGGAGCCTTGAAAAAAAGGTGGGAGGATGCTAACTAACTTGAGAGATTCTCTCAACCACCAAGACTTATTCAATAACTAACTAAGACTTCATCAACTAACTAAGACTTATTCCAACTACAGTCCTAATCGGACACAACTTGTAGTTGTCTTACATGTAATTACAAAAGTGCAAGTAATGTGTAACTTGCTTTTTACAAAAAATACTTTTACATGTAACTTGTCAAAACGAAATTCCAAATGCATAACTAAAACTATTCCATGTGTCTAAAGACACGACTCTAACTAGATCATCCTTTGTCTAAGATGATCTTCATGCTGCTTCAGGATGCTTAGAACTTGAAGTATTCTGGATTGGTAAAGACATCTTGAATCGGAACGGGAAATTGCATCCTTGTCTTCTTGCTTGGGGTAGTACTATCTTTTCAGGAGGGAAAGAGTAGCCCTCCTCTTTTCATGTCATGACCATCTTTGTCTTGAAAGCATTTTATGCTCTCAACCATGAATTGTTGTTGTATTTCTTCTTTGTATCATCCTTCATTCTTGAAATTTGCTTGCAAAATAAGGCCCATGCCTTAATCCGTTGATTTGGTAGATCGTGTGTGCAAACCGGACTGACAAGGGAAGAGAGAAATTGATGCAAAAATGGGCTCACAAGTGAATTTCGGGTTTTGGAAGCTGCGTTACATGTGTGGGATAAACAAGAGCATTACCTTGCAATTGTGGGGAACAAACATGCAACTTCATATGTGTAATGGGTAACTACAAGTTTGCACTTGTAATTGGACCTTTAGAACTCATTTTCAAGTGTTTTTTGAGTGCATTTTGGACCAATTTCGGGTTCTGGATGGTTGACAGCAGGTAGACTTTAAATGGGGAAAATGAATGAAGGTGTGAAATGAGTGGATGAAATGGTATGTACGGATGATGGAAAGGAATATGAAAAGATTTTGGGAAGATCATCTTCAAGAAAATAGGAAGAACTTTCAACATGCAATCCGGTTCCAAAAACCTGATTTTGAAAGGATAGGTATTTCTCATCTTTGCAACTTGGAATTTCAACAAAAGATGGTTAAATCTTTTATCCGTAAGGGAAGAACAATTATTTTCATCCAACTTGTAATTGGGATTTAAAAACCCGAATACAATTAAAGAGGGAAAACGGGGAAGAACAATGCAATTCTAAAATTGCTTTACAAAGGGGAAAATCTCTCTCACAAAAACCGATTTTTGGGGAAGAACCAACCATTTACAAATTTACAACTAGAAAAGGAAAAACAAGAAAACAAGAAAACAAGAAAAAAGAAACAAGAAGTAAATAAAATCTTACCTTGCTCCAATCTGAAAATGCCTCTCCAAAAGATGATCAATCTTTGAAATAAAGAAGAATATCTCTTAAAAAGAAATTAACCGTATTCCAAAACCCTAGCCACGTTTTTGAAAAAATGCCCAAAACTGAAAAACGTGTCAGCAAATGCATGAGAAATGGCATGGAAAATGGCCAAAACTCTTTCTAACCTCAACGCCTTAGCATACCAAGCCAAAACAATTCATAACATTGCTGATTCGTGGCATTCCAAATGGCAAAAAAACGTGGCTGCTGTTATAAAGCTAAAAACCAGCAATCTTAACCTCCATGTGGCTGAAAAGGTGTTTGAAAATGCATAAAAATAGGGAGGAATCCAAAACGCCTTCTATCTCTCAAAAAATCTCCACAAAAATTTGCCTAAAATCCTCAAAAAAAACGTTTTTCCTTGCAATTCGGGTTTTTTGGCCAAATAGCAAGTTTAAAATGTCAAAAATGAACTTTATAAGCAAAATCGGGTTTTTTAGGCCAAAGTGCAAGTTTTAAATTGTCACTTTTTCACTTACAAGGCAAAATCGAGATTTTTGGAGAGAGATGCAAGTTTTATGCACTTGTAAAAGGGAAATAAAACCCCTACAACAAGTTAGAAATACTTGCACATATGTAATGGGGATTTAAAATCCCTATTACATGTGAAAACCATTAAAGAAGGGGTTTTTAGACCAAACTGCAAGTTTACTTGTAATTGAGCCAAAAAATCTCTATTTTAACTAAACAAGACTAAAAACAATAAAAAAGATAAAAACAACAAAGGGGAAATTTAAAACAAATTACAAGTAACATCTTTTAAATAAAAGTGCACCTGTAATAAGTCAAAAATTCCCCTACAAAGACCAAAACAATGAATATCATTAAATCTTGCAGTTTGAAGAAAATTCTCCACTTGTAGTCGGGATTTTAAAACCCGACTGAAGGAAAGACATAGCAAACGAACCCAGAATTTGACGAAATTCGAACCGTAGTTCGAGGATGGACTGAGGATTAAGCCAGTCTAAGGATTAGTCGAAATTCTGACTCGGGAAGCGTGCCATAGAGTAATTTTTTTCATTTTTTCACAAAAATTTCATGTAATGGTCCTTCATTTTTGAAAACAAAAATGAGGACAACATGTTTATGACCACATTTTGGTTTCATCTCCAAAATCTAGCGCAAGGGACTCATTTGTGCTTTGTAAGGGTTTGATCGCCTTAGAAAAGTCTGAGTTGTGCAGTTTGTTCTAGCCATTAGAGCCAAAGGTATCTCTCTTTGCTAGAGATGGGGATATCTTGCACTTGCCAGAGTTGAGCGCCCTCATGTGTAGGGATTTTGTTACACCTAGGTCAACAATAGATAGATTGAAAGTCTTTGCGTGTGCATTGAGCTGAAAGGAATGATTTTGACTTGTCGTGTTGATACACTTTGCACACAGCGAAGTGCATATTGTGGAAGATATTTTTATATGATGGATAGTTCTTGACTGTGCTTTCTTAATGTGATGGAATGTTCTCAGCTGAAGTGTGAAGGGTATGATATGAGGGTAGTAACAGAAGTGTTTTGTGAAATGTTCTAAATCTCTAGTATCTGGTTGCTCTGAGTTTGTGCTCACAGAAAACCTTGATTACAGAGTTAATTGTACTGAATGTTTATATCACTTTGTATGACAATGTATTGAGAGGTAAGAGTTTTACTCATTTCAAAGTAAATGAAGAGCTTGCACTTTTGATCAAATTTCAGGATTTGATTTTCTGAGTTGGTGCTCAGTATGTTTGTTGCCTTTGTATTGAGTTGGAGCTCATGATATGAGTTGGTGCTCATTTTGTAATGGGTTGGAGCCCAGTTTTCATTTATAAATGTATCTCTTTGTACTGTGGTTTTTTACCCTGATGGGTTTTCCACGAGATAAACTTTGTGTCAAATGTTGGATTTGTTTTCAGCCTTCCTAGTTTTTAATTCTTGATTTAAAAGTAATTAAGCTACTGATTCACCCCCACCCCCCTCTCAGTATCTTTGTTTGTGGTTTTACCCTGTACACTGCCACTGAGCCGATCCACTCAAGTTTTATTACGTGATCTTAGCACCGGTAGCATGTTTGGTAGATGGATAGGAAGGTTTCACTGCCCTTTTATTTTACTAGAATCCCTGTTGTACTCATTCTGCAATCATTTGCTTGAAGTCAATTTTACTTGTTTTCAATGGGTCAAAGGTTCGCATGCCTTGTCTAGGTTCCACAACTAATCTTTCAGCATTAATTATGGTTAATTTATGCTGGTCTTTCAAGTCATGGTCTAGCTAATTGACCAAACCAGGTGAATAAATTTTTAATCTCTGTATTTTACTGGTTGCATGCCTTTCCTCCTCAAAATGTGGTACTTTGCACCTTTGAGTGTGGCGATAGAAGTGTCTATGGCAGTCCTGGTGCATTAATATTGTCAGTTGCATGCCTTTCAACAAATCCTTTTTTGTGTATGTTTTGCAATAATCACATTTCTTGTGATGTTTTTCTATGAGGTGATTTAGACTTTTAAAGTGACAATCCCGACTTTAATCTTCATTCAAAGTTATGATCCTTCTTGCATGTTTGACTTTGAGGATGCTTTTATTCATGGCGTTGGGTTGTAAGACTCAATTTTTTTATGCATGTCTTTTATTCTTTATAAGCTGCAGACCTTTTGAATTGAGTTTCTCCTTTATTCAATTGAGATCATTTTCTAAGTTTCCATTATGTATTCATATTTCAATTGTTCACTACAGCTCATATGCTTAAATCTCTCTTCTATTTTAAATACCCATGTTTACCAGAATAGATCACAAGAACCTTGAACTTGATTCCAAATTATAGATACTCATTCTTGTGAGAATATGACATGTATGACTCGGTTTGTATGTTTACTTTAGTAATTTAACATTTAATAACTGTATGTTTTATATTGGTTCTATTCGAAGTATGATGAGGTTGTTTGGTATTTATGCTTACCCTGTTCATTCAAATGATGAGGGAATTACAAATCCGATCTTTCATTATAAATGACCGTAACTCCATGTTATATTTAGGCATTTCTCCAAATCGTTCCATATGCCTTCTCTAATCCAATTTCTTATTTGATTCACTTTCAAATCTGATTTTATTTTTGTAGCTTTTGTCAAAAGTTTGAAGTTTCAGGCGGGGTAGTGAAAATAAATGGTATAGAACAATTATATTTTGTTGGCAAATAGGCGGATAATCGTTGGCAAGAAATTTATTTTATATGATCCAATTGCTTTTGCATGGAAGTTTTGAAAGCCTTTTTAACAAAGCCATTTTCTGCAAATTTGGCACACAATACAATTCACTAATTGACATCTATTTGGGGCATTTCTGTCAAAAGGGTTTTCTTTCGCGCTATGTAAATGCTTCCATGTCTTATTTATACATATTTCATTTTTAGAACCTTTCCAAACGCAATCATTGACAAAAACCCTTTTCAGTTTTACTAGATGGAAATTTCATATTTGTGATAGACAAAGGCTCCGATGTCATTACAGGCAACGAGAATGCTGGAAAAGATTGCCAAATTGAGTTTTACATTCAATCTATCTTCGAGAGCTCTTGTTTATCATTGCATTGATGGTTTCATGTTATCTTTCATCATCACATGTTGGTATTTGGTTTTACATCGTTTCCTTTCTTAGCATTCAGGAGATGCATTAGAACTCCTTGCACTTTCACCTTTTGCATACTTCGCTTAGCTATTCTTGTGAGAGCATTGGTCGCCTTGCATTTGAGAGTGTCATGTCTCCCATTTATAGCAGAAATAATTAATATAAATTTTGCCATATAATATGTTAAATCATGTTAAAATTATATTATACTATATTACATTGATATAAAAAAAGATATCATATTATCAATTTACATTGAATGATGTTATGATATTAATAATGTACATTAATTTACATTTATATAATGAATAATGTTTTTATATTAATAATATACATTGTATTAAAGTGGTGTAACAATATATATATTGATAATACACATTATATACATTAACAATATGGAATGATGCCATTTTATTAAAATATATATTATATTTGTTGACTGGTCTCCCCAAAGTCCCGATAGCCATTCCTCTGAAATGGTGGCTTGACTAAATGGAGGGTCCCGTTAGGTGTGAGGGTAGCGACCCTTCAAAAAGGGGTGCTACCAAATAGGAAGCATCGTGGCTTTCCACCACAATGGTGGGGTAGGATAAATAACTTCCCCCCGTGCCAATTTGGGGGGATATGCAAGCAAGGAATGGTAAAGTCTGCCAGCAGGGATAAAGACGGGTAAGTTCAGTGTCAGGTATGTATAGGCATAAGTTTTCTGAGTTAGCATTAGAGTATATATCAGCCAGTATGATTTACATATTTAAATTCTTTCTTCTCAATTCACTCTACTTCAAAATTTTTAATTCTTTCTTCTCAATTCACTTTACTTCAAAATTTATTTAACATATGCAGGTAAAAACAGATAAACACAAGTTTTTACGTGGATACCCAATGTGGGTGAAAACCACAGCAATAATACAAATAGCTATATACGTATCTTTTACAATGATTGTAGGCACCAACCTACTAGAGGCAACAACCCCTAAATTTGTGAGCACCAAACCACTGAAAGCACCACCTCTCCAAGTTCATAAGCACCAACTTACAAGAGGCACCAACCCCTTTAAATGAAGCACCAACTTCACCAATATGTGGCACCAACCTCAATGGTCAAGACTCAAATCTGCTATAATCTGATAATACTCTGCCACCAGAATGGTCACAGTCTTCATTTTGAAATCTGTTTTAATATTGTCAAATATCTGTTGTATAAGTCTGAATGCTATCTTCACATAAGCTGCTTAAATACCCATAAATGACCTCCTCATAGTCTTCTTTCAGATCTGCATTAATCTTCTCAAGAATTACCTTGCTGTTTACTGTATAATGTTCTTTATTCAGTCTTCTTTCTTCACATGATCTGGTGCAAATATATATATATTCTTCTTTTAGAATTATCACAGCATTATACTCATATTGTCATTTTCCCCACCATTCAAATTGATTCTATTTTCCTTATATAGCTTTTACGTGGCTTTTCATGAAAGGTTTGTATCTCTACAACCCAACGGTTGTAATGACTGTGTCTTTTTGTTAACCATTTTAATCAACTTCTTTATTGACAGTAATGAAAAGGACTTCATAGTAATCATGATTTTTCTTTTTATCTGCTTTCAATCTAAATAAAGAAGACTTAATTTTTAAGTATTACCGATTGTATGATCATCGGTTCTACCACCTAGAATGGTGATCGATGATTATTAATATATCATTGTTTACTTTTATAATAATGACATGGATTGATATCTTTTGACTATCATAAAGAAAGGGGGATAGTATACACGTGGATGGGGTATACACATTGATATCATAATGTGGATGGTATACACACTTTAATACCATCTTTACTGCTTAATAACTTACTGTTATTCGGTTATGTATGCACACTGTATGTCCCAATCAACTCACTGCTGCAAGTATAATCTTTTGAGTTTCCCGCCTCATGATTTTTAAAGGTTCTGTGACTTATTAAACATATCAGCCATGGGAACAAGGATTGGGTTTTCAATGTGGATGAGGAGTTTTATAATCATATTGGTCCACGGCAGCAATGATCAAGGCTTCAACGTGGATGAGGACGATGAGGACTTCTTCAACTAAATTAGATCTGTGACCTGTAGAATATATATGGGCAGACTGAGATGTTTTTGTTTATGATCAGACTGTAAAATATTAATCAGATTTAGGATAATATGTTCATCAACTATACTAATTTAGTAAGTATAGTGGTTTAATATGTTCATCAATCTCCATACGCCAATCTCCTTAGCATAGTAATATGTTCATCAATCTCCATTAACAAATTCCTTTGACATCAATGACAATTTTTCCATCAGGCTCAAAAGGTGCTTTGGCCAAAGTTTATTGCTTGCTTACCATTTGAATCACTATGTGTTACACTCTCTTACTTTCATTGGGTTGTTACATGAGCATCTTGTAAAGTAGATACACCATGCTGCACTAGATTCCATCACCCTGCTAGTTTCGAGTTACTAGGCATCCTCCTGCAGGGTTCGTAGTTCTTTGTGTCATGAAGAACTCTGGGGAAGCATGATTGGTTCGCGGTTGGGCGGAAAAGGGCTCCAATAATGTTCTCACCCATGATGTGATTGTGGGAGATGGATGTCGGGAGCTCTTGCCAGGATTATCATCAACTGTGTACATTATGTATTATTGTATTTGACCTTATGGTCGCTTGTAAAGGAAATAGTTCCTTATATCTTGCTTATGTTGAGCTAATGCACTTAGATATTTTGTTGAAATCTACTACTATTACACAATTCTAGTATATTTGAGAAAATTGAATTTAATGAATTCTTAATCACGTGCGTGATTCAATGTATTTATGTAGTTTTCTGTTTTAATAATATGGAGGTTCTTACATTACACTACATAATTTTCGATGACTACTTGAAATTAATGATAGAGTCCTTATTAAATTGTGACCGTGGTGTTAATTATTACTATTATTTAATTTTTAAGATACTTATTTAGATGATTAATTATTTATATATTCAATTGAATATATATAGTATTTAAAATTAAATTATTTAAACATATTTATATTTTAATATTCTTAAATTTATGTAAGGCGAATTTAATCACAATTTTTTTTTCTTCGATTTTTTTTTTTTTCTGTTGCTAAACTTAACCTGAATTTTATTGATGCCAAACATGAACTTGAACTTGAACTTGTGATATAGCTCAAAAGCTAAATCATTGGTCTCGGTGTTGGTTCATGTTAGGGTTCGAGGGTTCAGTCAGTTTTTTTGGGGGGTTGAGTTCATTTCGAGTTCATCCATACAAATATATACACACACATTCATATTTGCAGCAGTGTCAAAATACCCACCATATTAATAGTGAAATATTAGTCAAACTCAAATGTCATGATATATATTAAAGTGAAAAAATAATAATGTACAATCAGCTATCATTGATCAAATATGATGTGGGTCATCAAAAATATCATCATCAACATCCATATTGGATTATGTAGGTTGTGGTAAATTAGAACCACAAACAATGCCACTAGCACTAACACTAGCATTGGCACTAGCATTGGGAGTAGCACTCTCATGCTCACTAGTTGGCTCATAGTCATTGTCAACATTAGCTGCAGCAAAGTGGGTAGTGGAAGCATCCAAGTCAATATGCTCTAGCTCAATATCCCACTTCCTTGTGACCCCTTCTTTGTAGCCACTTTGTTTGTGTAAGGAGCCGCAAGTTTGAATGCACATACACCGAGTCCTTAGCCTTTTTTGAGTATAGTCGATTGCACTTTATTGAGTGGATGAAAGAGCATGTGCTCCAGTTCTTCTTTGATGCAAATGAACTAACACCCTATTAAGAAAAATTTAGAGAGTTAAAAGTTACAAAATTTTAAGATTAAAATATAAATTAAATTTAAAAGATAATTTTTAAAAAAAAAATACTTAGCAATAAATTTTGATTGCAAGAGGTTGTAGGTGTGTGAATGATTGGTCGTGGAAGTATCACCAACTATTAGCATTGACCATATACTTTTTCCTAAGAGCGTCAAGATCGCGGTTGTTGGAGCATGCAAAATCCATGAACTCAACCTTCACTACATCTGGTTTTTCACAATTAGTGAAGAGTCTGTGAAGTGCTGCCCTGTACCCTTGACTGACTTCAACATATCTATATGGGGCAACTCTTGTTGCCTCAAAAAGGAGCTGAGAACTATAATATTTGGGACTGTTTACTGCTATATCTAATAAATTGAATATAAAAAATAATAATACCAATGACAATGCATACTAGATAGAAGAGTAAAATATATCTGTATTCACACATGAAATTATTATAGAGAAGAAGACCAGAGATGGTCGGTCAAGGATTCCAGTACATCCGACTATACCCTACTACCTTCCTTGGAGGTACACAACATATTTAAAGGACCCGGTGTTTGCCAAGAGGAACACAACCATCAACCAACTGACACATTACTACCCGAGAGTGACAACCCACTTAATACAAACAATAATACATTGGCAGATAAACAATATTATTGGAAATAACAATAGGCATTTTATGCTAACTACATCCGCCCCAAAAGAAAGAGTCGTCTTCCAGATGACAAGTAAACATCAAGTAATATTCGAGAAGACTAATGATAGGAGTGTGGACTATGACTTGTACTGGCAACATCAAACTTGTAGTGTACCTGACAAGTTAGACAGGAGTTTTGGGCAACGCCCTCAGCAGGGTCATGGTGCACACCAATTTTCTGATTTTTGAAGACAACAAAAACAATGTTGATGAAGCTAGAAAATAGTGGTTTCATATCAAAATTATATTAAAGTCATATCTCCAGTGATATTCCAAGCGACATGTTGGTCCATAATGTGCTCAAGACATGGAAAAATGGCACTGAGATGACTGTACGACATACGACCCAAAAATTGTTTCCATGTGTTGTTTGGTAGGGTCTATCCAGTACTACTTCTTGTGAGGTATTCACACATCGCCCCATCGCAAATGGGACCCCCACTTTTTCTGCTTTCTAGGATAGCATTAGAGTCCTTTGCTATTAGCCTTTATGTTGAAGAGGTATAGATGGTCAAGAAGCCAGGAGTTAGGAGGATAGCTCTTCTTTTGGGGGTGAAATGAGGTTTGATGGAGGATTTCTTCAAGATCATGCCCAATCAAGCAATGCAAGGAAACATCAATTGGGTCAAGTACGTAGGCAACTTCAAGTGCCCCTTTCTCAGAGCAAATTTCACTCTTATTGCCTCAGGCTGAAGGTGAGATCATATCAAGGTGAGTTTTGAAGTCTTTTAGTACATAGGAGCATAAAATAAAGCATTAAGTAATAAGGTTCAACTCAAAAGTGCATTTTCAAGCTACTTCAAGTGCCCGTAATTGAGAGCAAAGTTGTTCCTAGAACACACCATGAGCCTAGTTTCAACGAGTTTGAATGAATAGAATGAAGGAGAATGAGCAAGAAAACACTAAGTGTCAAGTTTCAATCCACTTCAGGTGCATCCACTTTGGAGCGAACTTCACTTCATGTGCATCCAGTTTGGAGCAAACCGAACTTCATGTGCATCCCTTGTGGAGCGAACTAAACTTGATGTGCATCCCTTGTGGAGCGAACTTCATGTGCTCAAGTCTCAGAGCGAAATTCTTCCTAAGACCTCATGTTGAGCATGCTATGATGTGTTGGAATTGAAAAAGTGAGTGAAAGTGAGTGAAGGAGAGTTAGAGTTTTGATTTGAAATTCGCTTCATGTGCTTGACCTTTGGAGCAAACTTCAGGTGCTTTACCTCAGGAGAGAACTTCAGGGGTTGACCTTAGGAGCTAACTTCAGGTGGTTGACCTCAGGAACGAACTTCATGTGCATCACTTTTGGAGCGAATTTGCCTTATAAGCCTTGTTTGAGTGCGAATTAAAGTGTTTGAGTTATCATGAGTGAAGATAGTGAAAATGATTTTGATTTGAAGATCACTTCAAGTGCTCCTTTTGGAGCGAAGTTCACTTCATGTGCTCTTTGATAGGAGTGAATTTTCCTTTTAGGCCTTCCATGAGGTGAGTTTGACATGTTTTCATGAGTGTTTAAAAAAGCCTAAAGTTTGAGTCGATGAAGCATCGAAAATGATTGAGAGTGAGTTAAGTGTCAATTTGAAATTCACTTCAAGTGCATTGATGTTGGATCGAACTTCAAGTGCATGGGTTTAAGAGCGAACTCCATGTGCATGCCTCCAAGAGCGAACTTCAAGTGTATGACCGAACTTCAAGTGCATGGGTTTAAGAGCGAACTTCATGTGCATGCCTGCAAGAGCGAACTTCAAGTGCATGACCGAACTTCAAGTGCATGGGTTGAAGAGAGAACTTCAAGTGCATGGCTCATGGAGCGAACTTCCACTTTAGGTGCTCCTAGCTGAGAGCGAATTTACCTTATTTGCCCAAGAGAAGATGCAAGACTACTTATAGATCATTTGAGTCGATTTGATGCTTAGAAAGGAGTGATTTTGAGTTGGGATGATGATGAAGGGCAAGTTTGAAGATCACTTCATGTGCACCCATCTTGGAGCGAACTTCATGCACTCCACTCTCAGAGCGAACTTCCTCTAGAGGCCTTCCCTAAGGACAGTTTGTCATGTTTGCATCAATAAATGGTAGAAAGACTCAATGTTAGAACCCATGGAATGAAGGGAAATGAGTGAAAGCAAGTTCAATGACAAGGTTGAAGATCACTTCATGTGCATCCAAGTTGGAGTGAATTTCATGTGCACCCATCTTGGAGTGAACTTCATGTGGACCATCTTTGGAGCAAACTTCATGTGCTTCATTCCTAGAGCGAACTTCAAGTGCTCCATTTTAGGAGCGAAATTGCTTGTAGAGCCCTCTTCTAAGTAAATTTGATGCCTCCACTTGCATGAATGACAAAGTATTCAAACTTGAAGCGATGAAGGGCATAGTTGGATTAATTTTGAGAGAACTTCAAGTGCTCCTCTCTAGGAGCAAAAAAAAATCAATTGCTCCTTCATGAGAGCAAATTTTCTCTAAATCCTCTTATCAAACCTGCAAACCACATAAAATCAGAAACTATATCAAATTAGGAAGTTATATAAAAGCTATATATCATGTGTTTGATGCTTATTTGTTTGTTTTGTAGGAGATGAAGAAAGAGGTCAAGGGGATCACGTTGGAGGAAGACCAAAACAAGTGTTGTAAGGAAGAAATTTCAATGTCAAGGTCAAGAAAACGTCCTCAAGAGGAAAATTTCATCAGCACATACAAAAACATCAAGGATAGTGATTGCAAAGAAAAAGGAGGAAGAGTGTAAGATCTACACCACCATGCAAGGGAGAAAACTTCATTTACAAGCACAAAATGCTTTCTCTGCACCATAAAGACAAGAAGAGATCAAATGAGTGTGAAGGAGAAGTCATACAAGCACCCCAAGGCAAGCAAGCGAGGATGGAGGAATGACTTGACTACATCAATGCTTTCCATTATCATCATCATCATATTGAGCGAACTGGATAATGTTGACTATCAAAGAAATATTCCTTCATGATGATCTACCAAGTCTACAAGAACAAGTTGAAGTGGCGTCCTAGTCATCATCCTAGTCACTACTCACCAATTAGAGGAGTTCCACATTAGCACGTCCAGATTCAATGAACTAGGCTCATCATATGAAGGCACAAACTTCGAGGCACCTACCTCGTTATCCATTTGTCGAATATTCCAAAGAGGACATGTGTCAAAATGTTGTAATTATTTCATTGGCCAGAATAGAGTGTGTTGTAACAAACCCTGATTAGGGTTTCATTGTAAAATCTTAGCTGTTGATCTCAAATTGATCTGAGCCATTGAATTATATTGAGAGCATCATAAAAGGCTCAAGGTCTTCATTTGTAAAGGTTAATAGAGATATAATAATAGATAGTTTTAGAAAAATAGAAGATAGAATAGAAGTTAGAATAGATTAGGAGGAGAAGAAATCGTTGTTAAAGACTTGTAAATGAGATACTCTTTTCATTGAAGTTATGGTGAAATGTATTATTTGAACAAGTCTCTCGGTTTCTACTTCTCATTTGCTTTCATGTTAATTTGATTGAATGGAAGAATTCGTTGAATGCATTAGTGTGGAATTCACTTAGTCCATACCACTAGCCTCTTGCTGATTGTAAGTGTGCCTTGCATGGTCAACAGGAATCTAATCTATGTCCATTGTTTATGCATTAACTTGAATGGTAATCAATATTTGATGGTAATGATTTGAACATCTCTGAATTGCACCTTAGAAGATTGCATTGAGCTTGTGTCAAATCGTTCAATTTGATGGTGAGACCTTGCCCAGTAAGATTCCATCTAATCATTCACCCATCTTCTTGCATTCTAGGCTTTAAGATATAATTCTTCATCCCTTTATCTTTTGCCCGTTTTTTCAACTCAAGATAGTTTAGGATAAAAAGCATCACAAGATTGCAACATAAGATGATCAAGTTCCAGTGATTCAAACAGTCAACAATTCAACGTAAGTCCCCTCGTGATTCCAGCATAATCACATCAAACCAACGAGCTTATCTACACGTCGTGACTCGACATACCAGAACCTTGGAGTTATCTCAAGTGATCCTTAAGCGAATCTTCAACATTTGAGTAACTTTGTTCAAGAGAGGGTAAGATACTTTTGGGTAATTTATTTTGTGTCCACATGTGCATGAAAAACACATCAACACGACCCAGGTGGCATCTCCATGTACCACTTGTAACGTTTCCTCACACACGGCTCGCTCATGTACAGTAAAGGTTGTACGGCTAGACTCCCCCTGTGTATGGACTCTTCAACTTGTTTCTTTGTACAGTGTTCGTGTTCGTACGCTATGTTTCCGTATCGCTCAGCGACCTCCTGTATGTATGGCTTTGCTACCTCGATCTTGCAGTGTATTGATGGTGATGCCCATACGGTGCATTCCCCTCTTCTCTGTACAGTATCGTGGCAAACTTACCTTTGTGTGTTTCATTGTGCCAAGTCTCCACCACGTATGTTTCATTGTGCCAAGTCTCTGCCATGTACGGACCTGAGTGCAACCTGTATGAATTTGTTGCTTTCGCATACTGCCAAGTCTTCACCACGTATGGATTCCCTTGTGCCTTATACAGTTATCTCCATTGTTGTACTGTTCTCTATGTGTGTTGTACGAATTTTGGTGTACTTCCTTCAATTGCCCTACGGATTTGTCACCTATTTTCCTTCGTATGGTGTGCTCAACTTCAACGCATACGGTTCCTTCAAATTTACTCCCCCCCTTCATACGGTTCTTGTACATAGCTCATGCGGTCCTTTCCTCAACCTTGTACGGCTCCTCAATGCTACTTTGGCCCATGTGTAGGCTCACGTATGGATTTCCCTTTTCTCATACGTATGGCTCACCTCCACTCCCATACGGCTTCCTCCAATTTTTCTTCTTCTTTATGTATGGCTTGACCCTGTATAATTCTCTTGAGCCTAACCCTATATGGAATGTTAGGACTTGACCTACGTATGGAGTTTGCACTTCCTTAATTTTGTTGATCTGTAGCATGTCACACTTGGGGTGGAAGACTTCGTAGTCCTCCATCTGCTAGTGAAATAATCCATTCAGGGAACTCGTCTCATCTTCAGAGTAGTCTTCTAGCTCGAGCACTCCTTAGTCATTAGGTTCCATTGTTTTCCCTCCTTTATCCATGCCCGACTCTCTGTCTTCGGACTTTGATTCGACGGATGCTAATTCCTTGCTCACAACTTGATTTCTCAAGTCAATAACGTACTTCCTTTCCCCTCAATGGGGGTTGTGTTTCACTTCCAATTATGATCTTCCTTGGGTGCAATCAACCATCCCAGTTTGAGTAGTGCGTCGTATGCGTTCTTCTGCATAGGGATGACTACGAAGTCCAAATCAAATTGTTGTGTCCCAGTCATTACTTTTTGTGCCATTGATGTTCCCAACGGTTTGATGCTGTGCTGGTCGGTATCTACCAAATAGAAGGTCAGCGGCTAGAGTGTTGGTCTTTCGAGGCCTTTCCATGTATCTTTTGGCAATACGTCTACTCTCGAGCGTCCATCAACGATGGTGTTTGTCAACTTCTTCCCCATTATTTCCATCTTGATGACCATCGACTTCCTATCGATGCTCACTGTCAGCAACATTGGATCACTAGCCTCATTCCCTTCACATGGTGGTTCACTTGTTGGTTCCTCTTGTGGTTTACATTGTCTTTGGCTAGCTATGTCGTCACTGATCATGTTGGTAATTGCCACTCAAAGTTACGACATAGTTTGAAGAATGTCTGTCACTTTGATGGGTATGGTTGTTTGTAGCACTTGCCGAACTATGTTCTTCTTTGACTCCCGCAATCACGTATTTGTACTTCCATTGGAAGTTATTTGTTCTTTTGCCAACACTTGTTCTACTTCTCGGAGCCGTTCCTTCTTTGTGCAAGGGTCCGAGTACACCACCTTCTTCGTCTGTGCTCTCGTGATTGCCAAAATTGCCTCATCTTGTTCTGCCACATCCAGCATATTAATACCCTTTTTCTTTGGGCGATTGATGTCTTCATGATTCCCCTGTTCACACCATTTGCACAATAATTGTATGTTGTCTTTTTTATTGTGATAGTCTCTCACAAAATGTCCCCATTCACTACATTCTCGACACTGTATGATAGGACGCCCTCTACAGTCGTATTATATTTGATTTCGCCCTTGTTGATTTCCATAACCACCTGCCAATACATTCTATGATTTCGATGGGCTAGACTCTCTTTGTGTGAAGAGTACTTATGTACTTCTAGTCTTCAAATTATATGGACACTCCTTTATTGAATGATCCATCACTTGACAAATCGCACAAAACATCTTTTTAGTACAATTACCTTTTGTGTGCCCCTTAATTTTGCACTCAGTACACCATAGTTCATTACTTTCTTTATTGGTTCCTTTCTCGGCCTTCAATTCTTTCATCATTCTCATCATATCCTGTCATAGGGCTTGAATTGTTTTAGATTTTTCATCACTGCTACCTTCGGTGCTCTCGTCATCATTGGTCTTCCTCTTACCTTGGGAGGATGTTTTGTTTTCACTCTCGATGTCCATCGCCTAATTGTAAGCATTATCGTATGAGGTTCAGAGGCACTACTTTCATCTTCTTGTGCAAAGATGGGATCTATCCCTCAATGAAACACCTCTTCTTCAACCCATCGGCTGGTTGGTCCTCCATCTTACTCAGCAACTCCTTGAGCCTATGATTGTATGCCCATATGCTCTCATGCTTCCCTTGTTGGGTACTGTAGATTTTTGCAACAATTTCATTTTCGTCTCTCAACAGTTTAAACTCTTCTTGAAATACCTTCTTCAATTCGTTCCATGTCACCTTGTGTTGATTCGCCAAGTTTGTATACCAGTCGATGGCAATTCCTTGTAGTGTGGTGGGAAATGCCTTCAACCAATAATCATGGTCGTCTTGACCATTTGCCTCATATTGTTATGCAAGTTGCAATGGCATATGAGACCCTTTGGTCTGTCCCTTTTGAACTTCGGTAGTTTCTACACATTCGGACTTGTTAGAGGAGTCACCATCTTTCTCACCTACTTACTCCCTTGTGTGTCAGACCTGGGTGGACTATTTCAACTACTACATTCTAGTGCTTTCCCTACACTCTTGGGCACACACACATCCTCTACATGTCCACGTCTAGTGTTCCCAACAGTTTGAGTACTTTTAGGCTCTGACTCGATTCTGTGCTCCCTCCGTTCAAGGGTTGGCAGTTCAAATCCTCCAATTCTGGGTTCTCTTGAGATGGGTAGTTAGCGGAATATGTCTATGAGTTCAAGATTTCCCTCTGCGTACTCCTTGTCCGATGTTGGTTGTACAGATGGGCTGTCTGATTGGATTTTCCTCAAATGTTTCTCGTAATCTTCTTCTTCGTTCTCCTTGGTCTACAATCCTTAAAGATCGCTTGATCACTTGGTCTTGACCACCCTATGGCCTCTTCTCGCCTTTATTGGGATCTAAGGGCATGACTCACGCAAAGCTGACCCGATTTCTTTTAAGGCAACGATGCCAAATGTTTACTTCTATATATTTTAAATTGAATGCATAAAATCATAGATGAAAAAATCTGCAAAAAATCATTTGTCTCTATTTATTGTGAGTCATTTATGGCAACGATTTAATCTACAAAAAACTCTTGAGTGAAGTTTTTTTTAAATCGAGGGATTTATTGGAAAAAATTGCAAAAAATCAGGAGCAAAACTCAATTAAATCTGCAGTAATGATTTGTTGTGTATTCTTTTACTGAATACTATCATGCAATTAATTACATAACCTTGCAACTAGCCATTTGCAAATCAATTAGTGTAATTGTTTACCTATCCACAACAAGTTAAAAATAGGTGCCTTCAAGGGATGTGGCATCTCTGTGGGAAGAATGTGAATCCTTTGGGTGTATGTGTGAGGAAATTTTCAGTATGGTGTTTTTGCATGATATGGTAGTTTCATGTGGAAGTCTCATGCTTCTTGAACCATGTTCTTGAAGCTAAAGGTATGTTGTGAAGGCGGACAAAGTTCATCAATGTGCATGAGATGAGCTGAAAATTTGAAAGGCTTTGTCTGCACATGCCAATGCTAGCTATTGAACAAAGTTTTTTTTTATGAAAGATGTGAAGTAGAGGAGAACTTTAATCCTACAGAAAGGAGATTCAAGGAATGCAAATCCTCTATAATATGTATTGAACTCAAATTTTATTTAGAGGTTGCACTTATTTTTTGGTATATGATAACTCAAACTTTGATTTTTATATGATGGAAATCAGTAATATGTTCCACAAATTCAGTGTATATGTGTGTTTTTCAAGAATATTCTAAGAATTATATAAATTCAAATGTTCGACAAATTTGCCGAGTTTTTGCCAAGTCCCAAGTTTTCTATTTTTTTGGACCAAAAGAGTTATTGCTGAGTAAGAGTTTTTCATCTTTGCATAAAATAATAATACTAATGAGTCAATGACAATGCATACCAGATACAAGAGTAAAATATATCTTTATTCACACATGAAATTATTACAAAGAAGAAGACCGAAGATGGTTGGCCAAGGATTCCAATTCATTTGGCTATACCCTACTACCTTCCTTGGTAGGACACATCATATTTTAAAGGACCCGACGGTTGCCAAGAAGAACACAACCGTTAGCCAATTGACACATAACTATCCAAGAGTGAATCTATTTAATACATTGGCAGGTAACCAATATTATTGGAAATAACAATAGGCGTTTTATGCTGACTACAGGACTCAATGCAAAGGCAAGAAGATGTAGAGGAGTAGTCATTTTGTCCCATCTCTCTTATGATTTTCTGTAGTTGTTTGAAGAATTTTTCTTTGAGATCTTGTTCTTTTGCATTTATGATGACTTTCATTCATTTTCTCAATTATTGAGTCAATGCCATCTATACCTCAGCCAAACAAGGCTTATCCATGTTAGTATGACGTATCATGCTCAATATGGGCTCAGTGAAACCAAGGAGATACTCAACATGGTCCCCACCAAATGTCATTTAGGATCATTTTCTTAACCTTCGCTACCCTTTGAGTGCTAGATTGCCTCCATATGGATCAATATGGGTTGATGGCCATGTTAGAAAGTGCCTTAAAATCTTCACAAGTTGTCTCAACACAATGTGTGTTGGAGGCAAAACAGGTCGCAAATACTTATTTGAAAATCAAGATAAAAAAAATTTACAAAAATTAAAATTAAAATTTTACTAAAGTGAAACATATATATTATTTAAGTTACTTTTAACAGCTCCAATTTTGAGAATGTTCTAAATATGCCTTTTGAAACATGGTGGTTGGTGACAACATTTGGATTTGTTTGGCCTCAGCATAAACCTGTTTGATCCAATCAATTTTGGTGCCAAGTTTTTGTAGCATTAGGTTGAAGGATTGGACAACACAAAACGTCAAAAAAATGTGTTAATAATGCTCCTCAACCAATAACCCAACCGCTCTACTATTTTTGGCATTGTCTGTTATAACTTGCACAACATTTTAAGGGCCCACTTCCTCAATGACTTGACAAAGAATATTAGCAATAAATGCACCATCCTTCACCTCCTCTTCACAATCCATTTCTCTTAAAAATATTGCTCCTTTAGGGGAAATTGCAATAACATTGATCAATGGGTGATTTTTTGTATCTTTCCATTCATCAAAAGTAATGAACACTCTTGCTTCCATCCACAAATCCCGATGGGCTTCAAGGATTCCTCTACAAAGCTCACCTCTTTTTCCAATAAGGTGCTACACACCTCAAAACCTAGATCCTTGTACCCTTTTGGAGATTCATTAATTGCTTTCACCATTTGTTGCCAATATGGTGAGCGAACAACATTGAATGCTGATACATTTGCATAGACACATCTTGCTATGTGTTGGTTGCTAATCTCCCTAGACTCTTAATGAAATGCCATTTCCAACAATCCCTTCGATCTCTTATGTGTATGGGCTAAATGTTATTCTTTAGGTGTGGACAAAAATGGATGGCTGTTTGTAGATTGAAAATGAGAAGCCAATGGAGGGGGCTTCATCCCTTGAGACCCTTTCTTTAATGAAGGATGAGATTTGATTTACGACATGTTGCTTATTCTTCTTTTTCTCGCTCTTTTTTTATATGCCAAGGCTTGTGCTTTTGAAATTCCATTACCATCTTTGCCTAGGCAAAATTTGATGTATTGTGAATGGATCTTGCACAAATGGCCTTTCACTCGACTACATGAGCTTGAATATCTAACTTAAATTCACCACAAATCCAAGCATAACCCCACTACTTGGAAGTTGTTGTAACATTTCTACATATTGGTTTGGGTATGTTTTGAAGTAGGGTGTAATGTCCCTTTTTTGGGGGTTCTCTTGTAGTGCAGTTGGTGTTGACTTTCACGGTTTGTGTTAGCTAGTTTAGAGGATTGTTGTGATGTCACCAGTGAGCTCAAAGGTTATATTTGGAGTTGTCTAACACTTTTTGGAGGGATTTTGGACAATTTGTTTGTACTCACTATTTATAGTAAGTGTCAGTCTGGAGCAAAGTTGGTCAGTTGGCAGAGTTACTATATTTGGATAGTTGGTGATTGCTTGAATTGATGATATTTTGGCAACATAAGGTGTTTTGAGATGTTATTTTAAATAACGTTAAATGACTAGAGCTAAATTAAATTTTAAGTAATGTTATTTAATTTAATTAAAGTAATTTATTTTGGCACCTAGGGTTTTAAATAATTAAATAAAGTGCTTTTTGAGATGCGCGCTAACTTAGGGAGACAAGGTGAATTTAAAATTAAATTAAAAGGTTGCACAACCCTAATTAGGGCGTTGAATTGTCCAAGGGGTTGAGCTTAATTGGTTAAAACACTAGGTTCTCACTGTGGAGACCCAAGTTCAATTCCCCATAGGGACATCTAAAATGAATTCTAAGCTGTGACTCTTGGCCTTCCATAAAAATGGGGAAGGTCTAGGGTCAATCTAATCAAACATAATAATAATAATTCAAAATACTGCGGCTTTGGCCTATTACCTACCAAAAAAAAATAAAAATTAGGGCGTTGAACTTGGAGTTTATAAAAAGGGTTTTTAGAGCTCATTTGCAGCATGTTGAGTTTTTAATCCCTCTCTAAGAAAACCTTGTGTGGTTCTGGAGATTCGGACTCAGTCCATCTCAGCCTTCTTGAGGTTGAAATCCCTCTTGAAGAAGACTAGCCATGGTAGTGAAAGATCTACTCTGGCTGGTATATGTTGGAGATATCTTACAGGTATTGCACTGTGCATTCAATGATTGAGGTTTTCCTAATTTGTGAGTTTCTTTTTGAGACAGATTCACAGGTTATTGATTTAATTGCAAAAATTTGTGGAAGTACGTTAGAGACACCTTTTGTCCTGTTGAAACAAATATTATATTGTGGGTAATCGCTATATTTTGGAGAAACCATATAGAGACGCCATATTTGTATTCATTGTAGCTGAAATAAATATTTAATGATGAGTAGGTGACATGGATTTTGATGATTAATACTCTTCCTATTTTCCTAACGTGGGAGCTGGAGATCTGAATGCTTCATTAGTTATTTTATGGGTGTGGCTTGCTTGGCGTGACTCATGGAAATCATAATATTCTTCTAAGATGTTGACTGATTAAATAATTTTAATGAGCATTCAACTTGGAACTGTGGAAATAAGGAAGCAGTCACAGCTTGTATACAAGTCAAATCCAATTTGGATTCTTCTACCCATTTTTGTCTTAACCTTGGATGAGGAGATCGTCTATTTGTCAGCTCGATGAGGAGTTTTTAAAGCTTTGGGACTCTTTGAATCCACATCAGCCTAGCAGAAGACAAAAGGAAGCAAAGAGGATCACAGTATGTGAAAGGGGTTTCAAATAGATTTTGGAAGTCAAAAGTGTAGACATGGCATCAAGGACAAAAGGTGAGCATTCAGAAGGACATCACAGCTGTGGGCTTCAGTAAAGACAAATCAAAAAAGACAAAATCACCACAAGACAAAATCATATTTGTCTTTCCTTTACACCACCTCAGTTCAGAAAATTATATCTGCACATCATCGACGGTCACTGAAGGTTTTGGCGCAGAAAATGAGGTTGCAGTTCTGATCTGGTTGTGGGAGATATATTTCAGTTATAGGCTTGTTATATCACTTTCACAAAGTGCTGTTGTTAATCAATATATCCAGCTATCAAGGGGGACTGAAAATCAGTCCTTGTTGAGTGGAAACTTGGAAATAGATCCAGTTTTCTCAGACATCTGTATTGTATCATTGTGTTCATTTCAAGGAAGGAATTATTATTGTAAACCTCTGTTTCAGACTGTTCCACTCAATTGAAAGGTTAGCCTGAATCTTGGTTTTCTCCGCTGTTCAAATTAAGTGATAATCTGGGCAAACAATGGAGATGTTAAACAGGATCATTTTCAGTCAAACATCTATCTATGAATTGGTCTATGGATGTCTATGACTTGTGAAAGGATTAGTGTATTGATTCTAAACATCATGCAATGAGATTCTTGAATGAAATCTGAAAACAAAGAGACAGTCAAACAAATCTGAAGTATGAAACACATATCTCGGCGAGTTTTTGCTGCGAGTTAAAGTCGTAAAAACTCACAGCTCAAAAACTCGACAAGTTTTTGAAACTCGCCGAGTACTCTGCGAGTGTTCCATCTATGGCTTATACGCCTTATCCATTCAATGTTTCTCTTGTAATTCTACAGTTACAAGAATAATAGAGATGCAAGTAGCATAACAGAGTGTTTCATAATTCATTTTCTTTTTCAAACTGAATGCATTCAGAAATTAAGTTTTCTTTACAGCTAAAGAATAACATGAACATTTGTTCGAGTATCAATCTGCTAGAATCCTTATTCAATGCAAGAGAGAGAGCTATGTCTTGTTGGCTGGAGCTGTGGTAGGCTCGTATAGCCTGCAAACCTCTGCTGTGAAATATTTCCCAGCTATGGAGACAGAGAATGATACGTTGAAACTGACAATTGTTTCCAAGAAGTCCATGTGCGGTCGCCCTTTTACAATGCCTTCCTCCTTTCATATATACATACAGACTCCAAATATGTATTCATTATTTGTTTATAGAAACGGTAATACCATTATTAAGAATTTGATGTCAATTACATTGCAATTTGAAGTGAATTTGGCTTAGTCCTTATCAGGTTCCATTTCCCTCCTGCTATATTCCCGTCCGTCCATCACATGAAGTCGGTGTTAAATAATTGCCAAAAACATACCAACTTCTGTTTTATGTTTGCCATCGAACATAATTCGTGGCTTCTTATTTCTATCTCATATGACTTTACCTAACTTTAAGGAAAGGTGGCGGGGTCCTTGGCCATGTTAATCTCTTTCAATAACATTGGCAAAAACCATTATAGTTTGCGATTCCAAACTATTGCAATTGCAAATAATGCAAATACAAGGTGGGACCACGTCCCTATCACCGTGGTTATAACTATTAAGCCACACAAGCATTAAGGTATAATTTAAAAGAAGCCTTCCCTAAGTATATATATATATATATATAATTAAAGAAATATTCTCACAGTTCTAAAAGGTATACATTTAACATGAGAAAAAAATATAATCATTAATACAAGCCTTAGTATATATACAGGTCGCTTAATCGTTCTCGGTTTTATTAAAAGATTGACAAAGTCTTGGACATGGTTGGCACAATCCTATCATCCTAGACAACCAATTAGGGTTTACTTGGAGGACACTGAATCAATGGTACCAACCCTACTTGGCTCAACGAAACTCAACTTACAAGTTTAGTGTTCCGGAAGGCATTGGATCTTTCCTTTGTTACTTCCAATCCCGATGATACTTTACCTCCCTTCTTGGAGGATGATGTCTAATCTGCATCTACTAGGTCAAGAACATGTAGTTAGTCCAAAATCCTGGTACAATTTTGTCATTACAGTATAATGATAATATGAACAAACTCATGTGTCATATTGATTATAACAATTCGTCATCATTTGTATTGTGAATGACTATTCAACAACAATAAACATCAAACTTTACTGCATAATCATCATTTAAAATATTATATCATTGAGTTTCACTGCATAAACTTAATCAAAATATTTAGGGCACAAGTGGGATGTAACAGTTAAGATATGGGGAGGCTTGAATGGTAGGCTTTGAGACTAACTGATATGATTATATTGCTGAGTGGGTTTTTTAGTGAATACTTACATGAGAAAAGCATCTATATTTAGGCTATAAAATCTTACAATGTCATTTGGTGTTCCTATGTAATGGGCTGCCCCTTCGCTACAATTTCTTCCCAAACAGTCTATGAGGAATTTTGACAAACAGTTGCCATGCATACAGCCTGTGTACTAATGTTTGTTTTCTTAATATAGAGGTCTGAGTTTTGCTGATACCTGGTGCGTTTTAAGTTTATTGTTTACTTGCAATCTTTCATTTATTATACACACACTTGCACAACAAACTTTGCAAACAACTAACTTTCAGAACATTAAACCATAATGAAAATCATTTTCAATAACAATCACAGTGCTAATAGTTTTCAGAGATTTCATTTAACAGTCAGCTCTACAATAATTCCTTGATCGAACAAAAACTATGAATCAGTCATTTGCTGTTGTAAGGGACTGAAGTTTTAGAGTTGGTTGAACCTGCTAATTCGCTGTTGTCACAGTCCAACGATCCCCTTCATCAACACAACCCAGCTTACAGATAAGACCAGACAGCTAACACTTAGCCTGGAACATTATCGCCACTCTTAGCTGCTGCTGTCACACCACTTGACAAATGAGAGGCGAAGGATTCAGGTAGAACACGATTCTGATGGAGTAGGTGGTAGCTTCACAAATATCAATTCTGCACTTGATTACTAGCTGAACTTAATGAAGTTAACCACCTATTCCACACAGTTCCTTGCTGTAGCCACACACTGCCAATATTCCACTGGTTTCCTGTGTGGTGATTAATGACAAACCAACACAAAGATTCTGCGACAGAACAAGTTTGCTGAGTGGTCATTAAGAGGGCAACGCATAGACTGAGTGGTGGCGTCTAAAACTCCCTCCAAATAGAAAACAATATGCAGTTAAAACTTCAGCGATGAAAACTTACAGCGGCTGCTTGTCACATGTACTGCGACCTTCCTCAAACTAAGCATTCGCAGTCTAACTGTAAATATCCACTTCCATCGGTCCTCTCCTATGGAAATTTGTTTTTTAAATCTCCCAGACCTGGTCTTTCACAGGCATGGAAAATGTTGCAAAAGAGGGTGTACGTCCTCCAATGCCTGAAATAACTCCAGAGATAATCTCCAAAAAACACAAACTCCAAAATTCACAATTTCCAAGACGCCATTAATGCTCAACAAGCTTCCTTATATAACTCCATTTGGGCACAATTACCAATGCACAGCAAATGTGGGATAAAAGAATGTTATAATAAAATATTAATATCCCCTTATGTCTCCACAATGAAAGGGAACTTTTAATTTTTCCTTTAAACATTAGTCCCAACATTTAATAATCACTTAAGTTAAATATTTAAATTTAACTTTAGGAACTTTTAACCTAATTGCCCAATTAATTAATGGCTCATTAAATTGGCAAACCTGATGAAGAATTAAATGCACCAAAATACTGACATCCAAAGTAATTCAAATATTTCTAGCCACTAAGCCACAACTGACTTACTATAAATAGTAAGTATCTGGAAACCCTGCCACAACACGTCCGATTGGCCTGAAACTAGAATTGCCTTGGCCAAATTCCTCACTGATCCTTGTAAAGTCCTGGTTAGCCCTCAGGACCATGGCAAGATGGGCTAATGACACATCATCACATGACAGGCTAAATGGGGGACATTACGTCCTAGCTGTCTGCCTACTTTTATTTATTTTTGTTTGCTCTTTGTAATTGTTCCATTTGTCCATCTACTTTTCAATTGATTTTTAGCTACTCTTTGCTATTGTTCCAACTCTCTATCTATTTTTTACTCATTGATAGTTACCCTCTATAGTTGTTCTAGTTGTCAACTGTAGACGTCTAAAAATGGTCAACGCTTGTGGAGTCATACTTTAACATTTGCGCATTGCCTTATTTTAGGGTTCTTGTGTTGCATTAACATTTCTTCTATGTTGCACACTTGGTCTTTATCATTTGCGAGCATTGAGTCCTTCTTCTGCATTCCTCATTTTTCTCGCTTTCGAATTAGGTCTTGTCGATAGCAATCTTCAGTCATGATTTTGGTCGATCTTATCCTGTCGCATCATGGTGCGTGCTCATTTATCATCATTTTGGACATTGTCAATCCTAATCGATGATAGAATTAGGGTTTTTGTCCTCTTGTCAATCTTTCAATCATCTTTAGCTTGTTAGTAATCATTTGCGATTATCAACTTGCCAATCTCGTCATTTTGCGATCGATTTGTCATCGATCCTTGTCCTTGTCAATCTTGTCATTTTGCGATCGATTCGTCATCGATCCTTGTCCTTTTCAATCATGTCAATTTGGATCGATTAGTCATTGTTCCTCGTCAATTGGCGCCTATCAATTTGATCTCCTTGTCAATCTTGATCAATTTGTCATTGATTTTTGTCAACCAATCTCAATCATTTATCAACATTGGTCCTTTGTCAATCAGAATCATGATTGAACCTACATTAATTTCTTGTTGTCTTGACCTAATTCCTTGTCCTCTTATTTCTAGGGTTTTATGATTTGTTCATTTAATCCTTTTCTTCTTCTTTGTGGGTTAAATAAATCTATTTATTTAGTCCTAGGTCTCTTTCATGAATTAATTAATGGATGAAAACCTATTAATTAATTCACCTAATTTCTATTTCTCCTATTTTTTTTAATTTTTCTAATATTTCCCCTAATTTCATGGGAATGGCATTTCAATCTTGTCATAATTTGTCATACATCTTGCATAGCAACTTGCCATAATTTGTGCATAATTTGTCATACACCTTGCATAGAAATTGTCATACATTTGTCATAACTTTGCCATTCTTGATTTGAATTTCCTTTCAAATCTCTTCATGCTAATCTTGTCCTCTCTCCAATTTGTTTATAAATTGGATGATTTTCTTCAATGAAAGGGAGATCAATCACATTTTCGGGAATCAATCACATTTTCGAGATCAGTCACATTTCGAGTAACCTTATACTGCGAATTTCATCAACAACTTGCTTTCCACTTGCATTTTGCACTTGTAGGTGAGATCCACATCAAATTTGAAGGTGAAAGAAGAACAATGGAGCCACATGAAGGAGATATCTGCGTTGGTTTGCTTTAATTTCATTTGATTTGAATATCTTGTCTTTATGTCTTCATAAAGGGATGTTGAAGGAGATATCTGCGTTGGTTTGCTTTAATTTCATTTGATTTGAATATCTTGTCTTTATTGCTTTAATCTCCTATTGTTCTTCAATGTCTTCCAAGCCCTAAATGGATGAATGGAATTGATAAATGCTTGATAGAGGGATGTTGTAAGATGTTGAAGTCTTCAAAGATCTACTCTTTCGCTGCATATGAGGTTCCTTGAAACAAAAATCCGATCCTTTCAAATGAAGAAAGAGAGCTCTTATGTATGAAACCTTAGGTTGCAATTTCGTCTTTTGGCCGACCTAGAGATAGAATATCCCGCCAATTTCTTGGGGTTAAGCTTTATTTTATGATTTTCTTGTCCTCTCTCCAATTTGTTTATAAATTGGATGATTTTCTTCAATGAAAGGGAGATCAATCACATTTTCGGGAATCAATCACATTTTCGAGATCAGTCACATTTCGAGTAACCTTATACTGCGAATTTCATCAACAACTTGCTTTCCACTTGCATTTTGCACTTGTAGGTGAGATCCACATCAAATTTGAAGGTGAAAGAAGAACAATGGAGCCACATGAAGGAGATATCTGCGTTGGTTTGCTTTAATTTCATTTGATTTGAATATCTTGTCTTTATGTCTTCATTGATTGGATTGGGATTGCTTTCATAGCAGCTTTAGGTTTTGTGGTTGTCCTAATTGCTATTGTTTTGATGATTTTCAATTTCCTGATCTACATTTTTGGTGAACCCGACGTGAACTAACCCCTTAACCATGTTTTGAGTGCTTTTGAGCTGTTTGTAGGTGAAAAACTCAAGAAACAGGGCGACTCGGAGCTCTCTGGGCACTTCTGTGCCTTTGTTGATGGGTTTTGCGCCTGTGTTAATACTTTTGTGCCTGTGTTGATGGGTTTTGCGCCTGTGTTGAGGCATTCTGCGCCTGTGCAAGGCCAGAAACAGAGGTGAAATCAGTTGTTTTTACTTGCAAATTTGTTTGTTTTCATTTTCTTTCTTGCATTTTGGTTTTCTTTGGTGCTAATTCTCTGAGCAGCATCTTGGCGTTATGTGTGACGAAGACTAAAAATGCAACTACTAACGAATCTTATGCAGGACACGGTCAGACTCTCATTAAAACATCTTGCTTGTGATTTTTAAAGTAGTTGCACATTTCATTTCTTAAAGGTTAATGAAACACCATGCATGCTTTGTCTGTTTTTAATTTGATTGCATGTTTTAACCCTTAGAACTAGGCCTGCCTCCCGATTTGCCTGGCACTTCGCACAGGCATTGGTGAGAGGGAACGACCCAAAGTGGTGATGAGCTAAAGCCAAGCTCTTCCGAACCACTCTAAATAACTGTCGATGCAATGAAAGTTGTAGACAACGAGTGCTGGAATGGTATTGCGACGATTTATTCGCCGGATCGATACCCACCCAAACGGATGCCCTTACTAGAATCTCTTGTTTTTAGATGCCAAAATCCTTCTATCTGTTGACTCAGGCGTTGTGATACACGCATGCCGAAGACACCTCTCATGTACTCCTCAGTTAGAGATAGCAAGTTCTTGGGAAGTGATGCCCCTTGAACTCGAAGCTTGGTATGCCCGAGAAGTGAGTGCACTGTAAGGGGGAGCCAGTGCTACCAAGCGTCTAGCTATCCGGCTGAGTGTTGTATTTTATGGTTAGAGGATTCAACAGATATTGCCCTTGCGAGCCATAGGATTTGTTGTGAATGTGCTTGATTGTCTTGAGTCAAAGTCAAACAAACATTTTGTCTTCCATGATTGTCAAAAGTTAAATCAAAAACAAACTTTCAAAAGTGCTCATAATCAACTTGGGTTTTCAAAATCAACAACCTTCAATTCAAAACAAAATCCAAACAAAAGCCCAAATTTGTCCAACTATTCATCCAACATTTGAACATGGCTTGTCAAGACATTGAATATCTTTGTTTCAAAATTCATGTCACTTTAGGCTAGGTTTTGCATAGTCCAACTTAGGTCCTAGGGCATATTGTCATCTCCCTTCATTTTAGTCCTTTTCATTGCAAGCGTCCTCATTTTGCACTTAGGTTCAAAATCATTTCCCTAAGTTTGCATTTCATTGTCATATCTAAGCTAGATTTCCATTTAGGTGACATTCGTGCATTATCCTTGTCATGCTAAAATTAGGTCTTGCATAGGTTGCATTTTGCATATTCCAAGTCATTGGTCTTCCCATATCCTTATCATTGTATTGTCATCTTGTCTTGGCTTCATCTTGTCATATCATATCCTTAGATCATTTTCATGTCATATCCTAAGTCATTGTCATAATCATTGCCTTCTTGCATTTAGTCTCAAAAATTTGGTTTGTCAAACTTGAAAAATCAAAACTTTGGATGATACCCTAAGTTGTTGTTAAGGAGTCTTGACCTTGTCTAAAATTTGTCCTTTCATTAATATCATTTTTGTCAAACCTAGCTTAGTATCCAAGCATATAGGTGAGACATTGTCAATTTGTCCTATTGTCATTTGGTCCTTTGTCCTTTAAGGTCTTGACTTCATTTCAATTTCCCAAGGTTGAGTCTTTAGGTTTGCATTCCAAAAAGTTTGTCCAAATCTTGAAAAACGACAAAAAAAAAAGAATAGGTTGCATTACCATTGCTTAAGATTGCATATCATTTCCAAAAATTCTTGAAATAATAACAAAAAAATAGGTTGCACTTAGTTGCATAACATTATCAAACCATAGAAACTCAAAGGTCCAAAGCAAGGTCACATTTTCGTTGCATTTAGTTGCATCTAGTTGTCATTCCAAAAATTCAAAAAGTCCAAAAACATTAAGTTGCATTGTCATCCTTTTAGGTTGCATTTGTCAATCCCATTAGTTGCATTGCATAGTGACATGTTTGTTGAAATGAGGTCTCAACCTTCTTACGAAGCCATGTCATCACAATTGAGAAATCAATTATGTCAATCCAATCTCTGCATGTCTCAAAACTTGGATCAAACTTATCATGATGATGTAAATGTCCAAATACAAAAACTAGAGGAGAAACTAGCTCAAGAAAAGGAGATTTTGGAACAAAAAGTGAAAAACATTGAGAAGAATAGATCACAAATGTCCAAAATGTTTAAAAAATTTCCAGGTCGAAATCCAAATATTGAGCCAATTGACGTAAGATCTCTTATCGAACAATCAAACATACCAGATCTCCTCTCACAAATAGAGATGATGAAACAATTTCAAGAAAAGAGACAACAACATTATGTGCCTTCACAACAAGAACGAGAAGGTGTTTACTATCAATCACATTTTCAACCATCACAACCAATTGTTCAACAGTTCCAACATTTCCAACAGACACAACCAATGGTCCAACATATACAACCAACACAACCAATGGTCCAATTTCAACAATATGTCCAACCAACTGTTAATTATCGACAACAAACTCAGTATCAACAACTACAATCACAAATTCAAAAACAAAACTTGCAGCACACACCAACCCAAGTTTCAAACATGTCAGAACAATTGAACCAAGTCCAATATCAAAACATGACATCAAACCAGAACCAACTCCTTTCCAAACAAGTTCAAATTCCAGATACAACTATGTCAAAACCTCGAAAGAAAGGTGGCTTTATTGCAAGGATCTTAAGGAAATTACCAAGTGAGTTCTTTGAGGAAGATCAAGATAATACACTTATGTCTAGCAATGCCTCATCTCCCCACAAATAAATTGACTCTCCAGTGGCATCTATCCCTACACCTTTAGAAGTTTCACAAGAACCTTCCATATTGTCCTCATCAAATAATACACCCAAGGATGAAATTATCCAAGGGCTATCCATAATTGATTGCCAAGATAATCCAATTCATGATGCACATCCTTGTCATGTTTCAGAAATACAAGACCCAATGCCACCATGCACTTTATTGCTATTACCTGTTTTAGAGGACCCCATTCGAAGTCCTTCTTCCTCATGTTCAAGCATTGATTCCTTGCCAAAATCCATCACAAATGTTCAAAGTGCATTTCCTTCATGCCAAAACATTGATTCCTTGTCAGAATCCCCCATGCATATCCAAAGTCCAACCTCATGTCAAGAGGATAATTTAGAGCATGAAGAAACGTGTCTTAAAACAGATCAAGATCAAGATCTTGAAACCTTATCATCCCATCCAATTGTTGACTAGGACCCCATCTTCCCAGACACTCATGACGATTCCCCTATTCTTGTCCATCCTATCCAAAGTCCTATTGACACTCCATTCCCCGAGCAAGATCAAGATATCCTAGTCCATCCAATCCCAAACGATCCCCTTCCATTTCATGAAAAAAATGTCCTTTCAAATCCCATTGGCATTCCACTTCCTAAGAAATATCAAGATATCCTTTCCATCCTTTCCGATGATCCCATTAAAAGTTAAGAGCAAAGCACCTTTAAAGAGGATTTCAATGATCTTCCTCCTTGTCAAGATCAAATTATTCCTTTAAATCCTCCACAAGATCTTTTTGTTCCTTCATCTCCTTGTCTTAATGCTCCATATACACTCCAAGATCGCATTTCTTTTGATGATCCCATTATTTCTCCCATTCCATCTCTTGAAGAGCCTGTCATTGAACCATGTCCACTACACAATCCTAGTCCCCCTCATGATCCTAATCCCCCTCATGATTTTAATGTGTCAGTGCAAGATGTTTATGAACCCTCGACATGCATAATGGGTTCTTCCACTTTGGTGCAATCCGATCCACTTCATGATCTCATTATTTCTCTCATATCATATCCACCTCATAATGGACTCGCGTCTTCTTCCCAAAGAAAAGAGTATCCTACAACTCAAGATATTCATAAAGGCAAAGGAGTAGACCTTCATGAGAAAGAACCCTTCCATATCAAAGAAGATCTTAAGGGTCATGTCTACACAACTCACTCTCAAGACGTTGGTATCCCTCCATCAAAATCAAAACATACACCTTCTCCATCATACTTTCCATCCATCTTAGGTCCTTATATCCCTTTGTCCTTTTAGCAAGGTCAGCAAAGGCACACATCCTTGAGTAAATTTCATCAGTCCAAAAGAACTCCATTTCATTCATATCCATCCATGCATTCCTTTCCCCCTCCAAGCAATTTGGATGCCAAGTATAAAAGTCATAAGTCTAGCAATCCACATGTATTCAAGGATCAACATGTCCAATATAATCGACATGTCAAAACAAAGAACAATATGATCTATAAAGAAAAAGAAATGTCCAAAAGGCCACAAAGGCCCATTTCTCAAAAACAAAAGTTAAAATCTATATGGGTTCCTAAATCCCTTGTGCAAGTAATGCACTCCAAGGAACCACAAAAGCATGAAAAATCAAAAACCATGTGGATCCCTAAGCGGCTCCTTGAAGCACAAAAGCCTAAAGAAACATCAAAATTGGCATCTAAAATTGCTATTCCTCCATCCAAACCTTCCAAGTCTATTCCTCCACCACCTTCTTCATCCGTTTTGGGCCCTTATGTCCCAAAATCCATAGCCTTTCCTTCGTCAAAATCTCAATATCCAAAATACATTTTTCCTCCATCAGTCCATCACCCCTCAAGGTGTGTGCCAATGTTGATCTTGCCTTCATTGCCATCCACTGGAGCCCAATTCTTCCAATACCCTATCCATTATCCAATGCATATTTTCCATCCTCCCATCCCTCTGGTCCAATCCTTTGCATAAATCCTAGCCTTAATTTCATCTCTTTTTCCATGTCCTTATCCTACCAACGTCTTTGAGCATACTTTTAAAGGTCATGGTCCATTTTTTTTAAGGCTACTATCCAAACAAAAAGATGCTTGAGTCCTCCTTCCATCCCCTATCATGTGTCCATCTTCTATTGAAAAAGTCAAAATACAAAAAAAAAAAAGTGAAAAAAAAAAAGAAAAAAAGAAAAAAGTAAAGCAAAAATAATTCGTCCATTGGTGAAAACCTGGCAAACAGGCGCCTTGGGCAAGTACCATGATGAAAACCTGGCAAACAGGCGTCATGCGTAATCTATGAACTTCTTGCATACCACACTTGGGGGCAGGTTTCCTCCTTCATATCCTATTGTCCTTCATTATCCTATCATACCATGTCATACTCCTCCATTATCCTATTGTCCCTTAGGTCCATTTCCTCTTTCCACCTTTGATCTTGACAAGGTTGAGGATCTTCATGAGCATCATGCATCTTGTTTGCAGCTTTTAGTCCATCATAGCTTTTGGTCATTTATCCATTTGCTTATTACAACCTTTCATCCATATTCCCTAGCTTATTGCAACTTTCTGCGACTATCCCTTAGCCAATCCCGACCTTCAGTCCATGTCCCTTATCCATTCTTGGTCTTGCTTATCCTATCCATATCTTATCACTATCCATACACTCTTTCTGTCCCTTGATTTTGATCTGACATAAGCACGTGAAATGCAAAACATATTTTTCAAAAACCTCTTGACATGTCCCTCATGCCATGTCACTACTTTACATTGTCATATCCAGTCTCTTGTCCCATCACGCCATAGCCCTTGAAAATTGTATCTGTATTGTCTCCATAATAAAAGGCTTTTGTCTTCCCTCTATCCACCAACATTTCAGAAAGCCTATTTATTCACCTGTCATATTCCTTGCGTTGCTAGACACTGGGGGCAAAATCATAAAAATTGAAAAATGTCCTGAAATAATAAAAAAAAATTGAAAAAAAATCCTGAAAACATTCAAAAACATCAAAAAAAATCATGTGTTCATTTTCAGCTAAAATGTCAAAATCCCTAAAAATCTTAAAATGTCCTGAAAAAATCCCTAAAAATCAAACAATGTCCTGAAAAAATCCCTAAAAATCAAATAATGTCCTAAAAAAACCCCTAAAAAGTTAAATAAAGTCCTGAAAAAAGAACAAAAAAAATTAAAAACTTGAAATTCCTACAAAGTGAAAAACATCAAAATCCAAAAACAATTTTTTTGACATTTTGCATTTTGTCAGTAAATGGTCCCCTTTGTGCATAGACAGATCATTGAGCATACATCCAACGACAATCAATCAAACATTGTGCTTCAATGAAATCATGCATTAATAGATGAACTGCTCGACCAAGCGAGCATTCAACCTGATCACAGTTGTCACATCAATCCAAATAGCATCAACATTACCATTGGTCGTTGTCAACATTATCATGGGTCTTATACAGGGTGTGGCATACTCGAAACTAGACTATGTCCTGTCTTCGACGGGGTACCGCATTCCCTAAAACCAGAAAGCATGATCATTCTTGTTTTCCACTTTTGACAATGATGATCAGACTGTTTGTTTGACTTGGTTGAATTTGTGCGTCTTATCTTTTTACTGATTTATCTTTGGCTTCGATCATGTTCCTATGTTGCTCGATGATGTCACTGAGTGATTTAGAGTGACCGGGATGGTTCATGGTCCCTTTCCTTTTTTTTGTTGTGTTTGTTGTTTCTGGAATGTTTGTCACAAACTGGGGCAACTATATCATTGGGTGTCTGTGATAAGTACGTTCGCTTTGTGAACGCCGCACATACCTTGACCCTTGGTGTATGCACCCTAGGATGCTTCACTCATTCCTTGTGTGCGATGTGTCTGTCTTTTGCAAAAAGGGTTGCGTTCCAGCTCTGGCCTTCAATGCCATGATGCTCTGCATCCGCTTTGCTACAATAAATAAAGGTTCTCACCTACTTATGTGCATTTGTGAAAGCAAATTTTTCTTCATCTCTAACTGTCCTTTGTCTAATTTCTGCTTACTAACATTTCTTCCGTCAGTCTTGGCAGTCCGTTCGAACCGATCATTTTCTGTCATTTTTATTGATCACTTGGCCTCTTTTTTGGATTTTTCCGGCCAATTCCTCGAGGGGGCATGCATATGTCATTGTTATTGTCTGGGGCATTTTCATTATTGTTCTTTGAAACAATGCTTAGAATCGCATTGTCTCAAAGAGGGGCAAAATGTAGACGTCTAAAAATGGTCAACGCTTGTGGAGTCATACTTTAACATTTGCGCATTGCCTTATTTTAGGGTTCTTGTGTTGCATTAACATTTCTTCTATGTTGCGCACTTGGTCTTTATCATTTGCGAGCATCGAGTCCTTCTGCATTCCTCATTTTTCTCGCTTTCGAATTAGGTCTTGTCGATAGCAATCTTCAGTCATGATTTTGGTCGATCTTATCCTGTCGCATCATGGTGCGTGCTCATTTATCATCTTTTTGGACATTGTCAATCCTAATCGATGATAGAATTAAGGTTTTGTCCTCTTGTCAATCTTTCAATCATCTTTAGCTTGTTAGTAATCATTTGCAATTATCAACTTGTCAATCTCGTCATTTTGCGATTGATTTGTCATCGATCTTTGTCCTTGTCAATCTTGTCATTTTGCGATCGATTCATCATCGATCCTTGTCCTTTTCAATCATGTCAATTTGAATCGATTAGTCATTGTTCCTTGTCAATTGGCGCCTATCAATTTGATCTCCTTGTCAATATTGATCAATTTGTCATTGATTTTTGTCAACAATCTCAATCATTTATCAACATTGGTCCTTTGTCAATCAGAATCATGATCGAACCTACATTAATTTCTTGTTGTCTTGACCTAATTCCTTGCCCTCTTATTTCTAGGGTTTTATGATTTGTTCATTTAATCTTTTACCGGTTGTGACACCGAAGACACATTTCTTTGGGTTGAGTCTGAGCTTGTAGGTTTCCATTCGATCAAAGATTGGGCCAAGGATGGCTAGATGACTATCTCTTGTGACGGATTTGCATAATAGGTCATCAACATAGTCTTCCATCAAAGTATGCATAAAATAATGGAAAATTGTTGTCATAGCTCTTTGATATGTTGCTCCAGCATTTTTAAGGCCAAAAGGCATCACATTGCAACAGTAGGTACCCCAAGCACATGTGAATGCAGTCTTATGTTGATCTTCGGGAGCAATGTGAATTTGATTATATCCGGAAAAACCATCCATCAATGATAGCATCTCATATCCAGCAGTCATGTCAACTATGATGTCTATATTCGGCAGTGGAAAGTCATCTTTAGGGCATGCTTTATTGAGATCCCTAAAATCCGTACAAATTCTGATGCCCCCAGTTACTTTGCTAACTGGTACCAAATTTGAAATCCAATCTGCATAATCAATTGGTCTGATAAAGCCCACATCTAATAATTTTTTGAGTTCTACTTTGACTAAGAGAGCCACCTGGGGATGCATCTTTCTGAGTTTTTGTTTGACGGGCTTGGCATCTGATTTTAATGGCAAGTGATGAAGGACTAATTCTGGATCAAGACCGGGCATATCTGCATAAGACCATGCAAAACTGATCTTCTTCTCAAGAAAGAAATTGACAAAATCTATCTTTTCTTGTTTTGATAGAGAAGCAGCGACATGAATGACCTTAGGGTTGTCAGGTGTACCCAAATTTATCTCTTCGGTCATTTCCACAAGCAATGTTGATTTATCTTGACTTGACGAGGGTATGTCCAATCTTCCACCTTTGGGCGCCTCAGAGAGGTTTTCACCCGCAGGTACGTCTTGTATTTTTACTTTTCCATGGTCAGAGAGTGCCTTACGGTTTTCACTCAAAGACCCATTCTTTTGATTTTTTACTTTTTCTTTTTCTTTTTCATTTTTATGACTAGAAGATGGAGTTGACCCAAAATATGTTGTGGAATCTAAATCAATAGCAAACCCCGCCTTATGATCGCCTCGTGGTATGCCTTCCCGTAGTCCAAGGAATTCTGCAATTGCTTCGTCATTTTGAAAACAATCCAATTTGATTGGTTTTTGTTGGTCATGTTGGATAAGCTGTGGATAGACAAGGGGTATGTCATCATCGGTTTCAAGGAGAGTTAGGGCCGAGATGGTAAGGATAAGAATGTCTGTGGTATCACTGTCTGAACTGCTCGTATCTGATTCGGAGCTTGGGTCCCAGAATGACTCTATCCAAGCATTAGGACACGTTTTGAGAGGGGAAGTTATTTCATGTTTGTCTTCCATGGGCAAATCATCAGGGTCAAGGAAAACATTGTCAAGGGCATAGGAGCTAGAAGAAAAAGAACTCCACTCACATTCATTGGAATCAGTTTCAGGTTGGATATCCTCAGGTGTTGTTTCATCATCAGAGTCACGCCCCTTTCCACACGTGGTCACTTTGGTAGACGAGGTTCCAATTCACAATGGTACAAAACCTAACCATAAAGTTGGATGTCGGATCTTAGGTATAATAGGTTCTAGTCTTCCTTTCTTGTCAGGGCCCAAACTACTGCAGCCATCATATCCCTTTTTCTGCAGTATAGTAAACCCTTTTCCATACCGCTCCACTGGCAACTTGACAGGTGGTGTATCAGTTTGATCCTTATAAAGCCAATCTATTACATCATCATCCGAAATTTTCTTGTTAAGTTCACCCCATTTTGTAAATGTAGTGGGGGGCTGATATTGAATGACTATCTTAGGTTCCTTTTGCAACAAATGTGGTTTACCATGTGATTTTGGAGATATTGGTAAATTCCCAATGACGAATGTTTGAGCCATTGAATACTCTCCGCATCCTTGGTCCTGTATCTTCAATTTTCCTTTGACAACATCTAACAATTCATTAGGATCCACATAATTATGTAAGTGGGCCTCTTTATTGACTGGGACTTGTTGCTGCGGGGAATTCTTTAGATTAGCACAAAATTGAAATGGATTACGATCTCCTGGAATTGTTATCTCAGTCCCATTGTAAGGATATTTTAAACACTGATGATAAGTAGATGGAACTGCTTTCATTGCATGGATCCACGGACGGCCAAGAATCATATTGTAAGGGAGATCGAGGTCTAGGACCTACAGGAAAGTGTTTTCTGTCACTGGACCGACTCTGATAGGCAATGAAATTACCCCTTTAGATGGGCGCTCAGCATCATCATATGCTTTGATTGTTATTCTTCTGGAAGAATCAATGTCATTTTCTGTATAACCAAGACGAATGACCAATCTCAAGGTACAGATGTTAAGACCTGCTCCACCATCTATCAAGACTCGTCGGATCTTGCAATTATGGACAAAGACTTCAAGATGTAAAGGATCATTATGAGGGAGCTTATCAAGAGAAATATCGTTATCAGAAAAGGCGACATGTTGGGAAACAGCTAGATGTCCAATTCGGGCTTGAAACTGGTCAACATCAATGTCTGTCGGGACAGTGGACTCAGTTAAAGTTTTATCTAGGATTGCGTGATGCATAGGGGACATTTTGAACAACTCAAGAATTGATATTTGTGCAAGTGTCTTACCCAGATGATCTAGGAGATTATACTGAGTCGTAGGATTTGATTTGGGAGGAATTACAGGAGCTCCTTTCAAGACTATTTTGGATCGACGAGTGGTGACTGCGCAAGAAGGATCTTGTCCCTTTAATCTTATGGTGGAAACATACTCATTTGACGCTCAAAAACAATTGATGACATTGTTATAACCATTATTTGCATAATTGAGATTCGTTGTTTGGGTAGAATTTGAAGAAGATGCTTTACCCTTGTCATGATCAAGCAAAGGAGTTTTGAAAATTGTATGATCAGTGTTAGAGGTCGCGTTGGGCGGGTCTACCTCAATTACTCCTTGATCTAACAAGTCTTGAATCATATGTTTCAATTAAAAACACGATGCGGTTTTATGTCCTTTTGACCGATGGTATTCACAATATGCATTATCATTCCACCAATGCGGCTTTACCAATGGTTCTTCCTTGACATCGGGTAACTTGATAATATTTGCTTGTATTAATTGTTTCATTACTGACTCAATAGGCTCTCCCAATGGCGTAAACTGTTGAGGAGGGCCATCGCTTGATCTGAAAGGTTTTCGTTGTTGGTTTTGTTGCTGACCTTGTTGTTGATTATATTGTTGGTATTGCGGCTGTTGAGTAACATTGCTTGCTTGTGTTTGATTTTGGTGCATAGCCGACATATTAGGAGCACTCAATTGCTTTATCGTGAACGTGGGTTGATTTGCATTTACTGCTCTTGCATCGACAACTCCATCATTAGTGACATTCTTGTTTTTGTACCAAAATCTATTTTTCTCCCCTGAAGTGTTTGTGTTATCACTGTCTTTGTTGAGTTTAATGAGTCCCTTAGCTACAAGAGAAGTTTCAATGTTCATCCCTTTCTTAATGAGCTTCTCAATGGTACTAGGACTTTTCAATTTGAGCTCATACATCATTTCTGGGACCAAATTTTGAATAAATAAGTTCACTTGTTGTTCTTCAGGTATATCTAGGGAAGAACGACTATACAAGCTTCGCCATCTTTGCAAGAAAGTCACTAATGGTTCACCTTGCTTTTGCTTGGTGTTACATAAATTTGACATGGTCACTTCACTGTCAATGTTGAATGCGAAGTGGGATATAAACTTTTGAGCCAATTCCGACCATGTCTTTATGTTCCCTGACAAATGCGAATACCAATCCATGGCTTGTCCTGTGAGACTTCGTGCGAATAAGCGCATCAAATATGTTTCCTCATAGCTCACTTCAGTACATGCTGCGAAAAATGCTTGAATATGGTCTTTTGGATTGCCGTTCCCTTTATATTTCTTAGAATTAGGTGCCTCAAAATGCTTAGGAAAGGGAGGCATGTACAAGCTCTTGTCAAATGGATTAGGACACAAATCTTGATCTGTATATAATTTCTTTGTCCCTTTGGTTTCCAATGCATCAACTTGTCGTTGCAACTTCTCAAGCTGTTGTGCAAATGTGTCAGGTAGCGAACATTTTGGAAGTTCACCATTCACTCTTGGGTGTACTCTTTGTCGATACATCCTGCTCTCCATTGGCTGTTGATGCTCAGAAATTGCTGTCTTTAGTGTCTCTGGCATATAAAGTTCTTGATACAGCTCTTGTTGCTGTGGTTGTGCCATGCCTTGACATTGACCCTTTTGCTGTGCTTCTTGTGGTGGGATCATCATTTGTAGCCTAGGTTGATATTGCAGTTGAGGGTGTTGTTGATATTGCATGGACATCAGTTGTGGTTGTGATGTATGATAACTTGTTTTGCCTGGCCCATATTGAGGCACATGTTGTTGTTGATGCTGACGAATCGGAATTTGTTGACTTTGTGTCAACTGTTGTTGTCCTGATGTAAATCCCATCATTTGCAAAAAACTTTGTTTGGGAGGTTTCTGTTGTTTCTCCTTGAGATGGGGGATGGCACTTGCATTGACTTGCTGTGTTGTTTGTCCAATCCATTGTGGTGGTTGCAAGTTTGAATTAACTTGTAATGGTGCAGAAGACACTGCAACGTGTTGTTGAATGCGATATTGTTGTTGTTGTGCATTGCTTGTTTGCGCATTCAATTGTGCCTTTTGTGCATTCCTCAATTGTCGCAACATTTGTTGTTGGTGCACACCACTATTTGCGGCTCTTTGTGTTGCCACTATCGAAGGTTCTGTCACAATATTTTGTATAACGGGTACTTGAGTATTTGCCAAACATATTGAACTTGATGGGACATATAAACTTTGTTGCATTGGAGGATTGTTTTGAACATTCGTAAGATCAGGCATTCCAGTCGTAAAGCTTTCTTGCATCTTAGATTTTGATCCACTTGTAATTATTCGAGGAATCGTTTCTTGTTGAGGGACAGTTGTCAACATTTGTGTGGCCATCATTTGATCTTGTGCTAAAGGGGTTGTATTAAATAATGGATTGTTTATTGTTTCGAATGGTGACCTTTGTGGAATAGTCACTGTCAACGTTTTTGAAGCACGTTTACTCATCAAGGTGTGTTGAGGTTCTTGTTGCACATTTTCTTCGTTTGGATGTGGAGAGAAACTTAACAGCTCACTGCCTTGTTGTTTTTGCACATTAATTTGCTCATTTGAGGAGGTCACATTACTCATCATATCAAGATATTTTTGTGGAAACATCTTAAAGACTTTGTTCAAGAATTTATCCATCTTTTTTGTCAACTTCGGATCTTTAGGAACATATCAATATCATCGGAAGCATCGGAATCTGATGAAGAATCTGGTAAAACATTTGGATTTATTTCTTGTTGAATGCCTTGATCTGACCCAAATTGTTGTGAAAGAGTTTGTTCCTCATGTAATGTTTGAATTTCATGTTGCAGGTTCGGTTGATTCCAGTCAAAGGGTGCATTTTCCCTTGGTGTTGGTGGAACACTCCCATATCCCGGTTTCATGGGTACGAACACTGGCTCATATAATGGAGGTGGTCCAAGTTGAACCATTCCATATGGTGGTAATGATGTGTTTGACGAACCTTCAGTCTGTAATGATTGACTAGGTTTAAACTGTGAGTTTGATACGTTGTCAATGGGTTGATATGTTGGTTCGCCCATCTTCTTAGATTTTGACCTTGTTTCAACAGG
Organism: Cryptomeria japonica; assembly: GCF_030272615.1. Classification (NCBI taxonomy): domain Eukaryota; kingdom Viridiplantae; phylum Streptophyta; class Pinopsida; order Cupressales; family Cupressaceae; genus Cryptomeria; species Cryptomeria japonica. Next base: position 554,192,224 of record NC_081409.1, on the reverse strand, counting down.
CATGTCACTATGCAAATGCAATATTTTTTGGGGATTTTTTTTTTTTTTTTGATTTTAAAAGGATGATGTATGATATGCAACTAAATGCAACCTAAATAAATGAAAATGCAATCTATGGCAAGAATGCAACCTATGTTTTTGTTGTTTTTCAAGATTTGGACAAACTTTTTGGAATGCAAACCTAAAGACTCAACCTTGGGAAGTTGAAATGAAGCCAAGACCTTAAAGGACAAAGGACCAAATGACAATAGGACAAATTGACAATGTCTCACCTATATGCTTGGATACTAAGCTAGGTTTGACAAAAATGATATTAATGAAAGGACAAATTTAGACAAGGTCAAGACTCCCTAACAACAACTTAGGGTATCATCCAAAGTTTTGATTTTTTAAGTTTGACAAACCAAATTTTTGAGACTAAATGCAAGAAGGCAATGATTATGACAATGACTTAGGATATGACATGAAAATGATCTAAGGATAATGATATGAGAAGATGAAGCGAAGACAAGATGACAATACAATGATAAGGATATGCGAAGACCAATGACTTGGAATATGCAAAATGCAACCTATGCAAGACCTAATTTTAGCATGACAAGGATAATGCACGAATGTCACCTAAATGGAAATCTAGCTTGGATATGACAATGAAATGCAAACTTAGGGAAATGATTTTGAACCTAAGTGCAAAATGAGGATGCGTGCAATGAAAAAGGACTAAAATGAAGGGAGATGACAATATGCCCTAGGACCTAAGTTGGACTATGCAAAACCTAGCCTAAAGTGACATGAATTTTGAAACAAAGATATTCAATGTTTTGACAAGCCATGTTCAAATGTTGGCTGAATACTTGGACAAATTTGGACTTTTGCTTGGATTTTGTTTTGAATTGAAGGTTGTTGATTTTGAAAACCCAAGTTGATTATGAGCACTTTTTGAAAGTTTGTTTTTGATTTAAACTTTGACAATCACGGAAGACAAAATATTTGTTTGACTTTGACTCAAGACAATCAAGCACATTCACAACAAATCGTATGGCTGGCAAGGGCAATATCTGTGGAATCCTCTAACCATAAAATACAACACTCAGCCGGATAGCTAGACGCTTGGTAGCACTGGCTCCCCCTTACAGTGCACTCACTTCTTGGGCATACCAAGCTTCGAGTTCAAGGGGCATCACTTCCCAAGAACTTGCTATCTCAAACTGAGGAGTACATGAGAGATGTCTTCGGCATGCACGTATCACAACGCCTGAGCCAACAGATAGAAGGATTTTGGCATCTAAAAACAAGAGATTCTAGTAAGGGCATCCGTTCGGGTGGGTATTGATCCGGTGAATAAATCGTCGCAATACCATTCCAGCACCCGTTGTCTACAACTTTCGTTGCATCCACAGTTATTTAGAGTGGTTCGGAAGAACTTGGCTTTAGCCCGTCACCACTTTGGGTCGTTCCCTCTCACCAATGCCTGTGCGAAGTGCCAGGCAAATCGGGAGGCAGGCCTAGTTCTCAGGGTTAAAACATACAATCAAATTAAAAACAGACAAAGCATGCATGGTGTTCGTTAACCTTTAAGAAATGAAATGTGCAACTACTTTAAAAATCGCAAGCAAGATGTTTTAATAGAAGTCTTTGACCGCGTCCTGCATAAGATTCGTTAGTAGTTGCATTTTTAGTCTTCGTCACACGTAACGCCAAGATGCTGCACAGAGAATTAGTACCAAAGAAAAACCAGAATGCAAGAAAGAGAATGAAAAACAGACTTGCAAGTAAAAACAACTGATTTCCCCTTTGTTTCTATCCTTACACAAGCGCAGAATGCCTCAACACAGGCGCAGGTCTCATCAACACAGGCGCAGAACCCTTCTACACAGGCGCAGAAGTGCCCAGAAAGCTCCGAGTCGCCCTGTTTCTTGAGTTTTTCACCTGCTGTTGATGAGACCTGCGCCTGTGTTTTGGCATTCTACGCCTGTGTAAGGACAGAAACAGAGGTGAAATCAGTTGTTTTTACTTGCAAGTTTGTTTGTTTTTCATTCTCTTTCTTGCATTCTGGTTTTTCATTGGTACTAATTCTCTGTGCAGCATCTTGGCATTACGTGTGACGAAGACTAAAAATGCAACTACTAACGAATCTTATGCAGGACAGGGTCAAAGACTTCTATTAAAACATCTTGCTTGCGATTTTTAAAGTAGTTGCACATTTCATTTCTTAAAGGTTAACGAACACCATGCATGCTTTGTCTGTTTTTAATTTGATTGTATGTTTTAACCCTTAGAACTGGGCCTGCCTCCCGATTTGCCTGGCACTTCGCACAGGCATTGGTGAGAGGGAACGACCCAAAGTGGTGACGAGCTAAAGCCAAGCTCTTCCGAACCACTCTAAATAACTGTGGATGCAACGAAAGTTGTAGACAACGAGTGCCAGAATGGTATTGCGACGATTTATTCACCGGATCAATACCCACCCGAATGGATGCCCTTACTAGAATCTCTTGTTTTTAGATGCCAAAATCCTTCTATCTGTTGGTTCAGGCTTTGTGATACGTGCATGCCGAAGACACCTCTCATGTACTCCTCAGTTTGAGATAGCAAGTTCTTGGGAAGTGATGCCCCTTGAACTCGAAGCTTGGTATGCCCGAGAAGTGAGTGCACTGTAAGGGGGAGCCAGTGCTACCAAGCGTCTAGCTATCCGGCTGAGTGTTGTATTTTATGGTTAGAGGATTCAACAGATATTGCCCTTGCTAGCCATAGGATTTGTTGTGAATGTGCTTGATTGTCTTGAGTCAAAGTCAAACAAATATTTTGTCTTCCATGATTGTCAAAGGTTAAATCAAAAACAAACTTTCAAAAAGTGCTCATAATCAACTTGGGTTTTCAAAATCAACAACCTTCAATTCAAAACAAAATCCAAGCAAAAGTCCAAATTTGTCCAAGTATTCATCCAACATTTGAACATGGCTTGTCAAAACATTGAATATCCTTGTTTCAAAATTCATGTCACTTAATTCAAAACAAAATCCAAGCAAAAGTCCAAATTTGTCCAAGTATTCAGCCAACATTTGAACATGGCTTGTCAAAACATTGAATATCTTTGTTTCAAAATTCATGTCACTTTAGGCTAGGTTTTGCATAGTCCAACTTAGGTCCTAGGGCATATTGTCATCTCCCTTCATTTTAGTCCTTTTTCATTGCACGCGTCCTCATTTTGCACTTAGGTTCAAAATCATTTCCCTAAGTTTGCATTTCATTGTCATATCCAAGCTAGATTTCCATTTAGGTGACATTCATGCATTATCCTTGTCATGCTAAAATTAGGTCTTCCATAGGTTGCATTTTGCATATTCCAAGTCATTGGTCTTCGCATATCCTTATCATTGTATTGTCATCTTGTCTTCGCTTCATCTTGTCATATCATTATCCTTAGATCATTTTCATGTCATATCCTAAGTCATTGTCATAATCATTGCCTTCTTGCATTTTGTCTCAAAAATTTGGTTTGTCAAACATAAAAAATCAAAACTTTGGATGATACCCTAAGTTGTTGTTAGGAAGTCTTGACCTTGTCTAAATTTGTCCTTTCATTAATATCATTTTTGTCAAACCTAGCTTAGTATCCAAGCATATAGGTGAGACATTGTCAATTTGTCCTATTGTCATTTGGTCCTTTGTCCTTTAAGGTCTTGGCTTCATTTCAACTTCCCAAGGTTGAGTCTTTAGGTTTGCAATCCAAAAAGTTTGTCCAAATCTTGAAAAACAACAAAAACATAGGTTGCATTCTTGCCATAGATTGCATTTTCATTTATTTAGGTTGCATTTAGTTGCATATCATACATCATCCTTTTAAAATCAAAAAAGAAAAAAAAATCCCCAAAAAATATTGCATTTGCATAGTGACATGCCTGTTGAAACAAGGTCAAAATCTAAGAAGATGGGCGAACCAACATATCAACCCATTGACAACGTATCAAACTCACAGTTTCAACCTAGTCAATCATTACAAACTGAAGGTTCGTCAAACACATCATTACCACCATGTGGAATGGTTCAACTTGGACCACCTCCATTATATGAGCCAGTGTTCGTACCCATGAAACCGGGATATGGGAGTTTTCCACCAACACCAAGGGAAAATGCACCCTTTGACTGGAATCAACCGAACCTGCAACATGAAATTCAAACATTACATGAGGAACAAACTCTTTCACAACGATTTGGGTCAGATCAAGGCATTCAACAAGAAATAAATCCAAATGTTTTACCAGATTCTTCATCAGATTCTGATGTTTCCAATGATATTGATATGTTCCTTAAAGATCCTAAGTTGACAAAAAAGATGGATAAATTCTTGAACAAAGTCTTTAAGATGTTTCCACAAAAATATCTTGATATGATGAGTAATGTGACCTCCTCAAATGAGCAAATTAATGTTCAAAAACAACAAGGCGGTGAGCTGTTAAGTTTCTCTCCACATCCAAACGAAGAAAATGTGCAACAAGAACCTCAACACACCTTGATGAGTAAACGTGCTTCAAAAACGTTGACAGTGACTATTCCACAAAAGTCACCATTCGAAACAATAAACAATCCATTATTTAATACAACCCCTTTAGCACAAGATCAAATGATGGCCACACAAATGTTGACAACTGTCCCTCAACAAGAAACGATTCCTCGAATAATTACAAGTGGATCAAAATCTAAGATGCAAGAAAGCTTTACGACTGGAATCCCTGATCTTACGAATGTTCAAAACAATCCTCCAATGCAACAAAGTTTATATGTCCCATCAAGTTCAATATGTTTGGCAAATACTCAAGTACCCGTTATACAAAATATTGTAACAGAACCTTCGATAGTGGCAACACAAAGAGCCGCAAATAGTGGTGTGCACCAACAACAAATGTTGCAAGAATTGAGGAATGCACAAAAGGCACAATTCAATGCGCAAACAAGCAATGCACAACAACAACAATATCGCATTCAACAACACGTTGCAGTGTCTTTTGCACCATTACAAGTTAATTCAAACTTGCAACCACCACAATGGATTGGACAAACAACACAGCAAGTCAATGCAAGTGCCATCCCCCATCTCAAGGAGAAACAACAGAAACCTCCCAAACAAAGTTTTTTGCAAATGATGGGATTTACATCAGGACAACAACAGTTGACACAAAGTCAGCAAATTCCGATTCGTCAGCATCAACAACAACATGTGCCTCAATATGGGCCAGGCAAAACAAGTTATCATACATCACAACCACAACTGATGTCCATGCAATATCAACAACACCCTCAACTGCAATATCAACCTAGGCTACAAATGATGATCCCACCACAAGAAGCACAGCAAAAGGGTCAATGTCAAGGCATGGCACAACCACAGCAACAAGAGCTGTATCAAGAACTTTATATGCCAGAGACACCAAAGACAGCAATTTCTGAGCATCAACAGCCAATGGAGAGTAGGATGTATCGACAAAGAGTACACCCAAGAGTGAATGGTGAACTTCCAAAATGTTCGCTACCTGACACATTTGCACAACAGCTTGAGAAGTTGCAAGGACAAGTCGACGCATTGGAAACCAAAGGGACAAAGAAATTATATACAGATCAAGATTTGTGTCCTAATCCATTTGACAAGAGCTTGTACATGCCTCCCTTTCCTAAGCATTTTGAGGCACCGAATTCTGAGAAATATAAAGGGAACGGCAATCCAAAAGACCATATTCAAGCATTTTTCGCAGCATGTACTGAAGTGAGCTATGAGGAAACATATTTGATGCGCTTATTCGCACGAAGTCTCACAGGACAAGCCATGGATTGGTATTCGCATTTGTCAGGGAACATAAAGACATGGTCGGAATTGGCTCAAAAGTTTATATCCCACTTCGCATTCAACATTGATAGTGAAGTGACCATGTCAAATTTATGTAACACCAAGCAAAAGCAAGGTGAAGCATTAGTGACTTTCTTGCAAAGATGGCGAAGCTTGTACAGTCGTTCTTCCCTAGATATACCTGAAGAACAACAAGTGAACTTATTTATTCAAAATTTGGTCCCAGAAATGATGTATGAGCTCAAATTGAAAAGTCCTAGTACCATTGAGAAGCTCATTAAGAAAGGGATAAACATTGAAACTGCTCTTGTAGCTAAGGGACTCATTAAACTCAACAAAGACAATGATAACACAAACACTTCAGGGGAGAAAAATAGATTTTGGTACAAAAACAAGAATGTCACTAATGATGGAGTTGTCGACGCAAGAGCAGTAAATGCAAATCAACCCACGTTCACGATAAAGCAATTGAGTGCTCCTAATATGTTGGCTATGCACCAAAATCAAACACAAGCAAGCAATGTTACTCAACAGCCGCAATACCAACAATATAATCAACAACAAGGTCAGCAACAAAACCAGCAACGAAAACCTTTCAGATCAAGGGATGGGCCTCCTCAACAGTTTACGCCATTGGGAGAGCCTATTGAGTCAGTAATGAAACAATTAATACAAGCAAATTTTATCAAGTTACCCGATGTCAAGGAAGAACCATTGGTAAAGCCGCATTGGTGGAATGATAATGCATATTGTGAATACCATCGATCAAAAGGACATAAAACCGCATCGTGTTTTCAATTGAAACATATGATTCAAGACTTGTTAGATCAAGGAGTAATTGAGGTAGACCCACCCAACGCGACCTCTAACATTGATCATACAATTTTCAAAACTCCTTTGCTTGATCATGACAAGGGTAAAGCATCTTCTTCAAATTCTACCCAAACAACGAATCTCAATTATGCAAATAATGGTTATAACAATGTCATCAATTGTTTTAGAGCGTCAAATGAGTATGTTTCCACCATAAGATTAAAGGGACAAGATCCTTCTTGCGCAGTCACCACTCGTCGATCCAAAATAGTCTTGAAAGGAGCTCCTGCAATTCCTCCCAAATCAAATCCTACGACTCAGTATAATCTCCTAGATCATCTGGGGAAGAGACCTGCACAAATATCAATTCTTGAGTTGTTGAAAATGTCCCCTATGTATTGTGCAATCCTAGATAAAGCTTTAACTGAGTCCACTGTCCCGACAGACATTGATGTTGACCAGTTTCAAGCCCGAATTGGACATCTAGCTGTTTCCCAACATGTCGCCTTTTCTGATAACGATATTTCTCTTGATAAGCTCCCTCATAATGATCCTTTACATCTTGAAGTCTTTGTCCATAATTGCAAGATCCGACGAGTCTTGATAGATGGCGGAGCAGGTCTTAACATTTGTACTTTGAGAGTGGTCATTCGTCTTGGTTATACAGAAAATGACATTGATTCTTCCAGAAGAATAACAATCAAAGCATATGATGATGCTGAGCACCCATCTAAAGGGGTAATTTCATTGCCTATCAGAGTCGGTCCAGTGACAGAAAACACTTTCCTGTAGGTCCTAGACCTCGATCTCCCTTACAGTATGATTCTTGGCCATCCGTGGATCCACGCAATGAAAGCAGTTCCATCTACTTATCATCAGTGTTTAAAATATCCTTACAATGGGACTGAGATAACAATTCCAGGAGATCGTAATCCATTTCAATTTTGTTCTAATCTAAAGAATTCCCCGCAGCAACAAGTCCCAGTCAATAGAGAGGCCCACTTACATAATTATGTGGATCCTAATGAATTGTTAGATGCTGTCAAAGGAAAATTGAAGATACAGGACCAAGGATGGGGAGAGTATTCAATGGCTCAAACATTCCTCATTGGGAATTTACCAATATCTCCAAAATCACATGGCAAACCACATTTGTTGCAAAAGGAACCTAAGATAGTCATTCAATATCAGCCCCCCACTACATTTACAAATTGGGGTGAACTTAACAAAAAAATTTTGGATGATGATGTAATAGATTGGCTTTATAAGGATCAAACTGATATACCACCTGTCAAGTTGCCAGTGGAGCGGTATGGAAAAGGGTTTACTATACTGCAGAAAAAGGGATATGATGGCTGCAGTAGTTTGGGCCCTGACAAGAAAGGAAGACTAGAACCTATTATACCTAAGATCCGACATCCAACTTTAGGGTTAGGTTTTGTACCATTGTGAATTGGAACCTCGTCTACCAAAGTGACCACGTGTGGAAAGGGGCGTGACTCTGATGATGAAACAACACCTGAGGATATCCAACCTGAAACTGATTCCAATGAATGTGAGTGGAGTTCTTTTTCTTCTAGCTCCTATGCCCTTGACAATGTTTTCCTTGACCCTAATGATTTGCCCATGGAAGACAAACATGAAATAACTTCCCCTCTCAAAACGTGTCCTAATGCTTGGATAGAGTCATTCTGGGACCCAAGCTCCGAATCAGATACGAGCAGTTCAGACAGTGATACCACAGACATTCTTATCCTTACCATCTCGGCCCTAACTCTCCTTGAAACCGATGATGACATACCCCTTGTCTATCCACAGCTTATCCAACATGACCAACAAAAACCACTCAAATTGGATTGTTTTCAAAATGACGAAGCAATTGCAGAATTCCTTGGACTACGGGAAGGCATACCACGAGGCGATCATAAGGCGGGGTTTGCTATTGATTTAGATTCCACAACATATTTTGGGGAGTCAACTCCATCTTCTAGTCATAAAAATGAAAAAGAAAAAGAAAAAGTAAAAAATCAAAAGAATGGGTCTTTGAGTGAAAACCGTAAGGCACTCTCTGACCATGGAAAAGTAAAAATACAAGACGTACCTGCGGGTGAAAACCTCTCTGTGGCCCCCAAAGGTGGAAGATTGGACATACCCTCGTCAAGTCAGGATAAATCAACATTGCTTGTGGAAATGACCGAAGAGATAAATTTGGGTACACCTGACAACCCTAAGGTCATTCATTTCGCTGCTTCTCTATCAAAACAAGAAAAGATAGATTTTGTCAATTTCTTTCTTGAGAAGAAGATCAGTTTTACATGGTCTTATGCAGATATGCCCGGTCTTGATCCAGAATTAGTCCTTCATAACTTGCCATTAAAATCAGATGCCAAGCCCGTCAAACAAAAACTCAGAAAGATGCATCCCCAGGTGGCTCTCTTAGTCAAAGTAGAACTCAAAAAATTATTAGATGTGGGCTTTATCAGACCAATTGATTATGCAGATTGGATTTCAAATTTGGTACCAGTTAGCAAAGTAACTGGGGGCATCAGAATTTGTACGGATTTTAGGGATCTCAATAAAGCATGCCCTAAAGATGACTTTCCACTGCCGAATATAGACATCATAGTTGACATGACTGCCGGATATGAGATGCTATCATTGATGGATGGTTTTTCCGGATATAATCAAATTCACATTGCTCCCGAAGATCAACATAAGACTACATTCACATGTGCTTGGGGTACCTACTGCTGGAATGTGATGCCTTTTGGCCTTAAAAATGCTGGAGGAACATATCAAAGAGCTATGACAACAATTTTCCATTATTTTATGCATACTTTGATGGAAGACTATGTTGATGACCTATTATGCAAATCCGTCACAAGAGATAGTCATCTAGCCATCCTTGGCCCAATCTTTGATCGAATGGAAACCTACAAGCTCAGACTCAACCCAAAGAAATGTGTCTTCGGTGTCACAACCGGTAAATTATTAGGGTACATTGTTTCTCACAGAGGCATCGAAGTAGACCCCGAAAAAGTTAAAGCAATAATTGATATGCCTCCTCCTTCCAATCTCCGTCAACTAAGAAGTCTGCAAGGGAAGTTACAGTCAATCCATCGGTTTATAGCTCAATTGGCAGACAAATGTCATCCCTTCTAGCATTTATTGCATAAAGGTGTCACTTTTAAATGGACTGAGCAATGTCAATCAGCATTTCAAACTCTCAAGGATTATCTGTTGTCACCACCTATTCTAATGCCTCCTATAGCAGGGAAGCCATTCATATTGTATATCTCTGCAACTGAAACGGCATTGGGAGTTCTCTTAGCCCAACAGGATGAGAAGGGCAACGAACGGGCTATTTATTATATCAATCGGACACTAGTGGGCTATGAACTGAATTATTCAACTATTGAACGGGCATGTTTAGCAGTGGTATTTGCAACACAGAAGCTTCGACACTATATGTTAAATCATCAGACATTGCTAGTTGCAAAAATTGATCCCTTGAAATACTTGCTTAGCAGGGCAGCTTTGACAGGTTGCTTGGCAAAGTGGGTTATGATCCTAAGTGAGTTTGATATTGAGTACATTGAGAGAAAGGCAATAAAAGGACAAATCATAGCGGATCAACTTGCAGAGGCACCTATTCATGATGATCATCCAATGTTGACTGATTTTCCAGATGAATCAGTCTTTGCTGTCACATCTTCTAATGGATGGAAATTATATTTTGATGGATCCCATACCAAATTCGGGTCAGGAGCACGTATTTTATTTGTAACCCCTCAAGGTGATGCTATTCCCAAATCCTACAGAATAACTTTCCATTGCACCAATAATATTGCAGAATACGAAGCTTTGGTCACAAGACTCTGAGTAGCAATCCAATGGAACATTACACATTTGCAAGTCTATGGAGATTCCCAGTTAGTCATCCGTCAAGTGAATGATGACTATGACACGAAGGATGAAAAGCTTCTTCCCTACAAGCGTATGGTGGATTTCTTCAAGACAAAATTTACTGATATCCATTTCAGTCAAGTTCCAAGAATACCAAACAAGTCAGCAGATGCTATGGCAACTATTGCTTACATGTTAAATATGCCCCACAATATGGAAAAATGTGAATTTTTGGTCGAACAGTTGCTTGTCCCTTCTTTTGAAATTTTGACAGCAAATGTGATGTGTGTTCTTGTTGGTCCTAATTCCCCGTGGTACAATGACATCTATCGGTATTTGAAATCGCAAGGCTTACCACCTAACCTTTCCTCTAACCAATGTCGAGCCTTCATACGCCAAACTGCCAAATATGTCATCATCGCAAACACCCTTTACCGTCGTTCTTTTGACCACACCCTCCTCAGGTGTTTGGATTCTGACGAGGCACAAACGGCTTTACGCGAGGTTCATGATGGTATATGTGGGGGCCATTTCAATGGTCTGAGTCTAGCTAAAAAGTTGGTTCGTGCTGGATATTATTGGTCCACTATGGAAAAGGATGTTCATGATTTTGTCAAGAAATGCTACAAATGTCAAATACACGGAAATTACATTCATGCGCCAGCCCAAGAACTTCACTCTGTCATATCTCCGTGGCCTTTTTCTCAATGGGGATTGGATCTTATTGGCAAGATTCACCCAACATCGGCCAACAGACACAAATTCATCATCACAGCCACATAATACTTTGCAAAATGGATCGAGGCTATCCCCATGACCTATATCACTGGTGTTCAAATTTCAAAGTTTCTACTGAATTATATCATATGCAGATATGGGGTTCCCCTTGCAATTGTCACAGATAATGGTCGTCCATTCAAAAATAAAGATGTCAAGGAACTTTGTGAAAAGTTTCGCATCCAACACCATTTCTCCAGTCCTTACTATCCACAAAGTAATGGTCAAGCCGAAGCATCAAATAAAACCATCATTAAGATCCTGAAAAAGGTTGTCAATGACGCTGGTCGAGATTGGCATGTACAGTTGAATCCAGCACTATGGGCTTATCGCACTTCCATCCGCACACCTACTGGCGTAACACCTTATTCCTTGGTGTATGGTGCGGAAGCCATTTTACCCTTGGAGGTGGAAATTCCCTCTTTGCGTGTTTCCCTGCAACATTTGATTGATGTTGAGACGCACAGAGTCTCTCTGTTGCATCAGCTTAAGATGTTAGATGAGAAACGTCAGACAACCCTGACACATTTGCAAGCATATCAAAACCGTCTCCATCGCTCTTATAATAAGAAGGTTAAAGGGCGACACTTCGAAGTGGGAGATTTGGTCCTCAAGGTGAACCCAAAGAATACACAATCTACTGACATCATCAAAGGAAAGTTTGAGCCTAATTGGGTTGGACCTTTCATAGTTACTGCAGCCTATGGCTCGGGGGCATATTAGCTTGCAACCCCAGACGGTGAACCTCTGTCCGATCCTGTAAATAGCATGCACCTTCGAAAGTACTGGACATAGTTTTTTGTCAGCAGTTCTTCAAATATGATCCTGAAAAAATACAAAAAAATCAAAAAGCTCAAAAAAAAAAAATACAAAAAAATCAAAAAGCTCAAAAAATACAAAAAAATCAAATAACAAGTGAAAAATTGAAAAGAACAAAAGTAAAGAAAAATAATTCGCCCTCTAGTGAAAACCTGGCAAACAGGCGCTTTGGGCAAGTACCATGGTGAAAACCTGGCAAACAGGCACCATGTGTAAAAGACTATTGCTCCGTTATCTATCATGACTCCTAGCTGTACTGTCCCCCTGCAGGTTTATCACGATTATCCTTGCCCTGACCCAATATTCTGTTCCAGGCCCGTGATTGGTCAACATCATTGTCTTGCATACTCAGGTTTCCAGTTCTTGTGCATATGTTTTGGTCCTGGTCGCTGTATATGTCTTTCAAAATTTCATTGGGTGCGCGCCCCTTGTCATGATCAATTACTGGAGTTATTGCTGCGTGCGGGCTGGAGCTTTATTATCATAAAATGTCCTGAAAAAATCCCTAAAAATCATAAAATGTCCTGAAAAAATCCCTAAAAATCAAATAATGTCCTGAAAAAATCCCTAAAAATCAAATAATGTCTTGAAAAAATCCCTAAAAAGTCAAATAAAGTCCTGAAAAAAGAACAAAAAAAATTGTAAAAAACTCTAAATTCCTACAAAGTGAAAACATCAAAATCCAAAAACAATTTCTTTGGCATTTTGCATTTTGTCAATAAATGGTCCCCTCTGTGCATAGACAAATCGCTGAGCATACATCCAACGACAATCAATCCAACATTGTGCTTCAATGAAATCACGCAATAACAGATGAACTTTTCAATCAAGCCAGGCATTCAAACTAATCAAAATTGTCATGTCCATCAATCAACATCCATATCATTTGTCTTTGTCACTATTATCATGGGTCTTATACAGGGTGTGGTATACTCGAAACCAGACTGTGTCCTGTCTTAGACAGGGTACCGCATTCCCTGAAACCAAACAGCATGATCATTCTTGTTTTCCACTTTTGACAATGACGATCAGACTGTTTGTTTGACTTGATTGAATTTGTGCGTCTTATCTTTTAACTGATTTTTCTTTGGCTTCGATCATGTTCCTATGTTGCTCAATCATGTCACTGACTGATTTAGAGTGACCGGGATGGTTCATGGTCCCTTTCCTTTTTTTGTTGTGTTTGCTGTTTGTGGAATGTTTGTCACAAACTGGGGCAACTATATCATTGGGTGTCTGTGATAAGTACGTTCGCTTTGTGAACGCCGCACATACCCCGACCCTTGATGTATGCACCCTAGGATGCTTCACTCATTCCTTGTGTGCGATGTGTCTTTCTTTTGCAAAAGGGGTTGCGTTCCAGCTCTGGCCTTCAATGCCATGATGCTCTGCATCCGCTGTGCTACAATAAATAAAGGTTCTTACCTACTTATGTGCATTTGTGAAAGCAAGTTTTCCTTCATCTCTAACTGTGCTCTGTCTAATTTCTTCTTACTAACATTTCTTCCGTTAGTCTGGGCAGTCCGTTCGGTCTAGTTCTTCGATCTCCAAAAACATAAGCTGCATCCTGCATTCATTGATTAGTACATTTGCATTATATCAAGTCTATACAAAAGCATTTTATCCATTTTCATAAATGCATCTAAAAACATAAACAACATTCATACATGTTCCAAAGATAGTACATAGATAGTGCATAAGACATCCATACATGGAACGTAAACATAAGCCCTAACACATTGCATCCCATCATATAGCTGCATATCATATCATATATCAAAACAATATCGGAGTACAAAATTGGACTGTCTGTCCTAAGTATGGCCCGCAAGCTGAGTACATAATGTCAAACCATATATGTCTCTGTCATAAGGAGCATGTGCCTCTGTCACTGGGTGCTCCCTCTGTCCTCCTCATCCCTGCTATGTCTCGAGGATGAAGCCCCTCCTGTCCCTGGTCCTGGCTGTGGTGGTCTCCTAGGTCCACTCACCCCCATGCTGCTCACTGACCTCCGAGAGCGTGGCCTACTCTCTGTCCTCGATCGTGACCGATATGACGCTGCTCTCTACTCTGGTGGAACTGCACTCTCATATAGAGTCCTCAAATGGCGCATCTCATCTCCTACCTCTAATAACATCTGTGCCATCTCACGTGCACTAGCATCCCTAATCGACCCAACATACTTGGTCACTCTCTGCTCTGCTTGTTGTGCCTGGGCTATCGCTGTATCTCGAGCCTCTGTCAGCCTAGTTATCTCTATCCTCAAGATGACATTCTGTCTCTCCAATGTAGCAATGTGATCATGCTGACTCGCTATGGTGGCCCTGCATATCTCCATCTCCTCTATGCTAGCTGTCTCCTGCCCTATGGGTATATCCTGCAATGACTCATGATCTGCTAGATCTGGCTCATCTCTCTGCATACACCTAGGACTCTCCTCATCCCCATCGTCCTCCTCAGCCTCATCCTCATCCCCCTCGTCCTCATCCTCCTCATCCTCATCATCCCCCTCGTCCTCATCATCTCTCTCCTCATCCCCCTCATCCTTATCATCTCCCTCATCCTCATCTCTGTCCTCCTCTCCAGCGAGTGGGAAGTCCTCCTGTCTCGTAGGTACTGGAATATCAGGATCCGTCAATGGCACTGGCCACCGTCGTGCAAACCATCGCTCATACTCCTCTGTCATCCCGGCATCTACAACATCTAATCTCCAATCCCACTATCTCCGCTGTAGCTGTGTGAAGTCGGTATATGCTATGTGTGGCTGAATCATCCTCCCCCACTGACTCGTCTCTCTGTGAGATCGGGCAAAGTGTGCAGTCCCTATCGGTACATCCTGCCTCTCTCCAAACTGTCGTCTGACTCTCTCTGGCAGATACATCTCAATCACTCTCCGGCGATTCACTGGTCGTCCAATCAGGTATCTCTCCTGTCTGCAATATGGTAGCTCATCGCCATCATCTGACCATCCAGGGCAATCATGATATGGTCTCCATGTGAAATCTCTCAACCTGTCTAGCTCATGTCGCCAATACAATATGTATCCGAATGGACCCTATCTCAGCGTTCCCCCATGGCAGTATACATATGGTCACTGTGGTACTACCTATCTCTTTGCAATCGGCCGACATATGGCTATGTGCTCAAATACCCATACCTGTAACAGTGTGACCCCACAACTCAAAGTTTGTACCCTCTGATATGCTATTTGATGCAACTGAAAATATAGCATGGCAAGCACACATGGTCCCCATGCATATACAGTCCCCTCTGTCGCCATCCGCTCTAGCACTCTTCCCCATCCAATAGGGAATCCATGTCCTCGTCTGTCACCTGCTAACAGGCATGCCATAACCACTGCTATCACCACATATCGCTGATCATACTCTGTTGCCATGGTCTCCCAGCGGATCTCCCTCTCTATGATATCAAGGTCATCTGCGTCGCACTCGAATAATCTGCACAAAGAATCTCTCCCTGTCACTGGGTCGTACACCACCATCTCCCCATGAATCGAAATGCGGAGGATACGCCACACATCCTCTAGTGTCACAGTCGCCTCTCCAATCGGAAAATGAAAAGAGGAAGTCTCTGAATGCCATCGCTCGGCCAATGCGGTGAGAAGTCCTGTGTTTGCCCTAATCTCGGGCATGTACGTAATATAGTATAATCCAAGTCCTGCTAAGGTATCTTTGTCTGTACTCCTGAGTCTGTGTCGCAACATGAAGCAGTCGAGTCTGTTCTCCCACGCGATTAATGGATACTGTCGACTCTGCATCACAATTGGGACACAATTTGTCAGTTTTAGGGTTTTCTCCTAAGGGCTGCATTTCCTTGTTTCATGCACCAATCAGGGTTTTTCTTATCTATTTTGACCTATCCTACCCTTATCCCTCTTTTCGGGATCATCCGCATGCTGATTTCGGTCAAATTAGTGTCCTCAGTGCACAATTGCGCCTGTGTACCCTGTCTTGCACCTGTGCAGCATCAAGCTGCACCTATGAACCTTACATAGGCGCAAAATGCGCCCACACAGGCACAGGTCTCCCTTTTTCCCTCCCCTGTGGGCCCCGCAATGTCCCGCAATCAAGAAAAATGCATGAAATTGACCATATGGGTTTTTGAGCTACGTACCGCTGCTCCTGCATCGTCCGATCGTTTGTAGGTGCGTACACGTTCCCCAAAGTGATCTGCCATTGGAATGTTCGCCATCTCTCTGTAAGGGTCCTTTTCCTGAGCAACAACTCCTCCACTTTGGCCAGTGCAAATGAACTCTTTTCATTCTCCTTGTCTCTTATATAGGTTTTTGTCAGTATCTAGATGGACGTGCATGCTCTCCATCTTATGATGGTCGCGGTCTTTTGCGCCTTCCACTGCTTGTCCTTTGTGCATCCGACCTCCGATTTTGGATCCGTTCGAACCTGTCATCTTCTGTCATTCTTATCGATCACTTGGCCTCTTTTCAGGATCTTTCCGGCCAATTCCTCGAGGGGGCATGCATATGTCATTGTTATTGTTTGGGGCATTTTCATTATTGTTCTTTGAAACAACGCTTAGAATCGCATTGTCTCAAAGAGGGGCAAAATGTAGACGTCTAAAAATGGTCAACGCTTTCGGAGTCATACTTTAACATTTGCACATTGCCTTATTTTAGGGTTCTTGCGTCGCATTAACATTTCTTCTATGTTGCGCACTTGGTCTTTATCATTTGCGAGCATCGAGTCCTTCTTCTGCATTCCTCATTTTTCTCACTTTCGAATTAGGTCTTGTCGATAGCAATCTTGTCATTTTGCGATCGATTTGTCATCGATCCTTGTCCTTGTCAATCTCGTCATTTTTGCGATTCATTCGTCATCGATCCTTGTCCTTAGCAATCTCGTCATTTTGCGATCGATTCGTCATCGATCCTTGTCGATAGCTATCTTGTCATTTTGCGATCGATTCGTCATCGATCCTCGTCCTTTTCAATCATGTCAATTTGGATCGATTAGTCATTGTTCCTCGTCAATTGGCGCCTATCAATTTGATCTCTTTGTCAATCTTGGTCAATTTGTCATTGATTTTTGTCAACCAATTTTAATCTTTTATCAACATTGGTCTTTGTCAATCAGAATCATGATCGAACCTACATTAATTTCTTGTTATCTTGACCTAATTCCTTGTCCTCTTATTTCTAGGGTTTTATGATTTGTTCATTTAATCCTTTTCTTCTTCTTTGTGGGTTAAATAAATCTATTTATTTAGTCCTAGGTCTCTTTCATGAATTAATTAATGGATGAAAACCTATTAATTAATTCACCTAATTTCTATTTCATCTTTTTCTTCAATTTTTCTAATTTGCTAATTTCTCCTAATTTCTAATTTCTATTTCTATTTCAATCTTGTCATAGTTTGTCATGCATTTTGCATAGCAACTTGTCATAATTTGTCATACTCCTTGCATAGAAATTGTCATACATTTGTCATAATGTTGCCATTCTTGATTTGAATTTCCTTTCAAATCTCTTCATGCTAATCTTGTCCTCTCTCCAATTTGTCTATAAATTGGATGATTTTCTTCAATGAAAAGATCAATCAATCACATTTTCGAGTAGCCTTATGCTGCAAATTTCATCTCTCAACTTGCTTTCTACTTGCATTTTGCACTTGTAGGTGAGATCAACATCAAATTTGAAGGTGAAAGAAGAACAATGGAGCCACATGAAGGAGATATCTGCATTGGTTTGCTTTGATTTCATGCAATTTGAATATCTTGTCTTTATGTTTTCATTGATTGGATTAGGATTGTTTTCATTGCAGTTGTAGGTTTTGTGATTGTCCTAATTTGATATTGCTTTGTTGTTTTCTCAATAAAAAAAAAATCTTCAAAAATCTTCGCTATGAAATTTGCAGCATAAGGCTCCAAATCTTGCATATCTTCAAAAATCTTGCATAGCAACTTCCTGATCTATATTTTCTTTAATTTTGCGCAAATATTTTTGTTTGCTCTTTGTAATTGTTCCATTTGTCCATCTACTTTTCAATTGATTTTTAGCTACTCTTTGCTGTTGTTCCAACTCTCTATCTATTTTTTACTCATTGATAGTTACCCTCTATAGTTGTTCTAGTTGTCAACTACTTTATATCTCACTACCTATACAACTGTTTTTCCACTTCTACTTTCTGTTGAACCTGCAGACTTCAGGTTTGACCGACAAAGATGCCTTCCACAAGAGAGTGTTGCAACAATGGGCTTTCTTGAATATTGAGTTATGAAAAGTGAGATATGAAATATATTACAAATGTAAAATCACCTTGATTATATAGATAAAGTGTGATGATGTAGTGACAACCACCCTTGATACAAACATAAAATGCTCAATGCAAATATTAAATGCCTGAGTAATTGTAAATGAGGTGAACATGGCCTTATTATAACTAACTTCTAGAAATGACACCTAGGACCTAAGTAAACATGTGAATAGGTTCTCACAATGTCTAGTTAGGAAATAACCCCATTCACACTTAACACTCCACTTTAAGTGCAACTTAGGTAGATGAAATTATTATGCAAATGATGCAAAAATGCAAGATGATGATGCAATATGCAATATGGGTCCCGACAATTAAGCCATATTAGGTACCAATGCACAAAAGATCTCTTACAAACGGAGAAAAGGAGAAAACCCAGTTGGACAAAACTCCTCCCTAAAAGAGAGAATGCAAATAAGATCATGTATTAGTGATAGAATGAGTAATGCATGGAGGGCTTATCGATACCCCCCAAGAACTACATCTATCATGAAGATACAATACAAGAACCCCTCCAATGAAGGGGAAGATAGAACTACATAGTCCCCCCATAATGAAATATCATCAAAACCACTAAATAAGGTCAGAAGCCAAAAGAGAATCCATTGATGACAACCAAATGTTTCCCCTTACGAAGAAATAAATTCAATGGTGAATGCTGAAGAAGCTCCGTCTCCATGAAGAAGCAAGAGGGAAGAAGTCCACAAATGAAATCTCTTAAGAAGAATCAAGTGCCTCTGAAGATGTCTCGTCAAAGTCAGGAAGAACCCCAATCAAGGAAAACACAAAGGAATGAGGAGACTCAAGAACATCCTCCAAAGAAGATTCTGCAAAGAGGAGAGTTACCCCCTCAAGCATGTCCTCCAAACCTGCAGAAGAAGAATGACAAACCAAGTTTGAAACACCTAAAATGAATCCATCCTACAACCACAAATCTGAATAACTTAATATATCTTTCTCTGTTGAAGTCCTAGAAACCATGTTAACTATCAACTCTGATGAAGCAGATAATGTGGGAATCATGGCAAGATTCACAAATCCATTAGGAATAGAATCCTCTGAAACAGAATTACTGCCCACACTGGAAGAAGGAGATTGAGGAACATAAGAGTCATTGTTAGGATAGAAGTGGGAAAAACTATACACCTTAGACTGATGATCAGCCTAACCCACAACAATAAGCTCTCATGTTTCCCGACGAATCAAAACTGAATCGGAAGTGAACTCAATTGTATTGGCACTCTATGCTATCTTATAAATTGAAAGAAGATTATGGGCAATCTCAGGAATGCAAAGAACATTAAATACTAGGCCTGTACCCATCTCAACATCTCCCATAGCAACAACATTCACATAATGATACTTTGTAGTAAAGATCCTATGATAGTAAGACAGTCTAATAGACTCCGGAATACTTGATCAAGTGAGTTAGCAATATGTTCTAAATCACCCAAATCAATGATCCAACCAATATCTCTATCAGCATGAGTGGTGATTAATGCATGACCTTTTTGTTCCAATTCCCTATTAGCAAATCCTGCTGACCTACTGTGTGTAGGAGAGGAATCATGATTAGAATAAGGAGTTTGTGAACTAGAAGATGAAGAAGGAATGAAAATATTATGTTCCTTGAGAAGCTATTTGGAATTTCCTTCTTATAACAAACTTGTTCACTATACTCAACCCCTACAAAATGTACAGTTAGGTTTCTCCTTCTTAGATTGACCCTCTTACGAAGAGGTGGTGGAAGTCTCATTAGATTCTGTCTTAGGCTTTTTTTTTTCTTCCCCTTTCCCTTAGGTGATGTAGCTAATAATGCATGAGACTTAGGAGTAGCATCAAGTTGACTAAGCTTAGATTGTTTCCTAGTCAATCTTTCACAAAACATATCAAAAGTCGACATGGAAAATGAATCACCGAACCCATCCATAGTGGAGTAAAAGGAAGTAGAGAAGTATGAAAGACTTCTTTCAATTTAGAGAAAATCAGAAATATGCATTCCTTATCAATTCTCTTTCCCACAATCTGCTAATTGAGATCTCAATGATTTGAACTTAACCAAATAATGTTCAATAGTAAGAAATATATCAGTAGGTAGAAAGAGATGCCGATTCTGCTTCTAATTGCATAGCCCTTACCTCACTAACTGAACCAAAGAGATCCTTATACTTGTCACATACCTGTCTGAGTGTAGTGCACTCCTCAATGTGGAAGTATGCTGAAACATGCATTGCAATCAAGACCATAGCCTGATCACATTTGTTCGTATGTGCAAATCTTTCATATTCCTCGGTAAAGGTAGGCTGTTCTTCATTCAAAGTAGACCATAATCCTTAGGCTAAAGCAATTTTTGCATCCTAACCTTCTATGCATGATAGTTATGAGGAGTAAGAACCTCAAATCCTAAGTCAGCCATTAGAGCCACAAGAAAAACAGAAAAATATGTGATAGAAACTTATTTGAAACCTCCAATATATGAAACACAACTAAAAATGAAGCCCGCTCCCCCCCTTCCTCGCCCCAAACAAAACCTCTCTAGGAGACAGTATGTCCAAGTGATCAAAGTAGATGCCAAATTTGCAAAAGCTCAATAAATATTACTTGGGGATGAATTTGGAAAAAGTGAACTGATCACCTTTCAAATGTCGCTGGGATTACCAAAATTAGACAATCTAGAAAAAACATGAGCTTCGGAGTCCAAAAGGGAGAATTTGCTTCAAGCTGCAATAAATGCTGCTAAATAACAAAATTCTGAGAAATAATCTGCATCACGAGAAAATTTGTAGAACCACCTTTCCAACAATATCTCATTTCAAAAGTTTCGCCTCTTGGAGCAAAAGTTAACTCAGTTTGAAAAAAGGCCCAATTTGGGCACTTGAGGACCACAAATAGGCCACTTTAGCCTTTGGTCACCAATGTGACATCAAGTGCTAGTGGTGCAAAATAAAAAAGCACACTACAAAGGTGGTGGCAGTGGGGTTGAGGATGAGTTGGCGGAGTGATGCTTGGGGTTGGCGCCTCGCTGTGTGCCACCGAATAGAAGAACTCAGAGTTGAGGGCCTGGTGGCTAGGGAATTCTCAGCAACATGATAACTCTCGATGGCAGTCTGTATGCTGGTTGAAAGGGTTGATGTGATCTCATTGTCAGGAATACAAATCGTGGACCAAGCAAACAACTTACCAACCGAATGCGATCACCCAAAATGAATGCGCCACTGATAATAAATTGCAATTCACTAATTTTTAAAATGTGATTTATTTATTAATGAAAACTACAAAAACGTATTGAGGCCGATTTAAGTACCCTATGATGCGACTTGGTATGATGATGATGCAAAAATTTACAGAAAATTGCAAAAAAGGCTTAATATTCCTTAAAAGATGCCAAATATAGCAGCCAAGGGGTCCTTTTTTCTGCTGCAATCGTATGATCTGTACAGTATGGCTAGGTATGAATCCGTACAGTTCTACAAAATTGTCGATGTTGCAAAAAAAAATCTGTACTCCGGGGCAAAAATGTCAAAATTTGATGATTTGATAGGTGTTCCTAAGGTTTTTGGGCCTTCTCAATGCAATGGCAGAATCAGATTTGGCCCAATATGCTCCTAAATATCAGCTGCCTCCTAGATTTGGAAACTTGCCCAAACTTCATACCCTCATAGCTTTAGCAAAAATGGTCAGATTTAGACCAAACAAAAGCCAATCTTGACTTTCTTAGTTGTTGTGGACACAATGGTGAGCTCAGATCTCCTCCAACACACCCCAAAATTAACTCAATGAAAAATCTCTCATTTGGCAATAGCTCAACTCTCAAATTTGAGAAGGGTTTTGCATGGCCATGACTTTGATACCATGTTGAAGCTGCAAACTTCAAGATCGACCAACTAAGATGCCTTCCACAAGAGAGCGTTGCAATAATGAGTTTGCTTGAATATTGAAATATGAAAAATGAGATATGAGATATCTTACAAATGTATGGTCACCTTGATTATATAGACAAGGTGTGATAATTTATGGATAACTACCCTTGATACAAACATTAAATGCTCAATGCAAATATTAAATGCCTAAGTGACTAAAAGTAAATGGGGTGAACATGGCCCCATTATAAATAACTTCCAGAAATGACACCTACGACCTAAGTAAACTTAACATGTGAATAGGTTCCCACTAATGTCTAGTTAGGAAATAATCTCATTCACACTAACACTTTCTTCTAGTCAACCAACTTGTATGGGGACTATGGTTACCTTTCTAGGTAGATGGGATATTCTCATCTTTATTAACATAAACTCAAAGCCTTTATTACTGTTACATTAAATTAAGTCTTAAATCCCAGCCCATTAACTGACATAAAGCTAGGTAAAAGGCAAATCTTCAGTGAGTCCAGATGGTTGTGCTATAATGTATCTCCTCATTGACAGTATTAGAGTGATTTCACAGAGGAAAATGCATTCAAATTTTGTTTAAAAGTTGTTGATACTAGTAATTGAAATCTGTTATTTTATTGAATGTGCTTGTTATGAGGTTCACTCAAATGTTCTGTATGGCTTCTGTGTACAACCTCTGCCTTTTTTTTAAATGTTGATGGGATGTAACCGGCATGCATTCATCTGTTCTTCCACGCACCCACTTACACCTTTATACATTGTCATGTCTTTTGACTCACACTTTATATAGAAAAAAATAAAATTAAAAAACATTAGAAGTATATGGATAACACATGAATATATAATCATGGTTAAAATTTCAAATTTATCAATATTTCATAAACCATGTATATCAAAGAAAATACAGCCAATGTCTAGAATAGAACTACGCATAATATTAGGAACCTGCCACCAATAAAATACTAGAAGACGAAGAGAACCAGAATGTATGCTGAATCTTCATGTTTCAAGTGGAGTCTAGAAGGGGAAAATTAAAAGAAGCAGAAAAACTATCATGTAAAATGCAAAATCACCTCCCACAGTGGAAGAACGCAACCCAGATAGCTGAAAAGATATAAAAAATACATCAAAGAAAATGTTCTAGCTGCAGATCATATCCAATTATGTATCTAGTTACGTAGAGGTCTTCCAGTTCTCTTACTTAAGCACTGCCCAAATCTCTGTTCAGGTTGAGCAAATCTTATACACAGGTTTGTGGATGTGTTTGTTGGTTCATTTACATTTGCTTCAGGTTTTGAAATGTTTACAGTTAAGTCTGTTTTTTGTTTCAACCTGGCTTATAATGGTTGCATTATGAAGGTATGCTAAATCCTGGAGAATCATATCCCCAATTTGAGGACATTCCCCAATTGCATGCAAGAAAAGATTAGGTTTGGGAGGTATTGGCATACAAAGTTTGAGGAGATATGCAATTTATCTAGTTTGGGTTGCATGGTGCACAAAACAAAGGAACATTGTGTCAACATGGTCTTTGCCTTGTTAAGCCCAGATGGGAGTGAGAAGCAAGCTTAACAAAGAAACAATAAGTAAAACATGGGTATAATTCATGTATAGTGGTATTCATTCAAAGATTAAAGTCTCTAAAAGTAAGAGCTAACCTCGAAGAAGCTCTTGGGATCTATATGGTAACAGTTTCCTTGCAATGAATAAGAAGCTCAACCATAAAAGTTTACGCTCTGTGCTTGGCCAGACTCTTGTCTAGCTGGAGCATTTCTATATGTGTAGTTCACACTAATTATAAACTTTATATTTAATTTTCTTATAACCCAGCTACTGTAGTCAATACTATTGATTTTATGCTTATGATCTCTGTGCTCATTTATCAAGTAACAGAAATGAGGTCTAGTCGAGGGTCTTTAAACCTAATATACCTCCTCTTTTTGGTTCTAGTTGATTTGAAGTTTATATAGCCAAGTACCTTGAAGCTTGTTAGTTCTGTAACTTGTTTCAGAAATCCATCTAATTTGATCATTCACCTGTATACAAAGCTATTTGTTTGTTACAATGGATGAGCATGTCCATAAATAAACTCTAGTAATTTCGTAAGCTCTGTATTCTCTTGCATAGTTTGTTAGTAAATATGTAGTGTAATGAAGAGTGTAACAAAAGATAGGGTATTGTTGAAGCAATGGTAATTTCTCTCAGATGACAACACTCAGCTTGTAGTAGGCCCCAAGAAAAGGCTTCATACAGTTCCATATAATAATCCCAACTTTTGATTGTAATTTGTGAAAATGGTTATTTTCTAAATTGAATTGCAGTAGGCTGTGCTAGTTCAACATTCCAATTTAATCTTCTGATTGAATAGAAAGATACATCCATCATGAAGTGCTTTAGAATCCCAAAGTTAAATAAACAGCATGGGAACACCTGTTTCAGTCACATGTGGATAGTAGAGGTGTTAATTAAAACACAGCCCACAATGATATCAATTTACCTTTGAAGACAAAGCACAAATACAAGATTATAACAAGCTCCATTTAAGGTCTTCAATGAGTTGTCTGTTCTTGTTACTAATAATTGTGCAAGGATGTAAGTGCTTCAATATTACGTAGTTCTTTTCTTTTCATTTTTAGTTTAGTTACCGAGTTTTATATTTCTTATGGGAGTTGATCTTAGCTTATTTTATTGAATTTTGACAGTGGTCACGCCAAAGGATGTGTCTTCAATGGAGCATGTGCTTCCCAAATGGATGAGGTTAGAAAGCTTGACAAAGGATAGGATTTTTTCTGCAAGTGTAAAGTTAGGAGCAAAAGTTTCATCATTGCCACATGGTGACATGTAAGCAAATCTCAAAAAGCTTTCTCCTTTCTGTTGTAATCTTATTACAGTTTGATTCTCTTTATCAACTGACTAATTAACAAATGACAGGTTGAAAATGTTCAGGTCATCAACTTCTTGCAATGGTAAAGGAGAGTTTGCCAGACATATGCATTATGTACATCTCTATATTTAAGATTTACTTCAGAATTAGTGCTTTGTATGAGATGAAAATTTATCCCAGTGTATTGTTGCGTACAGAAAAATACTTGTTGCTATATAGAGATGGAAGAATTGATATTGTCCTCCACAAGTTTTCAGATTCAACAGATATTTTGAAGTCATACATCCATGCTCTTGTACTTTCATATCATATAGGTAGTGGCTCTTCTGTTAATGCAACCAAATTTGCAGAAAGCTCTTTGTGGATGGATAAATACTATTCAATTTTCATCTTGAAGGTATTAGCTCTATGATTTTTCTATTCATTCATAGAAAATTGAGAGAATCTTTTGAAGATCGAACATGGCTTGCATTCTATTGTATTATAATATTATTAGAGTTTTCTTCATTACAGAGAATGTACTGATATAGAGTATGCTTTACAGCTGCAGGCATCAGGTTGGGATGTACGCCGTCTTCTTGTGCCTTTGACTGATTGGAGAGCCCATTGGGTAGAAACCTTGGTTGATCAGAAGGCAACTTAACTTTTTTAAATGCTTCAAGATTGGCTAAAATAAAAGTAGCCCCTTTTATTTCAAGTTATATATCATCAAATTATAAAGCTATCTACTCGATCCTTGTGACTTGCTTTTCAGAAATGAAAAGATCTAGTAAGTGTAACAATAATTGATCCTGCCATTCACAGAAAAATAATATATCTAGTATATGTAACAACAATTGATCCTCACATTCACATAAAATGAAAATATCTAGTAAATGTAACAATAATTATCCTGACATTCACAGAAATCTATCTTCTATCTTCCTGCAGGTTGATGCTCGTGCCCTTAATATTTAATCTTCAACCAGATGTATGCAAAATGGAACATCATGCAGTCGGTATAATATGATGTTCGAATTTTGCTCTCACCAGCAATTTTACATTAAAAAATCGATATCGGATTGTATCTTAGTGAACTGCTCTAGATCCATATAAAGTAAAACCTTTATTTGGATTGAGCTGCTTTATAAATATGCTTCAGGATTAGATCAATGTGTTTTGAATTTAAGCTCCACTATCAGAACTGATTTTGCATGAAGAAACTAAACCTGTATTTGCGTAAGTGAACTGGCAGGGGTGGACAAGTGTAGTAGTTTTGCTTCAGCTCACTATTGTGTTTGAAGTGGGATGGTTTCTATAGATACCATCCAGAAATTCACGAAGCAAGGGTCATCTTTTTCTTAGTTAAGCCCCTACACAAACTGATTCGATAACTTTGGAACAATGATCAAAGACAATAGGAAAGCATGCAACATGCCTAGGATTATGATACAGTTAAGATGCTCTCTAATTATGCTCTGATGCTATGTGAATGCCCTTCCAATGATTCCTTTATCTCTTTGGTGATTTGCAAAGAGATAAGGAAGTTTTAAATACAACAACATAGCACACAAATCCACACAAACTTATGTTAGTGTAGTGTCGTAAATTGTACACCCTTGCTAGGGTGGTACAATTTCACACTTACTTAACATTCGCCTTAGTGTGTTTTGCATCTTGCATTTCTAATCTCTTTTAAGCATTTAATTAATTAATTTAATTAAATCTAAATCATATTTCATATCTTCACATGTGATAAAATTGGGTCGTATCCTAAAGTTTGCCCCTTTTTATTCCTTCAATAAATCATTTAATCATAAACCATAATTATGTCTTATTTCGACCTTTAACGTCTAATTTCGCATATCAAAACATCTCAAAATCAACTTTAATTTTAGGATTCACTTTAATATCACCATATCTAATGACCCTGAAAATTTGGTGAAAAGTTGGTCAGACCTGTTGAAAGTGCACATGGTCCTTCGCTTTTTTCTCGAAATTTTGGGAGCATAATCCTATGATATAATAATGCTTAACCTCCAAAGATTGGCGAGAAATTCAAATCCTAGTTCGGCCTAAAGACGAAATTAAGATCTAGGGTTTCATACTTGAGAGCTCTCTTTCTTCATTTGAAGGGGTCTTCCTCTAAGAATCTAGGGGCAGGTTTTTGGAGCATAAAGAGCCTTCTTTGCAGTGAAAGAGTAGATCTTTGAAGTCGTCAACAACATTCAACATTTGTCCATCAAACATTCATCAAGCATCATTTCATCAATTGGGGGCTTTTGAAGATATAGAAAAACAATAGGAGATCATCAACTGAAGATTGACTTGTACCTCTCCCTTGAGGTTGGGTATGGTTTCATGTTATTTTCATGTTATTTTCATGTCTTTATATAAGTTTCATTTTGATTTATATTCATGCTTTAGATCATTTTGCATCATGGATTTAGAGCATTTACTTTGTCAATTATAAGCAATTAGGGTTGCCCTAGATTGTTTGCTTTTATTTAGGATCTTGCACACACATTTTCAGTACACTGTCAGCTATTTGTTGAGGTGTAAATCACCAAAATAGGGGCTTGACTAAGGCAAATCCCTATATAGCCACCCAAAACCTTCTTTTTTAGCTACAGGTACAGGTTCAAATCCGAGCATCGCTGGAAGTTTTAGGACCGAGAGAGTGCACAAAGGCTAACCCGGGGCTCAAATTTCATCAGAAACCCTTAGGACAAGGGTGTGGCGCCCTGGTCCTGCTTGTTTTTAGCAGGATTTGACAGTGTAGCAGGTTATAGAGCTCAGATCCCATCCTGTCAGGTGCAACTTCAAACTTGCAGAATTAGGACAGTGGCATGACACCCCGGTCCCTGTCATTTTGGCTCAGATTTTAGACACAAGTGCACCTCTGATTTTGCTTCCTAATCTGTACTTTACAATAGTTTATGAGTTGGTTTTTGTTTTGCATTTCTAGATTAGGGTTTGCTTGCTTACTTACACTTTAGGTTAAATTGCATTTTGAATCATTCATCTCTCTCATTTACAACAAAGGAATATAAACCTTAAGAGGTAATCCATGGCTCTCTTTTTCTTACAAGTAGTCGAAGTGTGTCACCTCCCTAGGCTCTTTCGTATTCCATTAGTGTGTATGAGAGTGGGATTAGGGTTTCTATATTTAGTCACACTTTCCCCCTTACACATTTTGGTGAACTTGGTGTGAATCCAAATGCATTTTCATTACATTGCAATGTTAGATCTAGATTTGATATCTTTTCATTTTGCTTTATAAACATAAAATTCCAAAAAAAAAGTGAAAAAAAAAAAAAAAAAGATTTCCCTTTATTTGTTTGCATTGTGTTTAAATTTCATTTCAATTTCCATTTCAAAATGTCAGATTTTTATTTGCAAGATGTTCATGCTTTTGATGATGTATGCAATTTTGTTGATTATGAGTTTAGTAAGGATGAATTAGTTGAAGCTCTAGATGAGTTTTTGAATCCTAAGCCTTCTAAACCCTCATTTTGTCAAAAACTAATCAACCTTGTTACTATGCCATTTCGTGGTGATGAGAAAGATAAGTTGAATGATTCCTCTCATGGGTACATTCCTATGAACTCCTCCACTAAATCTAATAACATGGTTGACCTTCACAATTCCCTTTATGAGGTTATGTCTCCTTTCGAGTCCAAAGATAATGCTTTATTGGAATATGCCTTTGATGACTTTATGTCTTTACCTAAACCTCCAAATAAAAATGATACATCTAAAAGGTTAATTAACATGATCAATGTGAATGAACATAGTAAACCTCTTTTTTGTGGTCCAAGGTGCTTATCCTTCCCCAACCTCACCTGTTTCTAATCAACCCCTTTTCATAGTTCGAGGTGGATATTGTCATGATGCCTTTAGCACTCCAAACAAACCTATCATTATTGTGCAAGGAAGAAATCTCACTAAGAGTCCTTATAGCTATGCTAAACAAATAACTAAATAGAGTTACAATGTTGTTGCCCATACTTATAGCATGAGAAACAATAGGCAACCTAATCTTCCTTCGGTTATCCCAACTTCTCTTCTTGATCCTCAACCTATTCTTCCTCAAGCACCTCGCATTTCACAAACTCTTGGTAAGGAGTATGATCTTGTTGAACAACTTAAAGCCACTCCTGCCAAGATATCCCTTTGGGATTTGATTCAAACTTCCTCAACTCATCATGGATTGCTACAAGATGTCTTGAAAACATTGAATGTCCCACTTGCAGTGACATCCAATAATATGGCTTCCTTGATTAATTCTATCACATCTCCTAAGGCTCAAATTGTGTTTACACAAGATGAACTACCCACTAGTGAAATTCAACATCAATTTGATCCCTTAAGTATTGTGGTTATTATAATGATAGTGCGATAAGACGAACACTAGTGGACAATGGTTCTGGCCTTAATGTTTGTAGCATTAACTTGTTGCATAAGATCAATGTCGATACATCTCTTATTAAGCCCAATTCTCTCACTATCTGAGGCTTTGATAATGTTGCTAAATCTTCATTAGTTATCATCACCTTGCTTGTTAAGGTAGGTCTTGTTACTTTACCCACACTTATCCATGTCATGTTTGGAGAATTAATATACAACTTGTTACTAGGGAGACCTTGGATTCATAGCATTCAAGTTGTCCCCTTTATGTTACATAGGCAAGTTAAGTTCATTTACAACAACAAGACATATACCCTGCTAGGTGACACAAATCTCTAGGCTTGTCTGTAGACATCAACTTCCAAATCCTCTTCAACTAGTTCTTCCCCAAATATCTTAGATGATTCCTCTAAAGCTTCTAGTGTGTCCACTGCATCAAACCAATATCCTACTTCTGAATCGCTTCCCAATACTTCCTCAAGTGGACCTAAAGTTCTTGAGGAAGAGTCTTCTCAACCTGATTTTACTTTTGAGGACACTTTCTCTCCTGAAAAGGTTCTTGCAGAAGACGATTGGGGATCCCTTGATTTTAATCCTACCTTCGTAGGGGAATATAAGATTTCTCCTAGAGAACCTAAGGTCGAAAGGAAGGAAGAAAGAGAACCTAAAAAGCAATCCACTCTGTCTGGGCCTTTGAGTAATAACTTTGTGGCGGCTTCCCAGACTTAATCTTCCTTAGTTTCTGACCTAGAGGACTCTGACTTTTCACCTCCTCCTCTCTCAGAAATGGCTGACCTTTATGGTCCTGGTTTTCACATCCTAGCTAGGTGTGGATATAATGGTAATGGATGTGGTGCTCAAGAACAAGAGATAAAGGTTCCCTTGGAAAACAACTTTTGTGATATGCCATTCGGGCTTGGTTATGATCCTTTTAAGCATACTAAAGCCTTTAAGAGACCATCTATTAGTGTTAATGTCATTTCCGCCTCTTTCAATGAAATATCTAGAGTATATTGATCGTGACTTTTCTAGTGTCCTCGCTTTGGATGTTTTTCCTACTGATGATTCCTTAGCCGAATTCTTAGGAGCTTATGACAACCTTCCTTGTTATCACTATAATCGTGGCTTCCCCTATTGTCCAAATTCGGAAGCTTACTTTGGGAAAGACAAAAATAACGATGAGATAGTTAAAGAATTTCCTCAGTTAAAAGATGCTCCTCAACAAAGCAATCTCCTAATAAGTGACACTATTGATATCATGATAGATCGTTATGTTGAAATTAAAATCATTAAGATAGGGAAATGTCTTGACGTAGAAGAGAAAAAACAATATTCTGAGTTATTATTGGAATTTCCTGAAATCTTTGCTTGGATATACTCTGATATGCTTGGCATAGATCCTAAGATTGTCACTCATAACATTGTCCTAATTCCTGATGCTAAATGTGAAGCAAAAGATTCGAAAGATTCATCCTAAAGTGGCATTACTTGTTAAAGATGAGATTGAAAAGCTACTAGATGTTGGATTCATCCATCCTATCGATTATTCCCTATGGATTTCAAACATTGTGGCTATGGCTATGTCTGATAATTAGGATGTGTACGGACTTTCGTGATCTAAACAAAGCCTCTTTAAAAGATGATTTCCCTCTCCCAATTATCGATATGATAGTGGATTCCGTAGCAAGTCATGCCTTATTATCCTTCATGGACGGTTTCTCTGGATATAATCAAATCTTCATTAATACTCAAGATCAATACAAAACTGCTTTCACCACCCCTTGGGGCATGTTATGGATTGAAAAACGTAGGCGCAACCTATCAGTGTGCTATGACTCTCATCTTCCATGACTATATGCATAAGACCTTAGAAGATTACGTTGATGACATCTTAGCTAAATCTGTCTTGCGCACAAATCATGTTAAGATCTTTCGTCAGGTCTTTGAGAGAATTCGTAAGTATAACATGTGTTTGAATCCTTGAAAATGTGTTTTTGGTGTGGGTAGTGGAAAACTATTAGGGTTCATAGTTTCGCATCGTGGAATTGAAGTGGATACGAAAAAGATAGATGCCATTGTTAACATGCCACCTCCTAGAAATGTCTCCCAACTCAAAAGTTTGCAAGGAAAGATTCAAGCTATTCATAGGTTTGTATCTTAGCTTGCGGATCATACCTTTCCTTTTACTCAATTGCTTAAAAAGAATATCACCTTTCAGTGGAATGAGGATTGTCGTCAAGCATTTGAAGACCTAAAAACTTATTCGGCCAATCCTCCTATTCTTCAACCCGCTGACCCTTCTAAACCCTTTTTTCTACAGATAGCTGTGTCCCTTCATGCTCGTGCAACTTTATTGGCACAATGTGATAAGAATGGTAGAGAATGTTTGGTTAATTATATAAGTCATACTCTACTCGATTACGAGGTCCGATATTCTGCGATAGAAAGGTAGTGCCTTGCTTTGGTCTTTGCAACCCAAAAGTTAAGGCATTACCTTTTGCATGTTGAAGTCCATGTTATCATTAAATTTGATCCTCTCAAACATCTTTTCTCTAAAAATGACCTTTCGGGATGCTCAGCTAAGTGGGTTATGATGTTGACTGAGTTTGACCTTAAGTTTGTCTCACAAAAGGCAATAAAGGGTCAAGTGTTGATTGACCACTTAGTCGAGGCTCCTTCACCTTTCTCCCCACCTAATCCAGAGTCCTTTCTCGAAGAATACATTTTCTCTATTGAGATTGATGAGATCTGGGAATTATATTTTGAGGGCTCTAGATGTCGTACAGGATCGGGGGCAGGGGTAGTCTTAATTTCTCCTAAAAAGAAGCCTATCCCCTTATCATATCGTCTCAATTTCTTATGTACCAACATTGCTGAATATGAGGCTCTTATAGCTAGAATTAAAGAAGCCTTAGCATTAAATATAAAACATCTACATATCTATGGAGACTAGCAGCTAATCATAAGACATGTGACAGGAGTTTATCAAGCTAAGGAAAACAAATTATCACAATATAGAGATCTAGCTATATCCTTGTTACATAAATTTGATTCTTATACCATGGAGCCTGTTCCTCGAAAAGATAATCGACATGCTGATGCAATGGTATGTGTAGCCTCTCTTCTATCTTTAGAGGATCCCTTGGTAGATCTTAAATTCACTATTCACAACCTCACTACACGGGCTATTGTTGATAATCCTAGTGATGTTGCATATTGTTGCATTATAGATTCTGATGAATGGTACTCACATATCGTGAGATATTTAAATGATGGTACTTTTTTCAGACTCTACGAACAAGAATACTAGGGCTAGGATTCACAAGTTGGCCGCTAGATACATTATCCTTTCTAATGTTTTTTATAGAAGGGGTTATAATGGTCTTCTCCTTTGATGTCTTAACAAATTTGAAATCCCTATTCCTCTTGAGGAAGCACACTTTGGCGCTTGCGGGGGGCATTTTGGGGGTAGATCCTTAGTTCAGATATTGCTCCGAATGGGATATTATTGGCAAACCATGGAAAAGGATTCGTTTGCATTTGTTAAGAAATGTCATCAATGTAAGCAACATAGCAATTTGATCCATGCTCCTGCCCAAGAGCTTCGATCTCAAGTAGCATCATGGCCCTTTTCTACACGGGGTTTGGATCTCATTGGTAAAATATCTCCTCCTTCATCCCAAGGACATACTTTCA
This sequence comes from Cryptomeria japonica, assembly GCF_030272615.1. Taxonomy (NCBI): domain Eukaryota; kingdom Viridiplantae; phylum Streptophyta; class Pinopsida; order Cupressales; family Cupressaceae; genus Cryptomeria; species Cryptomeria japonica. The sequence goes on along the minus strand of NC_081409.1, from coordinate 554,158,917 downwards.
TCATCACTACAACTAATTACTTTATGAAGTGGGTGGAAGCAGTTCCTCTTCGATCCACTACCGCTGAGGTTTCATCTTAGAAAACATTATTTCCCAATTTGGAATACCTTTTGTCTTAGTTTTAGATAATGGAACGTCATTTAAAAGTAAGGATGTGAAGAAGTTTCGCGAGAAATTTTATATTCAACATAATTTTCTACACCCTACTATCCTCAATCAAATGGTCAAGCCGAATCTTCTAATAGGGTAATCAAATAGATTCTTTGAAAGACTGTAAACAAGCATGGTAAGGATTGGCATACTTAATTAACCTATGCTCTCTGGGCCTATCGGACGAGTGTACGTATTTCTATGGGTTGTACCCCTTATGATCTTGTTTATGGTGTTGATGCCATTATGCCTTTGGAGTTAGAAATTCCTTCTTTGAGAGTTTCTCTTAGGGGTATAGTGGATGATGATTCCTATAGAGAACATAGACTTCAAGAACTTGAGATGCTCGATGAATGACGTATAATCGCTCTTGAGCATATTCAAGTGTATCATAAAACTTTACAACATAGCTATAATGATAAAGTCATTTCACGTTCCTTTTCAGTAGGCGATTTAGTGCTCTATGAAAATCAACGTAACGTCAATGCTCTACCTAAGGAGAAAGGAAAATTCAGCCCTAATTGGCTTGGACCATACATTGTTATCAAAGTCTATGGATCTGATGCTTACAAGATAGCAGATGTGGAAGGTACTCCTCTGAAGGAACCTATAAATGCTATGCAGCTTCGTCGATACTATGCCTAGCCTCTATCTCCTTTTCTCTCCCTCTTTTTCTCTTTCTAGTTTATTTTTTTGTCTCTTTGTGCCTTTTCTTTCTTCAGAATTGGATAGTGTGTTAGCATGTCTTCATTAAACTATGTGGTATTAAATGATATTGTATTATTTAGTCTACATTACTTCGTTCTTGACAAGCATGTTCCTTTACTTTATTGTTTGTCTTGGATTCATTTATGTAAATTGTCATAGATTTACATTTTATATGTGCTAGCATGTTATACAATTTCTTATGTGTTAAGTGGGATTATATCATGTTGTGTTTAATTAGAGTAAATTAAATCGCATTAGTCATATAGTTCTTAAACTTAACACATTTCTCTTCTACATCATCAAACTAGCATTTAATTAAATACTTAGTTATTTAATTAAATCACACATGTATCAATTTAATCATGAAGCATTGAGAAATCAATCACATGTAAATTAAATTAGACATACATGTTCATCACCACATGTGTTACTTTTAATCTAAGCAATGCATACATTGTTTATGTATTAAAATAACACGTTTGAGATATAACATGGGCATAAATACATACATATCCACGAGTGTCATATACATCAACCAAAAATGTCTCCGAATCACGCAGAGTCATCTCTTATCCCTAGGACTAGTAGCTGGAGGATGGTGACTAGATGTCCCCTCCTAATCTGGCTGTTGGGGTGGGCCCATGGGTGTGTATCGTGATATAGAACGCAAGTGACTCCGCGAGGAGCTCCTGCGATCCCTCTCCATCACAATCCCGCAGTATGTGGCTGCCTCTATCTGAGACGTTGCTAGATCACGCTCTATCTACTGTAATCTCTCTCACAAAGATCTCTCTGTATCTCGCGAGACCTCCATCTCCATCCAAATTGGGGTGAATAGGTCCTCGTGTCATCCTGCCCTTCCCTATGATCTATGTGCAGACATGATGAGGTTTGTCACTGCATGCTGGATAAGGGAGTGCCATTCCTGGATGCTAATTGTAGAGAGAAAGAGAAGTTTTCATCGGTAACATTCTATTTTATCAAATCTCAGCAAATAAGATGCATAACTTAGATAATCATAAGGCACCTTACCTGGATCTCCCTCTCGCCAGTAGGGGTCGTGGACAGGAACCGCCTGAGACCGAGACCCACTAGGCTCTCCGTGCTTGTACTGTCTCTACACAGTAGGCATGGGCCGGTTGTGTTTGGAATCGGAACTCCTTATAGGGTCCTTCTCCGCTTGTGATGGGAGGCTCGATGAATCTAGTGCTATGGTGTCGTCCCTAGAGTGATGAGGAACTGCATCTGACTCATCCTCCTCAACCTCCTCCTCCTCCTCCTCATCCTCATCCTCGTCCTCATCCTCCTCTTCCTCGTCGTCCTCTTCCTCCTCTCCTCCATCCTCCTCATCATTTCCATCCTAATCTCCTTCTCCTCTATCAGGATCATCATCGCCAACTTGATCATCTGTGCCCTCCTCGTTGCCTATCTGTCTCCATGGTCCAGGATCCCCTCTCGGATAGTCTACTAAAAAGATGGCTCCAGGGTATGTCCTCCCCCACCATGTGTTGTACCACCGGCACACGCCCACGTCATCTCTATAATCTATCGTGACATCTCGATCTGATTCATCTGAATATGTGGTGTCAATCTCATCGCTCATAGGCCTCGGAATAGCTCTTGTCCTAGGAGTCACACATGACTGTCAGATGTAAACATGCACATCAGTAGGAACACCCTGCTCGAAGCCAAACTGCCGCCAGACTCGGTCTAAGTAGAAGGGAATGACTATGTGACTATACCGTCCCTCCAGTAGACGGATCCTCAACATGCAAAATAACTGCATGTGTATCCCTGCCCACATATACATCCCGAGGTAAGGTCTCCATATGATCATACCCACTATCAATATATCCAGACTCAATCTCCAGTGCAGTAGATCCTCGAACCGCCACTCATGGGTAAGTGGATAAGCAAATACCCTAGGCTGCTCTGGAACTAAGTCCGTAGGGACTCCAATAGGCCTAGTGCATGTAATATGCTTGAACATCCACACCTGTAGTAGTGTGCAAGTCATCAGACTGCGCCCCTGTCCAAACACATACTCTCCAAGGTCGTGATAGAGATGTGCAAGCATGCTTCGACCCCAAGAGTATACTCTCCAATGTCTCTCCATGGCCCTAATCGTGTAGGTGAGACCTCCATGCATGTGGGTGTCACGCCCATTAGGGCACACGACTAATGCAATGGTAGCGATCATGAGCCACCTCACCAGTGGAACATCGTCGGTAGGGTGTAGGAGCCAACAAACCATGATGCGGCCCCTCGTCTCATTGGACATCACTCTCCCTACGCAGTAGACCTGCTCCCTCCTGTACTTGGTAGTGGAGCGATCGGCTCGATATCTGACAGTCTCTCCCCTGATGGGAAGGCGCAGAATATGGTATACATCCTCAAGGGTAACCGTCATCTCCCCCACAGGTAGGAGGAATGTCGAGGTATCTGCATCCCACCTCTCCATCAGTGCCATCAACGTTGTAGAATGAAACTTGATGGCAGGCATAGTCATCACATACAACAAGCCTACAACGTGCATCAACTCTCTCTCCTCTGGGGTAAGCCTCCAAATCTGACCTTGAAGGCTTCAGAAGGTGTGACCGACAGTGTGCTCACGAATGTATGGAAGAATTTGCAAATCGAAACATCAAATCATCAGTAATCCATCATCGATCATAATAATCCAAACAACAAAGACATCATCAATCTATTCTACCAGTTTGATGCCTAATCCCAAGCACCTTTGGCTGCCTTGAACAGGGACCAGGGCACCATGAGTGGACCAAGGCGCCTAGATGGGACCATGGCGCCCATGGAGGACCAGGGCGCCCTCATGGGACCGGGGCGCCCATGGAGGACCATGGCACCCTAGGAGACCATGGTGCCCAAACAAGGGCACGAGCATGATCTTGGTGATGACATAATTCAACATCGGATTCAGTGCAAACATTAAAAGTCAAAGGCGAGTCCATGGCAAGTCAACTCACCTCGTCCGAGGGTCGGTTGGCGAGTACGGACCGGTGCAGGATCTCCATCCGCGTAGGTCGCTCGGGTCGGCGTCGAGGCATGATAGCGAATAAGTGGGCTCCTATGTAGTGAATAGTGCTGAAAAGTCAAAAGTGATAAATGAAGGTCACTTTCATATTTATGAGGTATGCACTTTTTCATTTTTATGCTTTTAAGTTAAAAACCCTAATTTCTGTACTTTTTCCTTCAATCTATCATATCTTGAGCTAGAGAGCTCCGATTTTTGCACCGTCGGTGGCGTTGGAATCATGAATTCGCCCTCTCACTCTGCATCGGTTCTATAAAGCGCTTGGATGTACAACTGAGTCTTGTTGTGAACATGTTCAAGGTTTTCATTCCAATTTGTTGTGGTAAACATGATACCTTGTTTCACCTCACTAATTAGCAAGCCGAAATAGGGGGCATATAGATACATGTGAATTTCATCACCTTCCTTAGTAAGCATTAGGTGATTTTATGATCTAACATGTGGTTTTGTAGGGTGCAAGTCCTAACTATGTATTGCAGATACCATCGAGGGCTTCGTTTGACAACATGGATACATCCTTTTTTTAAATGATGTTTACTTTTTCTATACTTTAGCTTGCATATGCACGTAGTGTCATATGACTGCTAAAGTGGGGGCTAAATTTAGTGTCGTAAATTGTACACTCTTGCTAGGGTGTTACAATTTCACACTTATTTTAGCACTCGCCTTAGTGTGTTTTCCATCTTGCATTTCTAATCTCTTTTAAGCATTTAATTAATTGATTTAATTAAATCTAAATCATATTTCAGCTCTTCACATGTGATAAAATTGGGCTCTTTATCCTAAAGTGTGACCCTTTTTATTCTTTCAATAAATCATTTAATCATAAACCCTAATTATGTCTTATTTCGACCTTTAAGGCCTGATTTTGCATATCAAAACATCTTGAAATCAGTTGTAACTTTGGGATTCACTCTAATATGATTATATCTAACGACCCCGAAAATTTGGTGAAAGGTTGGTCAGACCATGCTGAAAGTGCACATGGTCCTCGACTTTTTTCCTGAAATTTCGGGAGCATAATCCTATGATATAATAATGCTTAACCTCAAAATATTGGCAGGAAATTCAAATCCTAGGTCGGCCTAAAGATGAAATTAAGATCTAGGGTTTCATACTTAAGAGCTCTCTTTCTTCATTTGAAGGGGTCTTCCTCTAAGAATCTAAGGGTAGGTTTTTGGAACATAAAGAGTCTTCTTTGCAGTGAAAGAGTAGAACTTTGAAGTCTTCAACCACATTCAACATTTGTCCTTCAGACATTCGTCAAACATCATTTCATCAATTGGGGGCTTTTGAAGATATAGAAAAACAATAGGAGATCACCGACTAAAGATTGGTTTGTATCTCTCCCTTGGGGTTGGGTATGGTTTCATGTCTTTATATAAGCTTCATTTTGATTCATATTCATGCTTTAGATAATTTTGCATCATGGATTTAGAGCATTTACTTTGTCAATTATAAGCAATTAGGGTTTATTCTTTAGGGTTGCTCTAGATTGTTTGATTTCATTTTAGGATCTTGCACACATACAAGGTTCTAGCACACACATTTTCAGTACATTATCGGCTATTTGTTGAGGTAGAAATCACCAAAGCAAGGGGTTTGACTAAGGTAAAACCCTATATAGCCACCCAAAACCTTCTTTTTTAGCTACAGGTACAGGTTTGGATCTGAGCGTCACTAGAAGTTTCAAGACCGACAGAGTGCACAGAGGTTGTCTCGGGGCTCAAAACTCATCAAAAACCCCTAAGACAGGGGTGTGGTGTGGTGGTCCTACCCAAGACAGGGGCGTGGCGTCGTGGTCCTTCTTAGGATAGGGGCGTGGCGCCCTGGTCCTACCTCTTTTTAGTAGGATTTGACAGTGCAACAGGTTACAGAGCTTAGATCCTATCTTGTCAGGTGCAACTTCAGACTTGCAAAATCAGGACAGTGGCGTGGCACCCTGGTCCTGATCATTTTGGCTTAGATTTCAAACACAGGTGCACCTCTGATTTTGCTTCCTAATCTATACTTTTCAACAGTTTATCGGTTATTTTTTGTTCCGCATTTCCAGATTAGGGTTTGATTGCTTACTAGCACTTTAGTTTAAATTTCATTTTGAATCATTCCTCTCTCTCATTTACAACAAAGGAATAGAAACCCTAAGAGGTAATTCATGGCTCTCTCTCTTCCACAAGAACTAGTTGAAGTGTGTTACCTCCCTAGGCTCTTTCATATTCCATTAGCGTGTATGAGAGTGGGATTAGGGTTTCCATACTTAGTCTCACTTTCCCCCTTGCACAGTTAGGTTGGCAAATAATTAAATTAAATTTTAAATTTTAATAAGTTCGAGGTTCAAATTTGTGTGTGCTCATGTATCTAATCTTGAGAGGCAAATGCAAGACCTAAGGATTGAGATTTATTTCTAGGGATAAGTGATAATGGTGATAGGATAGAAAAGGGTCATGGGTCAAATTTCACAAGTATGACACTTGAACTCCAAAAATCATATAGGAAAAGGGCATGGATGTGCACTTTCCGCTATCGCATTTTTCCTCCACTTTGATGTTAGAACTATTATAATGGGGATATGAGAGAATAAAGTTGAGTCGAATTTTGCATGAGTATGACACTTGTAGACATGTTATTGCATATGACATTTTAAAAAGCAAAGATAAAAGGACATGCGTATGTAGTTTTTACTATTACATTTTGCCTCCACTTTACTGTGCATACAAACTATTATAATGATGCATATGAAAGTGAAACAAGTATTCAACATGGAAGTTATATTTTATTCAAACACTAAAAATGATACAAATATTAACAATGAATTGTGTATTCTCCCTACAATGAGTGCTCCATATAAAACTTGCAAAACAAAAAGAACATGTAATGAGTAAATTTGGCACATGAAAAGTGTGTGTGAAAAAGTGAAAAGAAGTTTGATAGTTGTAGGCACAACATTTCAATTAAGTCATTACATGTATGGTTAGTAAATCAATAATCAATCAATAATAAACCATAACAAAGTGACTAATTGCCTTCTAAAAGATGCGAGTATAAGATTGCTCTAAAATTTTTATAAGCAATACCAGTGACTAGACTACACCAAGATGAATGATTTAATCTATATGAGCATAAGATTAAACTATATGGATGCAAGATGGATGAATAATTCAAGCAATAATGAATAAACTAAATATGCAAAAAGCTAAACTAAGATGCAATAATCTCAAAAAAGAGCAAGCACAATATCTTCAATGACTCCAGAGCAAAATCAACATAATAATAATCTCCAAGGTATTTCTCAAGTATCTCTGGGGTGATTTGAATGAGAGCTGAAGGCTAAATTTATAGAAATTTACAAGAGAGATCAAGAAAAAACACAATTTAGAATTAATTGAAATAATTGAGAAATCAGGTTCAGTTAACCTTGAGATAGATTCCAATTATAGTTTAATTGAAATGCATTCAGATAAGAAATTCAAGTTGCATTAGAAATAAGAATTAATTAATTCCGTGCATTTGTGATAAAAATAGATAATTCTTTGATTTACTTAAGAAAAAAGTCTTTTCAATGCAACTGAACTTTTTCTCAAAAGCTTGGAGTTCCAAATTTAGAGAATGATTAATAATTCAATTAATTGTTTTTCTGATTTCAACTTCTCAATTTAGAAGAAGAAATAATATCTCAAGTTTGATTTCTTTCTCAATTCAATTCTTTTATTTTATTTTCAATTTAACTCTTGCTTTGTGATTCCTCTTTTGTAATAAATTAATTCTTTTTTTGCATGATTAAATGACAAATTTATTAATTAATTAAATATGCTAAGATATTTAATAAATAAAATAGGATAATTGATCAAAATGATATTCTTGAAATGATTTAATTAATTAAATAAATATTTAATTAATATTGAGTAATTGATTTGTCATGTGACATTTGATGATTAAAGAATTAATTAATGTGCTCAAGATTGATTTAATTGCCTTTGGTTAGGACCTTGGTGATATTGTCGAGATTAGGGGCCCATGGTTTAAATGACCAATTTTAGGGTATTACATTTGCCCCTCTTTGAATTAAAGTGCGAGCAACGCGTTGGTTCAAAGAATAGTTGATGTCTAGGAGATGTCAGTTCTAAACTTGATTGATCACGAACCAGATGAAGAGCAAGGTGTTTAGCTTGATTTGAAGCGATGAAGCTAAACAAAAGTTGATTAAAGCGATACCGATCCCGAACTTGATTGAACTAGGAACGATAGAGAGCAAAGATACCGAACTTGAACTTGATTTATCAAGAAGCAGATCTTACTGATCTAGAACTTGATTGAACTAGACACAACGAGCGAAGATAAAATCAATCTTGAACTTGATGGATCAAGATATGATGAGCGGAGATAAACTGTCCAGCTTGATTTGATGCGATGAAACTGAACACCTACTTAGATTGAGTGTGATCGAAGATACTCTTTAAACCCTTGATTGAGTTTAAATGAATAATCAACTTGATGAAAAGTGATGAAACTGATTAATGTTAAGAGACGGATTCAGATGAAGACAATATCAACTTGATTTGAAGCGATGAAATTGATATGCCCCTAGCGATTGATTTGATTCGAATGATAGAGAGATCTCAACTTGATGTGAAGCGATGAAGCTGAGATTCCCCTTAGCAATAAGAAATTGATTTTCTTTAGCTGAAAAAGATTTTTTTGCTCGACTTTGAAGATCTGAGGTCATGAGTATGCCCCCTCAGGAGCTAAATTGAAAGATAGCAAGGGTACATGTTGATTAGGCAATTGTTTATCGATGATAATTATTTGAGCACAAATTGATTCAAAGGAATTTTTGAAAATTCGGCGTTGATTGATGAGAAATTGAGCGCAATGCTAATATGTAGAATTGAATTGAGATCCAGCGTTGATTGATGAGCGCAATTTGAAGCGAGAATGAAAATCTGATGAAAAAGTGCTAAGTGGTCCAAATTATGAAATTGACTAGGAAAATGATCTCATATTTTGATTTTGATCCCGAAAATGGAATCAGAACAGGAAAATTAGCTAAGGGTACAATTTTCATGTCCATCAGAGCAAGTTGAAAAATTAGGGTTTTGACTATATAAGGTGTAAAAGTGTCATTTTCAAATCATTTTAACCCTCCCAAGTTTGAAAATTCAAAAAGCATTCTACGAAGAAAATGGCGGTTCCCATCCAGAACCATTGATTTGAGTGCCAGAGACGACATAATCGACCTCGGAACTATGAGCTAGCGGTAAGTGATCGATCTTAAGCCTGCTAATCATTTCAATTTTGAATTTTTCAAGTTTTGGCACGTAGAAGTCGGACGTTTTCATTTTGTCATGCGAGACAGGATCCTATCTCGTACGACAAACTGATTAAGTTTGTTTTATTGTTTAAGTCCACTAGTTTTCACGTATTGAAACTACCCTTGTGTCGTACGAGAACCTTCAAAATAGCCCATTTTGTCATCCTAGAGCTAATCTTGTGTCGTAACAGAGTCTTTTGTCGTACTAGGCCTATTCCTGACTTGTATGAGTTGCTGCCTCTACTGTGTTATGTCGTTTGAAAAACAATGAGCATTTTTAAAGGTGCAAACTTGAAATTTTGATTTTGCAGTTGATGTAGTTGGATTTGTGTGATGTTTTGCTTCTCTTATAGGCTAATTTGAAATGTTTCTTGATGGTCTGTTGTTTGATTTTTTTGTAGGTTCGATTGCCCCATGTGTTATTCCAATGTGTATATCCATCAACCATGACATTAGTTCGCGAGTTATCTGGTATTGACCGGGCACATATTGATTTGTGCGGATTGACTCACCTTTTACAGTTGCCTGATATCCATGTGAATCATGGTATGCTCACGACATTAGTTGAGAGGTTTCATTCAGAGCATAACACATTCCATTTTCAAGTTGGGGAGATGATGATCACTTCCGAGGACGTATACATGATTATCTGTATCCCTTTTGCTGGAGGGAAGGTTGATTATGATGCAGCGCATCTTCCTGGGTTACTAGCTGTTAGACAGGTTTTCAGGGATCATGATATTCTGACACATTCTATTAGTTGGGATGTGATGATGACCAGGTACAATGAGGACTTTCCACTAGCTTGCGTCTTGGCAGGTTTTATTGGTTGCTTTCTGATGCCGGACAGGGGACATAGGGGTTTTTGTGTGGATGGGGCAGGATGTTGGAGAGACTTATTGAGCACCCCCAGAGATTAGGATGGGGTTCATGTATTCTGGCACACATGTATCGCGAGATGCATGAGATCGTCTACCGGGAGGGGAAGAGTATGGTTGCAGGAGTTTTGATTTTATAGGTATGGGCTTGGGAGCATCTCCCAGTTTGCAGGTCGATTGTCGATGAGGGCAAAGATCCTGGTCAACCCATTATTTATAGATATTCAGGTTATGTGACTCAGCCCCATCTGGGCAAGATATATTATTGGAGACGACAGCTGGACGACTTGATAGCCGTCATATGGAGATCGTATAGGGGTCTGGAGCCTTGGGATGATTGGAGAGTTGTACATAGAGACCTCTTCATTACACGACCTCTCATAGGCTGATCACAGACAATTGTCGAGCGGTTTGTTGTTACTCATGTGATGAGGCAATATGGTAGACCTCAGGGGATCTCACAGGAGTTTACTGCATATGCACATTATGCAGATGAGGAGAGACAGGGATGGGGACCTAGGCTATCATACGCCTTAGGCATGCAAGAGCTGACTAGGTTACAATGACTCAGATGGGACTATATGGATGATGTTGCAGATGCAGGGGTATTGCCCCAGTATAGGGATTGGTTTCAGTAGCATCCATTCCCGAGATTTACAGATCCAGCGGAGCAGACACCTTGCATGGAGGAGGTTGAAGATGATGCCCCCGTGCAAGGGTAGAGACAGGGATAGAGAGCTGAGGATCTGAGGCGAGCAAGTGGCGATCCTGGTGCTAGTAGCAACAGGGTGCTAGCTGGTGGTAGGCGGGCAACAGAGAGGAGAGGGTGGATCCCTAGGGGCTATTAGCGTTAGAATGAGTGGAGCTAGGGTACCTAAGGGTGGATGTGAAGAGGAGCGAGTAGCTCTGAGACAAGTCAGGCAAAGACGGGAGGAGCAAGGTGGAGCCGGGGGTTGAGATGGAAGTGGAGATCCTGCGAGAGATGAGGGGGCCGACACAACGTGGTCGATGAGAGCACGCCTAGTGAGTTTACAGTCACAGCTGACAGTGGCACAGACACAGCTAGCGGAGCAAGACCAACAGCTAGCAGATCTTAGAGCAGAGAGAGATCGTTAGGCCTTAGAGATGAGAGCAGAGAGGATGGCAGAGACAGATGCTTTGTGGTGGGAGGTACTTCATCAGACTAGTCAGACAGCCTATTACGTTGCGGCTTACAGCGTATCAGTTCCAGTAGCGTAGCAGGTTGTACCATATTCTCAGTATATGGCTTGATCTAAGGGAGCTCAGACACCTCATCAGGATCCGGGCCAACAGGCTCCACCTCCTCCACCAGGCGATGAGGGAGAGGCCGAGAGCTAGATATTCTTTTTGTAGCTTTGAGATTTTTTGTAGACACACCCATTTTTTGTAGCCCTTACGATTCTCGCTCCGATGGGAGTTTGTACATGTCAGTTGACATAATTTGTACCCCTAGATACTGATGATTATATATATACGAGATTTGTTTGGACTTCATAGTACTTGTGTCGATCGATTATGAGATGTCTTCTATATGCTTTATTCTATATGTATGCATTTTTTTTTCAGTGTGGATGTATGTAAATGCAAGTGAATATGAATTTTTGTTTTTGTTGTTTTTCATATGCAAATAAAATGAATGAGAATGAGTAATGAGTAATGCAAATTTTTATATTTTCTTTTTTCTATGCAATAAGATGAATGCGAATGAGTGATAATGAAATGTATGAATCTATATAAGATGATTATTTATGCAGCTAACATCTCAATACACAATTACTTGATCGAAGAAATGATGAAAAAGAGACCACTTAGCTAAGAAATGATGATGCATCCAACTCTCATTCAGAAGATAAAGAGATTATTACCATACCGAAATCACTCTAAATTCACAAAATATAGAATGAAATACAAAATGAGATGCAACCTAAACCTAGTCATTGGATTTAAAATGCTTAAGTTTCATCACTGAGCATAACAAAAATAGCAAACAGTTTAGAGTTCCTTTCTTTTCATGTGCAATATTAATTATCTTGTCCGCAATGACCCTTTTTTCGTTCATATCTTTGGACAAATTTCGCAGGGACCCGGATTGCATGATAAAGAAATTTCCTCAAAATAGACAAAGAAATGATGTGAACCTCCCTGTAGTATACAAATAAGTGGAGTCGAGGTATGTGTGGCGATTTCACCTTGATGTAAAGGCTCTTATCACAGACACCCAACTTATTAGATGTTTCCAGATCATCGGAATCATTCCTACAAGCAGAAAACAAAGAAAATATTATGCCCCCAATCCTTGCTCCTCTTAGTCAAGATAGACTTCCTCGAGTTACTTAGAGGGATAATAATCAAAATCCAATATAAAAGACAACATACAAAGAAAATTTTTCATGCATAGCTCAAACTGTTTAGTGATAGTTTTTCGTTGTGTTGTTTTGCTTGTGTACTTTGTGATAAAACGCTTCGGTAGTTAGGAGACAGGTGACTGACTCAGAGTGGACGACCAGGTTTCACTTACGGAAAGATGACTTGGTTGATATTGCTTAGGACACTTAAATTGCTCAGTCGATTACCCTAAGACTAGGACATTAATCAGTTTCAAGCCATGGGGGTTCTAAAAGAACCAAGATGTCATAAAAGTGACTGAAATATATGTACAAGTGATAATAAAGATGCATGAAAACGGGAAATGCCAACGTTGCGTTGATAGATGGAGCGTTGAGTACAAGAGGCGTCTGTTTGCTAGGTTTTCACCTACTTGGCAGAGATTCTTTATTTTTTTTTTATACCAAGGTGCCTATTTACTAGGTTTTCACCAAGCCATTTTTTTTTCTTTTTTTTTGGTAGGATTTTTTATGATTTTTATGATTTTTTTTAGGACTTTTTCAGTTGTACAGGTTGTTGGAGCAGAGAATGCTAAGTGAAGAATTTCTTCAAATGGATAGTGTTAATCGGTTCACAGAGCTGTTATCCTTCCGATGTTGAGAGTTGATAGGCACCAGAGCCAAATACTGCAGTAACGATGTAGGGATCCAACCAGTTGGGTTTAAACTTCCCTTTGTTGTCTCAAAACTGTTGATTTTTAGGATTTTCTCTCAGTACTAGGTCACCAACCTGAAATTCTCGTTGTCGAACCTTCTTGTTATATCCTCTGGACATTCTCTTTTGATACACTCTGAGATGATCAAATGTCACTTGCCGACGTTCATCCAGCAATTCGAGTTCTTGCAATCTAGATATCCTATAGTCTTCATCAGTAACAAGACCTTGCAAAGAAACTCTTAGAGATGGTATTTCTACTTCAATAGGTAATACTGCTTCGGACCCATACACCAAAGAGAAAGGTGTATCCCCAATAGGTGTTCTGATACTTGTTCTGTAAGCCCATAATGCAAGATTGACTTGCAAATGCCAATCCTTCCCAGATTTGTTTACTGTTCTGTGTAAGATAGTCAACAGGTTTTTGTTAGATGCCTCAGCTTGTCCATTACCTTGAGGGTAATATACAGATGACCAATGTTGTTTAATTTTGAATTTCTCACAGAGCTCGTCCAGATCTTTATTCTTGAATTGTCCTCCATTGTCAGTCACAATGGACGAAGGTATCCCATACCTGCAAATGATATGGTTTAGAATGAACAAAGCTACTTGTTTACCGGTTGCTTTGATGAGCGGAACCGCTTCTACCCACTTAGTGAAGTACTCAGTGGCAGTTATAATAAACTTGTGTCCATTGGATGATGTAGGATAGATCTGACCAATGAGATCAAAGGCTCATTACTGAAAAGGCCAATGTGTGATGAAGGGTATGAGATCCTTTGTTGGAGCATGTATGAGATTTCCATGTAGCTGACACTTCTCACAAGTTTTAGAAAACTTTACAGCATCCTTCTCCATGTCTAGCTAGTAGTAGACAACCCTTAGTAGTTTCTGAGCTAAAGTAAGATCATTCGAATAGGATCCACAAATACCTTCATGGACTTTCGATAATGCACGTTTAGACTCTTCAGTTTCTAGACACCTAAGAAATGTACTGTCCAAACCTCGCCTAAACAAATCGCTAGCAATGATGACATACCATGAAGCGTTTCAGGTTAGGTTCCTTTTCCCATTACGGGTAAGATTTTCTGGGATAATTTGGTCATGTAGATAAGAGTAAATGTGGTTATATCAAGATGAGTAAAGTCTAATAATAGAATAGACTATCTGGGACTCAGGAGAATCATAGGAAGTGTAATGTAACTCTTCCACCAGGAATTCAAAGCGAAAATTAGATTTTCGTAACTCAGGTATAGACGCCAAGGTGGCCATAGCATCTGCTACTCTGTTTGTTGATTTGGGAATCTACTGGAATGATACAAAAGTAAAATACTTCTTGAGATCATCAACCATTCTCTTATAAGGCATCAGTTTCTCATCTCGAGTCTGATATGTATCATTGATTTGATTGATAATTAGTTGAGAATCTCCATAGATATGTAACTCCAAAACCTTCCATTTAATAACTAGCTTGATCCCATTTACCAAAGCTTCATACTTTGCAATATTGTTTGTGCAAGGGAAACAAATCTTGTAAACCTTCAGGATTGAATATTGTTGAGTAGTAACAAATAGTATTCCAGCACCGGAACCATTTTGGGTGAAAGATCCATCAAAAAACATCTTCCAGGATTGTTGAGTAAGGTGCATTATTGATTCATCTGAAAAACTCTATATGCAGTGGTTGAGTGTCTTCAAGTGGAGCTTCAACGAGTTGATCTGCAATTACCTATCCTTTGATGGCTTTGCATTCCACATATTCAATATCAAACTTTGTAAGTACCATGACCCATTTTGCCAATCTTCTGGTGAGTGTTGCTTCATCATTTTTCAGAAATCTTTATCCTTTTGACATTTATGAATATCTTTTTCTGGAGGTTCAGAATCTTGAGCTTCACTTGATGAGGAATCATTATCGGTTTCATGAATACTGAGGTTGTCTTCGTCATTTTGTTCTGTTCTAGGTATAGTGGGAGATAAAGGTTCAACATACACTGGTCTCTCTAATGATGAAGGTTTATCAGTCAGGGGATCCTCTTCGTAAAATGGATTATCTTTATATGAAAAGGGTTGCCCTTTGCCTTTGACATCTTTCTTACGAGAACTCCTGGTTTGAATAGGCATTTTTATTGATTGGTGTGACCTAAAGTTGTTTGTGATGCAGAAGTCAAGGTCAAACTCAGAGCTAGTTGTTTAGTTAACGTATTGTTTGAGAGAAGCAACTAAGATTTAGTCTGGTTTCAGGAACGATCTATCCTGCATAAGACGTTTATCTAAGTTGATCCGAGAGAAGTGACTAAGACTCAGTCTGGTTTCAGGAAAGATCTATCATGTATAAGACGTTTATCTAAGTGACTTAGGTTTGATATGTAGTTGATTGAACTAGCTGAAAGATGATCGACAAATCATGCAACACAAATAGTAGAGGTACATTGTTTTGATATGTTTATGCTCAGGATGATGATAACTAGTTTTATGCTCACTGCAGACTATTTTAGGCAAGTTTGACTGTTCTGGACTGACAAAATCAGAGATTCGTACGATAGGTTTTGTAGGACCAAACGACAATTCAATAGTTTCAAGACAACAACAATAGTGTTTTGTACGAGTTGCTTCCTAGTACTGTATGATAGATAGGTATGTCTAGAACAACAGACTGTTCAATGTAATGTTTTATCGTACGACACAAGAGTAAAGCTTAGATGAAAATTCTTAGAAGTGGACAACGAACAATCAGGATTTGTACGCCACGAGATTGAAGATGAAACGACAGACTGTTAGGACTGATGAAGTTTTGTACGACACAGAATATGAACTAGGACGATAAATTAGAAGACTCGTACGACTGTTTAATGGACAGAGGCAAAATTCTAAGTTTTCAATGACTGAGTATGAGCAGATTTGAGATGGGCTGAGTTTTGATCGCTGACTGATGATGAGCAGTTTAGAGGTGGACTGATTTTTTGAAAGCTAAGGTATACTAGTTTGTGACACAGACATAGTTTTGACTAGGATAGACTTGTTTTGGACAGAGTTTCGACTGGGATAGACTAGTTTTGGACACAAACAAAGTTTTTGATCATTGAGTTGTTTCTTGTTTTCTCTAGTTTTGGTATTTCAATTTTAGTTTCAAGGATGAAAACACAGAAGACACATAATATGAATAATAACTCCAATCACAGCATGCAAACCCTACAAAAATTGGTGAGAGAAGAAAACCTTTGCTTGTAGACTCAGGTACACACCCAATAGCTAATTAGAATACGACCGCTGAGTATCATACAATGGATTCTCAACGTCGTATTAGTCGACTCCAAATGCTAATGGGGGCACGAAATGACAAGTATCTTGGGAGAGTTACTATCTCTCTTGCACAAAGATTATCCCCCCTTTCGGAGGTGAACCAGGTAGCTTCTAATTTGAATTGAAACTGGTAAGGGGTCCATTTGGCGCGTCGAGGTATAAAATCAATTAAGAGGTCTCCCAGCTTTGAAAACCAAGGTTTAATATACCCGAAGGTACTGAGGAGAGCTATTCCCAAGCACTGCCGTTGACTTGATTTTTATCAAATCACGTTTATTTTATAGTGAGTTGGAGTACTTAGAGTTTTGTTGTTCCCACTTGGGTCATTCCCCTCTCACCGGTCGTAATGGCTTTAAGAGTTATTAGCTCCTTGGGAGGGTAGACCCATTGAAGATGTACAAATCTCAAACTTAAAGAAAACGCCTCAAGGGTCTGGATTTTTGATTGTCTATACAGACAAGAGCATACTCTCCTACCTCTCAGAATTTACTTAAAACATGAAATATAGATTTGTTCTTTAACCAGATAGCAAGTTAGGTGCCTAAAAATGAATTTAAAAAATACACAATGTTTGGTCGATTCTTCTTAGGCAACCTGCAAAGACAACAAATTAGTAGTCATATTGTCTTTGTGCAAAAAGCATATTCTTCGACAAGTGTTCTACAAAAACGGATTAGGCTGTGAAAATTTCTCAGATAAACAGATAACCAGCCAGGGCTAGCGTCAATATAATCAATAGAAAACCGAAAGAATGAAATTTGCTTTTTAACTAGGAAAATACAGAATCATACGACAATTTTTACTAGACCGTATGATAAACCGTACCAGATCGTACGACACCTGCAGTTTGTTGTTCGGGCATATGAGAAATATCGTACGACAATTCGCAGAAACAGTACGGACAAAAATCCGAAAAGTCAAAAATCAGAAAAATATAAAAATAAATAGTTAGTCTTGGAGGCCAAAAAAAAGTAGTCTTCTGCCCCACGGTGGGCACCAAAAATGTGTGTGTGAAAAAGTGAAAAGAAGTCTGATAGCTGCAGGCACAACACTTCAATTAAGTCATTATATGTATGGTTAGTAAATCAATAATCAATAAATAATAAACCATAACAAAGTGACTAATTGCCTTCTAAAAGATGCGAGTATAAGATTGCTCTCAAATTTTTATAAGAAATACCAGTGACTAGACTACACCAAGACAAAGGATTTAATCTATATGAGCATAAGATTAAACTATATGGATGCAAGATGGATGAATAATTCAAGCAATAATGAATAAACTAAATATGCAAAAAGCTAAACTAAGATGCAATAATCTAAAAAAAGAGCAAGCACAATATCTTCAATGACTCCAGAGCAAAATCAACATAATAATAATCTCCAAGGTATTTCTCAAGTATCTCTGGGGTGATTTGAATGAGAGCTAAAGGCTAAATTTATAGAAATTCACAAGAGAGATCAAGAAAAAACACAATTTAGAATTAATTGAAATAATTGAGAAATCAGGTTCAGTTAACCTTGAGATAGATTCCAATTATAGTTTAATTGAAATGCATTCAGTGTTGGTATTTTGGTATGGTTTTGTCATTGATGTCAACACCTACTAAACACTTATGAACTCTGGCACTTTGGAGAATCAACAATATTCACCGGCAAGCAAGTTACTCATGCACAGTCACCAGTATCTGGTACACTGGCAAGATATAATGATCACCGACACTTGGAATGATATGGGAAACACTTGGTAATGTCGAAGACATTGTTTGGACATCTTGTCTTGGAGAATTGTTTTTTTGGTATATTCATATTTGCATATTTGTTGTTACTGGCAAATAGGTCCAGGTTACACTGACAGGTTTATCTTTTCCAGATCAGCACGACACGCAATGGAGATGATTAATTATTGTTGTAAATGCATTAAGCTGACATGTTGAATCAATTATTGCATCGGATATTGTATTGTTTGTAAAATGTTTTTATTGTAATATCTTGTAGAGCTGACCTACTAAAATTGGTCCTAGGTTATGATATAAATGTAAGATCTTATTTGTAAGATCAAATGTGGAATGCGAAAAAGGATTGTGTGAAGGTATATGCGAGAATAAGAAGAGCTATACACATAGACATCATTTGAAGATTGAAGGAGGGTTTTTGTGAAGACAATCAGAACTACACTGGCACTGAATCCAACATATGAAGATGCTATTTTGTGCAGTACATTCTTATTGGATTTAACCATCCAACTGTAGTCAGTGTGACTCCCATTTTGTGATTGAGCAGTGAGTTCAAGGCGCTTGGCCTTTCTGCATGTGCAAGCCCCATTTATGTACACTTACTATCTATAGTAGTATCATCTGATTGTGGGTAAGGTTTCCCACCGTGGTTTTTCCCCTTACAGGGTTTCCACGTACAAATATTGATGTTATGTGTTGTGGATGACTTTGTCTTTATGTTTCATGCACTAATCCTTACCGGTATAGCAATTAACTGTTAAAACTAACTACCGGCATATTAAACTGGTTTACCGGTATTAAGCATTAAGTTGTTTTGGTTTGAATTTATTTGACAACTGATTCACCCCCCCCCCCCCCCCCCTTCCTCTCAGTTGTCTTCAGGACCTAACATTCAGATAAGAAGTTCAAGGTGCATTAGAAATAAGAATTAATTAATTTCATGCATTTATGATAAAAATAGATAATTCTTTGATTTATTCAAGAAAAGAGTCTTTTCAATGCAACTGAACTTCTTTTTCTCAAAAGCTTGGAGTTCCAATTTTAAAGAATGATTAATAATTCAATTAATTGTTTTTTCTGATTTCAAGTTCTCAATTTAGAAGAAGAAATAATATCTCAAGTTTGATTTCTTTCTCAATTCAATTCTTTTATTTTATTTTCAATTTAACTCTTGCTTTGTGATTAATTCCTCTTTTGTAATAAATTAATTCCTTTTTTGCATGATTAAATGACAAATTTATTAATTAATTAAATATGCTAGAATATTTAATAAATTAAACGGGATAATTGATCAAAATGATATTCTTGGAATGATTTAATTAATATTGAGTAATTGATTTGCCATGTGACATTTGATGGTTAAAGAATTAATTAATGTGCTCAAGATTGATTTAATTGTCTTTGGTTAGGACCTTGGTGATATTGTCGAGATTAGGGGCCCATGGTTTAAATGACCAATTTTAGGGTATTACAAAAAGTAGCACTACTACAACTTTTTGGAAAGCTATCTTCAAAAATTTTGAACCTAAAAATATAGGTCAAAGATATTGTCTATAAGTAGAAAATGGCAAAAGCTTTAACTTAGCAAAAAAAAATGGTAAACTCTAAGTAAAAATATTTTGACAATGCACAAATGTTGTAAAACTTGACAATGACTACAAGCTTGCAACTACAAAACATGTGATAGGAAAACATAACTCACAAAAGGAATATTGATGTCATATATCCCTCTCCAATTCACTCCCTCGTAATTGGTTGTATAAAAGTAATGAAAGAAATTGGAGGTAATGAGAAAAGTATATGATAATATAAAACATGTTGAGTAGTAAAAATAAAAAAGTCTTATCCTAGAATAAGCATGCAAGAACAAAGTATGACAATGAAAGCACATGTAATGGAGTAAAACAAGGTGTCTACCAACGTTACCCCCAATAAATGCAAATGAGCAGATAAGAATTGTGTAAGCACAAGTACGATGTAAAATATGAGTATGAAAAGATCATATGTATGTAGACATAGGTGCATAAGATAAACATGTAAGCATAAATGTGATATTATAAATATGAGTGTTATAACCATATGGAAACATGTAAATGTCTTAAATATATAACGTGAAAACAACATAAGATCTAAACATCATAAGGAAATGTTACAATATATAATAGGAAAATCATACAAGTGTGATATCATAAGTAAACACAAACATTAGGAACATTATAATAGATATAGCATGGAGGTAGTATAAGAATATTATAAACCTAAAAATAACAGGAGACACAATGTGTCAAGTTTGTGCCAATAGTGTGGTTAGTTTAGAGTAGATAAAAGTAGAGATGAAGATAGAGGGGAAAAGGAAGAGGGAGAGATTTAGATGGAAAGATAGAGAGAGGTAGAGGGATAGATAAAAATATAGAGATATATATAGAGAGATAGGCTGATAGAGAGGAAGAGGTAGATGGAGAGATAAAGATAGATAGATAGATAGATAGAGAAAGAGAGAAATATAGAGATAGAGATAGGGAGGGAGAGATAGGGTGTATGTGTGTGTGTGTGAGAGAGAGAGAGGGGGGGAGGGGGGGAGGGGGAGAGGGGGAGGGGGATGTGTGTGTCTCATGTGTGTGTATGGATACACACAAAGAGAGAGAGCCTATTATAATAATTATTGAACTAAATAAAAGAGAAAATTTTAATTTTTTTAATAAAAAAATGAAATGTAATAAAAAAATTAATACATAATTACGAATGGAACTTAGAATTTCATTATTTAGTATAATTCAATAATTATTAAAATCTAAAAAATGAAAAAAATATAAAATTCTAAATATATAATTAACTAGTTATACATTATATTTATTATTTATATATTATAATTAAAAGAATTCTAAAAATCTGTTTGAAAAGTTCAAATTAAAAGAATTTGAGTTTTTAATTAAAAATGAAACACATTAGAAAGGTCAATACATTATATAATAAAGTCTAAATTGTAATTATATGTTATAATATTTTAATTATTAAAATAAAAAAATAAAAAATAATATATACCAAATTATAAGTATATAATTAAGGTTTTATATATTTTATTTATTCTTTATATATGTTATTAATAAAAGAATTATAAAAATCTAAGTTTTAAAAGTTTAAAATAAAAAAAGTTTTAGATTTTAACTAATAAATATCGAATAGTTAAATATACAATATTATTGTATTATACTTTAAAATATTTAATAATGATATTTATACTATATAATTTTATTTTCTAATATTATTAAAAATAATTAACAAAATTATTTATTGTAATATAATTTAATTTAAATAATATTATATGAAGGTCAATACATTATATAATAAAGTCTAAATTGTAATGATATGTTATAATATTTTAATTATTAAAATTAAAAAAATTAAAAATAATATATACCAAATTATAAGTATGTAATTAAGGCTTTATATATATTTTATTTATTCTTTATATATACTATTAATAAAAGAATTATAAAAATCTAAGTTTGAAAAGTTTAAAATAAAAAAGTTTTAGATTTTAACTAATAAATCAATAAACAATTAAATAAATATATAATAAATAAATATCTAATAGTTAAATATACAATATTATTATATTATACTTTAAAATATTTAATAATGATATTTATACCATATAATTTTATTTTCTAATATTATTAAAAAAAAATCACAAAATTATTTATTGTATTATAAATTA
This sequence comes from Cryptomeria japonica, assembly GCF_030272615.1. NCBI lineage: Eukaryota > Viridiplantae > Streptophyta > Pinopsida > Cupressales > Cupressaceae > Cryptomeria > Cryptomeria japonica. Next base: position 554,137,004 of record NC_081409.1, on the reverse strand, counting down.
ATTTAAATAATATGTATTTAATAATATAATATATAAAAGAGACTAAGGTAGCAAAAAATGGAGCAGAATTGCGAGCGAAAAGTCTTTTCGAACAAGAACACCGTGGGATTGTGAGCACAAGGTGGAATCCTGACGTGGTAGGTTTGGTGGCAGAAGACACGCACAAAAAAGGGGCTTCAAGTGGAGGAGCATGAATGTCATACCATTGGGAGCAAACACTATCCTAGTTAGTGGAGCCGAAAACCCTGGTGCGAAGGAGCATCTAGTATCCAAGGTTAATTCGCCAAACGAACAACCTCTTCCAAACAAAGATCGACAGATTGAGATAGGGAATCCTCAGGCAACTCGAATTGAGAAGCAGTTCAATGTGTGTGGCCCTAGCCTACAAAGAGGCAGACAAGCCTCCCAATGGAATAATCAAAGGGATCAAGCATAGAAAAAAAACTAACCTCGGATTTGTACGGAAAATCCTTTTGTCCTCCGGATCAGAAAAGGGATAGTCATCCCATCGAACATATCAATTTTGATCTATAACCATTACAAAGATTGTGGTCTCTTTGTTAAGTGGACATGCAGAGAAGCGAACAAGATGAAAATCATACAATGGTGGATGGATAACTACCATGGTCGGGTAAGTATCAGAGCCCTTCCCAATAACTTATTCCTTCTAGATTGTGTAAATATCAATACAAAGCAATCCATTTTATATGGAGAACCCATTTTCTTTTAGGGCTTTTGCTTTTATAGATTAGAATGGGAGCCAAATTTTAACCCTAGGCTCCATAAACCAAAAAGATATCTGTGCTTGGTAGAATTTGCCAATCTCTCATATTGGAATAAAGATTCTTTGGAATGCATTAGAGAGGGTCTAGGTTCACTCATTAGAATTGAGGAAGAATTCTTCTTCGAAAGATTTGATACTGGACTAGGGTTTTAATTGATTTAGACTCGGATTTCCAATACTTGGACAATTTGGATATCATAACACACAATGGGCTTTGGAAACAAAAATTAATGGTAGATTTGAGTGACAAAGGAGGAAGATTCATTCTTGGTCAAAGATTTGTTTCACACAATCCATCTTGTAAAGGGAAAGGGATAGATTTCCCCTTTGGACCAAAGGTAAGTATGAACCCTAGTCCCAACAATGAAAGTGATTCTCCTGATGATCAGCCCCCATCCTTCAAAACTCCATGTATGGAAGTTGGCAATGCCCCCCTATAGGATCGAGGCAACACAAACAATAGTGCTAAGCTTAGGGAGCAGATCTATTAGTTGGTAGCATAAACATATAAACTACAAGCTGAAATCAATAGGAATTTGAGGGTGGCAGGGCCTGCACGCCAAGGTGTAGGGTCTGGATACCAGTTAACAAATAGTATGTTTGGATTGAAAAACACCCCCCATGGGGAAGAGCAACCCACTCACACTACCCCAGTCATTATCAATTCATCTAAGGATACACCCCTGCTAGAAGGAATTGGTATGAGCCTCATGCTTGGGGACAAGAAGGCTAATGAAACCATGGAGGTGAAGGAGGTAGAAAGACAATTATTAAAAAGTAAGATTAGAGAACTGGAGTGTATAAGTAAAGATGGGGCTGGAGGGAATGTAGAGTATGAGGCCTCTAAGGATGATGAGGACTGCGATGAACCTAAGCTTGGTATTCATCAAGAAAGGACATCCAAGAAGAGACCTGATTATGGTAAGGGCTCTGTAAACAAGAGAGGCAATAAGTCTTTTTTGGAGCTTCGAGCGAAGGATGGGGATGTGAAGGGATGGGGTTTGGGATAAACTAGCCTAGTCTATGCTCTTAGATCCTCTCTTTGGATCACCAGGTGTACTAACCACACCCTAGGGTCTCTAGGACTTCCCCTGCTTGTGGAATCCCCTGACCTTGCCAATCCACCCACCAACAACTTGAATTTTTGCTCCTAAGGTCTCACCTACTCATGAGATCCAAAGAACCCTTACTTAGGCTAATAAGGGTTTGGCTTGTTCCACACCTTCTGAGGTCCTAGCAAGGATAGGTCAAGTCTAAGACATGGTTATCCATGCATTCATGTGCCCCCAAGAGGTTTTCAACTTCTAACTCCTTACCGATTTCACTATTTTGTCTTTTACCTACAAAATAGGGCTACAAGGATTGTGCCTAGTTAGGCCTCCTACCTGGACTTTTAGGGCTCCCTCTTGCAAATGATGCATATGCTTGTGAAACTTCCCAAAAGACCTGCTATTCATTTGGCAAGGGCTCAAGGATTTTTCTAGTTTTGGGCCTCCAAGTGTCTGTACACTGCCCTAGGTGGATTTTAAGGTTTTTAAGGGTTTTAAAGAGGGTTTTTAGGCCTGCTAGGGTCACAATGTTGGTTTATTGGTTTCACCACCTTGTCTGGATTGGTGGATGCTCCTCCTCTTCACCAAGGGTGCTCCACTCACCCCTCTACAACTCCTCCAAAGGGTGTCTCCTCCTCTAACCTACCTTGCTCTCCAAGACCTCTGCAACTTAACCCTTCCTAGCCGGGCACTGTCCAATCTCGCCTAGGAGTGGTTCTTTAGATGGCCTCCCTGCATTTTCAAGGGCCTTGCTCGCTTTGAAGCATTGTACAGGGTCTGCACTCTCATTCCCCATGGTTTCATGGTGGCTCCACAATGGGGAATGGAGTTATGAACCCATTGACACAAAACAATCCAAAACTGGACAGTGAGAAGCAAGTTTACAAAATATTTACAAACACACACAACCTGCAAAACAAAACCTAATCTAAATGCTCACAATGAGAGTAAATACACCATACAAGACACTCAACACAGTTTTGCTCGAAAATCAATCCATTAATGATCTTTTCTTACTCCATTTTTGTCGACTGGCAACAAAATTGCAATCACAGTCAAGTCACTTTTCTTGGGCCGTACAACAATTGACATCCAACCCCTTCTCTTAGGGTTTGCAACTACTTATACTACCCTTTACTCGGTCTGTGTGCCCATATTAGGGTTGTCCATGCTAAACTAAAGATTTTGACCTCTAGGTGGAAAAAGTTGCTTGAAAACTTTGAAAAGTTGTCATGCAACTTTTGCAACTTTTGAGCAACTTTCTCAATGTTGCTTTTCTTGACTCCTAGGCCTACATTGGGCTAACATAAGGACACCACCATGCTAAGAAGGACCCTAAACACCTCAGAGGCACACATACCCTCTAATTTCAAGAAAAACTCAACTTTGACTTATGACCCTAGGACCTCAACTAGGACCTAAACTAGACCCAATGAGCACATGACTCTTATTGTATATACAATGGCTTCTTAAAGAAGCAAGAACACAATCAAAATCAAATGGTGGGAGCCCTTTGAAGGGTGCTCCTGCACCAAGATGCAGGAGGAAAAACAAAGACCACATCCATGCTCTCGCTGGGGAGGGCAAAACCTCGTCCTTAAGAGCAATGAAGCTCCTATCTTGGAATGTTAGGGGTTTGGGTCCCTCTAATAAGCAATGCTTGGTCAAGCATAGGTGTATTGCTATTCAGGCTAACCAATTATTATTGCAAGAAACCAAATTGACTATGGAAGAAATGGTGACCTTCCCAAGAACCTTAGATTTTGGCAAGTGGAAGTGGTGCAGGATGATGGAGCATTAGGTGGGATTGCCATAACGTGGAAAAAGAATGTGTTAGGCTTTGATTCTGAAGCAGTCACCGGTTAGGAGGGACCTCAAAGAGATCAATCCGGATTGGTCAACAAGAGTAAACACAACGGAAACACAAAGATATGATGGAGGCAATGCATAACAGATTGTTTTATTTCATGAAAATTGATTACAACCAACTGGTAACAACCAGGTTATAGAAACCGACTCATAGGCCTCCTAGAACATGCTCAAAGTATAGAATAGGTCACAATCGGGACCTTCAATCTTAAGATCTATCTTCTATGCTCAGTCTAACTACTTGATTATTCGATCGTTACATTCTAATGTGCAATTACAATTATATACAATCCAAGGGGATTCGGTCAGCCCAAAAAGGGATCAAAACCCGAAGAACAAGACCTAACATGTAAATCAACAAGGTCGGCCTCTACCAAGAGATTCCTCTGAAAAATCTTAAGGATGAAGTGTAGATCGTGGGAAAAGGTCGGCTACACGCCAAGGAACATTGGAACCAATGCCCAAGGCTTTGCAAGCTTCATAAGGGGGTTCAAGTAGATCACCAAAATAGGTCCAGGCAACTGGTAGCAAGAAACTGTCAACTGACAATAGGAAATTGTCATGGAAACCGATAGCAATAACTTGCCAGAAAATGATCCAAATGCGATGTGGTCTGGAAATAAGAAAGATGATCAAGTCTTCAAGTAGAATCCAACTCCATAAGATCCAGTGAGCCAAAACTGGGACACACAAAAATAAATGTTGAAACTGTAAACAAAAAGAAAAACAGAAAGGAAAATGTTTTTGGTTGATGCAAGATTGCTATGAATCGGGGATTCTCCTGCATCAGATATCCGAGGTTATTGAAAAAGTGAGTCTCTCACTTTGCTAGGGTCAGAGGAAAACCAAGGCAGCCTACCTCTGCCTGAGAAATCCAAGATGTGGTCTACCTCTGCCTGAGAAATCCAAGATGAATCTTCAACCGGTCTGTCCTTCCACTTCACAAGATACTCCTTATACTAACTATGTTGGGTACTATGCCTAATCCTACTGTCTAAAATGTCTTCAATATGATCTGGTTCCTTCCGAGGCAACTCTTTCTCCAAGTCTGCAATACTGTCCTCACTAAATTATGGTTCATGATACTGACGAAGATCTGCAATGTTAAACACCGGTGAAATACTCAGACTATCTGGTAATTCCACTTCATATGCATTTCCAGAACTGAACTTCCTCAAAATCCTGCAAAGTCAAAACTTTTTCATCTACAATTTGTTAAAAGTTCCAACCGCGAATCTTTCTTTTCTTAGATATACCATCACTTCATTGCCAACTTCAAATTCCTTATGTCTCCTCTTCTCATTTGCCTTCTCCTTATACTTGTTGTTCATGCCCTCCAAATGTTGCTTAACCTGAATATGCAATGCTGCCATGTGGTCTGCAAAGTCTTCTGCTTTTGAACTTCTCTGGTCTTCACTGCTAATGTCTCTTAATTTTGATATACCTCTAGAATACACTCCACTAACAATCTCAAAAGGTGTTCTTTCGGTACTCCTGTTTACTGAATTCTTGTAGACAAACTTTGCTTGTGCAAGAATCAAATCCCAAATTCCAGTTTTATCTCCAATTAAGCATCTCAACAAATTTCCCAAGCTCCAATTAACTGCTTTTGTCTATCCATCAATCGGTGGATGAAAAGTAGAAATGAACTTCAAATCTATCTTCATCTTCTTCCAAAGTGTTCTCCAAAAGTAGCCAACAAACTTAGTGTCTCTGTCTGAAACTATGCTCTTGGGTAATCAATCTCACTACTTCCTTGAAAAATAGGTCTGCTACATGTAATGCATTTTATGTCTTCTTGCATCGTATTAAATGAGCCATCTTTGAGAATCTATCCACTACCACAAATGTAGAATCATTCCCTCTCAGTGTTTTAGGTAATCCAATTATGAAATCCATGCTTATATCTTCCAAAGGTCTTACCGGTACTGTCAAAGGTTTATACAATCCCACATTCTGACTACTACCCTTTCCAACTTGACAAACTCTACAACTTTGCACATATTTCTTAAAATCCTTATGAATCTAGAGTCAAAAGTACTGCTCACTCACCAATGCTGCTGATTTGTCAATACCAAAATGTCCAGCTAATCCTCCACTGTGTTTCTCCTTTATCCAATTCTCCCTCATAGAACTCTTAGGTATGTACAACTGAATTCCTCTGAATAACATTTCATTCTTAATGAAGTAATCCAACCACTTGCTTCTATCTACCATAACTGGTTCTCTACATGCTTTCCAAGGTTCTTCAAAATCCAGGTCATCATCATACAAGGTCTTGAATTTCTCAAATCCTAATACTGTCACTCTCATCTCTGTCATGAAATTCCTTCTCCTACTCAATACATCAACAAATTTGTTAGATTTTCCACTTCTATGCTTCAAAACAAAGGTATAACTCTGCAAGAAATCTACCCATCTCACATGTCTCTGATTCAACTTACTCTAACTGCTCAAATACTAAAAAGCTTGATGATTTGTATACAACACAAACTCCTTAGGAAATAGGTAATGCCTCCACTTCTTCAAGGCTTGAACTATGGCATAAAACTCTCGATCATATACCGAATATCTCCTCTAGGAATCATTCAATTTCTCACTGAAATAGGCTACTTCTCTCCCTTCTTGACTCAAGACTGCTCCTATTGCTGTCCCACTTGCATCACAATCCACTTGAAATACTTTATTGAAATCTGGTAAAGCTAACAGAGGCTTCTTAGTCACTTTTTGCTTCAACAATTCAAAACTTTTGTTTTCTTTGGAGGTTCACTTGAATTCCTTCCGATCTCCCCTCCTGGTTTCAGTCATAGGGTTACAAACTGAACATAAATTTTTGATGAACTTCCGGTAAAAACTAGCCAATCCATGAAATGATCTTACCTCTCCAATGTTTTCCAGTGTAGGCCACTCAATAATTGCTTTTACTTTCTTAGGGTTCATCTTCAAACCATCCTCATATATCACCAATCTCAAATAGACTAACTCATCCTTCATGAAAGTACACTTCTTAATATTGATCAACAAATTTTCTTCTCTCAACTTCTGCAAAATTTGTCTCAACTGTAAAAAATCCTCCTCTTTTGTCTTATTGAAAATAAGACTGTCATCCAAATATACAATAACAAACTTATGAAATAATTTCCTCAATACCTCATTCATCAGCCTCATGAAAGTACTCGGTGCATTAGTTAACCAAAAATGCATCACCAACCATTCATATTGTCCTTCATTTATTTTGAATGTTGTCTTCCACTCATCTCCTTCTTTGATCCTGATTTGATGATATCCATTCTTCAAATCTATCTTTGTAAAGTAGTTAGCTCCACTCAAACAATTCATTATGTCATCCATCCTAGGCAAAGGAAATCAGTATTTCACTATGATCTTGTTTATTACCTTGGAATCAGTACACATTATCCACTCTCCATTCTTCTTAGGTGCTAATACTGTTGGTACTACACAAGGGCTCAAACTTTCCCTGATCGAACCTTTCTTCAACAACTCCTGCACTTGTCTATTCAGTTCTTCATTCTCTGTCGGTGTCATCCAGTGTGCAGCTTTGTTAGGCAAACTATCTCCGGGAACCAGGTCCATGCAATGACTGATACTTCGCATAGGTGGCAATCCATCAGGTACATTATCTAAAATGATGTCTTCATATTCTATTAGAAACTCTTTTGTCTCTTTTGGTTGTTCCTCTTCATGCTCCAGATTCTTAGTCTTCTTAGGAATTAAGGCAAAACACACATTCTCATGTCTCAATCCATCTAGGAATTTTCTTCCATCTACCAAATAGATTCTAGCATTCATACAAACTTCATTCTTCAAAGGTTCCTCCAAGGGCAAAAAGGTTTTATCCCATTGGCCACAATAGTGTATGTATTCATCCTCCCATCATATACTTCATGTTTATCAAACTGCTAGGGTCTACCCAACAAAAGATGACAAATATCCATAGGCATAATATCACACAAGACTTCATCCTGATAATTTTGAATTTTCAATTTCACCAAACATTGTTCACTTACTAACAACTTATGTTCATCCCGAATCTATGCTACTTGATAAGGTTTAGGGTGTTTCAATCTCTCCAAATTCAACTTATTTACCATCTCTTCTATAACAAGATTATCTAAACTACCACTATCAATAACAACTTTACAACACTTATCGGATACCTTACATCTTGTCTTGAACAAATTCTTCCTTTGCAAGGGCTCTTCATCTATTCTGGTATGACACAAAGCTCTCCTCATCATCAACAATTCTCCATCTTCTGGTTTATTATCTGATCCGGTGGGGTTTTCTTCCACCACCACTACTCTTTCGGTATTCTTTGTCTTCTTACACTTGAAAGCACGATGTCCTTCTCCTCCACGCTTAAAGAAAGTCCCTCTAAATGTTCTCTTGTCTTGTCTTCCAAAATTCTCATCCAAATATACAATAACAAACTTATGAAATAATTTCCTCAATACCTCATTCATCAGCCTCATGAAAGTACTCGGTGCATTGGTTAACCAAAAAGGCATCACCAACCATTCATATTGTCCTTCATTTATTTTGAATGTTGTCTTCCACTCATCTCCTTCTTTGATCTTGATCTGATGATATCCATTCTTCAAATCTATCTTTGTAAAGTTGTTAGCTCCACTCAAACAATTTATTATGTCATCCATCCTAGGCAAAGGAAATCAATATTTCACTGTGATCTTTTTTATTGCCCTAGAATCAGTACACATTATCCACTCTCCATTCTTCTTAGGTGCTAATACTATTGGTATTGCACAAGGGCTCAAACTTTCCCTGATCAAACCTTTCTTCAACAACTCCTGCACTTGTCTATTCAGTTCTTCATTCTCTGTCGGTGTCATCCGGTGTGCAGCTTTGTTAGGCAAACTATCTCTGGGAATTGGGTCCATGCAATGACTGATACCTCTCATAGGTGGAAATCCGTTAGGTACATTATCTAAAATGATGTCTTCATATTGTATTAGAAAATCTTTTGTCTCTTCCGGTTGTTCCTCTTCATGCTCTGGATTCTCAGTCTTCTTAGGAATTAAGGCAAAACACACATTCTCATGTCTCAATCCATCCAGGAATTTTCTTCCATCTACCAAATAGATTCAACCATTCGTACAAACTTCATTCTTTAAAGGTTCCTCTAAGGGCAAAAAGGTTTTATCCCATTGGCCACAATAGCGTATGTATTCATCCTCCCATCATGTACTGCATGTTTATCAAACTACCAGGGTCTACCCAACAAAAGATGACAAATATCCATAGGCATGTAGCATCCTAAAATTGCGACACTTGCAATTTCGACTACATTTGGGTCTTCACGATGGCGATGCAACACGAAACCTGAATGGAGACCCCAAAACTTGTTCATGACATAAAAAACTGCATTTCTCAGCACCCTGGCCTGATCCTCCTTGCACCCTGCTATCCCGGGAGGTGGGACCATGGCGCCCAGCGCCCTGGTCCTTCAGGACGAGGGCGCCCAGCGCCCTGGTCCCTGGCCCTATTTTGGGCCCAGTCTCTTTTGGGGCATCGGGTCTTTAAGTTTGCAAATTGGGAAATAATGTTTCCTGGTCGGCCTAAGGTCGGGAAAATCAGTCTATCAGCCCTAATTGACAAGTATATAAACTACATTTCCTCTCTCAAAAAGGGAGGAGGAGATATGTGAGCAAGGCGCGAAAGCGTTATTCAAACATTCAAGCATTCAAGCATTCCTTCAAGCAATTGAGCATTCTAAGTCTCCATTCAAGGCTAGGTGTTGCATTCAAGACAAGGATTCAACCATTGAAGAGGAGATCACTTACAACACATTACATACTACATACATTACACCTTCGCATGTTGCAGGTACGCGGCTGTAATTGAAGATCTGGAATCCTTGTGTAGAGACGAATAGATCCCCCTTCGTTTCGTGGATTTTTCGGAGGACCGTGTGCACGCCGGGTGCCATCGTCCCGTCAACTTTCGCTCAAATTTGCAGAACAACACCGTCTCGACATTTTACTGCTAATTCCAGGTCCGCAGCTTCATCCCATATCCTTATCTCTGCTTATAAGCGAATCTTTCCTACTTTACATGCATTCCTAGTTCAATCTTTCTACCTGCATTTCTTTACAAAAGAGGGTATCCTTGCTATCACAACCCTTGAAACTCATTTAGAATCCAATCTTGCATTGTGTGGGATTGGATCTTGTGGGTTTCAACCCCTCTTTTGAATGTAAAGTCTCTCCTAAGTGAAAACCATCAACCCTAGTGACTCTCCCTTCTCTCTCCTTGGAGATTGGGGAGGAGAGAACAACTAGGGTTCAATTTTTCCACTTTACATTTTGGTGAACCCGACGTGAACATCCTCATTCTGATTATTCATGGTTAGATCTGAAAATTTTGTTTCCTTATTTACATTTCCATGTTTGATCTTTTGCAAATTTTAGAGGCTAATTGCATAAAAACCCTAAAATTTTCTTTTTAGTAATTGAGCTTGTGAAATGTTTAATTTTTAATGCTTGTTTCAGATTGTAAATTGTCAATTCATATTTGTGCTTTAATTCTGAAAATTAAGTGGTCTTGATTCAACCTTTGACTGATAATTTCACTGATCAAAACACCTCCAAATCGGCTGTAACTTTGGATTCCGCAATAAAATCACAATATCTTTCATCCCTGAAAATTTGGAAAAAAGTTGCGAGGACCGTGTGCACCCCGAGCGCCATCGTCGCCAAGATTTTTTCCGAAATTTCGGGAGCTAGATCTTACTGTATTTTTCTGCTAAAATCCAGAATTTTGGCTGATTTTATCAATTTTAACACTTTCAAAATTAAAGTCAAAGTTGGTCTAGTGATTGCTTGGATTGAGGCTTCTAATCATTCAAAAATTGTTGAAATTAAAATCCATGTCAAAATTGTGTTTCTTACAGTCCTAAATCTGAAAAGTGTGTTAGCATTCATCCGAAATTTCAGTGCTTTATTCAAATTTTTACAATTTGTGACTTTTGAAATTAAGTGTTTAATTGCAACAACCTTGATTTCCACTTTCAAATTCGAATTTTGCATGAAATCGAGTCAACTTTTAAATTTCAAAGCCTGCATTTCTTTCAGTATTCCCTCTAAAATCATAAAATTCAAAATTTCAGTTTCCCTTCTTTTTCAAAATTCAAATTTTACATTTTTCAACAATCTCGGTAGGGTTCAATTTTGAGATTGCAACTTTAATTTGGCCTATCTACAGATCGTAAAATCACTCAATTTTTTCAGATTAGCTTTAAAATCATCATAACTTTCATCGCTGAAAATTTTGAAAAAAGTTGCGAGGACCGTGTGCACTCCGTTCGCCACGGTCCCAGACATTTTTTCCGAAATTTCGGGAGATTGTCCTGATTGTATTTAACAGCTTAAATCTAGGAGATTGGCTGATTTTATTGAAATTTGCTACCTCTAAAATTCAAAATCTTCTCTCTCTTTAGTGCATGAGTTTTACAACAATAAGTCCTACTTACACTATTCCCATTAGACGAAGCCTTAGAATTAAGTCTTTCCAAGGTGTAATTACCGAGGAGATGGAACCTAATTTGAATGGCCTTTTTAACGAGGACATGGGTAATTCCTCTAATCCTCTTAATGATGAAGAAGCTCTCCATGAGGTTTTTGTAGAACAACTTTCAAAATTGGATAACCAATTTGATGATTTTCGACAATGGATGTCTCAAGAATACCCTGATAGTGAAGCTCTTTCCTTAATTGAGGGTCTAAAACGTATGGTTCAAAGTGATAAGAATGGAATTGATATTTTGCGTGGTATTGCACACATTGTGGATTTGAATGTGATGCCTATGAAGAGTTGTGCCCAAACTTTAGGTTATACACAACCTCCTACTCAAGTTAATCATTCTATTCCTTTGACAACTCCTATTGCTAGTATACCTACTTTTACATCAAACATAATGACTACTTCAATACAAGACATTCCTCCTATGATCACCAGTCATGGGGGCAATCCTTCTTCTTCAATCAACCCTCTTCCTTCATTCAGTCCAAATTCTTCATTCATTCCTTCAATAAGTGTTCCTATTATATCACCACAAATGAACATGACGCAAGGGGGAAATTCGTTTAATCATTCCATTCCTCCTTGTAGTGTTCCTCCTTTCCAATCATCTCCTATGACTAACTATCATAGTGTCCCACCACCTTACTCTCTACCTTCTTTCAATAACATAACACCTCCATCACAATCTAACACATCTAATATGAACTCCTCGACTGAAGCAACCATTAACAATCTTGCACAAACTGTCTCCTCTTTACAACAACAAATTGCCTCTATGAATCAATCTAAGTTTAGTGTGCCCACATTTGATGTTGCGAGCCCACTTTCTCTTGACATTGTTCGAGCTATTCCCCCTAAACATGTTGAAATTCCACATTTGGAGCTTTATAATGGTAAGGGTGATCCTCTAACACATGTTAAGACATTTCAAACAATATGTACCGATTTTGCTTATGACCAAAGGTTGCTTGCAAAACTGTTTACTAGAACATTAAGAGATAAAGCCCTACAATGGTATTGCTCATTGCCTTCCTATGCTATTACTTCTTTCGAACAACTTGCAAATGCTTTCATTCAACAATTTCAAAACAATATAAGTCCTAAAGTTACTTTGATTGATTTAATGCATTGTAAACAAGGTGTTAAAGAAAAAGTGACTGATTTCATTGGTAGATATAAGCATTTGTATGCTCAAATTTCCTTTCCAGTACCTGACAACGATATTCAAAGAATCTTTATTTCTAATTTACAAAAAGATATTAGAGAAAAACTCCTGTTTTCTGAGTTTACTTCTTTCCAACAATTGTGCGCAACTCTTCACAATTATCAACTGACTGTGAGTCAAATGGAACAAGCAAATCCTATGGCTCCGAGTGATAAGGGTGATAGTAGTCAACAACCATTTGGGAAGTTTAAACCGAACAGAGAGTCAATTAAATTTAATGAAAACATCATCAACAACAATGTGAATGCAGCATCAGGTGTGCCTCCTATTTCTAAGTTTTTCAAGAAAGAAAGACAGTTTACTCCTTTGAATGAATCATTGCATAGTATTATGAATAAGTTATTGGAACAAAATGTGCTTACCCTTCCTCCTATAAGGCAAATAGATCCTGCAAAGATTAATTCACCCTATTTTGATAACAAATCTTTTTGTCAATTTCATCGTCAACCTGGGCATGATACTGAAAAATGTTTTTCTTTGAAGGGTAAAATTCAAGATTTGATTGATAATAATACTATCTCTGTTTCTGGTGTGAATGATAAAGGCAACACATCTGTAGCTCCTCCTAACCAAAATCTTTAGATTTTTACTGATCCATTGCCTTCTCATACCTCTAATGCGATCGATACTACTGATTCCTCTGTCTCACCTGATGATCTTGTGTCTATGACTCCTAATGTGATTAACTTTGTGGAGCAGCAGAAAATCCCTAAAGAACCTTCCATCACATTTGATTCCAGTGAAACTATCAGGGCACCTGATGGTCCTTTATATATAGTTGCAAAAGTCAAGAATACACCTTGCCGTGGAGTGCTTATTGATCCTTCTTGTATGGTTAATGTCATTACTGAAGAATTTCTTTTTACTTTGCAATTGAATCAAGTGATCTATGACGAAACAAATGTGGTTGTGAAACTATTTGATGCATTTTCTTCTCCTGCAGTTGGTTCTATTACATTACCTATCGAGGTCCATAACAAATCCCTTGATGTGGACTTTGCTATTATTCCATCATCCGAACAATTTCGTGTGAAGCTAGGCTATCCTTGGCTATCTTCCATGAAAGCTATTGCTTCTCCTATTCACAAGTGCTTGAAATTTCCCCATAATGGTGAAGTTGTTACTGTCAATCATAGTCTCTTTAAACCAGCTGAAAGAACTTCTAGCGTTCCTATTGATTACTTTTGGCCTAAACAATTCCAATCTCTTCCACCACGGAGTGATCATCTTTTCAAATCTTATCAAACGTGGAAAAAAGATATGATCCTATCGCTAAGTGAACCTAGAACACCCAAACTTGATATTCCTATCATTCTTGAGAAGGAAGTTCTTCCTTTGAAAGATAAAACCAATGTCTTTCCCCAAGAAGATTCCCAACCCATCCCTATGGATGTGACTAATAAACTTCCTAAAAGTAGACCTATACCTCCTCGTCATGATGGACTTGGTCTCCTTCCTAAACCAAATATTCCTCCCTTATATGGAGTAGTTCCTCCTCCTTCCTCTTATGGAGAGAAGAGACCTTCCCCTTCTCCTATTATTCAACCTAAGAGACCACAACCTAAACACCCAAGTGATAAGGATGAGAACATTCCTCCTCCTCAATCTTCTCAACTTCCTACTAAGACTAGACGAAATCGTTCTGCACGTGAACGCCAACGAAAACGTTGTCTTAGAGCTCAGGCAGCTGCTTCTCAAACTTTGCAATCCCCAAAATCACTTTTAGCCAGTATTATTCCATTTTCTCCTCAGCCAAAAATTGAGCCAAAATCTCCTAAACATAAGATGCATGATGGTCTTGATCCTGTGCGAGTTAAAGATCCTATTTTTATAAATCTTGATGATGATATAGATGAAAATGTTATGCATGATGAAAATGTTACTCCTGTTCATTCTGATAGTGAATATGAATATGTTGATGTTGATAACCATTTATCTAATGGATTTTCTAAAGCACTTATCCTAGCTCCTAGACAAGAACAACATGGCTCAGAACATGAACATAGCCCTTGTTTGGATCTTGTGATAGCTCCATCTGCTGTGTTGGATGTTCCTCCTCTAGCATGTTTCCTACCTTCCCGAAATATTGATCAGCAAGATCGGGGGGTAGATGACGTGCTAGACTAGTTTCATTAGCATAGCAGACTCTCTCCTCCTCTCTTGATCTCTTTTGTTACTTCTTCTATGTGTTATTCTCATTCTTCTATTTGTTGTCCTTAGTGTTGCCTACTTGAGGATGATGCAAAGCATTGAGATCTCTTTTGGTCTCTCTCATGTTGACTCAAAAGACATATGTGTTCCCTTCATCTAGGTGACCTTCCTTGATTGGGGAATGAAGAACAATTATGCATACATACATATGATATACATGAATTATCATACAACATACTGACCCCGAGGAAAGTGAAGTCACCTTGTGCTTTGTGTTTTGTGTCTATTATCCTTGGGCTTATCTCACACTTGGGGGCTAAATCCTTGTGATAACGTGCTCCTTTCCCTTCTCATTCTTATATGTATCATTACCTTAAAGCAATCACCCCCGGTGAGGCGTGTGCGATCGCTTTAACGTAGGGGGGCATACATCCCATCCATATCTTTTCAAGATTCTTGAAAATTTCTTGACAAATTTAGCTTTGCCTTGAAAATTTTGATATCTTTCTTGCATGAATCATAGTGAGGGAACCTTACTACTGACAGTCATGGTTCTCCCTCGTGATCTTCCCTTTTACTTTGTCAATCGAAGTCGTAAGATCCTTAGTCCACTGGGGGCTTGGTGTATCTTGCCTCCTTGACGTGGTGAAAGTTTTTCAATGTTGTTTCCTTGTACTTTACCGGAAGTATGAGCGTACGCTTATACTCCGGCTAAAGTGGGGGCTAAATGTAGCGTCCTAAAATTGTGACACTTGCAATTTCGACTGCATTTGGGTCTTCATGATGGCGATGCAACACGGAACCTGAATGGAGACCCCGAAACTTGTTCATGACATCAAAAACTGCATTTCTCACCACCCTGGCCTGATCCTCCTTGCACCCTGCTGTCCCGGGAGGTGGGACCATGGCGCCCAGCACCCTGGTCCCTGGCCCTATTTTGGGCCCGGTCTCTTTTGGGGCATCGGGTCTTTAAGTTTGCAAATTGGGAAATAATGTTTCCTGGTCGGCCTAAGGTTGGGAAAATCAGTCTATTAGCCCTAATTGACAAGTATATAAACTACATTTCCTCTCTCAAAAAGGGAGGAGGAGATATGTGAGCAAGGCGCGAAAGCGTTATTCAAACATTCAAGTATTCAAGCATTCCTTCAAGCAATTGAGCATTCTAAGTCTCCATTTAAGGCTAGGTGTTGCATTCAAGACAAGGATTCAACCATTGAAGAGGAGATCACTTACAACACATTACATACTACATACATTACACCTTCGCATGTTGCAAGTACGTGGCTGTAATTGAAGATCTGGAATCCTTGTGCAGAGACGAACAGATCCCCCTTCGTTTCGCGGATTTTTCGGAGGACCGTATGCATGCTGGGCGCCATCGTCCCGTCAACTTTCGCTCAAATTTGCAGAACAGCACCGTCTCGACATTTTACTGCTAATTCCAGGTCCGCAGCTTCATCCCATATCCTTATCTCTGCTTATAAGCGAATCTTTCCTACTTTACATGCATTCCTAGTTCAATCTTTCTATCTACATTTCTTTACAAAAGAGGGTATCCTTGCTATCACAACCCTTGAAACTCATTTAGAATCCAATCTTGCATTGTGTGGGATTGGATCTTGTGGGTTTCAACCCCTCTTTTGAATGTAAAGTCTCTCCTAAGTGAAAACCATCAACCCTAGTGACTCTCCCTTCTCTCTCCTTGGAGATTGGGGAGGAGAGAACAACTAGGGTTCGATTTTTCCGCTTTACAAGGCATAATATCACACAAGACTTCATCATGATAATTCTAAATTTTCAATTTCACCAAACATTGCTCACTTAATAACAACTTATGTTCATCCCGAATCTATGCTACCTGATAAGGTTTAGGGTGTCTCAATCTCTCCAAATTCAACTTATTTACCATCTCTTCTGTAACAAGATTATCTAAACTACCACTATCAATAACAACTTTACAACACTTATCGGATACCTTACATCTTGTCTTGAACAAATTATTCCTTTGCAAGGGCTCTTCATCTATCCCGATATGACACAAAGCTCTCCTCATCATCAACAGTTCTCCATCTTCTGGTTTATTATCTGATCTGGTGGAGTTTTCTTCCACCACTACTACTCTTCTGTTATTCTTTGTCTTCTTACACTTGAAAGCACGATGTCCTTCTCCTCCATGCTTAAAGAAAGTCCCTCTAAATGTTCTCTTGTCTTGTCTTCCAAAATTTTCATCCAAATATACAATAACAAACTTACGAAATAATTTCCTCAATACCTCATTCATCAACCTCATTAAAGTACTCAGTGCATTAGTTAACCGAAAAGGCATCACCAACCATTCATATTGTCCATTTATTTTGAATGTTGTCTTCCACTCATCTCCTTCTTTGATCCTAATTTGATGATATCCATTCTTCAAATCTCTCTTTGTAAAGTAGTTAGCTCCACTCAAACAATTCATTATGTCATCCATCCCAAGCAAAGGAAATCAGTATTTCACCGTGATCTTGTTTATTGCCCTGGAATCAGTACACATTCTTCACTCTCCATTCTTCTTAGGTGCTAATACTATTGG
This sequence comes from Cryptomeria japonica, assembly GCF_030272615.1. Lineage (NCBI taxonomy): Eukaryota > Viridiplantae > Streptophyta > Pinopsida > Cupressales > Cupressaceae > Cryptomeria > Cryptomeria japonica. The sequence goes on along the minus strand of NC_081409.1, from coordinate 554,119,794 downwards.
TACTGCACAAGGGCTCAAACTTTCCCCGATCAAACCTTTCTTCAACAACTCCTGCACTTGTCTATTCAGTTCTTCATTCTCTGTCGGTGTCATCTAGTGTGCAACTTTGTTAGGAAAACTATCTTCAGGAACCAGGTCCATGCAATGACTGATACTTCTCATAGGTGGCAATCCATCAAGTACATTATCTAAAATGATGTCTTCATATTCTATTAGCAAATATTTTGTCTCTTTTGGTTGTTCCTCTTCATGCTTCGAATTCTCAGTCTTCTTAGGAATTAAGGCAAAACACACATTCTCATGTCTCAATCCATCCAGGAATTTTCTTCCATCTACCAAATAGAATCTAGAATTTGTACAAACTTCATTCTTCAAAGGTTCCTCCAAGGGCAAAAAGGTTTTATCCTATTGGCCACAATAGTGTATGTATTCATCCTCCCATCATGTACTGCATGTTTATCAAACTACCAGGGTCTACCCAACAAAAGATGACAAATATCCATAGGCATAATATCACACAAGACTTCATCATGATAATTTCAAATTTTCAATTTCACCAAACATTGCTCACTTACTAACAAATTATGTTCATCCCAAATCTATGCTACCTGATAAGGTTTAGGGTGTTTCAATCTCTCCAAATTCAACTTATTTACCATCTCTTCTATAACAAGATTATCTAAACTACCACTATCAATAACAACTTTACAACACTTATCAGATACCTTACATCTTGTCTTGAATAAATTCTCCCTTTGCAATGGCTCTTCATCTATCCTGGTATGACACAAAGCTCTCCTCATCATCAACAGTTCTCAATCTTCTAGTTTATTATCTAATCCAGTGGGGTTTTCTTCCACCACTGCTACTTTTCCGGTATTCTTTGTCTTCTTACACTTGAAAGAATGATGTCCTTCTCCTCCATGCTTAAAGCAAGTCCCTCTAAATGTTCTCTTGTCTTGTCTTCCAAAATTCTCATTCCGGTAGAAATTTCTATCATCCTTCCAGTACGTATTACCTTCTTTGCTTACTTCCTTGTCCTTGTTTTGATTTGTACAGGTTCCTCTACCTCCAGTATATCCTCTTCCTCCTTGAAATATTCCTTCGCTAAACCTTTCAGCTCTGCCTCTCTGCCTCTGCTCATGTCTTTTATTTAGCTTCTCTTCTTCCTTTAGGGCATATTGGTAAGCCTCTTCAACACTCTCTAATTTGATCAAACTAAGTTCATTTTTTATAGACACCCGCAATCCATTCAAATATCTTGCAACTTGTTCAACTTCATCATCATGTCCAGATCTGATATTCAACTTGTAAAATGCTTTAGTGTATTCCTTCACACTAGATTCCTTCTGTCTCAAATTTTGCAACTTCCGGAACATATTCACTTGATAATCAGCTGGCATAAATGTTGATTTCAACTTATCAATAATGTGATCCCATGTCTTGATCTTCTCTTTACCTCTTCTTTGCCTATCAACCTGCAAATGTTCCCACCAAAGAGATGCATGACCTTTCAACTAGGTAAAGACATATTTCACCTTCCTTTCTTCTGCAGTGTTTTCAAAATCAAAATATTTCTCCATCTCCGAGATCCAATCCATGAATTCATTTGAATCCAACTTCCCATCATATTTTGGTGCGATAAAATGAGGTTTAGTATTCGCCCTACTCAAAACCCTCAAAAACCTTTCCTCATCCGGATCAACTGCTGGTGGGTTTACTTGTTCTTCCAAGGCTTCTTCTCCTTCATGTTCACTTACATCTTCAATGTGTCAGCCTCTTCTCTAGGATGTCTCCCCAACTTCCAATCGGGCTGCTATCCTTCACAACATTTCCATCACAACAAGGTCTGCATTCCCACGCACTCCACCATTCCTAGTTCCTCTTCATGCCATCGTTTACACCAGTCCTCTGCAGCTGCAGGTTGGATCCACAGTCTGCCACCCTACAACAAAATCTTAGGACACACAACCTTCAGAATGAAAACTCGCTCTGATACCACTTGAAGGAGTCGCTAGTTAGAAGGGACCTCAAAGAGATCAATTTGGACCGGTCAACAAGTGTAAACACAACGGAAACACAAAGATATGATGGAGGCAATGTAGAACAGATTGTTTTATTTCATGAAAACTGATTACAACCAACTGGTAACAACCAGTTTACAGAAACCAACTCACATGCCTGCTAGAACATGCTAAAAGTATAGAATAGGTCACAACCGGGACCTTCAATCTTAAGATCTATCTTCTACGCTCAGTCTAACTGCATGATTGTTTGATCATTACATTCTAATACGCAATTACAATTATATATATGATGCAAGGGGATTCGGTCGGCCCAAAAAGGAATCAAAACCCGAAGAACAAGACCAAACATGTAAAATCAACAAGGTCAACCTCCGCTAAGAAATTCCTTCAGAAAATCCAAAGGATGAAGTGTAGATCATGGGAAAAGGTTGGACACATGCCAAGGAACATCAGAATCAACACCCAAGGCTCTGCAAGCTTCAAAAGGGGGTTCCGATAGATCACCAAAATAGATCCAGGCAACTATTAACAAGAAATTGTCAACCGGTAACAAGAAATTGTTATAGAAACCGATAGCGATAACTTGCTGAAAAATGATCCAAATGCGACATGGTCTGGAAATAAGAAAGATGATCAAGTCTTCAAGTAGAATCTAATTCCATAGGTTTCGATGAGCCAAAACTAGGACACACAGAAAGAAATGTTGAAACTGCAAACAAAAAGCAAAATAGAAAGGAAATTTTTTTTGGTTGATGAGAGATTGCAATGAACCAGGGATGCTCCTACATCAGATTCACTAATTGTTGGTAGAAATTATCAAGGGAGTACTATGAAATCCTTGAACAAAAACCTTCAATCTATTCTCATCAATGTTTATGGACCCACTCCCAATCTAAGTAAGAAAGGTTTGGGTAAAAATTTATCAACTATTGGCGAATTTACCAAAATCCCATTTCATCCTAGGCAACGACTTCAATGCCATTGTACATTCATGTGAGAAAAGAGCGAGACCGTAGCTAGCTAGTCAATAACAGCTTGACTTTAAGGATTGGGTAAGTAGGAATAGTTTGTTGGAGATTGAATTTGGGAGAGGCCTATACACCTAGAATAATAGAATATTGGGCTTCAACTTTATTGTAGAAAAACTTGATAGATTCTTCATCAATGGAGATTTGACATCCCTCTCCTTTGACCCCAAAGCCTCAATTCAACCATGGTCAGCCTCAAACCATTATCCCATTCTTCTTAAATTTTTTGGTGAAAAGAAACCTCAAAGATGCCCTTTCAAATTTGAATTCATGTGGATGAAGCATGTAGATTTCTTCTCCTTAATACAAAGTTGGTGGAAAGAAGAGTTCTTCTTAGGATCCAAGTTTTTTTGGTTTGGTCTCCAATATCAAAGCCACAAAGAAGAAGTTATTAGATTGGAACAAGGATCAATTCAAAGATATTTTTTCTAAAAAAACTCAAAAATGAAGTGGACATGACAAATTTGAATGAGTAGGTTCTCTGGTAGGGGATAGATCAAGATAGTTTTATCTTGGAAAAGAGGCTTCTTCAAGAATATGAGGACATACTAGCTAGGGAAGAAGTTTTTTGGAGGCAAAAATCCAGAGAAACTTGGTTGGATGTGTTGGAATTATGGAAGGATTGATTATGTGTTGCATTGATGTTTTGTTATTGATGTCAACACTAGTTGTTATGGTTGGCTACCGACACTAGCTGTTACCGACAGACAGGTTTTGGTTACCGACAGTGGATATGGTGTTACCGACAAAAGGGACTATTTTTTGGACACTTCTGACATGTTTGGATCAATGGAGTATGTTGGGTTTTATGTGATGCATGCTTTTGGAGCATGTCTTGGTCATTTGATATTGACTTAGTGATCGGATGCTATCATACACTCTAGTAAACCCTTACAGACAGAGGTTTAAGGCTTTACCAACAGAGCTTTAACTGAGAATTCTTGACATGATGCATAAGTAGTGTTGGTGTGGTTTCTAGGATGCTGAAGATGATCTATGATCTTGATTCAACCAGTTGTAGACATAGCTTTGGCATGGTGGACCCAGAATAGGTCTGGTGCCTATCCAGGTTATGGACCGGTATCATGTTAACGTGTTCTCTACATGTTACCAGGATGTTCTATGGATTGGTTATTATTGTTTTGGTCTAAGCCGACATGGCATATCATTGTAATATGGATATATGTAATGATATTATTGTAATATATTTTAGATAACCGACTTAATTGGTTTTAGGCCTTAGGGTTTGTATAAATTGATGTAAGATCTCATTGTAGATTGTGGCAGAGTGTGGAATGGCATGGAAAGAAATATAATGAGAGAATATTGTAATATCATTCAGGTAGAGGATTAGGTCAATCATTGAAGATCGAATTGGGTTTATGTAAGAGGTCAAAGGCCTCTGGTGTTGAGCTTAACTGAGACTGTGATCAGGCATGGTAGATGCTATCTCTGACAGTTCATTCTACTGGATTGTTGTCCAATTATCTTGAGGTGGTTTCAACCTCTCTATATTCAGTGAGACTCTTTTGTAATGAGCAGTGCGCTCTAGGAAGTGTGCCTTCCTGCATGTGTAGGCCCCTCATTATATCACATAATTTTTGTAGAAGTATTATCTGACTGTGGGTAGACTTTTCACTATGGTTTTTCCCTTTACCGGGTTTTCCACATACAAATCATGGTGTTATGTGGTATGGTTGTATTGAGTTGATTATCTATTTCATTCTTAAGTTATATTGCTTACCAGTATATGTTTCTATCAGTATCTATTTCTACCGGTATCTGTTTTTGCTATTCTGGTACTTAATGTTTATGTGCTTCGGTTTAATGTTGTAAAGTGGATTAATTGATATAATTTGTTGACAACTGATTCACCCCCCCCTCTTAGTTCTCCACCGCTTATCCTAAAAATTGGTATTAGAGCTTTGGTCCTCTTTTGGAGAAGCTTAACTGCTTGAGGTAGATCCTATGGAAACTAATCCACTGGCAACTATTTTCAAAAGATAAATCCCTAAGCTTGATGGAAAAAATTATGGGATATGGAAGATCCAAATGGAGACTCATCTTATATATCTTGGCAAGGATAATTTGGAGATCACTGAGAAAGGATATACTCCTTATGATCTAACATCTGACAATCCTGCACCCACAAACTTGGACAAGAATATTGAGAATGATTGCAGAGCTAGAGAAGCCCGCTTATGTGCTCTTACAGATCAACAAATCATGGAATTGACTGATAAAACATCTGCAAAGGTTATGTGGGATAAATTGCAAACTCTGAATGAAGGTGACCCTACTATCAAAATTGCTAAACTTGATGGTTATCGGGTAAGATATGAGAACTTGAAGATGGAAGATAATGAAAAAATTGCTACATTTATGGAAAGAGTTAATGAGATTGTCATGGGAATTCAATGTTGTGGAGGATCTATGAGTAAAGATGAAATAGTTTCCAAAGTCTTGAGAGCCCTTCCACTGGCTTACAAGATGAAGGCAACTGCAATTAATGAGCTGAGAACAATGGCAAATACTTCAATTAACAAAGACATTCTGATTGGGAAGTTATCTGCTTTTGAGCTTGAAGATTTTGGACCTTCTGGAACTGCAAAATCTAAACCTTCTTTTCATGCATCATCATCATCTACCAACAAGAATGATTGGAAAGCCCTATATGCAAAAGAACTAGAAGATATGAGGAAAGAGGATGAAGAATTTGAGAAACTTGAAGCCTTATTTGCTAGAAGAGTACCTAAAGGACCGACATGAAGTAAGTATGAAGGAAAATCACCTTTTAAATGTTTTGCATGTAATAAGATTGGTCATTTTTCATCTAGATGTCCTGAAAGGAATGCAAGATTTGAAGAGAGAGTTAAGAAATCATTTAAGCCTAATCAGAACAAATATAGATTCAAGAAAAACAAACAATGCTACATAGTGGATGAGAAAGAAGTAACTGATGACTCTGAGGATGAACCGACAACAGACTCCGCTAGTGGATCTGGCATTGGAAAGGAATGGGTGTTCTATGCCTTAAAGAAAGATGAACCGGTACTGGCTATAGAGAATGAATAAAAGGCCTTGGCAGCAAAAGTGGAAGACAAGGATGAATGGGTAATTGATAGTGGATGCTCACATCATATGACTGGAGATAAAAGAAAATTTCCGCCCCTGCAAGAATACAATGGCGGTCAAGTAAGATTTGGAGATTGCAAAACATGTATGATCAGAGGTAGAGGCACTATTTATCTGGATGGTAAGCATAATACTGACAATGTCTATTATGTATAAGGTTTAAAACATAATCTTTTGAGTGTTGGTCAATTGGTGGACAAGGGATTCCAACTTCAGTTTAAAGACAGAAAATGCAAAATCATTAACAAAACTGGTTTGGAGATTGCAACTAGTACTCAGACTGGAGGTAGTATCTTTCACCTGAACACTGGTAATAAGACATGTTTGATTTCTCATATTGATGAGAGTTGGTTGTGGCATAAGAGGTTGTGTCATGTTAATTTTGATTGTATTGTCAAGATCAGTTCAACAAAGGCAGTTAGAGATATACCTAAGATTATGAAGTATACATGATAAATCTAATGATGTACTTGATTTGATTCACACTGATTTATGTGGTCCAACAAGGACTAGAAGATTTCAAGGTGATAGGTACTTTATGCTAATAATTGATGATTATTCTAGAATGATGTGGGTTACTTTTCTTAAGGAGAAGTCTGAAGCTTTTAATAAATTCAAGATCTTTAAAGCTAAGGTAGAAACTGAAACTGGACTGAAAATCAAATGTCTTAGATCAGATCAAGGCGGTGAGTTCACTTCTCATGAATGTAATAGTTATTGTGTAATGCCCTACCCTAGTCGGCCTTGTAAAACCCGTTTGACCTTGGTTGACTTCCTACGTGGCATTCTTGAATGGTGGATTTACCATTATGTAATGTTGTAGATTAGACTATATGAATATTGTGCGTACCTATTATTGTGCTTTTGCATCGATTCTTGTGTAAATGTAATTGTTCCCTAATTCTTGTTATAAATCTTGAGCTAACGCCTTCATTGAATATGTATATATATGTATGCTTGCATGACTCATGGTTGCAGGAGATTGCAGGTACTATACCGCCTAGGTACGAGGTTCATCTCCTTCAGGATTCGCAGGGTGGAGTATACCTCCTTCATCCTTAGGATTTGGATTAGGTGGTCATAAAACTCTCGTCTTGCCTTAGTCATGATCAGGTGAGCGTCGTGTGTGGTCCGTAGGGTTCCTTTGTCATTTGGGTTGCGTGTCGTGTGACTGGTGGACTTTCTTGGTTTGTGTGCCTTGCGTGTGGTAAATGGAGTATGTTATCCTAAGTATTTAATTCCAATTAATGTGTTCATTTACGCATTAGTAGTTGAGAAATCAAAATAAATAGGTTTCTTTTAGGTGACTAATCATTAATTAAAAGGATCGCTTTATTTATGTTGTAGTGAATTTAATTTAATGGTTAGTTTTAAATAATGGATTTAATTAGTTTATGCGTTTTTTTAAAAAAGGAAATATTTAAAGTTATTTGAAATATAATTAATTTAACCACTTTTGCATTTTGGAAAAGAAAGGGTAAATTTTATTATTTAAAGAAAATCATTTTTAATTTGTAAAGTTTGATATAGTGTAAAAGATTGATTTTGGAAATTAATGAAATTTAAATACTTTACCCTTGTCAATAGTTCAAAATATAAATGTTGGCTTAATTAATATTGAGAAATTAAAATTAAGATTAAAATAAGAGAGAAGTATATTAATTAGAAAATCAAGTTAAATCAATTTAATAGTTGAAAAGAATTATCATTTCTTTTTTATTTTAAAAGGGCTTAAATTCTGAAATTAGAAATTAGGTCAAAATTGGTTCCCATTTAACCTAGGTTGAAAAATATTTTTGGGGGTTGTTGAATTTTTGGAAAAGAAAAAAAATATGGGGATGAAGATTTGGGGATTTTGGCAATGATGGATTTCTACAACTGCAGGTTGGGGGCTCTTCTTCACATCTTACCAGGAATGCTAAAGAGGTAGGATCCTGGTTTTTCCCTTTTGTTTCTTTGCTAAATCAAAATAAAAATGGTATTTGGTGGATCTTCATGAAATGCTGGTTTAAAAATATCCATGAATGCTCTTAAAATTTGAGTATTAGTTGTGAATATTGTTTGTTTTTGGGTTCAAGAATGTTTAAATGGTTTCCTGTTTGAGCAAATCTTGTTATCTGAAAGCTATTGGTTTTTTGGGAAAATCATGAACTTGCTGGAAAATTTCCCCATTTTATTGTTTTGAACATTCTGGAAATATATATATATATATATATGACTGTGAATGAATGAGATTTGGATTTTTGAGAAATGACAGAAAATGCTGTTTTAGAATGTCGACAATATCTCCAAATTTACAAACTGGGTTTCAACGAAAGTTTTTGGGTTTCTTCGTGACTTTGCATTATAACTTTTGTATAAATTTCGTAAAAATAAAGTTCTCAGTTTTTGAGAAATGACAGAAACCGTGTGGTTGTTAAAACAAATTTTATTTTTTTTATTAAATTTAAATTTTGATTTTTAAAAATAAAATAAAATAAAATGTTTTAATGTTATTAAATTTTAATTAATATATTTTATTAGTTATATATTATATATTAATTATTAATTAATGTATAGATTTAATTATATGTTAATTGTGATAATTTTTATAATAATATATATTAATCGCTGATTCCTAATTTGGAGTATACTTTCAAATGCATAATAATTATTGTTTAGTCATTGCTTTATTTATTTAGGCACGTATATACATAGAGAAGTATATGCTAATTCATACCTTTAGATCATGTATTTGTTTAGTATATGCAAGGGAATTATATTTTTATGGGAGATTTTTGAATTAAAATATAATTATTATTTGGTGATGTTTAAAAATAATATATTATCCAAGGATATATTATTTTTGGATTTTAATGTTATAGGTCATCTGGTAAATTTAGAAGTGGAATACTAAAGTTTAGGAGTAATTGGAAAATGAAATGTTTTATCATTGGATCTTTCTTTTGAAAATTAAAATGAGATGCTATTAGAAATAACGGAAATTTAATAATGTACCGTTGGAAAAATTAGTAAGTTAATGATATCTCATTTGATAAAATAAATGGGTTAGTTTTACTCATCCTCGACATTGGGAAATAGACAAATGGAAATATGGCAAGTTTAATTTATTAGTATTCGCTTAGTTTAAAGTGATGGCAAGACCCTGTTATGTTTGTTTAGACTCTGTCGTCCGTCTGGTTGCTTGTGTTTGGTCATAGTCGATCAAGTCCCTAGTTAGGGAACCGTCAGACAAGAGACCTTTGTAATTGCTTTTGATGTGTTTAGTTGGATCAGCTTCTATGAAGGAATCATTTATGTATTTATTGACCGAAGTGGTCGTTGTATAGTGGTTGTGTTCGCTTATAAGGCTAGATGTAAATGACATGAAACTTATGTAACCTTAACTATATTAATTGCCAGAGGGGTCTTGCAGTTGAGCAGACCCAGAGATGTAGCTCTCCAGGGGTGAACTCCGAGATCATTTCTGTGTTATGTGATGCTTTTGTCTCTCTTGTTTCATTATTAGTGCTAGTATGTATGGATGTATTTTGTAAGTGTGTAATGGGGATTAGATGAAGTTAAATTTAGAATGTAGGTATATAGTCCCCTTGTTAAACGTGGTAATTATGATCATAAAAGATTGTAGATATGAATATGAAAAGTATTTTGTTAATGTTAATGAAAAAAAGTAAGCATGGGAGGAAACTCACTAGGTTGCAATTAATGGATTAACTTGTCATAAAGCATGTAATTTGAACGTAATGAATGGATATCAATTATGGAATTAATTTGTCATAATACCTAAATTGTAAATCTAATGGATGAACTTCTATTAGTTACTCGCCTTTTTATCTTAACAAATGAACATCGTCATATTAGTTAAATTTCACTAAATTGGATGAAATCCAAATAGTTATTTACGTTTTATTCTAAATAAATAATCTTCACCAAATTAGCTCCATTCTAACTATAATTGGACGAACTCAATTGGTTATCCACATTATAACCTTAATGAATGAACTTCATCATAATAGCTATAATTGAACTAACAAAGGGGAAACTCATTTAGCTATTTATATTTCAATCTTAATAAATGAACTACATCATATTAACTCTATCTTATCTATAATGGGTGAACTCATCAAGTTAGTTATATTTTAACCCCAATGGATGAGCTCCGTTATGTTATTTACATATTTAATCCTTAATGAATGAATTTCATCTTATTAGCTATATTTAAATTAATTGGATGAACTCATGTGGTTATATTACATTTACACCTTATGAATGAACCCATTAGGCTATTTACATTTTATCCTCTATAAATGTACTATGACTTATTAGTTAGTTATGTTTTAACCCTAATGGATGAACCTTATTATGTTAGTTTACATTTTAAACCCTAATAAAAGAATCTCCTCTTATTAGTCATAATTTAACTATAAAGGATGAACTCATTTGGTTGTTTACTTTTAAACCTAAATAAATGAACCTTGATATATTGGTTACATTGTATCTAAAATGGATGGACTCATCAAGTTAACCATACTTAAACCTTAATGGGTGAATTATTAAGTTAACTATGTTTTAACTTCATTGGGTAAAATCCCTCTTGTTAGCCGCTTCTGCGATCATAATAGATGAACACTTCATAATCTCTATAATGTTAATTCACTAAACAAATCATATCCATGTTCCAAGTAATAACATGTAATTAAGTTATTCAGTTTAATTGGATCTAATGTCGTGAGTTGAGTTAGGTGTTAAGTTACGTAATCACGCTGGGGAAACTCCTTAGGTTCATTTAGTCTTCTGCTGTGTTATCGATGCGTTAGATAACTCCAATGTATCTTAATGTTGTGACTTAATATTAACACTCTTATTATTATTATAAAAAATATATATTTACACTCCATTTGAGTGTTTTAGCTTTAACCCTTCGGGGTTTCCTGGCGGGGCATTACATATTATGAGACAAATGGGATTAGGAGACAGTTATCTGCACCCAGGACTCCTCAGCAAAATGGAGTAGTGGAAATGAAGAACAAAACCATCTTGGATGCAGCAAGAGCTATGATGATGGAAGCTAAATTTCCTCACATGTACTAGAGAGAAGCAGTGAGTACATCAGTCTACACATTCATCAGAGTTCACATAAAAGGTGAAACTAGTAAGACCCCTTATGAGTTATGGTTTGGACATACACCTACTGTTAAATATTTTAGAATTTTTGGAAGTAAATGTTATATCAAAAGGGATGATTCAATTGGGAAGTTTGATCCTAGATGTAATGAAGGGATATTTCTTGGATATTCAATTCAAAGAAAAGCATATAGATGTTATAAGAAAAGATTGCAGAAAATTGTGGAGAGTGCAAATGTGAAAGTGGGTGAACAATAGAGAAATCAATCTATATCATATGATAGAGAACTGACAGTGGAAATGATCATACTTGAACCAGAAATGCCTCAACTAGTACAGGATACTAAGACAGTTACACTGACACAATCAGAAAATTCAACTGTGACTGATGATCAGATCAGTGAACCTGAAGTTCAGAAGACACCAAGGTATGTAAGATTAAATCATTCTAAAGATCAAATCATTGGAGATAAGAACAAGGGAGTTATAACAAGAAGAAGGCTGGCAAATGAAGAGGTATGTCTTATTTATCAAATTGAACCAACATATGTTATTGAAGCTTGTAAACATGAACATTGGTTAAAGGCTATGGAAGATGAATTAGATTAGATAGAGAAGAATGAGACTTGGACTTTAGTTTCCCGACCTAAAAATAAGAATGTTATTGGAACTAAATGGGTTTTTGGGAATAAACTAAATGAGGATGGTCAAGTTGTAAGAAACAAAGCTAGATTGGTTTCTAAAGGATATTCTCAAATGGAAGGAATTGATTATGGTGAGACATTTGCACCTGTAGCTAGAATTGAAACTATTAGACTATTTATTGCCTATGCAGCTTATAAGAACTATAAGGTCTATCAAATGGATATTAAATGTGCATTTTTGAATGGTGAACTTGAGGAAGAGGTATACATTGAGAAACCTAATGGATTTTAATTGACATAAGATAAAGATATGGTTTGTAGGTTAAGAAAAGATCTATATGGATTGAAACAGGCTCCTAGAGCTTGGTATGCAAGGTTGGATAAATACCTTTTGAAGCTTGGTTTTACTAAAGGCAATGCTGACAGTAATTTATATTACAAGATCACTGATGATGATATTTTGATTATTGAAGTATTTGTTGATGATATCATTTTTGGAGGAGAAGATAAATTATGCATGGAATTTTCTAACAATATGAAGGATGAATTTGAAATGTCCATGATTGGTGAGATGAGATTTTTCTTAGGTTTAAAGATTACTCAAACTGACAAAGGCATTTTTATCTATCAAACTAAGTATCTCAGGGAATTGTTGAAAAAGTTTGGTATGGATAATTCCAAACTGGTAAGTACTCCTATGGTGACAAGTGAGAAGTTATCTATCAAAGACACATCTGCACCGGTAAACTCAACAAGGTACAAGTCTAAGATTGGTGGCTTGTTATATCTAACTCAGACTAGACCAAATATTATGAATGCAGTGAGTATTGTTTCAAGATATCAAATTAATCCTTTAAAAAATCATGAACATGCAGTAAAGAGGATAGTCCGATATTTGCAAGGAACAACATAATATGGCATGGTATTCTAGAGATGATAACTTCACTTTATGTTCATATACAGATTCAGATTGGGTAGGAGATACTGATGAAAGGAAAAATACTTCTGGTGGAGCTTTCTTTCTTGGAAAGAAACTGGTTTCATGGATCAGCAAAAAATAGTCATGCATTTCTTTATCTACTACAGAAGTTGAATATGTTGTAACAACAACTAATTGTATTCAAGTATTGTGGATGAAGGAAATGTTGAAGGATATCAAGGTAAATTGTAGTGAACTGGTAGTTATCTACTGTGATAACTCTGCAACTATTGATATGTCTAAGTATCTGGCATTTCACTCTAAGACTAAGCACATTTCAATAAAGTATAACTTTCTGAAGGACAAGGTGGAAGAAAAGGAAGTCAAATTAGTTTATGTGAACACCAAAGAGAAGATTACAGACATATTCACTAAACCACCATCTAAAGAATCATTTGAATATTTGAGAGATAGGTTAGGGGTATTTGCCCCTCCGACATAGACTTAGCGGAGTGTGCAAGGCATCATTCTGGTATGGATCAACAACTTTATCCTTTGCTCTGGATTGATGTAGTGGTGCTACTACTCAAGGGGAGTAGTTATCTTTGAGAAACATAATTTTTGATATCTATGTCATATCTTTGGCATTGATGTCAAAGGGGGAGCGATATTGATGTGAAAAAGAAAACTTAAGGAGTTGTTCAGAGATTTACAGAAATATTATTTACAGGGGGATTTTGGTCTTTATCTTTGAGTGGGGGATTATTGGTCATCTTCCATTGGGGGAGACTTGTTTGGCATTTATTGGTACTAGAATGTTTTTCACATATAGTGTTTCCATCAATGCCAAAGGGGGAGATTGTTGGCATTATGGAAGGATTGATTATGTGCTGCATTGATGTTTTGTCACTGATGTCAACACTAGCTATTATAGTTGGCTACCAACACTAGCTGTTACTGGCAGATAGGTTTTGGTTACTGGCAGTGGATCTAGTGTTACCAATAGAAGGGACTATCTATTGGACACTTCTAACATGTTTGGATCAATGGAGTATGTTTGGTTTTATGTGATACATGCTTCTGGAGCATGTCTTGGTCAATTGATATTGACTTGGTGATCGGATGCTTTCATACACTCTAGTAAACCCTTATGACATAGGTTTATTGACTTGGTGATTGAATGCTATCATACACTCAATTAAACCCTTACCGACATAGGTTTAAGGCTTTACCGACATAGCTTTTACTTAGAATTTGTGATTCAACCAGTTGGAGACATAGCTTTGGCGTGGTGGACCCAAAATAGGTCTGGTGCCTATCTAGGTTATAGACTGGTATCATGTTAACATGTTCTCTACACGTTATAGGGATGTTCTATGGATTGGTTATTATTGTTTTGGTCTAAGACAACTTCGCATATCATTGTAATATGGATACATGTAATGAGCTTATTGTAATATCTTTTAGATGGCCGACCTAATTGGTTTTAGGCCTTAGGGTTTGTATAAATTGATGTAAGATCTCATTGTAGATTGTGGCGGAGTGTGGAATGGAATGGAAATAAATGTAATGAATAAATATTGTAATATCATTTAGGTAGAGGATTAGGTTGATCATTGAAGATAGAATTGGGTTTATGTAAGAGGTCAAAGGCCTCTAGTGTTGAGATTAACGGGGATTGTGATCAGACATGGTAGATGCTATTTCTGGCAGTTCATTTTACTGGATTGTTGTCCAATTATCTTGAGGTGGTTTTAACCTCTTTTTAGTCAGTGAGACTCTTTTGTAATGAGCAGTGCGCTCTAGGTAGTGTGCCTTCCTGCCCCCTCATTGTGTCACATACTTTCTACAAAATTATTATCTGACTGTGGGTAGGCTTCCCACCGTGGTTTTTCCCTTTACCGGGTTTTCCATGTACAATCATGGTGTTATGTGGTATGGTTGCATTGAGTTGATTATCTATTTCATTCTTAAGTTATATTGCTTACCGGTATAAGTTCTTTCACAATTCAGTCAAGCAATGGAGGGTAGCAAACAAGATAAACAAAATCTGTAAAGAGGATGGCTTTGTATTGGAAGAACCAAGTGAAATTGTTGAAAGTGCAATGGAATAGTTAAGGGGGGGTGTTAAATAATGGGGAAGAGTATGTTTTGCCTAGTTGGAATAACCTTATGAAGGACATCCCTAGGCTGATTAATGATGAGAAAAATTAGATGATCAATGCTAGGATAGCAAAAGCAGAAGTGGAAAATGCCTTAGCTCAATTTCAGACAAATAAGGCCCCTAGTCTAGATGGATTTTTGACTAGATTCTTTTAGAAATGTTGGGACACTATTGGGAATTATGTAATAAAATCCTTGGCATCAACTCAACAAGCATGTAGATTCCTTAGAGAAATAAATAATACCTTTCTAGTCTTGATTCTAAAGAAAGAAAATACATCAAAATGGGAAGACTTCTAACCCATCTCCCTTTGTGATTTATTTTATAAATTGTTGGCTAAAGTCATGGCCAATAGACTTAAAATACTCTTGCCACTCCTCATCTCAAATGAAAAAATGGGGTTTGTCCTGATAAGATCTATTCTAGATGGTGTCATCATTGCTCAAGAAACCATTCATTCTATCTGGAGCTAGAAATCAACTAGCATGATCATCAAACTAGATAGAAACAAATCCTATGATAGAGTGGATTGGTGCTTCTTATGTAAGTGCTTGGAGGCCTTTGGATTTAGTAAAAAATGAATAAATTGGATATACTTCTGCATCTTGTTATACAGTTCAAATAAACATAAGACAATTGAGAGGGGGGGGGAGGGTGAATCAGTTGTCACCAGATTATTAGAACCTTAAGCAATTAAAACTTTAATACCAGAACACATAAGATCAATATCGGAATATATAAACCATTAACTAAAATAGCAAATATACCAATTAAGCATAAGAAACAATTAGAGAATAAATACCATCCACATGACACCAAGATTTGTACATGGAAAACCCAGTAAAGGGGAAAACCACGGTGGGAAGCCTACCCACAGTCAGATAATACTTCTATAGTAAGTATGTGATTACGAATTAAGGGGCCTACGCTTGTAGGAAGGACAATAGCCTAGAGCACGCTACTCATTACAAAAGGAGTCTCACTGACTACATAAGAATCCAGACTACAATCTAGAAGAAAGAATGAACTGCAATATTAACATCTCCAATGCTTGAGTACAGGTTTGGTTAAACTCAATACCGGAGGACATAATCCTGTTGCATAAACCCAACTCGATCACCAATGATCGACCAAATTCTCTGCATGAATGATTATTACATTATTCACTTGCATTCGTCGCCATCATGATCTACAATGATATCATACACATATATATACAAACCCTAGACCTTAAACAATAAGGCCAACCACCCAAACAATAAACCAATTACATAATTACAAACATGTCGGCCTGAGACCAAGCAATTATTATCCAACCCATAAGTCATCCCGAAAATACATTGAGAAGACCAATCAACATGTTACATTAAGTCGGTCAATAACCTAGATAGTATCAGACCCAATTTACATCCACACATGCTAAAGAAATGATCTTAATTAGGCAAGTCTTGAACACAATCACCATCAACATCCCAAATCCCTACTAGAAGCCACACCAACACCACTTATGCATAACATCAAAATATCTTCAACAAATCTCTGCTGGTGAAACCCTCACCGGATCAACAAACCAGAATTACCAGCATATAAGATAGCATCTGATCACCAAATCAAAACCAACTAATTGAACATGTATCTAAGTAGCATGAGTAGCAGATCTAAGCCAATTCCATAAGCCAAAGCATACCAAATAATACCAGATCATCATGATCATACCAACCAAAAACCAATCAACCTACCGGGACCAAAAGGATACTGGTAAACAACCAAATCAACTAGTGTTGACATCAATGACAAAACATCAATGCAACAGATAATAAATTCCTCCAAATGGACAACACATCTCTAGTCTTGAATTCTCAGTTTTGGTTTATGGATTCCTATAAGGGTTATTTGAAGTATGTCATGGGTTGAGACAAGAAGACCCTTTGTCTCCCTTTCTATCATAATCATGACAAAAAATCTAGGGAGGGGCATCTGCACGACCAAAAGGGTGGGCAGAATTAAAGGCATCTAGATGACCAGTGGGGTGGAGGCCAACACTTATCAATAGTTTACAAATGACACCCTTTTGTTAGCTATTGGCAGCAAGAAAGAGGTAGTGGAATATAAGAAAATCCTAAAGGTGTATGAGAAGGCTTCAAGGTAGGCTATCAACAATCAAAAATTTAAGATCTTCTTCAACATAGAGCCTGGAAAGGTGAAGGAAATAATGGAAAGGTTGGGATTCAAAATTGGCAAGCTTCCTTGCACTTATTTGTGCATCCTTATTGATAAATATATTCATACATCTAAATTATGGGACCCTCTAAAAGAAAAAATGGAAAAAATGCTATCCTCTTGTAAAGGTAAGTGGTTGTCTTGGGCTAGAAGATTAATTATGATCAAGACTATGTTGTCATCTTTGCCAATTTATTTCCTCTCATACATGTCCCTACCTATCGGGACCAATAAGAAAATTAATTAGATAATGCTCAGAGGTTCTATTGGCAAGCGATGGCATAAAAAAAAAAAATTGCAATGATCTCTTGAGACAATATCTATAGATCTAGGTAGGATGGTGGCATTGGGATCATAAACTTGCTATGGCAGAATCAGGGTCTTGGAGAAAAAATAGGATGGAAATTATATACACATCCAAATATAATGTGGGTTAAGGTGCTACAATCCAAATATCTTGACTCAGATAATAGAGAAGGAATATCTAGATCCCCCAACCCCCTAAAAGGATCTAGAATTTGGAAATTTATTTTGAACGACACAAATCTCCTACTTAGGAATCTATCATGGGATATATTTGATGATTGGAATACACTTTTGGGAAGATTCTTAGGGAGGCCATCCCCCCATAGATAAGTTAATGGATACTATACCTTTTAAGGATTCCTTTATTCAAAGGTGGGGTAGGAATCTCATTAACTATGTGGTGTTGGGTGAGTCTCAATCAACTTTAGGGTAGAAATGGAAGGACTTTTCTAGCCTCATGAGTCAAGGGGAGTGGATAAAACCAAAGGATATTATTTTAGGTAGGACTATCATATTTCGTAATTAACAAATTGATCTGGTTAAACTCCAAGACTGGACAGTATAACTCCAAGGATGGGTTCCAATAGATATATAAAAGATCAATTCTAATTAGATATAGTCTCCCTATCAAATTGTGTTGGGATAAACATGACTTGCCCGAGGCTGAAGTCTTCTCTTGGGTAGCTATCTAGGGTACAATTATAACTATTGAACATTTCAAGAAACTTGGTTTTGAATGGCTATCAAGATGTACCTTATGCAGAAATGATGAGGAAAGCCCATGCCACCTATTTATTAACTATCCCTTTGCCCAATCCTATTGGAGGTGGTTGATCAAAAATCTAGATTGGTCTACTTCTCTTCCTTCTAACCTCCTCTAGTGGTTCAAGAGTTGGTCGATATTGATGAAGACTAGTTCATTTGGTAGCATATGGACATGCAGTCCATCTCTTATTTTTTGGGAACTCTCAAAAGAGAGGAATAGGAGAATATTCAAAGAGGAGTTGCCATTAAACATACTTCTCCTGAAAAATTGAGGTGGTTATCATAGAAGTAGTGAACATATGGAATTTAAGATTCATAAAAAAGGATTGCATGTTCTTTGAATAGGACAACTAGATGCATAAGAATTGGCCTGGATTAAGGATTCCATTATTTTTTGGGAGTGTTGAGAGCAAAGGACAACATAAAAGGAATAATTGTCTGTGGACTCTTCCTAAACATGGATGGTATAAGATTAACTTCAATGGAGCTTCATAGGGGAACTGGGGTAGGGCTAGAGTGGGTTGTATTATTTATTCCTAGGAAAGCAATGTTGTTACAGAAAAAGAAGTTAGTTTGGGGCATACCACAAACAGTTTTGTAGAGATATTTGGCCTTATTGAAGGGCATATGTTATGAAAATCAAAGGGATTGATGGGGTAGAAATTGAGGGAGATTCTACAATTGTTTTCAATGCCTTAAGGAAATGATCCACCCCTAATTGGAATCTAAAAAGCCTCCTAGATCGGGCTTTGAACATCTTGGATGCTATACAAGATTACATGATAAACCACCTCTATCGTGAAGCTAATTATATGGCTGACAAATTAGCAAATAAAGGTGTCGATGGGGAAAATGTGGGCCTCAATGAGCTAGACAATATCTCGAATAATATCGCCACCAATGCAAGGCATTGAGATGACATTGTAGGGCTAGACAACTCTAATGTTAGCGATTACACCTAGATCTCAAATGATCACAACGTTGGGTCATGATGTGAGTTTAATAACATATATTTGAAATCAGAGTGTGATCCCAATAGTACTAGGTTGAGATTGATATACATGTGTGGCGGCTCAATTACACTACTTGAGCTATAATTTCATATGTGCAATGTGAGGTGTAACCTTTCCCTCTCATAAGTGAAGATATTATGAAATCACACCCATTTTGTGGTTTAAGCCTAGCTTTAAGGCTTGAAAAGGGAGTTGGGGTTATTATTCTACATCAAGTCTTGTTTTTAGTAGTGAGAATCTCTGGTTTGGCCTTGCAGCATGGAATCAACCCTTTGTCTCACCTTGGAGAAATGACAAATGCCATTCTCAGGCGAGATCAAACACACACAATGGTAGGAAATATTGTCATCAGAGGATGATCTGGTGATTTAGGCAGTCAAACCAATTCTAGGGGATGAATTCATCATGTTGGATCACCGATATCAAATGAACTGTGACATCCCAGTTGCTTTTGTATCAATTTTGTTGGTGATGGGTGAATTGAAACTCACAGCAAAACAATTGTGTCGAGTGGTTTTTAACAAGGAATTCCTAGGTGACTTGAATGTGGTGGTGAGCAATGTGAATGAAAATATGATGTCTCTATTTCTTGAAGATTACCACATCATGATTAGGCCGAGGGACACCAATGAGAGAAGGGAGCTGAAACCAAAAGCCCCATTCTCATTATGAAGGACAATGCAACATTTGAGGAAAGGAAACCTATCATTGCAAGAAATATCGATTTCTTGCAGAAGTGGCTTGGACAAAAAGCCTCGCGTGGTGGCGAGTGGTGGAAATATTATCTTGGAGTAGAGAGTTATGAACTATGGTCAGTGGATACTAAGGAGGTAGAAGAAATGTTGGGCACGGAGCCACCTAAGGATCTGAGTAGGCCCCCAAGGAAACCACACAAGGCTTGTGTTATGGTCGAAGAGATGGTTGTAGACTTTTTAGTTGCAGCACAATGGCTACCCCGCATGGTGATTGTAAATTTGTGGATTGTAGCCTACCAACTAAGAAGAAACTAAAAAAGGATTTTGGCCCTACCTCTAGTGGGAAATCAAATTAGTCAAGGTTTTATGGTAGTCTATGTGTGCATGATTTTTTTTGTCTCTACCATGCTTCTTATCTATTCTTGGCAATTCTAGTAGTTAGAATATGGAGATATATATTACATAGTAAATTAGAATTCAAGAATCCATAAATTATTGCTCACTTCTTATGCAAATGATGTTTGCCTAAAATAAGAGATTGTGGTTAAAATAGGAATTAAATTTATCCAATGAAGCCCAACGAAGGTTCCGTTGTGTGTTAACACAATACACCCCATTTATGTAATAAACACGGGCCCTTAAAATTCTTGCTAAGTAAAAGCTTCATTTCTAGAGATAAGTGAAGCAAAGTAATCAAACATCGGGGTAGAGGTAAGTTTCGGAGGCAAATGAAGGTAATGACAAAATGAAGTTTTTCCCTGCTAGCTAAATTGACCGCAGAATAGCTTAAAACTGTTATCATAATGAAGAGTTTGCAGATGTCGGGCTTTAAATGAACATAACATTGTAAAAAGATTAGAGATCAAAAAATTTGAAATTCGTCCGCCATCCAATATTTCTCAAAGATGAATTAAAGGCTTTCTTATACTTAGCGGACAATAGAGACTTTTGGAAAATAGAAGAAAAGTAAACTAAGGTAGTGAATATTAAATTGATTCGAAACCCAATAGTGGACAAAAAACAAGGTTTATGTTGTGCACATTTTATGTCATAGAATAATGAAAGGATAGTGAGGAACAAAATAACAGTAATAATTGTTAGTTATAAACGAGCAAAGAAAGATATGTAAATAATACAAAACAACAAAAAGCCAATAACATACATGTAAAACAAATGTTTAATGTGGTTCACCACTAAGTGGCTATGTCCACTAGAAACGCAGGGAGATCTTATATATTAACCGATATAAATCTTCTTCATACATGGGCTGCACATAGCCATTTATACAAACATATTCAACTATGAAACAAATATCTAGGAGAAGGCGAAAGGTCATCAAAACCATTGGGCTTCACATCCCAACAATCACCCCCGTGAAGGCCAACCGATACAAACATGCACTCTAACATCCCTGCTTCCCGTTCAAGTCACATTGTAACTAAGCCCATCAAAGATTTTAACTTTGTGAAACTTTGTTCATGAACACTTCAAATTAACATTCTCTAGATTAAACCGGAGTCGAAAACACTTTTTGAGAAAAATTCTCCCATTATGCCAAAATCAGAAAACCACCCCGACCTTGTACTGGCAGCTTAGCTACCATCAAAACCCTTTTGCATATCAGTTGTAATCTATTTCAACATATTAATAGGGACAATTAAATTTACCACATTTCCATAAGCACTTATTTGTGTCAGCTCGCTAAAATGAAGAGCCTGTCCATATACGGTAGCAGAGTCATGCTTGTGATGGTCCATATGACTACCACCACAATTTCAACCATAGCCCTCAAATTCTCCGCCCCGACTACCAGTGTTGGTTGGAGGCTCCTCATTTCTTTTTTCATTTATGGCATGTGGATATTTCCCCTACTGTGAGCCCGTGGAGAGAAAGTTTAAAGGCAGTCATGTTAGGTGTCCCACTAACCGTGAAGGCTGCTTTAAGCCAAGCAACATAGATTGGGAGGCAATCCATGGGATATGCTTCAAGCCAGGTCATGCATCACAATGAATTTGACCAGTTCTCTCCATCTCATGCACAACAATCTGTCCTCCTATCTCTATCTTGAGACCTTTCTTCACCCACACAAACGTTTCAAGGAAGCCGTGAGATTTCACTTTTGCAGTTACGAGCATAGAAGGAAGATCCTATTAGACACAATGCACCACTGAGAGGGGGTGAATCAATTATTCTCAAACTTTTTCTTTAAACTATCCTATGTGAGCATACCGGTTATTAGATCTAACTAGGAACACAATTACCGGTTAGTAAGGAGACCAACTCAAATGCAAACAGGTACAAGGGGCATCACATAACACCAGCATGTATGAGGAAAACCCAAGATGGGAAAATACTTCTTCTCCCCCTTTCTCTAATCCATGGATTATTAACACATGTAGTATGTGGTATACTATAAAATCCTTCTCCCCCTTTGACAACAATGACAAAGGGAACTGTCAGGGTATCATTCCTCCTTGTATTTACCAGAAATTGACATAAATTTTCTCTCCCTTTTCTTTACTAGATGTATTTCTTTACAGGAATGATGTTGGAGTGTATTGCTCTAATCTAGCCTCACAATCAAATATTTGTTACAATGTTTAGGGGCACCAACCCAAGGAGCTACAACCCCTGATTTAGGGCACCCACCCAAGGAGAACCAACCCTTGATTTAGGGTACCAACCCAAGGAGCACCAACCCCTAACAGATTTATGGGCTACAACCCAAAGGAGCTACAACCCCTGCACTGAGTTACAACTCAGTGATCACAATCAGAACAACAATTACAAAAGTAGTTATCTTGTTACAAGTGAATCTTGCAACCCTTTTTATATACCTTACTCTGTCAGTGAGATACCTTCTCTGCTACACCAACTTACCTCTCCTGCTGCTCTCATCTGTTGCCTTACTACCAGTAAAATCCAACACCAATCGGTCCTGCTATTTCTTTCATCCGCCTCAATTTACTCAATCACTCTTAGCTAGCTCTAAGTTGTCCTCCAAACCTCAAGTCGTAAACCCCTGCAAAAGCACTGCAACACGTCCTGTGATTTGTGGGATCTGCCATTAATGTCGACCAACTCTGCAGCTACCTCGTCTGTGTACATTCCTTCTACAACTGCATGCAGATTCACCACCTTGACTCCATGTGGCATCCATGTCGACCAACTGCCAGCTTGGCTCATCATGTTGGTCCAGATGGATTCACCAACCAAAGACTCTATCAGTTCCTCTTCTCTGTCGGTTTACTAACCTTTCCAGTTAAACCCTCAAGCCAGTCTGTTATGCACCTTGCACTTTGATTCTCTTCCGATGAACTGCTAAATTAGTCAACACACTTGCTAACCTGCCTTATGCACAACTTCATTAGATGGGGAGTCTTCTCCAATTGCACCTTGTACATACTACCATTGGTCTTACATACCGGTAAGCACTCTTGATTACACTATGTCATCAACCTTCACCAAACTCCATCTTCAATCTATCCATTTCCCTCTGACTGCATCTGCTCAGCCTTGCCTTCTCCTTGATCAAATCGGACCATATCAAAACCGACTTGATAGAGTAATAAACTAATCACTCTTCAACTTTACTAGCACCTCAATATGCCTTCTCAGTCAGTCCAGTGCATATCCCGATTTCATGCACTCGAGGCCTTCCTTTGATTCACCGATAGATCCGGTGTGAGCCTTCAAACACTTGCCTTTACCTCTTCTTCCTTATCTCATAAAAATATAATGTACACTATGCATGATAGGAGATAAGTTCCTCTTACCAGTGGGAGTGAGTCCTTGTCATCTACATCCTGCAGTGTACTCATGTGGCTTCTTTGTTTATGCAACACATCTTTAAACAAACACATGTGATCTGGTGTAAGAACATTCACTGTCAGTCATTGCTTCTCATGATGATTGCATCTTTGTCCAGTGGTAGTTATGTTGTTCTGCAACCTCACAGCATACTGATGACCTGTTCATCCTTCTCCTCCTATATTGATGTGATTTTGATAGCATTCTGCCTCTTCATCACAAACAACCGCTCAAGCACCTTGCCCACCCTTCTTGTGCACTAGTCATCATTTTACTAGTTGTCAACCACTCACTTTGTTGAACTGTCTTCCCAATGTCAACACATCACTTATCAGTTGACATCCTTTCCTTATTGGTGATGCACTATATTGGTAACCTATTCATCTCATCCACACAAGTCAGACACTAACTTGTGTCCCGGTAAACTCAATGATCATTCCTCTGAGTAGGATGCTCTATCTTACCTTATGAGTGTCCTACAACACAAAGTGATATCAAAGATATCTCAACTTCTACTTCTCCTTGACAGTGTCACACATTACCTATTCCTCTCATATAGGTAGTCATCCCATATCGGTTGACATCAATGACAAGCTAATGCCAACAATCTCCCCCTTTTGCATTGATGTCAACACATGTAGTATCCGACATACTACATACTTCTTCTCCCCCTTTCTCTAATCCATGGATTATTAACACATGTAGTATGCGGTATACTAAAAATCCGTCTCCCGCTTTGACAACAATGACAAAGGGAACTGTCAGGGTATCATTCCTCCTTGTATTTACCAGGAATTGACATAAATTTTCTCTCCCTTTTCTTTACCAAATGTATCTCCTCCTTTGATATCACTTGTTACATGTTCTCAAGTCACAACACATGAGATGGAGGACTTAACTATCAACTAACACCAATTGAGCATACAAATCTAATACTATTTTATAGAGCACTCAATTGTAGAAGGACTAATACCAATTGTTAATGTGTCAGTGAATACTACTTACTTGCCGATCAACCTGCAACACCTCTGCAATTTCCATCTCCTGTAGTTTGGATAGTCAGTATCCATACAAGTTCAAGCATGCCGGCTCTACACCATGAGCACTTGAACTCCCCCTGTGTCACACATCTTAGGTTCTCAACTCCATTCATCTCCACGTACCAGTTGAGCTGGGCATATGTGATTATCTGATTATCTTTCAGTTCCATTATATCCACCACAACCTATGACATGATCCTAAAACCACACAATACCATACAATGACATCGCCATGCCATAAATTAAAACGGTTAGCCCATAGATATGCATGCCTGCATGGTCAACAGTCGGGCCATCATATGTCTTTCAGGTCTTTACCAATACCACCTGAGACATAAAATCCACACTCAATGCTACCGAGGCTATTGCAATGATCTCCAACCTCATTGTCTTACATAACCTGCAAGTACATGTCATCAATTATTCCGGTAACATCCTACATATACTAGTCTCCTATACTAGTCCATTCTCACTACCGGAGCACCTTCCTGTGAATCCTAAACTTTGTGTCACACTGTATCTAATTCCAATTGTTATGTTGTCATACATTGATATAGGAGTAGTAATCCAATCTTTCATAAAGACAACAACATGTTCATCCATGTTGCCTTCATCACTAAAAGGGTGAAAGATGAGTTCAATGTATTAATCCCCCTAGGATCCTACATCTCCTTTAGGCCTTAGGAGATATCACTTGTGCATTGAATACACAATGCCGATCTATGGTCTTCTTCCTCCATACTTGCTTGGTCTCATTCATCTTCCCATTTTTAGGCATGGGAGTAGGTCTTTCTTTCTTCTTCTGATGAGTCCTTCCTTTCCTAGACTCTGCATTACACACAGAAGCAGTGCTATAGTAATACACAACATTCATCCCAACTTCATGATTGGGGAACCTCTAAGAATATCACTTTGACCATCTTCCCTTAGTCATGCTGCTATGTCTAGTAGCTGAGGCCGGTGGACCTCTTGCTCCTGCAGAGACATTTCTCCTTTGGTTCGATGCAGGTATTTGACTTCCATATGCTTTGTACCCACTTTTTTGTGGAGCATAGTTTCTATGCCAGCCTCCATGTAACTACAGGTTCCTCTTCCTACATTCAAAACTTCTATGGCCAGATCCATTGCACTTATAACATACAACATTTACATTATAAGGAACAACAAATAGATTCTTTTTAGCATAACCGAGAGAGGAGTCATGCATGTATCCACCCCTGGATACATTTTTCTCATATGCATGATTTCTATGAGATCCTAGATTGTTCCTTCTAGATCTGTTACTACATTCCTATGCCCTATGGCCATAATGTTTACATTCAAAACAATAACCAGAGAGAGGAGGCTTATTACTTACAAATTTATTCTACCAAACATGAGGCATTCTTACTGGTTTGACATCTGTGTTTCTATTTCTCTGGGAATGG
This sequence comes from Cryptomeria japonica, assembly GCF_030272615.1. NCBI lineage: Eukaryota > Viridiplantae > Streptophyta > Pinopsida > Cupressales > Cupressaceae > Cryptomeria > Cryptomeria japonica. The sequence continues at coordinate 554,093,477 of NC_081409.1, read as the reverse complement.
ATCCAGGATTGTCCATTCTTTGTAGATCTTCCATCTGATCTCTTCTTTTGCCATGCTTGTCTTGACTTGGTGGAAGCAACATTTCTTTGTGTTCTACTAGTAGGAGGTTTTCTCCTATTCATGCTACTGGTAAAACTGTCTTCCCTCATCTTTCCTTTTCCTTTCAGATTTGCATTATTTCTCCATGCAACACTAGTTTTCCTCTTCATCCTCAGCTTCATGTCCTTGCTGGTTGTTGTCAAATCTATCATTTTCTTTGGAGCATTTTTGACTATGAGGGTCTGGCTTTTTCCATTTTCATTTGAGGAGACAAAATGGATATCCTTTTGGGATGTCTCCCTTCTTGTGGAGCATTCACCGACAACATATCTTAATCCTCTAGTATCCTTGGTGTGTTTTTGTTTACTTAACATTTTGTCCAAGGCCTTAGTACTACCATCATACCAGATCCTTATCTTGAGCTCATTTTGACAGTTCTTAAGGTCTTTCCCGATGCTCTCCATTTCCTCTTTCAACTTCTAAAATTCTTTGTTCTTTACTTCCACTTCTAGCTGGAGATCCTTACATCTTCTCTCCTTATCATGAAAGATAGATTTCAACTCACCAGTCAATCCTTTTGCCTCTTTAAGTTGAGATGTTAGTATGCAGATATTGTTATTTGATTCTTCAAGGCATATTCTCAACCAGCTGCATTCATCATGAACTAAATCTTTGTAATTTTTAAAATCCTTTCTAACACTTTGCAGCTCATCTAGTGCACTTAATAGTTCACTTTCAAGATCTACTTCAGCTTCATCTTCATCATCACACCCAAACACATCTTTCTAGTTGGATCTATTTGCCCTAACACTTTCAGATGTGTTCACCTCATCTTCATATTCTTGAGCCATAAAGAGGTGGGTTTCTTCTTTATCAATGTTGCGGTTGCTAGTGGATCTACCTTCATCATCTACACATGCATAAGATGCATTTCTCATCATATCACCACAAGTCGATTTTGCAGTAGTGGGCTCATTTCCATAGAGCTTCTCTAGTCTATCCCATAAACTCTTTGCCGATCTGCACTTATCCACCTGTGGGGAGACATCACCAGTAAGCCCACTAAATATAGCCTTCATGGCTTCTTCATTGCACAAAGAACTTCTTTCTTCTTCAAGACCGGTGGGAGGACTGACATTCCTAGGGAGACCATTAACAACTTCCATCTAGACATCATACTCTAGGGAGGACAGGAAGACTTCCATTCTGCAACTCCAAATAGCATAGTTTGATCCATCAAAAACTGGAGCAGGGATTGACACTAAACAAACCATTGTGTCCTTAAGCCAAAATCTACCCAAGCTGGAGAAAGCTCTTCTAACTATGAACCTATGCTCTGATACCAATTGTTAGACACAATGCACCACTGAGAGGGGGTGAATCAGTGGTTCTCAATCTTTTTCTTTAAACTATCCTATGTGAGCATACCGATTATTAGATCTAACTAGGAATAGACTTATCAGTTAGTGAGGAGACCAACTCAAATCCAAACACATACAAGGGGCACCACATAAAACCAGCATGTACGAGGAAAACCCAAGATGGGAAAAACCTCGGTGAGCAATGCTATTGGAGTCTACAGATCCAATCTAGCCTCACAATCAAATCTCTATTACAATGTTTAGGGCACCAACCCAAGGAGCTACAACCCCTGATTTAGGGCACCAACCCAAGAAGAACCAACCCCTAATTTAGGATACCAACCCAAGGAGCACAAACCCCTAACAAATTTATGGGCTACAATCCAAAGGAGCTACAACCCCTGCATTGAGTTACAACTCAGTGATCACAATCAGAACATCACTTACAAAAGTAGTTATCTTTTTACAAGTGAATCTTGCAACCCTTTCATATACCTTACTCTGTCGGTGAGATACCTTCCCTGCTACACCGAATCACGTCTCCTGCTACTCTCAACTACTGCCTTACTGTTGGTAAACTCTACTAGTACACCTCTCCTCTTCTTCTTCTCTTTTGGATCTCCTCCTCACTCTCTTCTATTCACCGGTACTGCACTTTTTTCTGTTCTATAGATGCCTTCACTGCAACTTCCTTCACTTCTACTTTGCTGATATGGACACTACCGGTTCTTCTTTTCTACCAGTTGAACACTTCAACTAGGTTCACCCTCACACTCATCCTCTTCTCAGATACTCATTGAGAAGATGGCTGAATTTCTCTCACATGCAAAAGTAATACACTTCACAACAGCACAATATTCTTCTCTTCATCAACAAGACATCACAATGTCTTTTCCTTGCATATTTATAGCCTGGGTTTCCCGCCAAAATACAATTCAAATTCTAGGCTATTAGGGTTTCCTCACCATCCTCGAGGAAAACTAAATCTAATCAAATCCTATCTAATCTGATCTTCCAGACAGCCAACTGTACAACTCTATCATTAATGTGCCTTCTTGATCATGTCTTCCATCTCTAGCGATCTATTTTTTACCCTATCGGTTGGTCTCTTGGTCAAACACCAAGATCGGTCCTTCTGTTTCTTTCATCCACCTCGATCTCCTCAATAATTCTTAGCTGGCTCTAAGTTTTCCTCCAGAACTTGAGCCACAAACCCCTATAACAACACTGCAATACGTCCCATGATTTGTGGGATATGCCATTAATGTCGACCAACTCTATAGCTACCTCATCGGTGTACATTCCTTCTACCGCTGCATGCAAGTTCACCACCTTGACTCCATGTGGCATCCATGTCGACCAGCTGCCAGCTTGGATCATCATGTCAATCCAAATAGATTCACCAACCAAACACTCTACCGGTTCCTCTTCTCTACTTTCCAGTTAAACCCTCAAGCCGGTCTGTCATTCACCTTGCACTCTACTTCTCTTCTGGTGAACTGCTAAATCAGTCAGCACACTTGCTAACCTACCTTATGCAAAACTTCATCACATGGGGAGTCTTCTACAATTGCACCTTGTTCATACTACCGATGGGCTTACATATCGATAAGCACTCTTGATTACACTATGTCATCAATCTTCACTAGACTCCATCTTCAATCCAGCCATTTCCCTCTGACTGCATCTTCTCAGCCTTGCCTTCTCCTTGATCACTTCGAACTATATCACAATGTACTTGATAGAGTGATAAACTAATCACTCTTCAACTTTACCGGTACCTCAATATGCCTTCTCAGTCAGTCCAGTGCATATCCTAATTTCATGCACTTGAGGCATTCCTTTGATTCATAGGTAGATCCGATGTGAGCCTTCAAACACTTTTCTTTACCTCTTCTTCTTTATCTCACAAAAATATAATGCACAATATACATGATAGCATATAAGTTCCTCTTACTGGTGAGAGTGAGTCCTTGTCATCTACATCCTACAGTGTACTCATGTGGCTTCTTTGTTTATGTAGCACATCTTTAAACAGACACATGTGATCCGGTGTAAGCACATTCACTGTCAATCATTGCTTCTCATGATAACTGTATCTTCGTCCGGTGGGAGTCCTGCTCTTCTGCAACCTCACAACATATTGATGAACTATTCATCCTTATCCTCCTGTGTTGATGTGATTTTGATAGCATTCCACCTCTTCATCACAAACAACTGCTCAAGAACCTTGCCCATCCTTCTTGTGCATTCGTCATCATTTTACCAGCTGTCAGCCACTCACTTGGTTGAACTGTCTTCCCAAATTCAACACATCACTTACCAATTGACATCCTTTCCTTACTGGTGATGCACTATATCGGTAACCTATTCATCTCATCCACACAAGTGAGGCACTAACTTGTGTACCGGTAACCTCAGTGATCATTCCTCTGAGTGGGATGCTCTGTCTTAACTTACCAGTGTCTTGCAACACAAAGTGATATCAAGGATATCTCAACTTGTACTTCTCCTTGAGAGTGTTGCACATAACCTATTCCTCTCATATCGGTAGTCATCCCATATCAGTTGACATCAATGACAACCCAATGCCAACGGATCCATCCCACAATCACACATCCCAGCCACACACTCCTGCAGCACATTGTTATCCACAATGGCTTTCTCTGCTCCCATGGAATCACCGCTTCCTAAAAACCTCACGGGATGAATAATCAAATTATGATGTAACTTTTACTCCACTTTATCCATTTCAAACATGTACAAAGACTTATCGTATTCCAGAGAAACCAAATCAGTATCCGCATTCTCTCTACATAGGGATGGAAAATTCAAGGAAGGCAGAACATAGTAATCAGATTCCAAACAAGGAAAACTCTTGGAGATGTCTCTATCAACTTTGGCTAGAATGGACTCTCTCGAATCCATATTTGCAAGCCCTATGGGCTCCCCTAAAGTGAACTAGCAATTATTAATGCCCAACATGATTTCCACGATGTTGTCGTTTGGACTCCCCTCTTGGTCTACCTTCAACCAAGGAACCCCTTGAAATAGCGACATATCATTAGTGGCCTCTGCAACAAATTCTTCTTGCCCTGGGCCATTCGCAGGCATCCCCTCACACCACTAGCATCCCAGCCTCTCATCGTTCAATAGAAAAATCTCCCAAGACTTGTAGATATGTGTCTATGACATGGGCATAATCGTCTGTGCAAAAGTTGTATTGAGGGCAACCGATTCCTTTTTCAGCTCTTCATTTCTTTTTTGTACAAAAAACTCCCAATCTTTTATAAATTGCTCTCTCAATTCTTCCATTTCATCTTCCATACGGCATATTCGCTTTGCGAGAATAAAATTTTCCTCTCACAGTTTCTTCATTCACCAGTTCTGAGACTACATCCTCCTCACCCTGGGAGGCATCTTCCTCATCTTGGAAGGCAAACAACCCAGTCCCTTCTTCTTCAAATAGGGAATAAAACAAACCCTCTTCTTCTTCAACCAAAGTCTCATCCTTTTCCCAGCCATCCCACCAATGATGTTTGGTTTCAACCTCCACTTGGACATCACTCTCTACCAAGTCTAGACTGCCAAGAAATTTTCTGATGACTGATTCAGCTTCATCATCTGATTCGGCCTCATCATCTGAAACTTCAGCCTATTTGTCGATAACATAAAAGAACCCAGCTTTGGGATCAAACACAAAGTAAGGGCACACATATCCAGGATCAACTACCCAATCAGATCCCATCTCTGCTCAACATTTTACCATAGCTCTGATACCAATTGTTAGTTATAAATGAGCAAAGAAAGATATATAAATAATAAAAAACATCAAAAATCCAATAACATAAATGCAAAACACAAGTTTAACCTGGTTCACCACTAAGTGGCTACGTCCACCAGAAATGCAGGGGGATCTTATATATTAAATGATATCAATCCTCTTCATACATGAGCTGCACATAGCTATTTATACAAACGTATTCTGCTATGAAATGAATAGCTAGGAGAAGGTGAAAGGTCATCAAAACCGTTGGGCTTCACATCCCAACAATAATTTCTTAGGATCCTTAGAATTTAAATAGTGAAAGGAAACACGTGTTCGCATCCTATAACAAGTTGTTACACTCTGACATAAACTACAACAAATGCTATGAGAATTGTTAGATAAATGTTTGAAAATTCCCATCCTTACGCTTTACTGCATTTTATTTCCCATATTGACTGAAGTTTTGGCAAATATACCAGAATTGCAACTAATGTTCAGTTTTCGTGGTGAAAACCTAGTAACGATACAATTTGTAGTATTAGATTTGCAGAAGAAAAAATTGAAGGAGCTTACATGAACCTGTTGAAGGCCTTGAAAGTTGTACAATATTTGAACTCAATAGGTGACTCTTGCAGCGAAACAAGTAAGTACCCCCTAATTGCTCTATTTATTTTGTGACTGAATGAAAATTAAATAAATGAATAACAAAATTATGAGTTGGCTGTAGAATAGTTTAAAAATCTCAAAGGTAGGACTACGTCAATTTGTAGTGCCTAGTAATAATTTTAGAAATTTTGGTAGGATAAATATAAGTAAATTACATGGCGACCTCGAAAATGGAATTGAGGAGAGAGTTCGAGTGGAAATTTCCACTGGTAGTGCCTAGTATTAGATTTTACCTAGATACCCACTTGGGGGACTTCAGTCTGGCATACATCATTGATAGAATGAGCGATCCTATCGCTACGGAAAAGATGAAAAATATGGGGGAAAATGGTTTGATTCAGGCGGCAATATTTTTTGGTTGTAGCAAAGGCTTGTGAACTGGTTAAGTAGTGCATTCAACACTATGATTTGGCCCTAAGGAAGGTAGTCTACAATAAGAGGGTATATACGGATTTGACAGCAGGTGTATTGAAAGATTTCTTTGGGCTTCCCACTCTAACAACATGGATAGACAAAACTAACGAGGCCACTAAGAAAGATTTCAATGAATCCAGGTAGGTCTGTGAAAGAAAGATAAGAGAAGAGTGGTATATTAGGAAACAGGGTAAAGTGTTATCTAAATTACCCACCCTAGTGTTAAGAAAAGAGATAGCTAGAAGTATTTGTAGCAATCACATTCTTGAGTAGGATTGCTGGTCTAGAGATTAGCAACCGATTTCATGGGTGGATGTTCACCTACATACAAAGCTTATGACATAATTCTATAATTTTTGATTTGGAAAAGTTCATCAGTGACCCCATCTATCATTATGTAGAGAGGCTTCTGGGGATTTTTATATGTCATCTTACCTGGTATATGTCTATGCAGTTAGCGAACATTCAAGGACTAAATATTGTAGGTATGCTAGGCACGACTACAGGGAAAAATCTAGTGTATGTTTATTATCCACAGCTAAAGAAAGGTGAAGTGATGTTGTATTACAAATAATTTAATGATTGTTTCATAATGAAGATTACCCGGGAGTTAGAAGGAAGACCCAGAGAGAGTGCCGAAAGAGGTAAAGGAGGTACTTCAGTATTTTGGAGGATGGTATATCCAATTCAACACCTAGTCATATTTGAGAGCACAAGGATTTTTCAGGGCAACCTTTCAAGATACCTCGGTATCCCTCAGTTTGGGCATGGTTGACAGAATATTGTAGACAAATGGTAGAATTCCATGATACCTACTTGAGCTTGAACACAAAATTGGGATTTCACTTTTCAGTTAAGATGGGAGATTTCATATGCGTCCCTATAGAATGGTAAAAGGATAGAAGAAGATTTGTTGGCAAGGCATTTGCAATGCTTTCAGTATGCAAGAAAAATTTATGACCCCCTGGAGAAGATAGGGAATTATATAGCTAGAAAGGTGAAGCACATTCCAGATATAGAAGATTATTGGATGGACTGTGAAAATGAGAAAGAGGTTAGAAAGAGGAAATATTATCAAAGGCTAACATTAAGTTAGTTGAGAGGGTTGGGGCTTGATAAAACAAGAATAGAAGTGCCTCTGGAAATCACAATTGATGGCTAGGAAATAGTAAGGCCTGATTATATAACTGATAATATAGAATAGAGGCTGGTAATTGAACCTAAGCCCAATGAGCCAGAAATGGTGACTATGGAACAAGTCAATCAACCAGTTTTGGAATCTACTAAAAGGTGATTATATGGGTATAAAGTTAGCATGATCCAATAGGGTAAGAAACTCTCAATTAGGAGGAAAAAGAAAAGGAAAGAGATACGTGATAATGCAGATTTCCTAGTAAAAGAAGAATAGATATGACTAAAATATTGGAACCCAGACTTATACCAGTGGGGGAAATAAGTCACGAGGGAGTTGAAGTGGTTAATATCAATGCCATGAACTAAACCAACTAGTGAGGAGTATGATTGTCGATCTGCAAGACAAGAGTAGGAGGAATGTACAACAATTGTCATCAAGAGAAGTTGGGGAAAGAGTGATGCCTTCGAATCAGATATTGAGAGCTCTTCCAATAACTGTCTCTCAGTCCACAACCCAGATATTCACCTCTCCAGGTTCATTAAACAATGCATTATGAGCTATAATAGGAATGGTAAATCTAGGTGGAGAATAAGTAGATCTAAGGTTCTATGATGATTTGGAGCACGTGCTAAAAAAACATCACAAAGGAGATTTAGAAGAATTGCTGAAGAAAATGGAACAAAAGAATGTCCCGCAAAAGTCATCAACCAAAATTCCTTCTACGGTAAAAGGAACAAGTCAAAGTATGGTGGATAATTTGATCACTATAGATTCCCAATCCACAGAGTCCAAAGGAGAGAAGGCAGAGGAGAAAGGCACAATATCCTTGAATGAATAATCACCCGCGAAGGAGCAATGAAAAGAACAAAAGGAATAATTAGAAGCGAGCAGAGAAATGTTTGCTTCAAGAAGACAAGAGAGGTCGACGAAAATAAATAAGGATCATGTAGAAGAAGTGTTAAATGTTTCATAGCAAGAAATTGGGGAAATCCCACAAAGCCCTTTGAGAAATAAAGGTAGTGATGGAGCAACAACATCTGAAAACTTACCAAATATAGTGGATAGAAGAGTAAATCCGATGATGGAAAAAGGAATAGAAACAAAAGCATCTTAGTAGGCAAAGAAATATAATCCTGAAGCGGATGAAGGAGAACAAATGACCTAGGGGAGCCCCACGATGAGTTTGTGGGAAGTTTTTGAAAAGGGAGAAACCTCGCATAAGAAGAAATTCATAATAAATGTTGAAAGCAAGGATATTTCTGAGTTGTTAAAAAAAAAGGGTACCTGAGGAACAAGTAAAGATAGTACCTTTGTATTTTAACAGTTTGCTGGCATAAATGTCAAATGTTAAGAGAAGAAGAAGAGCCCGAGTAAGGTATGATGCTCATTTAAATAAGGATGGAGAAAACGAAGTACATATTGTAGAACACATAGCTGATCAGGATGTGGAGGATCTAACGACACATGATTATCAAATTACTATGATCCCATTAGGCAAAATGTCTAGATTTGAAGGCCCAAGAATCACTAAAGAGGGAATGGAGATTTGGGAAGATAGACTACGAAGGGATAAAGTGATATTGACAACACAAAAGGCTCAAATACAATAACTGGTTCAATTCATTAGGAGCATTATTCAAAAGAGAGACGATCCACAAAAATTTCCTGATCATCTGGTACTAATGTCATGGGAAGAAGTTGAAGCAGTAAATACCCTAAAACGTAGGGCATAATTGGTAGACGAGTGGGTTGGTGAAGTATTAGCTCATGTTAAAGCTTCACTAGAGTCGACTTTGATTTGATAGAATACATGGGATAAACTGACTAATAGGATAAGTTGCACCTATAATAAGCATTCAAATCTGTTAGAAGGAATAGAAGTTGAAAAGGGTAGTCTACAAACAATTGGAAATATGACCCCAAAGTATGCAGTTGAGTGGAGAATAATAACATTGGATCAAGTACCTAGTATCAAAAGGTGGGTTGCATGTAATGTGTGAAAATTCGAGAGATTGTGAGACAACATGGAGAAGTTGACAATTATAAAAGATTGAGCGATCGATATTTTAGATAAAAATGAAACATTGTTGCAAGTATTGATAAAAAGGGTAATTGAAGATGCAACTAAGTTAGGAGAAGATGGAATTCTCGAAGAATTCAAGAAAATGCGGGATAAAAGAAGGTCAACTCTAGACATGTATGATATCCCGCAGGTTTTAAAGGGTATAGGACAAATTCAAAACATAGTTAAAGAATATAATGAAAAGGCGGCCTTAGAAGATCGGGATCAAGAATCCTTAAGGGCATAACATCGCATCCAAGAGAACAATTTGTCTGTTGTTAAAGATGAAGAAATAAATCAGGTGTTGTTGGGTCTCCAGAATCATCTGGAAGATAAAGAGAAGTTTGTGGACCAAGTTAACCAATGTTGAGCTATCAATGTTTTGTCTTTTACTAAAAAGTTTGTTATAAAAAGGAACTATGTTCTTATTTTAAAAAAAAGTTTGAGAATTGTAGATTTAGTTTGAGCTCTGTGTATCTAGAGACTTTGCTTCTTGATTCTCTTACATCATGGTTGTCATAGTGATGTCTTATCTTTGCAAATAATTGTAATGAAGTATGAAGGTCAATTAATCATGCATATCAGACTGTAATTCATTGTCTTTTGTGTAGTAATATGTGACTACACAGTTTCCCTGGTGTGTCGTAGCTTTTATTTGTCAATTACAATTTCTTTAAATGATCGCACAATATTTTGAATAATTGTGATATATCTGGTTATTCATAAGGTTGTTGTTTGTTGCTGAAATGTTTTTAGAAAGGCATTGTACTGTGAAATTGCCCATAGATAGTAAATTTATTTTGTTTTAATTGTTTGATAAATTTGTTCATTTTAAGAAATCTAGTTGTATTAATTACTCCAAATTATGGAAAGCTCATTAGTTTGAAGGTGTTTATTTGGAATCCCCTCATGTAATAGTTGATGCATGTTTAATGAGTCAATACCACAAGGTCTAAGCAAGATGTCTTGAGCCTTAGGATAGATTCTTTGTATCTTTCAAGTAAATAAACCTCAAAGTTTATGCAAGTTGAGTGTACTCAAAATCCACATCAATAGAATTGGCGCTAGAAGGAGGGCCTGGAATCTTTGTCCCACATTTAAATAGTGGAAGTTATTAAATTGGAGTATAGAAGGGTGACTAAATTTACGTCATGTGATCTTGATTTTAAATTTATAGAATTACCTAATTGGAGAAGTTATAGAAGACCTAGAGTTAATTCTACAGGACCAATTCCCATGTCTAGTGGTAGAGTTGCATCCTAAAGCCAAAACAATAATGTGAGTCAAGCACATTTACCTCCTCCACCTCCCCCAATGGATTTATTTAACGCCAATTCATGGATTAGATTTACTGATTATCATGATCTACCTAGAAACCCTGACAAGCTGTGTCCTAAATTCCAAATTCACAGTGATGCAGAAGAGCACCTTAGAATTTTCAAGGATATGTGTGGTAGAGCTAGAATTCAACATGAGGATGTGGTTTGTATATTATTTCCTTATACTTTAAGTAATAAATCTTATGTTTAGTATATTAACTTGCCCATGGGGTCCATAACTTGCTGGGATTTGTTAGAGAATACTTTCCTCTAAATATTTAAAGCCCCTATAGATCCCGCGACTCTATATCGTCAGTTTTCTTTAATCTGTAGAGAGAAAAATGAACCTATAAGTTGTTTTAATGATATATTTCACAAGGCGTACTCCAACTTAGAAGCTTCCTATACTTTACCAGAGCCAACAATTTTGTCCATTTATTACGCAACATTAGATCCATTAACTTCAATGTTTGTGACAAGAAAAGCTCCCTTGGTGGCCAATCTCCCTGAAGCCTACATTGAAGCTGTACGTGTAAATAAGGAGATGAGGAAAATTGGATATGGGCCGACCATAAGGTTGAATAATCTGATGATACAACCTATAGCATCACGAGTTACACCACATGTAATGATCCCTCAACATACACCTCCTAGTTAAGTTGTCACAAGAAATAGCAAGGCTATAGTTTTACATCCAAGGCCTGCTATTACCAAGAGTCTAATGGAGGGTCCTTTTTCTCTCAAACTCCTAAGAATGGAGATAAAGAGAATGCATGCGTCAAAGAAGAAATAAAGGAAAGTACTGAAATTCTAAGGAATCTGACAATAAAAGTGTCCTACTTGAGAAGTCAAACTTATAACAATAGAAATGTAGAACAAGGGAATTCTAATCCATAGTCAAGGTTTAATACAAATAGGCCTCCTAGACCATGGAACACTAAACCTAACAATGAAGGAGTAGTTTCTCCTTTGGATAACCCTCCTATATGAGATAGTAACCAATTGACGAGGGTTAATTTGGTTGAATGTGCTTTAAGTAATTGGTGTAGGATTCATAATACTGGCAATCACATGGAGAAGGATTGTCCACAGTTTAAAATTACTATTAACATTTTTCAGTCTAAAGTAATGGCTTTATCACATGTGGAAGAACCCTAATGTACATAATGCTTGTAGAGAAATAGTTCCTACTAGTTATGACACTGCTCTGTTGCTAGAAAGTTTTGTAAAACCTGAAAGGGTGGCTAATCCTAAAATCATATCTAGAAAGGCCACTAATAGTGGTGAATGCTTTACATTAGTAGTGGAATCTTATGTGTTCTCATTTCAGCGAGAAGAGTCTTTTGAGTTGTAAAATGAGGAGGTATATACAACTCAACAATATATAAAAGGGAATACTTACAATTTAAGAATTAAGTCATATAACAAAACTAAGGAATCATTGACCACTTCTGTACCCCCTAACAATTCTCATACTCCTGATCTGCAGGCTTGCAATATACTCAAACCACCTAAAGATAATGATGCCTATAAGGCACCTATGGTGCCCAAAAATGATAAGATGGAAGTCAAGTCTAGTGATGCCAGTGCTAATCAATTAATCAGTTATCTAGCAGAAGAAATAAAGAAAGTAAAAGTTATCTTGTCCTTGATAGAGTTGCTAAAAACACCTATTTATCAAAAGCATTTTTCTTAAAGGGCTTGAAGAACAAGTAGAAAAATAAAAGGTAGAAGGTAAGGAGAATGAGAATGGAGACAAAAAGAAGGAAATCATGCCTGCAACAGAAGCACTCATGGCTATTTATAAAGGGAAAACTGAGGTCCTACCTTTCGTATTGACACTTAAGGTTTTCAAGAAAAATCTCCATAATTATTTGATTAATTCAGGATTGTCTACTAATGTTATGCCCCTAGCGGTCTGTCAAGAATTGGGACTTACTTCTACGAGGTTTAACCATAAAGTGACTCAATTGGATCCGACATAAGTAAATGTTACTGGAGACTTAACAAACAAACACATGCAGTTAGCTTTAGACCCTAGAGTACATGGCTTTATGGACATCCAAGTAGTGGACATACCCGATCAATACGGGTTGTTGCTGAGTAGAGATTGGTTGATGATGCTGAATGGATATATACATATAGCCTTTTCACACATGTGGCTGCCTTGGAAAGGAGTGCCTAATCAAATAACAATAGAATCAAAACCTCAGATGAAACTGATGGCCACTGACTATAATCATGAAAATGAAGTATTGCACCTAGAAGTTGAACTTGGAGTTTATAATATCAGACAAACATCAGTTCATATTGATGAAATATGTACTTTTGATATGAATCTTGAAACTTAAATCATACCATATATAGATGAAGAGCAAGATATTTTGACTATGTTCACTAAATTAGTAGCTCGGGGAGTAGACAAATGTTTGGAACAAAGTATGCCACTAGAGTCTATATTGTTGCAAGATTGGTGCAGAGTTCACAATAAAAAGCATCCAAAAAGCCAATATTGCCTATGTTTAACCATTCTCAACAATGAGAAGAGTCAGAGGAGAATGTTCCTCAAAAGTGGAACGCTGCCTAACACCAAACATATTGAAACTGAAACTAAGAAAATAGAGAAATGAAAAGAAGAATATGAAATTTTTGAAATGTGTAAGGAATTGCAAGGAGATAAAGTTTATGAAAGAAGTATCCAAGAACCCGCAAAAGGTGAACATGACATGTGGATGTTAAAGTTTGATGGATCAAATTCTAACCAAGGCATTAGAATTGGAGTGGAATTGATAAGCCCAAAAGGAAAATCCTCCTTAGCAGCATATAGACTCCAGTTTCAGTGCATTCACAACATCACTGAATATGAAGCCTTAATACATGGTCTCTTATTAGAATTAAGGAAAGGAGTCAAAATATTGAAGGTGATGGGAGACTCGAAGTTAGTTGTAAAATAAGTAAGAAAATGATAAGTGTGCAGGTACAAAAGATTATCGAGTTATAGGCATCGAGTTTGGGACTTGATAGAAGGGTTTGATGATTTTAATATTGAACATATCCCTAGAAGGTTTAATAAAAGAGCAGATGCTTTGGCTGTAGCAGCTAGTACTCTAGAGCCATTGGAAACGTCTAAATTAAGAAAATTCACAGTTGAATTGGTTCCCATACCTTCTATACCAGATAACATAACGAATCTACAAGTATATGAAGATGATCATCACATCAGAGAGTTTATTACTAATTCAGGGATCTTTGAGGCACATATTATAGATTAGGTTGACCCTCAAGAAGAAGGATTAGAAGAACCCCCTAAAATATCAAAGAAATAATATTCCTAAAGGTATAGTGGAATTGGAGAGAATGTTTGACACTGATTAGGAGCTAAAACAAAGAGATCTACCCAAAAAAAGGGATATAAGTGTGATGTATATAATCTAGGAACACCAAATGACATAAAAAATATACTTTGTAAGCTGACTTGGCAAATTGTAAAATGACTCTTATATATAAAAGAGATCATTGTAGACATTTAAAAAAGGAGAGAGGAACAATTAAGGAAAATATTAGGCAGGCCTATTATGCGAAATATAGGCTAAGGGTTTATGTAAGAAGCAGAGCAGCAACCGGTACTGGATCAGGCATTATAGATGCTATTGCAAAGTAGTACAAGATATTGGATTTGTATAATCCTCATTGTAAGTCAGTGAGACTTCCCATTGAGTAGTGAGCTCTAGGCAGTTAGCCTTCCTGCATGTGCAAGCCCCTATTGTAAGTAATATTCTCTTATTGGCCAGTGAGTGAATATTGTGGGTCACAAATCCCACTAAGGTTTTTCCCACACCGGGTTTCCTCGTTCAATCCTTGTGTTATGGTGTGCTTTTCATGTGGATGCTCTTGATTCTATTTATGGCATTATTTCTTGCATACTGGTACACTGTTATAATATGTTCTACATGTTTTAAGTTAAGAAATTCTATACACCGATCAGATACTGATTCACCCCCCCCTCTCAGTATCTTTGGGATTCCTAACAATTGGTATCAGAGCTTGGTCCTCTATTTTTCAGAAGCCTAACAGCTTAAGGAAGATCTTGACACCAGTAAAGATGGAGAATTTGATGAAGCAACTTGAAGGAGCTCTTATAGACTATGATGCAGAGAAATTGAAAAATATCAAACTAGAAGATGATTTAAGGGCAGCTCAGGATATCATTTAGGCACTTGAAGAAAATTTTACTATTGCAAGAAATAAGAGAAGAGAAATTTGTGAAAAATTGCAAAATGAGAATGATGAAAAGGAATCACTTAATGATATGATAAGCAAGTTGAAACAAGAGAACATGACAACAAAGAATGAGATGTAGGATATGACTATGAGATTTTGCAAAGAGATTGAGGATATGAAGAAAAATGAAGAAGAATTGACTAGAAGACTAAGTGATGCAGCAAATGAGAACACAAGACTTAGCTATGAAAATGACATGTTGAAGATAGATCTGATGCATACTCAAAATGACTCAAATGAACTGATGAGACAAAAAGAAGTCTTAGAAAGAGAACTAGAAACTGCAAATCAACATAAAGAAAAATTCAAGAAAAGCTCAGAGGAACTTGGCACCTTGCTGAAGAATCAAAAACCTAAAGGTGACACTTCTGGAATTGGCTTTGAAGTTGGTGAAAGCTCCGGTACTGCAAATACTCAGGATCACAGCAAACCGGTAAGACAACCTAATGCTTATAAATTCAATGGAAAATGCTTTAACTATAATAAGTATGGTCATAGAGAAAATGAATGTAGATCTAGAAATTATCAGAATATTAACACAACCACCGGTCAATGTTCTAAATGCAACAAAGTTGGTCACAACTCTGAAAATTGCAGAATGAATGTGAGATGTTATGTTAGTGGAAGATTTGGACATTTATCTAATCAATGCAGAACACAAACTAGCATAGGTTATGGGAAAGCTACTCAGAAGAATAATGTAACTTGTTATGCATGTAACAAGATCGGGCATATTGCAAAATTCTGTAGAAGTAAAGAAACATCGGTAGACAACAAAAGTTCTAGCTTGAAAGGTAAAGAAAAAGTTGAAGAGGTTAAGCAAGAATTCTCAAAACAATGGATTAGAAAAGATGATCTAAATATTGGGAATACTCCTCCACTGGTAGAATAAACCAATGCTTCATTGGAAGGACAGAGTGATGCTTCACCGGCAGGACAGAGAAGTGCTCCACCGGCAGGAAGTTCTTCATCTAATTGAAGAAAGTTTCCTTGAGGGTTTGGCAATCTGATGACACATGTGCTATTATTCCCTCGATTAGAGATAAGAAGTTGAAAATTACTTTTTACCGACAGATAATGTTAAGAGAATACTTAACCAGCATGCATTTAATGTGGTAGATGGCAAAAAGACACTATAAAATTGAGGTTTTGGCTCCATTCTATTTCATCGAGATTTCAAACCTACGAAGAGCGCGAAGATTCCGAGCTAAGGCATTTCGAGCAAGAGACAAGAACACTCCAAGCATTCATCCATCCTAAAGGTAGTAAAAGGTATTTAATCATGGCATCCACCTCTACAATTGAATATATAGCAAACCCTACTATTATCGAAGTTATAAAAAGACCTAGGCCTGTATTTCAGTTAGTTCCTAAGGTAGCAAAGAAAGATAATACCATAGGTGCTTTTTCTCAAATTTCGAAGGGAGTTGTTTATGCTAAAGACCCTAGAATTTACATCCACTGCAACATTGAGGAACTAGGAGATGAAGAGATTAAAACCATGTTTAAAACTATGATATGTGATAAAACCGGCAATGTAAAAGATGAACACAAGATCATTGAAACCCTAGGATTTACAGAGATCCTTAGCATTCCTGAATTCCCCAAGGATGTGATTAGGATGGTCTTAAGCAGGGTACATGGTGAATTTTTCTGGTTAGATGCAGTCCACAAAATCACTAAGGAAGCTGTGAAAGCTGTCACGGGTTACCGACCACCAAAAAAAGGCCAGATAAAACCAAGAAGGTATCCAATGACCTATTTACAAACCTAACTGGTGCAACTTTTGACAAAAGGTCCCTAAGAGTTAATGATGTAACAGACATTAATGTGAGATTTATCAGCATGATATTAGGGTATAAAGCTACTCATGCAAATAGACTCAATTCAGTTTCAATTTTATGCATTAAGAGTGCTTATGATATGGTCATAGAAAATGCAAAGATTGATATATGTGAATGGTTAAAAGATGAATTAATTGACAACCTTGGAAAGATTAAGAAGGACAAGAAAGGAACTTTCAGATTTGGAAATCTGTTAGTATGTCTAATGCTACATATAACAAAACAGGTTTCTGATATAGGCTACAAAGAACTTGGTTATGCTATGCCGATAGGTAAACAGTTAACAAAACTATTCAATAACATGGGAGAAAACAAGGAAAACAATATTCATGACTTTTTTCAAGCATTAAAGGCCAAAATGAAGAAAAGAATCAGGTTATCACAAAAGATTGTCGACAAATACAAAGATGAAATATGCTTTGTAATCAAGAAGGATGAAATCTAGATGGAAGCAGTCATCCCTAGGACAGTTTGGGTAACCGAGATGGGTTATGAAATAGATGATCATAAAATTGAAACATATGCTAAAGCACTTCTAGAAGCCCCCAGAGAACCTAAGGAAGAAATATTTGGTAGTGGAGAAACTATTGAAAGCCAAATACAATCAAAGAAAAGAGTGAAAAAGGCTGAGGCAGTTGTAAGGAAAGGTTCCGGACAAGAAAAGGCCATCAAAGAAGATGTATTGAAGAAAACCAGTATTACAGAGGATGAGTTAGCAGCACCACAACCTGAAACTCACCTATCACTGGTAGGTACGTCTTCTGGGAGCGACATGCCTACAACTTTCAAAAGAGTTGTAAGGAAAAGAGATCCCTCACCGGCAACCACACCCTCACCCAGGAGGACAAGACAAAAACAACAAGCAGTGAGATCTCCGGTAAGAAAGGCTACACCAAAGAAGAAGAAACTGACACCCAAAAAGAAGAAGAGGACAAACAACGACTTGGCCCCTCTTGATATACTGCTGAATGGAATTACAGAGGAAGGTAAATTGAAAAATATAGAGAAAATATATGACACTTTAACAACTGATGAAAAAGAACAAGTTGAAAATAGTGTTATATTGCATATGGATATGTATAAGAAGTTTTTGACGGAAGTAGTAAATGAAATTCCAGATGAACTATTTAAGAGGCTGGAAGCAAGAAGACAAGCAGTAATAGAACTAGACAAAAAAATAAAGATTGAAAAGCTACTTGCTGTTTATCCAGTAAACTCACCCAAAGAAATTGATGACCTAATTGCTCAAGCCAACCGGTCAGTATTTTCTACTGCACACCGGCATATTGCTTTAATGGTTGGAAGAATTAATGAGGTGACCGAGGAAACAAAAAATGGATGGGATATATTCTTATTTGAAAAAGAAAAACAAGAAGAATACAGGAACCCCAAACCCATAAAAGTTTATCAGAAAGATAGAGACAAGGGTAAAGGTAAAATTGGTGGACCACCTAGTATCAAGGTTAGAGACAACTTACCCCCACCTCCTTTGATTACTCCACCGGTAAAAACAACAGCTACAGAAGATCAATCGGCAGCTGAGAATATGGATGTAGAGGATAGTAATACTAATCCTGAAGTCTTATATACTGTGGATGTTGATACTCAAAAGATCAACATAGTGGTAGACAAAGATGCATCTGATAAGACTGACATGGCTAGTAAGCCTTCGGTAGCTGAGAAAACTGAAAACACATAGGAGAAACTGACAGAAGACAAAGAGCAAAAGGAAGAGACTCAGAATGAGTCAATGCAACAAATAGAGCTAAAGGCTCTGGAATAGGAACAACAACAACAGGAATAGGAACATAAGGAAACAGTGCCACCGACAACTGGAGAAATAGAAAAACCATTGCTTAAAGAAATGCAGACACAAACAGACCTACCAGAGGTCAATACAAGCTTGGTTATTTCCACCGATACTCAGATTGTTGGTTCATCATCAGGCTTCAAATCAACTAATGTGACTAAAGTACTATTAGATTCAATAAAAAAGATAACAGACTGCAGCTCACAAGCTTACAAGGCAATTGATGATACCATACCAATTTTGAAGGTAATTGCTCCCAACTGTAATATAGACAATAAAGATTCTTTAAGACAACTTGATACACTGTGTAAATATATCATTGAAAACATTGAGAAAATAAAGGAAGAGTCATTGAAGAATAAAGTAGAAATTGAAAAACAGAAATTCTTTGATGAGCAAATAAAGAAGTGTAACAAAGATTTTGACACACTTCTACCGGAATTATGTAATTTATTGAAAGAGTATAAAACTCTGTACAAAGACACCTGTAAGACAAACTTTTTGGCTATAGATATAGACAAGAAGATGAGCAAGGTACAGGATGAGATCAATAAACTTGCAGATAATTTTGTTAACTCACCGGATACACTATTAGTTTTTGAGGAGAAGATAACAAATTTTGAAGAAGAATTACTTAAACTGGAAAGAGAAAAAGAGAGAATTGTGAATAAGGCAAAGCATCTGAGATTAAAACTGAGTCCAAGATTGGACTATCTAGCATCACTGTGGAAGGAAGTATCTGAGGCACTAAAACAAGGTCAGAAAACACTGGCAGAGCATTTGCAACATCTCACCGATACAGTGAAGAGAACAGAGACAACAATAAAGGATAGCAAGAAGTTTATGGATAGTATAAACTTGATTTTGGGAGATCTTTTTCAAATTATAACCACCCAATTACAAGGTTGAAACTACAAACTCTACTTACATCTTGACAACCTTTGTCATTGATGCCAAAGGGGGAGTAGTGGGATGAGAAAATTCAATATCATAGGAATCATATGCTCAGGAGGAGCACACACATTTTTTTTAACATTTTTGGACTTTACATTTTTTGATACATTTTGTTTGAAATTTCTCATGAGTGTTGCCATCAATGCCAAAGGGGGAGATTGTTGGCATATGCACACTCCAATGAGACATTGTATGTGATTGAAGGTTTTGTCATTGATGGAAACCTTGCAATCCTATGGCACCGGAAAAGGCATTATACTGGCATCAGCAGATCACACTCTACACCGACACTCAAGACACCGACACCAGCACAAAGAAAAGAAGTATACCGGCACAGAGGCCAACAAGATTTTGTTATATTATATTTTGTTTATTATTGTAAAAATTTGTAAGACAACTTGGCAAATTGTAAAATGACTCTTATATATAAAAGAGATCATTGTAGACATTTAAAAAAGGAGAGAGGAACAATTAAGGAAAATATTAGGCAGACCTATTATGCGAAATATAGGCTAAGGGTTTATGTAAGAAGCAGAGCAGCAACCGATACTAGATCAGGCATTATAGATGCTATTGCAAAGCAGTACATGATATTGGATTTGTATAATCCTCATTGTAAGTTAGTGAGACTTCCCATTGAGCAGTGAGCTCTAGGCAGTTGGCCTTCCTACATGTGCAGGCCCCTATTGTAAGTAATATTCTCTTATTGGCCAATGAGTGAATATTGTGGGTCACAAATCCCACTGAGGTTTTTCCCACACCGGGTTTCCTCATTAAATCCTTGTGTTATGGTGTGCTTTTCATGTGGATGTTCTTGATTCTGTTTATGGCATTATTTCTTGCATACCGGTACACTGTTATAATATGTTCTGCATGTTTTAAGTTAAGAAATTCTATACACCGGTCAGATACTGATTCACCCCCCCCCTCTCAATATCTGTGGGATTCCTAACAATTAATAGGGAAGGTTCATACATAAGAAGAAAGAAAAGACATAGTATGTAGTGTCCATCCTTGATTTGACTTATTTTGACTACAGTTGACTTTTATATTATGCTTGATAGACTTATCTAGACTATATTTTGATGATTTGGATGATGATTAATCATGTGCTTTAGTGACTTATGATTGATGTTAGACACTATTGGACATATGCTATTTTGATTATCTATATGGATGTTGGTACTATCATGATTGATCATGTGATTTGATGATATATGTACTCAATGGATTTTATATGCTCACTATGTGATGGATTATTGATAGATTAGATTTATCATGGTTTTGATGACGATTATGATTACGCTAACCCTACTTCATGATTACATTGATGAGATGTTTATGAGATGTGTTTGACTATTGTTTGACTGTCTTCGTGATAGAAACGATTCCACATCACTCATTGCGAGTGGGATGTGTCGTCGCGATTCTGTATCACTTGCTTGTTCTATATATGTATATGTATATGTTGTATTGTTGTTTTGTGGTTGCAAGATTTTGCTGGTACAAGACATCGACTCCACCTGGCTTCACAAGTCTGAGCGTGTCTTTTGTTCCAATGACTTATGTGGTTCAGAGATGGCATGACTTCCCCTCACATACTCTAGGTCTAAGTTGTCCACCATGAGTATTCAACGTCTTGGCATAATTCGCCATGTCAGTTAGTAAGCTTGGTCTTTTGGTATTGTGAGTTCAGTTTATGCCAGTTGATTTACTTGTTTATGTTTGAGTAATTATGTGTAGTTTTATATTTGGTAATGTTTATTTTAATGCATTTAATTTATAAGTTTGGAATATTTAATTATTTGGTATTTATATTTATTTGATAATTAACGTTTATTGATTTTATGATTATTTAATGATTGGTGAGCTTTATTGTTGTTTAATATTTGTGATTTAATCTTTAAGGGTATTTGATTATTTAATCATTTATTTGACTTTCTATGGTTTAATAATTAATTGATATCTTACATTTATTTGGTTCTTTAATTTATTTTATTAGCTTTTGGTTTATTTGATTTTAATCCCCATTTGGCTTATTTATTTACAACTTGTATTTATTTAATAGTTTGACTTTTATTCCTAAGTGGGGTGTATGAACACATTAAATTAAATAAAGAAATAAAACAATCCCAGTTAGCTCGATAAGTATATTTTATTTACTTTACCTACCCTTCACTCTCATTGGTTAAATTCAAAATGGGTGAATAAATTATATTATATGGTGGGTTGGTAAAATATACTCCAAAATGAAATATTTTGATTGGCCCAGATTGAGGCTAGGGTTTTGGATTATTGTTGCTTTTTATTTTCATTCCCGGGAGGTTTTTGAGGTTGGTTGGCTCTTCTCTGGAAAATTTCTCCAGCAAGTTTTCTTCTTGGTTTTGGATTTCTTCTCTCTTGGATTTGGTTTGGCTTGTGGGAGCTCTTCTTCAACTTCAAGCCATTACTTCAAAGTTGCAGGTTGGAGTTCTTCACTTTGCATTTTGGTTTTCAATGGCTTCTTTGTGTATGCATTGTGTCCGGATTGTTTTTGGGTATTGGGTTGAAATATTATTTATTCTATAGTTTTTAACATTGTTGAAGGTTAATATTTGGGGAGGAAACTTTATATTATTTGGGTTTTGTATAGTTGCTGGAAAATATATGAGTTTGGTATTACCTATGTATGTTGTTCCTGGTTCTGTGAAAACTCTTGTGAAGACATTTGATTTAATCTTGGTTTTTAGTGTGAGTTGATTTATTCTATTTATACCTATGTATTCCTTGTTTCTGGGCGTCTCTTTCCATATGTTTTTTGAGCCCTTTCGTTGAGTCTAGATTTTATTATTTTACCCAAAAGTTTTCTGAGTTTTCCATAAGTCCTGTGCAAAAGTGTTGTTTTTGCAAAAGCGTTGTTTTATTGTACAAAAGTGTTGTTCTATGATGCATTTGCGCTGCTCTGCACAACATAAGCATTATCTTAGGATACATAAGCGTGAATCTGGAAACATAAGCATTGTTTTAGGATGCATATGCGCGATTTTGGAATGCATAAGCGTTGTTGTTCTTGACAGAAGCATTGTTCTTTTTGGCAAAAGCGTTGTCCTGCGGGGCAAAAGCGCTAACTTGTCTGTGTTTTGTATTTTTCCAGTTTTGATCATTTTTGAGGTATTTTTCCGAATTGATTTTTGTACTAGAGGCTTTATTTGAGGTTTGTTAATCTTTCTCAGTTTTGGGTTTGATTAGTTTTTTGATGCATTTTGATGGCTTTGAGTATATTTGCTTCTCTACACCATTGTGTATATTTTAGACTCTCTTCCATGTGGATAGGCCATGGATGATTGAGATGATTACTATGTTGTTTTGGACCAGCAAGTGAGTAGGCCTTGCTATGACGTTATCTTTTATTTGATGGAAGCATTTGATGGCTTGATATGTCTTTGTTTATTGCTAGCCAAGAGGCTCATTTTGTTATATTGATGTTGTGGTAGCCTTGTTTATGTTGTAAGAATATGTGTGGAAGTTGTTGGCTACATTGAGTATTATTTTCATGTAATTATGTTGGTAGAGCCTCTTGTGATTTAATGTTGGGCCATGTTAGGAGTGGGCTTCCTTGTGATGATCGGGGTCATGAGAGATAGGCTTGCATGAGGTTCCTTGTAAGGATGCATGAAGTCTACACCACCAAGGCATATTGGAGTTTTCCGTGATTTGTAAATAAGTGATAACCTAATAATTGATGGGTTAAGTAGTTAGATTAATTAATAAGATGATAAATTGATTTGTGCCTCATGACTTAGTCCTAGGGAGGATGTTTAAGGATAAGCATGAGAAGGTCATGAAGAGGGTAAGCTAATCTCCCTTAGTCTCTCATAGGTTGAGATGGCTCCACATGTTCATCAGGCTAGTGCCTTGTATTATTATGTTATGAGGATGGCATGTGATGACACTCCACTCCTACATGTGTTTCCCTTTTATGATTTATGATTATTCTTATTGGTTACATTTTACATCTTGATGAGTTTCTATGCCTCTGGGAGTTCATTCTTGTTGTATGTGTGAGTTCTTGCTTGAGAGTCCTTGTGTGGTTAGTCTCCTTGGTATAGGTGCCAGCTTAGGTTAAAGTATGTGTTGGGACCTTGTGTCATCTGCTAGCATGGGGGGTGGTTCCTTTGGTTCCACATGGTCGGGAGGTTGGTGCTTTTAGCCATTGGGATATTCTATTGGATTCTTCTTGCGTGGATGTGGATTCTTCCTCATGATGTATTATGGATGTACCTTGTAGCAGATTTATGTAATGGATAAGATGGAATGTATGTAATGTAATATTTTGTATATAGTAGATAGAATCTTGTAGTAGAAATAGATATGCTCATAATGTATTTAATGTACTTATATTTATAGATGAATTGTAGCTGGAAACTGAAATTAAGGCATATTTGTATTTGTACTATTATAGAGATGTGATTTTATGAATCATGGAAATAAAGTGGAATTTCATTATGGATTAGTTGGATTATTTCATGGAATGTTTAGAGGTTATTTATAATGTTAATAATCTTGAAAGAGGAATATTCGTAGATTAATAAGTGAATATGTTAGAAGATGTTAATTGAATCTAGTAAATAGGAACGATTCACTTAGATGCATTAGTAGAAAGGAAATTATGCATATCATGAGGAATGAGTAATGTTATATGTTTCATGTCTCATGGTTAAAGAATTAAAATATGATGCATTAATGAAGATGAAATATACCTATCATGTGTGTAGTATGTTATAGTGGAAATGAATTAAGTAATGATGTTAAAGTACCCTAGAGAAAGATTATTGATGTTGTGTTATTTCCGCTTGCGTTATTTGATGAAATGAGCAATGATGTTTATTCATATTGGTTTATTGGTTAATTGGTTAATGAATGTAAATAGATGAATATGTTATATGTTGCATTAGTTGTTATTAGATGTTAATTAAGAAAAAAAAAATCCCCATTTGTATATTATTCTTTAGTTTTTTTAGGGTATTTTGGCGGGCATTACATAGTACAATTATTGAAAGATTATATACATGTCATTATGTGGACTTATGAAAATCTAAAGACATATTATACATCTATCATAACTCACACTATCCCACTGAAACCTGATGCAAAACCTTTCCGACATAAACAAAGACCAATAAATGCTCTTATTGAATCCCTAATTTAGAATTCAACACAAAAATTGCTATCTGCTCGGATTATATTAATTGTCAGACATTCAACTTGGGTAGAAAATATGGTTCTAGTCCACAAGAAGAATGGAGATATAATATTATGTGTGGATTTTAGAAATGTTAATTGAGCTTCAGAAAAGGATAACTATCCATTACCGTCTTTGGATGAAGTGCTGCAAATTGTGAATAGGTCTCAGATGATGTCCTTTTTAGATGGATTTTTTTATATATAATAAGGTTATGGTTGTGAAATATGATAAGCTAAAAACTGCATTCACTACTAAATGGGGGACTTTCGCTTATAGGAGAGTGCCATTTGGGTTAATCAATGCAGGGGCAATGTTTCAAAGAGAAATGGATATCACCTTCCGAGACTTAATAGGGAATGCATCATAGTATATATGGATGATCTCACAGTATTTTCAAAGAATGGAGCAAAACATGTACAAGATATGAGAAAATTTCTAAATAAATGTGAACAGTATGGCATATTATTGAATCCCAAGAAATGTATATTTGGAGTAACCAAAGGGAAGTTTCTAGGGCACATAATTTTAGAAGCAGGGATATCTGTCAATCCCGATAGGGTTATTGCTTTCATGAAATTACAACCTCCAGATAGTAAGAAAGTGTTAAAGTCCTATTTTGGAAAGATCAATTTCGTCTGCAAATAACAGGTTTTGCTGAGATAGTATGAAGCAGTCACCGGCTAGGAGAGACCTCAAAGAGATTAGTCCAAACTAGTCAACAAGAGTAAACACAACAAAAAAATAGGGACATGATGGAGGCAATGCAGAGCAAATTTAATTATATCATTAAACTAATTACAACCAACTGGTAACAACCGGGTTACAAAAAACGGCTCACATACCTGCTAAAACATGCTCAAAATAAAGGACAGGCCACAACCGCAACCGGGGCCTCAAATATTAATATCTATCTTCTATGCTCAATATAACTTCTTGATTAAATTCGAATGTTCTATTACAATGATTTATATGATCCAAGGGGATCCAGTCGGCCCAAAAAGGAATCAAAACCCGAAGAAAAAGACCTAACGTGCAAAATCAACAAAGTCGGCCTCCACCAAAGCAATTCCTCTAGAAAATCCAAAGGATGAAGTGAAGATCACGGGGAAAGATCATCCACATACCAAGGAACATCAGAACCAATGCTTAGGACTCTGCAAGCTATGGAAAGGATCTGGTAGATCACCAATGCAAATAGGTCCATGCAACTAATAATAGAAAACTGTCTTGGAAACCGGTAGCGATAACTTGTTGGAAAATGATCCAAATGCTCCACGGTTTGGAAATAAGGAAGACAATCAATTCTTCAAGAAAAATCCAACTCCACAGGTTCTGGTGAGCCAAATCTGGGACACAAAAAGAAATGCTGAAACTGCAAACACAAAGCAAAATAGAAAGGAAATATTTTTGGTTGATGCAAGATTGCTATGAACCGGAGATGATCCTGCATCAGAACTCAGGGGTTGTTGAAAAAAGTGAGTCTCTCACTTTTTTGGGGTCAAAGGAAAACCAAGGCAGTCTACCTCTACCTGAGAAATCTAAGATGAATCTTCAACTGGTCTGTCCTTCCACTTCACAAGATATTCCTTATATTGACTAATTCAGGTACTACGCCCAATCCTACTGTCCAAAATGTCTTCAATCTGATCTAGTTCCTTCCAAGGCAACTGTTTCTCCAAGTCTTCAATACTGTCCTCACTGAATTCTGGTATATGATACTGATGAATATTTGCAATGTTAAACACAGGTGAAATACTCACACTATCCGGTAACTCCACTTCATATGCATTCCCAGAATTGAACTTTCTCAAAATCCTACAAGGTCCAAACTTTCTCATCTGTAACTTGTTATAAGTACCAACTAGGAATCTTTCTTTTCTTAGATACACCATCACTTCATTCCCAAATTCAAATTCATTATATCTCCTCTTCTCATATGCTTTCTTCTTATACTTTTTGTTCATGTCCTCCAGATGTTGCTTAACTTGATTATGTAAGTCCTTCATGCGATCTGCAAATTCTTCTACTTCTAAACTTCTCCGGTCTTCACTGCTAATATCTCTTAATTCTAATATACCTCTAGTATGTACTTCAGTAACAATCTCAAAAGGTGTTCTTTCGGTACTCATGTTTACTGAATTATTGTAGGAAAACTCTTCTTGTGCAAGAATCAAATCCCAACTTCTGGTTTTATCTCCAACTACACATCTCAACAAATTTACCAAGCTTTGGTTAACTACTTCTGTATGTCCATCAGTCTGTAGATGAAAAGTAGAACTAAACTTCAAATCTATCATCATCTTCTTCCAAATTGTTCTCCAAAAATAGCCAACAAACTTAGTGTCTCTATCTGAAACGGTGCTCTTAGGTAATCCATGCAATCTCACTACTTCCTTGAAAAATAGGTCCGCTACATGTAATGCATCTGATGGTCTTCTGACAAGGTATGAAATGAGCCATCTTTGAGAATCTATCCACTACCACAAATATAGAATCATTCCCTCTCAGTGTTTTAGGAAATTCAAGAATGAAATCCATGCTTATATCCTCCCAAGGTCTTACCGGTATTGTCAAAGTTTTATACAATCCCATATTCCGACTACTACCCTTTGCAACTTGACAAACTCTACAACTTTGTACATATTTCCTAACATCCTTGTGAATCTGGGACCAAAAGTAATGGTCACTCACCAATGCTACTGTTTTGTCAATACCAAAATGTCTGGCTAATCCTCCATTGTGTTTCTTCTTTATTAGATTCTCCCTCATAGAACTCCTAGGTATGCACAATTGTATTCCTCTAAATAACATCCCATCCTAAATGAAGTAATCCAATGACTTGCTTCTATCTACCATAACCGGTTCTCTACATGCTCTTCAAGGTTTTGCAAAATCTGGGTCATCATCATACAAGGTCTTCAATTCCTCAAATCATAATACTATCACTCTCATCTTTGTCATCAAATTCCTTCTCCTACTCAGTGCATCAACAAATTTGTTAGATTTCCCACTTCTATGCTTCAACACAAAGGTGTAACTCTACAAAAATTCTACCCATCTCATATGTATCCGATTCAACCTACTCTGACTGTTCAAATACTGCAAAGCTTGATGATCCACATACAACACAAACTCCTTAGGAAACAGGTAATGTCTCTACTTATTCAAGGCTTGAACTATGGCATAAAACTCTTGATCATACACTGAATATATCCTCTGGGAATCATTCATTTTCTTACTAAAATAAGCTACTTCTCTTCCTTCCTGACTCAATACTACTCCTATTGTTGTTCCACTTGCATAACAATCCACTTGAAATACTTTATTAAAATCCGGTAAAGCCAACATAGGTTGATCAGTCACTTTCTGTTTCAATAGTTCAAAAATTTTGTTTGCTCTGGTGGTCCACTTAAATTCCTTCTGATGTCCCCTTATGGTCTCAATCATAGGGTTACAAACTAAACTGAAATTTCTGATGAACTTCCAGTAGAAACTAGCCAATCCATGAAATGATCATGTACCTCTCCAATGCTTTTCGGTTTAGGCCACTCAAAAATTGCTTTTACTTTCTCAAAGGCCATCTTCAAACCATCCTCAAATATCACAAATCCCAAATAGACTAATACATCTTACATGAAAGTACACTTCTTAAGATTTATCAGCATCTTTTCTTCCCTCAACCTCTGTAAAACTTGTCTCAAATGCAACAAATACTCCTCTTTTGTTTTACTGAAAACCAAAATGTCATCCAAATATACAATAACAATCTTACCCAAGAATTTCTTCAATGTCTCATTCATCAGCCTCATGAAAGTACTCGATGCATTAGTTAACCCAAAAGGCTTCACCAACCATTCATATAGTCCTTAATTTGTCTTGAATGTTGTCTTCCACTCATCTCCTTCTTTGATCCTAATATGATGATATTCACTCTTCAAGTCTATCTTTGTAAAGTATTTGGCTTCACTCAAACAATCCATTATGTCATCTATCCTAGGCAAAAGAAACTGGCATTTCACTGTGATCTTGTTTATTGCTCTGGAATCGGTACACATTCTCCATTCTCCATTCTTCTTAGGTGCTAATACTAATGGTACTGCACAATGACTCATACTTTCTCTAATCAAACCTTTCTTCAACAACTCCCACACTTGTCTATTCAAATCTTCATTCTCTACCAGTGTCATCCGATATACAACTTTGGTAGGCAAACTAGCTCCGGGAACGAGGTCCATGCAATGAATGATACTTATCACAGGTGGCAATCCATCAGGCACATTATCTAAAATGATGTCTCCATATTATGTCACCAAATCTTTAATCTCTTTCGGTTGTTCCTCTTCATGCTCTGGATTCTTAGTCTTCTTAGGAACCAAGGCAAAACATACATTCTCATGTCTCAATCCATCCACGAATTTCCTTCCATCCACCAAACAGATTCTAGCATTCGTACAGACTTCACTCTTCAAAGGTTCCTCCAAGGGAAACATGGTTTTCTTCGTCCCATTGTCCACAATAGTATAGGTATTCTTCCTCCCATCATGTATTGCCTGTCTATCAAAGTGCCAAGGTCTACCCAACAAAAGGTTACAAATGTCAATAGGCATAATATCACACAAGAATTCATCATTATAATTCCCAATTTTCAATTTTACCAAACATTTCTCACTTGTTAACAACTTATCTTCATCCTAAATTCATGCTATCTGATAAGGCTTAGGGTGTTTCAATATTTACAAATTTAACTTATTCACGATCTCTTTTCAAGAATATTATCTGAACTACCACTATAAATAATAACTTTACAACACTTACCGGATACCTTACATCTGGTCTTGAACAAATTCTTTCTCTAAAAGGGCTCTTCATCTCTCCTAGTATGACACAAAGCTCTCCTCATCATCAACAATTCTCCATCTTCCAGTTTATTATCTAATCTAGTGGGGTTTTCTTCCACCACTATTGTTCTTTTGGTATTCTATGTCTTCTTACATTCAAAAGCACGATGTCTTTCTCCTCCACACTTATAGAAAGCTCCTCTAAACACTCTCATGTCTTGTCTTCCAAGATTCTCATTCTAGTAGCCATCTAGTTCTCTCTTCTAGTAGAAATTTCTATCATCTTTTCGGTATGAATTGCCTTCTTTGCTCACTTCTTTGTCCTTATTCTGATCTGTATAGGTTCCTCTACCTTAGGTATATCCTCTTCCTCCTTGAAATCTTCCTTTGGAAAACCTTCAACCTCAGCCTCTCTGCCTCTGCTCATGTCTTTTGTTTAGCTTCTCTTCTACCTTCTAGGCATACTGGTAAGCCTCTTCAACACTCTGTAATTTGATAAAACTAAGTTCATCTTGTATAGACACCCACAATTTATTCAAATATCTTGCAACTTGTTCAACTTCATCATTAACATGTCCGGATCTGATATTTAACTTGTAAAATGCTTCAGTGTATTCCTTCACACTAGATTCCTTCTGTCTCAAATTCTGCAACTTCTAAAATAGATTCTCTTGATAATCAACTAGCATAAATTTTGATTTCAACTAAGCAATCATCCGATCCCATGTATTGATTTTCTCTTTACCTCTTCTATTTCTATCAACCTGCAAATGCTCTCACCGAAGAGATACATGACCTTTCAATTGGGTACAAGCATATTTCACCTTCCTTTCTTCTGCAGTATTTTCAAAATCAAAATATTTCTCCATCTCCAAGATCCAATCCATCAATTCATCCGAATCCAACTTTCCATCATATTCCGATGGGGTAAAATGAGGTTTAGTATTCTCCCTACTCAAAACCCTCAAAAACCTTTCCTCATTTGGATCAACCACCGGTGGGTTTACTTGTTCTGTTGGGGCTTCTTCTCCTTCATCTTCATTTACATCTTCAATGTGTCGGCCTCTTCTATGGGTTGTCTCCACGGCTTTTAACCAAGCTGCTATTTGTCTTAACATTTCCATCACAGTAGGGTCTGCATTCCCACACGCTCCACCATTCCTAGTTCCTCTTCATGCCATCTTTACGCCTATCCTCTGCAGCTACAGGTCAGATCCACAATTTGCAACCCTACAACAAAATTCTCAGGACAACACAATCTCTGGAATGAGAGCTCACTCTGATACCACTTGAAGCAGTCATCGGCTAGGAGGGAACTCAAAGAGATCAGTCCAGACTAGTCAACAAGATTAAACACAATGGAAACATAGGGACATGATGGAGGAATTGTAGAATGGATTGAATTATATCATGAAACCGATTTCAATCAATCGATAACAACCGGGTTATGAAAACCGGCTCACAAGACTGCTAAAACATGCTCAAAATACAAAACATGTCACAACCAAGACCTCAAATCTTAAGATCTATCTTCTATGCTCAATCTAAATTCTTTATTCCATTCTAATTCTCTTTTACAATGATTTATATGATCCAAGGGGATCCGATCATCCCCAAAAGGGATCAAAACCCAAAGAACAAGACCTAACGTGCAAAACCAACAAGGTCAGCCTCCGCCAAAGAAATTCCTCCATAAAATCCAAAGGATGAAGTGAAGATCATGGGGAAAGGTTGGCCAAATGCCAAATAACATTGGAATGAATGCTCAGGGCTCTACAAGCTATGGAAGGGATCCGATAGATCACCAATGCAAATAAGTCCAGGTGATCGGTAATAGAAAACTGTCTCAGAAACCGGTAGCGATAACTTGTTGGAAAATGATCCAAATGCTCCACGGTTTGGAAATAAGGAATATGATCAAGTCTTCAAGCAAAATCCAACTCTACAGGTTCCAGTGAGCCAAATCTAGGACACATAGAAAGAAACGTTGAAACTGCAAACATAAAGAAAATATTTTTGGTTGATGCAAGACTGCTATGAATCGGGGATGCTCCTGCATCATAGTACAACCTTTGAATGCAATCTTAAAGAAATAAGCTAAAATTGAATGGACTAAAGAAGCTAAGGAAGCTTTTGAAAATATCAAGAAAACCATAGGTGAAGCACCAGTATTGCATAGCGCATACTACAATAGGCCATTTTATATTTACTCGTTTGCTTTAGAACATACGTGTGCCACAATACTAACATAAAGAAGTGAATCAAAAGAAGAAAAACCCATAGCATTTATGAGTTTCCCTTTCAAGGATGTAGAGTTAAGATACATTAATGTGGAAAAGCATGCATATGCCCTGGTGAAAGCTATTTGGAAATTCAGGCATTATATTTTGAGAAGTAACATTATAGAAATAGTACCATATGCATCGATAAAACCCCTTTTAATACAAAATGGAATGGGCGAAAGGCAGGGCAAATAGATTGCCATCACACAAGAATTTGATATTGAGATCACCCATATGAAATTAGTCATAGGACAAATGTTGGTACAAGAAATAGCAGAAGCAAACCTACATTTGGTTAGTCAACAATATGTCTTGAATGATGGAGAAAAAGATGATTGGTATAAAGACATCATGAAGCTCCTAATAATAGGACATTGTCCTTAGTATTTGAATAGGACACAACGTAGGGCATTAAAAGTTAAATCTCAGAATTATATGATCAAGAATGGTCATTTGTTCTGCAAAGATCATGCGGGAATATATCTTAAATGTGTAAATCAAGAAGAAGCACAAAAAATCCTCCATGATTTTCATGACAAGTTTGGCACAGGGCATGGTGGACATATAGCCACCACTCATGCAATCCTTTGAGTGGGATATTATTGGCCTACTATCTTCAAATTTGTCTATTAGCATATTCAGCATTGCCATGTTTGTCAAATTCATGCTGATAAAGGAAAATACTCACCACAACCTTTGCAACCCGTAGTTCCCACCTTCTTCGGCTAGACACAGATATATCCTAACCTTAAATGACTATTGCACTAGGTGGTCAGAAGAAAAACCATTCAAGACATGTACCACGAACATTGTCATCCTGGTTTTAGAGGAAATATCATCACGTGTTTTGGAACTCCTAATTTTGTGGTATGTGACAATGACCCTGCTTTTAGTTCATTAAAATTTTCTAATTGGGCATTTGAATTGGGTATTATCTAAAAAGATTCTTCAAATTACTATCCAAAAGGAAATGTATTAGCAGAGTCTACTAATAAGAATATAATAGATGTCATAAAAAAACTACTAGATAAAAACCCTAGGGGGTGGCATGCTTTATTAAAATACGCACGATGGGTAGACATAACTAGAGTTAGAGCCAGTTTGGGAAATTCCCCTGATTATCTTGTCTATGGCTTAGACCTCGTGTTGCCCATGGATCTAAAAATACCCATATTGAAGTTTGTTCAAGAATTTTTAGGTTTTGAAAATAAGGAAGCTTGGTTAGCGTAGTTGTTACATTTAGATGAAAAATAAGATAGAGAAATCAAGTCCTTGAACAAGCATCAAAACGTTGTAAAAAGATGGTTTGATAAGAGAGAAAAAATAAAATCATTCCGCATAGCTGATTTAGTGTCATACCGAAAGAAATCTAGGGAAGAAAAACAACCTTTTGGGATATTCAATATTTTGGGGGAAAATGCTTTCAAATTAGTTTAGTTGGAAGGAGAAAATTTGCTGCTACCAATTTATGGACAGTTCCTCAAACATTACATTTAAAAAAAACAAAAAAAAAATGATACATAATCACCCTGCAAATAGTTTATTTAGTGTAAATAACGCAAGTGTGTAGTATAAGGAGAAAATCTAGGAAATATGCACCAAGTTTGGTTAAAATGCAGTGAGAATAAAGAAACCCATCTCATTACTTTAATTGCATGTGTCAGCGCAAAATGCAGCTAATGAAACCCAAATCTAGAAACATTAAAGTAAGATAAAACATCATATTTTCCATTTATATAAGTCAAATATGTACAACGAGGTCAAAATGCATTTCCAAACATATGTAAATGACTCGTACATGACAATCATTTGCAAAAAAACAAAGCAATACAAAAGGGGGATTGTAAGTATCCCAAGGAGAATTGTTATCGTCGCTATACGTAAAAATCTTTAGGTGTTGTCATGGGTCTAAAAGCATGATGCATATAAAAAACTCGATCTTTCCGAGTTCTCCCACGTTCTTAATGAGCCCAAAGTGTTATTTCAGGAAGCGACCTTTCACGATGTTCGTTGATGGTATTGCTGCGGAAACCTCCTCAAAATTCATAAATCGACACTAAGATAGGAGAAATCCAAAAGTCGCCGATGTCTTGAGGCATTGGG
This sequence comes from Cryptomeria japonica, assembly GCF_030272615.1. NCBI lineage: Eukaryota > Viridiplantae > Streptophyta > Pinopsida > Cupressales > Cupressaceae > Cryptomeria > Cryptomeria japonica. The sequence continues at coordinate 554,059,376 of NC_081409.1, read as the reverse complement.
ATATTGTAACTAGAAAAAGAAACTTCCCATGAAATCAGAGACTACATCCTCATCTTCCCCTAAATCCAAGAGAGAAGCTATGTCAGAATTTACCCTATAACCTAAAAGCCACTTTATAGCTCAATCTACCAGATCAGCATAAACATTTGATGTAAATGCTGACTCATTATGGACCCAAGAAAAGCTACTTGACGAACACTACTGGTAAGACCGATTGCACACTTAACTAAAGGAGAAAGTTCTCGGGCCATGACAACAGGCATTAGGAACTTAATTAAAATGCATAGGGATAAAAAACGACTGCATAAAGCTAGTATAAATAAGCACTTTGAGCTTGAGAGAGTAAATAGTTGTATTTTAGAAACTAGAAGAAAGTTGCCAAATTAAAGTACACCAAATCCTGAGGAAACCTCTAAAATGAGGTGGAAAAAGTATGGCTTAGAACGAAAATGAAATAGTGCCAAGTGGATTTTAAACCATGAGGTAGATATGAAAAGGCTAATTATACTCATAATCAATGATTAAAAGCATAAAGTACTCAATGATGTCACGTGAGTATGTCTAGACAACTTGTCGGCACTGGCTATCCAGGGGAAAATTTGCACCGCCTGGATAGCCGTGCTTCCTCGGTCCTCCCCCCTCCGCGTTCGTGTCTGCTCGCCTGCGTGCTCGTGAAAGGTGCCCATAGCCTAGGCCCTTATGCCTCCCTATACGGCTTCTGCAGGTAAGTATCATCGTCCGCAAGCCTCGGGGTAAACCATGCCAAGGGAAAACAGTGCCGGAAAAAACATAATGATTTAACATAATATTAAGTTGGTCATATTGATATAAAATATTATATCAATGTGGCGTAACATTTTGAATTTATTTTTTAATAAATTTAATTCTTTTTTAATTTATATCAATTTCTATTAAATTTTAAATATTTATATATAGATTTTAATTTTGAGTAAAAATATAATGTAATTAATATAAGTAATATTTTTAGATATATATTATTATTAATTTATTTAAGTTTTATAGGTAGAAATAATTTAGAAAATAATTGATATCAATTTGAATAATATTTCATTATTCTTTAGATCAAATTTATATGATTGTGCATTTTAATTTAAATATATTAAAATATTTGTTTCTTAATATAAACATCACTTATGCATTCAATCAACTCTAAAATATAAGAAAAAAATAGTTATTTTCTATTATGTAAAAACTAAGAAATTACCATAAAAATCTGATAAAGAATATGGTGAATGTAATTTGTAATTTATAATAATATGACTCAATTGTGTAAACATCAATATATTTAGTTATATTTTATTTATATAATATTTTTTTAATATTTATTATATTTTATTTAATAAATTTTAAGTTTAATAGTTTTTAAAATTTTAATATATTTTATTTATATTATATTTATTTAATTTTTTAAATATTTTAAATTTAATATATTTTATTTATATAATGCTTCTTTATTTTTTTTATACGATGTTAAATGAACATAACATTGTAACAAGATTAGAGATCAAAAAATTTAAACTCGTCCATAGTTCGATATTTCTCAAAGATGAATTAAAGGCTTTCTTATACTTAGTGGATAGCGGAGACTTTTGGGAAATAGAAGAAAAGTAAACAAAGGTAATAAATATTAAATTGATTCAAAACCCGATAACAGATGAAAAACAAGGTTTATGTTGCACACATTTTATATCACAAAATGTAGACACCTAAAGATGGTCAACGCTTGCGAGGTCATACTTTAACATTTGCGCATTGCCTCATTTTAGGTTTTTGCGTCGCATTAACATTTCTCCTATGTCACGCACTTGGTTTTTATCATTTGCAAGCATCGAGTCATTCTTCTATCATCTCGCCTTCGAATTTGGTCTTTTCGACAACAACCTTCAGTCATGATTTTGGTCGATCTTTGTCCTTGTCAATCTTGTCATATTGCGATCGATTCGTCATCGATCCTTGTCCTTTCCAATCATGTCAATTTGGTCAATTTGTCATTAATTTTTGTCAACCAATCTCAATCAAATCATTTATCAACACTGGTCATTTATCAATTCAAAATCATGATCGAATCGATATCAACTATCCTTTGTCAAGACCTAATTGTCGTTCTTGCATTGCTAATTCATCTCTTTAGGGTTTCGTGATTTCATCATTTAACCTTGCTTATCATTTTCTTCCTTTAGGATTAATAAATTACTTATTTATCCTAAGTCTTCTCATTACAATTAAATCTTTATTTAATTGGCTAATTATTCCTCTTTGTGAATTGATTAATAAATGAATAATTATTAATTAATTCACTAATTCCTAATTTTCCTAATTCCTCCTATTTTCTAATTTTTCTAATTTCTTAATTCCTAATTTCAATTTCCTTCTATTTCTCTCCTAAATTCATGGAAATGACATGTCAATTTGTCATAATTGACAATCAATCAATTTTGACATAGAAGTTGTCATAATTTGTCATAATTTGTCATAATTGACATAATTGATTTGCAATTTCCATTTGAATTGAATCATGCTAATCTTGTCATCTCTCCAATTCTTCTATAAATTGGATGAATTTCTTCAATCTTGGCTAATAATCCTTGAAATGATAATCAGGCTATCGAATTTATGCTTCTAGTACTCTTGATCAATAAATCAATGTCAATCTTGCTTTCAATGATGTGTGTGCACTTGTAGGTGAGATCCACAATCCAACCATTTGAAGAGGAAAGAAGAACAATGGAGCCGCATGAAGGAGCCTTCAAGTCATGTCTATGGTTTGCATAATATTTCATTTTTGAATGCTTTTATCTCATATCTCTATTGAATGTGTCTTAGGATTAGATCATTGCAATGAATGCACTTGTGATTGATGATTATGTTTATCTTTGTCTTGTGATGATTTCCTATTTCCTAACTTACACAAAATAATGAAAGGATATTGAAGAAAAATGAGGCATTTCATTTCGTGACACGAAATAATAGTAATAATTGCTTAAGAGCCTTAGAATTTAAACAGTGAAGGGAAACACATGTTCACATCCTATAACAACTTACACTCTGACATAAAGTACAAAAAACACTATGAGAACCGTTAGATAAATGTTATAAAATCCCCATGCTTAGGCTTTACTACATTTTATTTCCCATATTGACTGAAGTTTCAACAAATATCACGAAATTGCAACTAATGTTTATTTTTCATGGCAGAAACTTAGTAATGGTACAACTTGCAGTATTATATTTGTAGAAGAGAAAATTGAAGGAGCTTACATGAACCTGTCAGAGGCCTTAAAATTTGTACAATATTCAGACTCTACAGGTGAGTCTTGCAAGAAAAGAGGTAAGTATCCCCTAACTGCTCTAGTTTTTTTGTGACTAAATGAAAATTAAATAAACTAATAACAAAAATATGAGTTGGGCATATAATAGTTTAAAAATATCGAAGGTAGGACTGCGTGAATTTGTAGTGCCTAGTAGTAATTTTAGAAATTTTGGTAGGAGAAATAGAAGTAAATGACACGACAACCCGAAAGATGGAATTGAGGAGAGAGTTCAAGTGGAAATTTCTACAGGTAGTGCCTAGTACTAGATTTTACCTGGATACCCACTTGGGGGACTTTAGTCTAGTAGACTTCATTGACAGAATGAGGGAGCCTATCACTACGGAAGACATGAAAAATATGGAGAAAAGTGGTTTTATTTAGGCGGTAGGATTTCCGATTGCAGCAAAGGTTCATAGATTGGTTAAGCAGTGCATTCAACACTATGATCCAGTCCTAAGGTAGGTAGTCTACAATCAGAGGGTATATGTAGATTTGACAAAGGATGGATTGAAAGATTTATTGGGGATTCCCACTCCAGCAACATGGATAGACAAAACTAAGGAGGTTGTTGAGTAAGAATTCAATGAATCCAGGTAGGCATGTGAAAGAAAGATAAGAGAAGAGTGGTATATTAGGAAATATGGTAAAGTGTTATCTAAATTACCCACCCTAGTGTTAAGAAAAGAGTTATACCGAGAAGTAGCCACAACAATCACATTCTTGAGTAGGATTGTTGGTCTAGAGATTAGTGGCCAATTTCATGGGTGGATGTTCACCTACATACATAGCTTACAACATAATTCTGGAATGTTTGATTGGGAAAAGTTCATTAATGAATCCATCTATCATTATGTAGAAGAGGCTTCTGGGAATTTTTATATGTCATCTTACCTGGTGTACGCTTGTGCAGTTAAGGCGAACATTCAAGGACTGAATACTATAGGTATGTTGGGCATGACCACAGGGAAAAATCTAGTGTATGTTTATTATCCACAACTAAAGAAAGATGAAGCGATGTTGTATTACAAAGAAGTTAATGATTAAATCATAATGAAGATTACCCGCAAGTTAGAAGGAAGACTTGGAGAGAGAGTGCCGAAAGACGTAAAAGAGGTACTTCTGTATTTTGGAAGATGGTATATCCAGTTCACCGCCTAATCATATTTGAAAGCACAAGGATTTTTGGGGCAACCTTTCAAGATACCTCAGTATCCCTTAGTTTGGGCATGGTTGACAAAATATTGTAGACAAATGGTGGAATTCCATGATACTTATCTAAGCTCACACATAAAATTGGGATTTAAGTTTCTAGTTAAGATGGGAGATTTCATATGTGTGTCCCTATAGAATGCTAAAAGGATAGAAGAAGATTTATTGGCAAGGCATTTGCAATAATTTTAGTATGCAAGAAAATATTATGACCCCTTGGAGAAGATAGAGAATTATATAGCTAGAAAGGTGAAGCACATTCCAGATATATAAGATTATTGGGTGGACTTTGAAAATGAGAAAGAGGTTAGAAAGATGAAGTTTTACTAGTGGTAAGCATTAAGTAAGTTGAGAGGGTTGGGGCCCGATAAAACAAGAATAGAAGTGCCTTTGGAAATTATAGATGATGATGAGGAAATAGTAAGGCCTGATTATATAACTGATAATATAGAACAAAGACCAGTAATTGAACCTAAGCCCAATGAGCCAGAAATGGTGAGTATGGAAAAAGTCAATCGACCAGTTCTGGAATCTACTAAAAGGTGGTTAGATGGGTATAAAGTTAGTATGATTCAACAAGGTAAGAAAATCTCCATTAGGAGGAAAAGGAAAAGGAAAGAGATATATGATAATGTAGATTTCCTAGTTCACAAAAGAAGAATAGATATGACTAAAATATTGGAACCCAAACTTATACCAGTGGGGGAAATAAGTCACAAGGGATTTGAAGTGGTTACTATCGATGCTGATCTAAACTAACTGGCGAGGAGTAAGATGACCGATACGCAGGACTAGAGTAGCAGGAATGTACAACCATCGACGTCAAGAGAAGTTGGAGAAAGAGTGATGCCTTCGGATCAGATATTTTGAACTCTTCCAATAACTGTCTCTCAGTCCACATCCCAGTTATTCACCTCTCCACCTTCATTAAATAATGCTTTATGAGTTGTAATAGGAATGGTAAATCTAGGTAGAGAAGAAGTAGATATGGGGTTCTATGATGATTTGGAGCACATGCTAAAAACCAATCACAAAGGACATTTTTAAGAATTGCGGAGGAAACTAGAAAAGAAGAATGTCCCGCAAAAGTCATCAACCAAAATTACTTTTTCTGTAAAAGGAACAAGTCAAAGTATGGTAAATAATTTCATCACTATAGATTCCTAGTCCACAGAGTCTGAAGGATTGAAGGTGGAGGAGCAAGGCACAACACCCTTGAATGAATAAGCACCTATGAAGGAGAAAAGAAAAGAACAAAAGGAACAATTAGAAGCGAGCAAAGAAATGTTGGCTTCGGGAAGACAAAATAGGCCAATGAAAATAAATAAGGATCAAAGAGAAAAAGTGTTAAATGTTCCACAACAAGAAATGGGGGAAATCCCGCAAGACCGTTGAGAAATAAAGGTGGTGATGGTGTAGCGACATCCAAAAACTTACCAAATGTAGTGGATAGCAGAGTAAATCGAGATGGTGGAAAAGGGATGAAAACAAAAGCATCTCAACAGGCAAAGAAAAATAATCTTGTAGTGGATGAAGGAGAAAAAATGACCTAGGAGAGCCTCACGACGAGTTTGTGGGAAGTTTCTTAAAAGGGAGAATCCTCGCATAAGAAGAAATTCATAATAAATGTTGAAAGCAAGGATATTCCTGAGTGGTTAAAACAACAAAGGGTACCCAATGAACAAGTAAAGATAGTCCCTTTGGATTTAAATAGTTTGCTAGCAGAAACGTCAAATGTCAAGGGAAGAAGAATAGCTCGAGTAAGGTATGTTGCTCATTTAAATAAGGATGGAGAACACAAACTACATATTGTAGAACTGATAGTTGACTAGGACGAGGAGGACCTAATGACACATGATTATCAAATTACTACTATCCAATTAGGCAAGACATCTAGATTTGAAGGCCCAAGAATCACTAAAGAGGGAATAGAGATCTAGGAAGATAGACTGCAGAGGGATAAAATGAAATTGATAGCGCAAAAGGCTCAAATACAACAATTGCTTTAATTCATCAGGAGCATTATTTAAAAAGGGAGACGATTCACATAAAATTCTTGTCCATCTGGTACTAATGTCACAAGAAGAAGCTGAAGTAGTAAATACCCTAAAACGTAGGGCAAAAATGGTAGATGAGTGGGTTGGTGAGACATTAGCTCATGTTAAAGCTTCACTAGAGTTGGCTTTGATTCAATACCATACATGGGATAAATTGACTAAGAGGATAAGTCGCACCTATAATAAGAATGCAAATATGCTAGAAGGAATAGAAGATGAAAAGGATGGTCTATAGACAATTGGAAATATGAACCCAAATGATACAGTTGAAAGGGGAATAATAACATCGAAGCAAGTACCCAGTATCACAAAGTGGGTTGCATGTAATGTGTGGTAATTCGAGAGATTGTGGGATGACATGGAGAAGTTACAAAAAATAAAAGATTGAGCAGCCGATATTTTAGATAAAAATGCAACATTGATGTAAGTATTGATGGAAAGGCTAACTGAAGATGCGGTTAAGTTAGGAGAAGATGGAATGATTGAAGAATTCAAGGATATGTGGGATAAAAGAATGTCAGTTCTAGATAGGTATTATAGCCCATAGGTTTGAAAGGATATAGGATAAATTCGGAACATAGTAAGAGAATATAATGAAAAGGTGGCCTTAGAAGATTGGGATGAAGAATCCTTAAGGGAAGAACATCACATCCAAGAGAACAATTTGTCCACTATTGAAGATGTCGAAGATGAAGAAATAACTTAGGTGTTGTTGGGTCTCTAGAATCATCTGGAAGCTAAGGAGAAGTTCGTGGACCAAGTTGACCAATGCGGAGCTATCAATGTTTTGTCTTTTACTAAAAAGTTTGTTATAAAAATGTTATAAAAAATGAACTATATTCTTATTTTAAAAATAAGTTTGAGAATTGTAGATTTAGTTTGAGCTCTATGTATCCAAAGACTTTTCTTCTTTATTCTCTTACGTCATAGTTATCATGGTGATGTCTTATCTTTGCAAACAATTATTGTAATGAAGTATGAAGGTCAATTAATCATGCATATTGGATTGTAATTCATTATCTTTGGTGAAGGAATATACGACTCTGTACAGTTTCCCTGATGTGTCTTATCTTATCTTTGTCAATTACAATTTCTTTAAATGATCACACAATATTGTGAAAAATTGTGAAATATCTAGTTATTCATAAGGATGTTCTTTTTTGTTGCAATTTGTTTCAGAAAGGCATTGTATCATGAAAATGCCCATAAATAGGAAATTTGTTTTGGTTTAATTGTTTGATAAATTTGTCCAAACTTAATAAATCTAGTTGTATTAATTTCTCCAGATTGTGGAAAGCTCATTAGTTTGAAGGTGTTTATTTGGAATCCCCTTGTGTAATAGTTGATGCATGTTTATTGAGTCAATACCACAATGTCTAATCAAGATATCCTGAGCCTTGGAATAGATCTTCTCTATCTTTCAAGTAAATAAATCTCACCACAAGGTGAAAGTTTATGCAAGTTGAGTGAACTCAAAATCCACATGAATAGGTTTGTCCTAGCAAGAGCATTTGTAACAAAATGAAGAATAATGTCATTTTGATTGATAAGATGGAGGAGGAATTTGTGAGCATATTTAGTTTCTCAAATAGGAAAATTTTATACCTCCTTTATAATCATGGGAAAATAATTACAAGTACCCAAATTTTTTCCATATACTTATATATATCTCCACATGGACAACAAAAGTCTATAATATTTATGTAATCCAATCCACAAAAACATGCTTTTTGACAAGCTACAATTCCTTATATAGATTTTTATGATAAAATAGTTTCTCCTATATTCTACATGACTTCCCACTCACATAAGAGTTAGAACAATGATTGTATTATTCATATTTCAAATTTGAAGTGTTCATTATTGATAGATGTCAATGTGGTTGTGGTCCAAACTTGTTCTCTATTGTGATTGTCATTCTGTCCAATTGCATTCTACTGTATTTTATGTTCTATTCCCATTCCTACATTTTGATTCACTTTAGTGTTTAGTTTTTGTGTCCAAATACATTTTCTAGATTGGTTCTGGATAACACCTCCCTTCTTAGGGAGTTTTTGTGGGCACTTTATTGTTCAATTTGTTGTGTTGAAATATGTTTCCTAGATCTATTTTGGATCACACTTCCCTTCATAGAGAGCTTTGGGTCCTACACAAGCTTAATAAGACAATAAGGGGAAATAATTCTCCCACCTTTTTATTTGGAATTCCACTATTCTTGAATCAACTTGTAATCGAAGTCCTATTTTTCATGTTAGTTTGACTCTCTTTGGGGCTCACCTTGTCTTCTTTTGCACCAAATCCTCTATGAGTCTTCCTTCCATACTTAGATCCTCCAAAGAAGGTGACATTTTTTGTTCTTCTTTAGCAAGTATGGAGGGATTACAAATTTTCAAGTAGTGATAATAAGAAATTGAGTGCATTTTCATAAAAGGAGGGAGATCAACTTTTTATGTGTTTTCACTCGTAGTCTCCAAAATTTTAAAAGGTCCATACCTTAAATAATTAATTTATTTGCTTGTCCTTGTAACCTTTACTTGCCCAAGGAGAGAAAAAGTTTGTCTCATACCTCAACTTAGTGCTCCCTACTATGTTTATTATGCCTTTGTTAGTACAGCTACTATAATGAAGTTACTTGAAAACGAGAATAACACAATAGGAAATAAGTGCTAATATTAGATAATAATAAGCTAGTAAGAGGGGGAAACCTCTAAAACTCTTCAATAAGAATGTAACTTGCCATTACTATGCTTTGAAACTAATAGTCAACTCCTAATTATAGGTATTACTAGGCAATATTAGTACCCTAATATCAATGAGGCTAACCTAGCTAGACTTATAATAATTCAATTAAGGACTATGTGAGCCATAGTTGGTTATAACATATACGGAATATATAATATTGGCTAAGGGAATATCATGCCCATCCCATTCAAACTAATATTGTCTTTGATGTTCACTATCCCAAGATTTTTCTACAAGAAAAATTTAGCCTCACAATTTTCTTAATCACTAGTAAGACTCTTTGACTTGATCATATACTTATTAATGACCTCATTTGCAACATATTAATACATTCCCAATCAAAGAAGGTGGTGACAAATTAGGCCTCCATGAATATTAATATTGAACAAGATACAAATATATAGATGGTTTGACAATAGTTGTGCAATGGTGGTCATCAAAGAGGAGAGACAACCCCTCAAATATGTCCTCCAAATTTGAAAGACAATGATGGTTGTTGAACATGAATTATAGAAGTCTCAATCAATAATTGTACAAGGAATCATTGAACGTGAAGGATGAACAACTATCTCTGAAGGAGAATCAAGAACCTCGAAAGAAACCTCGTCTTGAACTTATAAAGTTTTAAATTACTTCAAATAATCAAATTCTCAAATATTATCACAATCATAGGGTATCCAATCTAAAAAGTAAAGAGGCATAAGAGAGTGTGAAATATGATCATCTAGGAATGACTGAGTATCAAGATATCTATATATCTTTTTAATCTTACTCCAAAGACAACGAGGACGCTCAAAATCAAGAATAGATTTCAATATGTCATCATAAACATATATAGAAATAACTCCTAAGACATGATCTCTTTTGAAATTCCAAGAAATTTTCTTACTAATCGTATTGGAGAAAAAGTTCATAAAAATGTGGCAACAAGTGAAGCCATTGGAGATGTTTTATAATTCCATCTCTCTATTGTTTATAGTGTCTCATGTCAACATGATCTAATAAAGATGAAATGAAAAACCCATTGTCAACTATGAGAATTATCTAGAATTATAAACTTAGAACCTCAATAGCATATAAAAACTCCCAAATATGATGAATACAACATATGAAGTCTTCCCGAAAAGATATAACCTCTACAAGAGTTAGGATGTCTAAGTAATTAGTCACTACACCATACGTGCAAAAAAAATAAAATAATACTTGGAGCTAAATCTAGAAAAAGTCATGCAAAATGACATAATTTCTCAAAACTTCTCCAACACTTCAAAAACCATGAAAATTGGAGATTGCAACAAAAATTTATGAGTTTACAGGGGTTAAAAAAGTCTCTTTAGACTTGTCAAAAAAGTCTCTAGTTTTGGCAATTAGGTAGTCGATCTTATGGTTTTTTGGCCTTTTGAAGACAAATTCAGGGTGTTCATTGACCAAAAATGTTTCAAAATACAACTACCTTTTGAATCTAGAAACTGACTTCTAACTTCAAACCCTTGTAAATCTAGCCTCACAAGCCTAATTTGGGAGGGACAAAAGGTAAAAAAGACTTTCTTTGTCCCTAAACTTAATGTTGACCTCATACTTGCTCCAATACACTCTAATATGAACCTACAATAAGAAATCACAAAAAATAAAACCCCAAATTTGGTGGTTTTTCAATTTTTTTTTGAATTTATAGGTCATCATATGATGTAAGAGAAGAGCATCCTCAACTTTACTAACTGTTGGTATTTTGATGATGTTTACTTGTGATTGTCATTGATGGACACACACTTCTTTGATGAATGTATTATTCTCAACTGGTAGCTGTTCTAATTGGTATTGTATGTATAGTCTTTATTTGATTGAAGACTATCAGTGTTTTAAAGAAGAAGCTTATCAGTCAAGTGGTATGAAGACCTCAAGCGGAACAGAGACCCCGAGTGGCAATTAATCTTTTGATCAGATCGAGTATGATCAAGTTTTCCAGTCTTCACTTGTTAACCAGTGATTGGTATATGTAATTAACCGGTATACATGTAATGTGTGATGAGTTATCATCCACCGACACTTTAGCGGTGTTTCTGTGCCGTGTTACCAAATGTGTCTAGATGCACTGTACCTAGGAAATTGTAATCTAATCCTATTGGACTGACATGAAATCAAGTTCCTATTTAAAGACATCATGTCTAGGGTTTTAGTAGGAGAACAAAAGTTGATATGTGTGAGTCTTTGAGAGGAAAGGTATCTCGTGACTGAGATTGAGAGTGCAAAGCATAGAAGACTGAAGTAATGCTTGAATGCATTAACAAGGAGTTATTAGGGCTCTAATCAAGCATTTTGTGCTACTATCTAGATCATTCACTTGTTTATTACTAATATCTTCGACAACTCTGAAACCCTTAACCGGGTACGCCCAACCAAGCCTATTGTAAATCCTCTAACAAGGTGGTTCACAGTCGTGGATTTGAAATCCTTTAACGGGGTAGTCTTTAACAGTACTTATCTCCTAACAAAGATCTAGATTCCTAATAAGATCTGTTCTGGTGAAGAACATTATAAGACCTTAACCGGTCTGGTTACTATTCTACAGATAGTTGACTTGTGAGTTTTACTCACTGTGGTTTTTCCCGTTTGGGTTTCCACGTCAAAATATCTTATGTTATGGTGATTGTGCTTTTATGGGTGAATTCTTTATTTGCTATTTGTCTTATTTATGTTTTAACCAATTTATTGTTTAAACTACTACACCGGTCTGTTGGAAAATTGTTTAAGTGTTTGGTTAAGTTCTTAAGCATACTAATTCACGCCCCCCCTCTTAGTATTCATCAATTGGTATCAGAGCCAACCTTTTCATAAGTATAACCAACTGAAAGGAGATATGGGAGAATACAGTATGAGGGAACTCACTCACCGTTTGGCTGAATCTGAGAAAGCCTATGATGAACTCAAGATCAAGTTTAAAGCTTCTTTAGTGAAGAGAAGAGAGCTTGCTGAGCAGTTGATGGAACTTACTGAAAACAACTCTTTTGATGAAGCAGACATGGATGCCCTAGTTGGAGAAGTGGAGAAACTAAATGAATCCAAAACTAACCTAAGGAGGGAGTTAGAAGGACTGACTATCAGGATGAGCCAGGAACTAGAAAATAGGAGAAAAGCTAAAGATTTGGTAAAAGACAAGGAGCATGAGATCTTTAAATCAAAGCAATAAGTTGGTATCATTACCACTTATCTACAGGAGGGTAAAGAAGAGAAAGAAGAAATGCAAGCTGAACTAAATGCAGCTTTCTCTCAAAATGAAACCCCGATGAAGACCAATGATGCCCTTTCCAAGGAACTTACTGAGACCAAATAAATACTTGCTAAGTTCAACCAGAGTGCTGTCAAGTTAGAACAAAAATTGGAATCGGTAAAACCATCAAAGGATACCACTGGACTTGGTTTCTCTGGATACGAGGAAGATGAGACCTCTGGAACCAAGAATAATGCATTGAAGAAACAATCAACACCTAAGGACAACAACAGAAGTAAATGTAATAAAAAATTTAAGCCTGTTTTCTTTAACCGTCTTAAGGAAGGACATACTGCCAATGTATGTAGGAGCAAGCCTTACAATAATTTTCCTTATTTTCAAAATAATGTGTCTAGACCTGGTAGATTTAATGGTCACTATTATACATGTAACAAGTTTGGGCATAGAGCTTTTGAGTGTAGATCAGTTATCAACAACTCTAGAAATAATCCACCAAGATCCAATGGAGCCTCCCCTAAACCTCTTATAAACTGGAACCCAAACTAGTACAGAACCCACGACCACCGGTCAAATTATTGTGAAGTGGAAACTAGTTGGAGAGCAACCCGTCTAATCTGTCGTGGTAGCAGTCACACTGCTACAACATGCAGAAGGAAGAATGGAAATGTGAACACTGGACCATGGAGAACACCTGGAATGGTATGCTATCACTGCAACAAACCAAGACACACCACCAGAGCATGTAGACTAAGAAATAACTCATCAGGAAACATACCAATCAACACTGAAGGGAAGATTGATATTAAAACCATTCAAGCGGATATGGACAAAACTTGGAAAAAGAAATCTGAAGTGAAGCCACATGATGAACTAGTTTTCGCACCAAGTGTGGAAATCCCTGAATCAGTAAACTGAGCTTCAAAAAGCTTAGGGGGAACATATCGATATAAATATTTAGAAACCCCCAAAGTATATCGGTAAGGCACTTTTATCGATAGTTGTTACTTGTCAATAGACATAAGAATTGAAGCTGTAAAAAGTAAAATTAGGGTTTGAACCCTAATAGTGATGCATTTATTATGGTAGGTGGGAGCATGTTTAAAAGTGACTTTTGTCATCATTTATACTTACCTAACTATCGAGAAACTTCGTTTAAGCTGATTAGCGCAACCAGAGCAATTCATCTTGCATTCAAAAGAATTCAAAAAGAAATCTTGCACAAATCTTGCAAAATGTTTCATAGTATCAGTGTGAAAGTCAAAGTGGTAATCAAGTGTTCGGAGAAGTGTGTTTTGCTCATCATCAGCAAACCCTAAAGCTCGGAGAATAAAAGTATTTCTCTTTGAAACATTCTTATCATTTGGAATCAGTTTGATATGGCATCTGCATCTAATGTCCCCTCTAGTTCTACTGAACTTGAGGACACACCTGAGCTTCTTAAGATGAGATATAATTCCCTATCCCAAATTCCCACCGGAGTCATTGTCCAAGGTGATGTTATAGGATATATTGATTGTAAATGAGAAGACCTAGGGTCCCTAGTAATTCACTCCCAGTTGAGTGTGTTCTGTAGAGATGATAAAAAGATTAAACCTGAATATAACATAATAGAGAAGAAGAAATTGCACAATGCAGTTTACTATCTCGAAGAATTTACTGAGGAACACATCAGGATTATCCTCAGTAGAGTTCATGGTGACAAAATGTACCTTGAACGAACACATGACATTACACTAGAGGCAATTCATGCCGTGACCAGATTTTGTAATATTAGGGAAGTGCCTGTTCTTCGGAAAATCCCTAAATCGAAAGTAACGGAGCTCACCGGTTCAGTAAGTGATCAACGAGCAATGACTTTCAATACCGTTAGAGATGATTTGGTGAAATATGAATGTATGGTAATTGGGTACAGAATATTTTATGCTATCAGAATGAATTATGTTCCTTTAGCTGTGGTGCATGCCGCTTATAGAATGATAAAAGAGAATGTAGAATGTGATCTATGTACTTGTATGAAGAATCAACTCTTAGAAAACCCTAAGTCGATCAAATTAGATAAAACTCAAAGGTTCAAGTTTGGTCAATTACTAATTGGTTTATTTTTCTACTTTCAAAGATACTTTCCTGGAGTCGGTGATGTTGAATGGTCAACTGATCTACCGGTTACCAGAAATTTAAAGGAGAGTCTGCAAGCAGTAGGAACTGCATATCCAGAGACTTTGAACAAGTATTTTGGTGAATTCAAACTAAAAATGAACCAGAGAATGAGAATATCTGGTGATTTAGTTAAAGAATATGAAGATGACACCTGTTTCACCATCAAAACAGATGAATGCATAATGGAAGCAGTTGAACCCAAAAAAGATGTAGTTGGGCCTATGGCCTATGAGGTGGTAAATGATATATTGACATGATACCCCTCAACCCTACTTGCCTCACCACTGGAACCCAAAAAGAAGAGGACAGGTACTTATTTAGAGAGAATCAAATCTAGTGAGGAACCGAAGGAGATAAAAGGTAAAGCAACACCATTGGCATCGACACCGGTTACATCTGCTACTAAACCCAAAGTGACCAAAAGGTCACCTACTAAAAAGAAATCGAAGGCTATTCCAACAAAGGTGTTCAAACGAACATGGAAAACCAAGAACCACTCACCAGATCCAGAAGACTCTGAATCAAAGGTAGAAGTAAAGAAGACAAGGCAGTCTACCAAGAAAAACAAGTCAATCGGTAATGTACCTACAATCTCTGCACCAGTAAACTTAGATATTTCTTCTTACAAGCCTATGACACATTGTCAAAGGACCATAAAGAATATTAGAAGAAAATTCCTTGATTATTTAAAGAATTATTTTGATGTTTTCAATGATAATGAAATGGAGGAGGTTGAACAAGAACTCATTAAACATCTATGCATAAATGATCGGTCACCTTCTGAGATTAAATCTGTTACATCTAAATCCTTGTATGATTCTTTGGACAAAAAATGGCGCATTGCTATTGACAAGGAGCAAGACATCAAGGAGAAAATTTTTGCTCAATACTTTCCAGATGTCTCTAATTCAGAATTGTTTGAACTCATTGATAAGAACAAAGGCATTTTCTTCATGCAAAGAGGAAGACTTCTTCTACTCGAAGGCAAATTTTTTGAAGTGGAAAAAGACACCCATTTGAAGGTGAAAACTATTGTCGACATGCAAAAAATACAAGGAGCTAATCGACTGGCTGAACAAGAGCTTGATCTATCCACAACCAAACCCGATGTAGTCTTTGATAGTATGGGTGAAAGAATAGCAGAACAAAATGACCCCATTGATGTTGATGCACTAGAAATAGAAGATATCACTCCAGATAAGGAGCAAGTTGAAAAAGAAAGATTAGAGAAAGAAAAGAAAGAGAAAGCAGAAAATGAGAAACTTGAAAAGGAGAAAGCAGAGAAAGAAAAACAAGCAAAAGAACAAGCGGAGAAAGTGTGACAGGAAAAGAAGAAAATGGAAGAAGAGGAAAAGAAGAAAAAGGAGGAAGAGGAGAAGAAGAGAAAGGAAGAAGATGAGAAAAATAAAAAGGAAGAAGAAGAAAAGAGGAAAGAAATAGAGAAGAAGAAGAAGGAAGAGGAGAAACAGAGAGAAGAAGAGAAAGAAACAAGAGGAGAAGGCTGTCAAGCTAGCCCAAGAAATAGATGAGGAGGAGAAGCGAAGACAAGTGGAGGTCAAAGACAAAGAAGGAGAACATATTCCTAAGGCAACTAGAGATCAAGCCAAGCAGGTTGATTCCACCAATTCCACTGATTTGACTCTTGCCTGTCTGACCCAATCGGCTGATGAAACTGAGCTACTACGAAGCATTCACTTAGCGTAGGAAAGACTAGAAGAACTAAGGAAAAAGAAAGAACAGGATGTCATTCAGTTTTCCATTGACACCCTCTCCAATCTAATCCCCAGTACTAATCTCCCCAGTACTGATTCCTCGCTGGCTAAACTCAAACTACTTTGCATAGTAGTCGATGACTAGGTACAATGTTTGGAAGATGTTGCCCAGGCCACTACAAAGAAAATCCATGAAAAGGCACTCGTAGTTACCTTAGTACAACACATGAATGACGACTGGGCAAAACTAGTTAAACAAAAAGATGATATAAGGTCAGCTATGGGTGAAGGTCACCTACTCTTGAGTAAAATCTGTCAACCTCACCTGTTCTATGAAGACTCTCTAAAGCAGAAGACACTACTACAAATAGAGTTGCAGAAGTACATCGACAACTTCAAACTGCCTTATGATCTGTTCATAGCCTATGGACACTTTGTTCATCATTATCAACATCAAATTGCCAAGCTTGACTCAGAAATCTGCAATCAGACTCGAGATTTGTAGGAGCTTTAGTTGCTCCTATTTCCTAAATTGTAGGTACTCTAGAAATGCTTTATGAACCTAGAAGCTATCACTATGACACAAGAGCTGAGCATCATAGATGCGATGGAAGAACTAGCCTTCCAAATGAAGACCGAGAGTGAAATTGCTGCCTCACTTCTTGAGTCGTGGTCCTTAGATATGAAGGACTTTCTGCAAAACTTTAAATCTCTTTTTGAGAAATTTTTCTTTGTTGTCATAAACACATACTCTATTTTTACATTATACAAACTGGCAATATTTTGTATTTGTTTTGTCATTGTTGGCAAAGGGGGAGTAGTGTATCTATCTTCAAATTTTGACAAGTATTTTTGCACATACTTGTAATTTTTGCAAAGGGAGTAGTGTATATGCTTAGGGGGAGTAATTATGCTTATGGCATTTTTTTAGTGTTAAAGCACTTAGATGTCAAAAAATTTCCTAAGTGTTGCCATCAATGCCAAAGGGGGAGATTGTTGGTATTTTGATGATATTTAGTTGTGATTGTCATTGATGGACACACACTTGTTTGATGAATGTAATATTCTCAACCGATAGCTGTTCTAACCAGTATTGTATGTATAGTCTTTATTTGATTGAAGACTATCGGTGTTTTAAAGAAGAAGCTTATCGGTCAAGTGGTATGAAGACCTTAAGCAGAACAAAAACTCCAAGTGACAGTTAATCTTTTGATCAGATCGACAATGATCAAGTTTTCCAGTCTTCACCTATTAACCGATGATTGGTATATGTAATTAACTGGTATACATGTAATGTGTGATGAGTTATCATCCATCGACACTTTAGCGGTGTTTCTGTGTCATGTTGCCAAATGTGTCTAGATGCACTATACTTAGTAAATTACAATCTAATCCTATTGGACCAACATGAAATCAAGCTCCTATTTAAAGACATCATGTCTAGGGTTTTAGTAGGAGAATGGAAGTTGATATGTGCGAGTCTTTGAGAGGAAAGGTATCTTGTGACTCAGATTGAGAGTGCAAAGCATAGAAGACTGGATTAATGCTTGAATGCATTAACAAGGAGTTATCAAGGATCTAATCAAGCATTCTGTGCTACTATATAGATCATTCACTTGTTAATTACTAATATCTTTGACAAGTCTGAAACCCTTAACCGGGTAGGCCCAGCCAAGCCTATTGTAAATCCTCTAACAAGGTGGTTCACAGTCGTGGATTTGAAATCCTTTAACAGGGTAGTCTTTAACAGGACTTATCTCCTAACATAGATCTAGATTCCTAACAGGATCTGTTCTGGTGAAGGACATTGTAAGACCTTAACCGGTCTGGTTACTATTCAGCAGATAATTGACTTGTGAGTTTTACTCACCATGTTTTTTCTCATTTGGGTTTCCACATCAAAATATCTTGCATTATGGTAATTGTGCTTTTATGGGTGAATGCTTTATTTGCTATTTGGCTTATTTATGTTTTAACCAGTTTATTGTTTAAACTACTACACCGGCCTGCTGGAAAATTGTTTAAGAGTTTGGTTAAGTTATTAGGCATACTAATTCAACCCCCCCTCTTAGTATTCATCACTAACAACCAAGATTTCTTATTTAGTAATAACTCCACCCTTACATAGAAGAAGGGTTTTGTACTGCCATTTCTCTAATTCCATGTAGGAGTTGAAGATTAGCTCAACACCCAAGAACAATTGCAATAGAATAGGGAACCTCCCAGAAGAGAATATGCAAGAAATGAGGTTGATTTATATTGATATCTATGAGATATGTTACAAAGTGTACATGAGCCTTTCTTATTGTTGGTTAACAGATTTGTCACCTAACTATATTCTCATGCCCACGAAGATGAAAAATGTAACCACAGTTGAACCAATCTAACAAAATATTAATTGACTGATTCTTTGCTTATTTTACAAGGTGACAACTACCTTCTAATGATTTTCAATGAATAAACAAAAAAATCATATGCTTTTAACCAAAATGAAAATAAGGGAAGAGATTTTAACCAGAAATATTTGTAAAGGCATTTGCAATACTAACTACTAATTTTAGGATTCTTCAGATTTTAAAATAAAGTCACTATGAAACAGACGCATCTATTCTGGCTCCAAAAGTGACCTATCGTACCAACGACATGCATCAACATACATGTCTGAGATATGCATACCATGCCAATTTAGCTGAGCCACCAGACCCACAAAATATGAAGTGGACTTGTCGTGGACTCAGTGGTTTCAAACGTCAGGGCCCATGCAAAACTACGTGGACATGCTGGAGGACAGCGGATCCTGGGCCGCGGCTCGCTTACTGGTTAACAATGGTGTGTTGTGCATAACATGCACATTGAAAGCCATGAAAAAGAAATAACTGATGACAAGTTTTTAAACCGCATTCAGACGGCAAACCGACAGGAAAAAGAGGGTGCAGGCTTCAAAAAAAAGAAATAAAAAAAAGAAAAATTGCCGGTGATTTAAGAAACCACGTTCAGACGGCATACCGACGGGAAAAAGAGGGTGCTGCTTCCAAAATGCGTTGGCTCCCTCCAAAACTTCTCGTACGTCTTAGTGATAGGTTAGTCCTTAGTCAATCGCAGTCGTTCATTGAAAAATCGACGATGTACATCGTTCGACAAACACGCATGTTAGTCAATCCGTACTACATATTCCTATACTTTCATTTCAGAAAACATGGCACCATTTTATGCCTCACGTGGAAAAAAGGAAGACTAATTCATGGTTAAAACATAAGGGCAGGTTGCAAGTCATTGTTGAAGTGCTATTGTTGAAGAAGGGCTTGAAGAAGCAGGTTGTGAGTCATTCCCATTGTTGAAGAAGGGCTTGAAGAAGTAGGCTGCGAGTCATTCCCATTATTGAAGGGCTCTTGTTGGAGTTGTTGAAGGATGATTCATTTTTGAAGGGTATGAGGTATGAAAATCGACCTCTACAAGTCGTGTTTTTCTGTTTGTGTTTAGATTTCATTAAAAATGATGGACTTGTATATTCTTGGTTTGCATTCTTTGTTTTCATTTCTTATTTTGCTTTATATGTAGTGAGAAAATTTTCTTGTTTTGCTTTATATGTAGTGGGAAATTTTTCTTGTTTTGGAGGCAGATACCACGCGAGACGCGTGTTTGCTAGCTCCAAAAAGCCGTGGTGGTAGCCGTCCGGAAGTGGGTCGGCCTTTTATCTTTGTGACTGTAGATTTTGAATTAGATGGGTGGGATTGGGTTAGAATGCGCATTAGGTATTCGCGTTGGGGTTAGCCGTGTTAGGGTTACAAGCTGCCTCACTGTTAGAAGGTAGGTCAGGGTTAGCGGTTAGGTTAGAACGTAGGTTAGGGTTAGAAGGTGGGTTAGGATTAGCTGCATTAGGGTTAGAATTGGTGTTAGGTTTTTGGTCGGTCACGTCTGGGCAAAGCTATTTGGATGCGCTTCTGGCTCCAAAATGACATAAGTCTTACCGATATCCTCATTGATTATCGACAAGACAATTTTATGCTTTTGCCACTTATGTTCACTATACCGATGAGCCTTATCGATATATGCTTCTCCAATATAACCGTCGTTGACTTCATACTATAATCGGCAAGAGTGATGCCAATAGGTCCAACCTTGGATTTCCATGCATTGTTATCGATATATGATACGTCGATCAACAACTAGTATTTGTTGCCTGTCTTTTTATCAAGGTGACTTATCCCGATAGTATAACTTTCCATTATTTGTAATTTTTACTTCCTCTTCAGGATACAATAGATTAATAATCATACAAGAACTTCTTGCATTCATAAGGGTGCCTTTTCTCATTATGCTTCCCTAAATGTGAACTCATCTATTCTAGCTCCAAAACCACAGTAAGGATTTACTAACACGCGTGTTAGTCGCCTGTTTTACACTATCAATTTTGCAATTAACGGTTGCAATTGACTAACTTGTCGCTAACACACTGTATGAAAGGTTCATTTTGGAGCCAAAAAATAACTTATAAACTAATACACACTATCTCAATCAAAATATATTTACATAAATAGATTTATTAAAAAATAAAATAAATACAAAATTGGACACATCTATTTTGGCTCCAAAATGACAGTATGAATTGACTAACACGCATGTGTGGGAGCGGAGTCCGCATCAGAGGTGTGTATTCCGGTTTGAAAATGATAGTACGGATTTACTAACACACGTGTTAGTAGAGCATTTTACACCGTCAATTTTGCAATTAACGATTGCAATTGACTAACCTATCCCTAACACGTTGTACAAAAGGTCCGCTTTAAAGCGGGAGCACCCATTGTATAGCATGTTAGCATTGTGTTAGTCAATCGTTTCCCATTGATTGCAAAATTGACTATGTAAAATGTGTGACTAACAGGCATGTTAGTCATTGCGTACTACCATTTTAGAGTGGTCATGCACGAAAGCACATAACGCGCCTTGTTAGTCGATGAAACTTTTTATTAGCTGTGCGCGTCATATGTCCAAGGTCTTCATAGGATAGCATGATATGGAGGAGACTGATATGGATATGTGTAAGTGTACAAAAATGTCCACAGACTATGGTGCAGAAACTTAGATTCTAGAATAACTTGGAACATGTGGTAGATGAATTTAGTTATTAGAAAACACTAAAAAATTAAGGCATAGGTTGATAAAAATTCAAATAATTTATAGACATCATTGTTAGTCTGATAGATTTGCATGTCCATTTTGGAATCACAGGTATCTCGATTTCAAATATAGAGGCCAACTTTTCTTTAGAGACAAGCAAAACACAGGTCACATTTTGGGGACAAATAAGCGATGATAGGTTGATGAACCTATTTATCTATGAAGACACCACATTCCTTTCCATGGTGAAGTTGATCCTTGGACTTGAGTATGTAAATGGTGGATGGAAGTACAGAACGAATACGAACATAGTGTCTCTGTTTATGGCATGGTGTCTGGAGCTCTGACCTATTCTGAAAGTCAGAGAAATCATGAATAGGTGTGTGAAGAAGGAATGGCTAGGCAAAATGGAAACTTTATTAGGTTTGGCATGAGACATGGATGACTTTGAAAGTATGGATGGAGTGTGGATTCACATGAGTGAATTCACTCCTCCCTTGCGATCGTTCTTTCTCTGGAGTGCCACATTCGATAAAGAGGCCAAAAGAAGTGTAGCACAGGCTAGAATGTATGGTATTGTGCAATACCTTGAGACAGTTGATATCTGGGAAGCATGTGGAGATGGAAAAATGGGGACCTTGGTTGGAATATAGATCACTTGTGCAATGAATGGTTCCTATACACACAAAATGATGGGGTCGACCTTGTGGAAGAGGAACAGTTAAGAAGGGTCGTGTACTGCAGTTCAGTGAAGGCTCTAGCAGGGAGACAAAAATGAACCAATTTAGGAACATAGAAGTGTTGGATGTGGAAGAGGGAATGGTCACTGTTCACATGGAGTAGCGAGATGGCACATACAACCTTTTTTGGAGCAAGGGTTGTGTTTTTTTTTAAATATTTTTGAATGTGTTATGTATGGACCGTTATGTATACCAGCTTCGATGGTCTAGTCGGCTAGCCATGGAGGTTTATCTTTTAGAATGTAAACATTTTCATAATTAATATAAAATATAGCTTTACCAGACAAAAATAAAAATTGTTGACACCAACTGATACTCTTATCTTCCTTGTTTTGAAATTGTTTTTAACATTTCATTATATATGGTGAAAAAACAAATGTTTTTTATTGTATGTGCATGAAATTGTTCTATAACATCAAACTCAAGCATTTCAATCTATATGAATACAAATAAAATTAAATTCTTGTAGCACAATTGAGTTTCTATTCTAGCTCGGTAAGAAATTAGAGGATTTCAATATATATGGTGGAAAAAAACCGATAACATTATCTTCATCTTCTGTGCTCGGCTTTGTCTCCCTCATCGGGTATGGACGTAACCCAAAACTCCTCTCACCGATGATTTGATTTATCCCGATGACTTAGTATTTCTACCTTTCGGTATTGCCTCATCAGAGTAAGTTGTGCCAATGATTCTGCCTTTTCCATCTAGCCCATTGGGTATCGAAGTAGCGTGGGACGACATTCTCTGATGACCCTATTGGTTGCTGAGTCACGATGGGTAAAAGAACTTGCATCTTCCCATCGCGGTCTCATGACCACCATTGATTTTCCTTGGACCTGACCACAGTTTAAACAGACTTTTCCTCCACACTTTTCGGGCCCACCATTCAGTCGTTGATTCGCGAAGAGTAAAAGGATTAACAACTCTTCATCACGGTCTAGCGACAACCGTTAGATCAAATCCTTACCGCTTGAACTTTAAGATCTCTTCATCACTTAACCACTAGTGCTTAACTGCCAGCGCTGGATCTCTGATTGGCCTCACCACTAGCAGCTTGTCGCTGAGTTGCAATGGGTATTCAATGTGCAACTTCCCATTATGGTGTCACGACCGTCATTGGATCAAAACAAAGCTGCCTGACTTTTAAGAACCCGATGCATACGTTAGAAAACCATTCTTAGACTTAGGAAAATTAAAGTGATCCAACTTAAAAGACAGAACCCACCTAGACTTAAAACTCAAATGGCCCCTTTTCAATGACATAAATACCCTTTTGGTTAAGTGGAGGCAAAGGTAACACACAAACAAATTTTCCTTAGAGACAATAAGACATGAAGGTTTTTTATTAAATGTTCTCGAAATTATTAAACCCAAAATTCATAATTCATGGACAAATTGTTGCTCATGCATGGGGCCACAACTATTCTGGCTCCAAAATAGACCTTTCGTATAGCATGATAGCGATGTGTTAGTCAATCCCAGCCATTTATTGCAAAATTGACGGTTTAAAATGCATGACTAACATGTGTGTTAGTCAAACTGCTCATGAACCCTTGCTCAGGCCAAGACTAATACAAATTTGTAAATACACCTCAAACCTACACCAAAAGAAACTACAAACACCTCTTGAGAAATAAAATAACATACACTAAACCATTATGAAAGAATAGTAGCAAGGTCAATCCATTTGGTACAGAATGCTGCTACAAAAATGACAAAATTACAAGGTAAAATCTGGAAATTGTCTTCAAAATCTATTCAACCTTGCTCACAAATGTTCCAACCCATGTAGAATCATTCTCAGAGCATTTTATATGCCATTTTGGTCATAAAAAACTCTTCATCGGTTGCCTAACCACCGGATTTCTAAAAAAATGCAAAGTTTCTTGAAAAGTTGCAAAAAGTTGTCAAGCAACAATGACAACTTTTGCTCAAATGTGCATTTTTGCCTTTTATGCATTTTTACTTATACTGAACCTCCTAGCATGACTTCCTAACATTAAACTGACATGCCTAAATGCCTAATGAGTCTTTACAAGTTATTTTACACCATAATGCAAATTTATGCCATTTTAGGCTTACAAGGGCTCATAGGCCAAATTTGAGAAAAGTAACAACCTAGGTGACAATCATCCTTCAAATGACTATAAAACACACATGTGGAGCTCTGAGTACTCCATTATTCAAACACCTAATCCAAAATATGGATCATCACCTCAAAATGTGGAAAATGCATAAAAAATCGTAAATAGTTTCCTAACACCTCACTTGGTATGATGAATCTCCTTAGCATGGTCTTAATTTCCCTATCTCTTCCTTTTGGTGGAACAAGCTATTTTAGTATAAGGAACTCCATTTATGTCGGTGAATGTGGATCGAGCATGGGAGCTTCATTTTAGCTAGAGGTAGGTCATACCGAAGGACAAACTGGAGACCTCTATTTTTCATGCGCTTTGGTAGATTGGTATTAGGTCGGTTAGATAAAGTACATATGAGAAGGGACTTGACAAGTTCTCATAACAGTAAAGATATGTTGTTCAGATGAACCTTGATTGGAATTCGGGCCTGTTCTGGTCTCTAGACTTTTCTAGAAAGTTTGAAACTTTATATAAGGAATGGTTCAGATTGCAGTCTTAAGACTGGAAGTATCGATCTGAACCAATGGTGCGTCATTTTGGTCTCAGTTGCCTGTGTAGAGAGGAATCGATCTACACCCAATCCAACCTACTATTTCAAGCAAATGATGTGCTTTGGAGTGTTGTATGGTGGGTGGCTAATGGTATATTGGGTGCTAATCGACATTGGTGTGATGGGTTTGTTTATGAGGCTGTCATTTGCCCTATGGTTGACATAATTGATTCAAAGGAAGCGACCATATAGAGGCTGTCATTTGCCATTCTAGAGTTGGATTTTGATTGTTGGGTAAGCACCCTCGATATCTATTTTAACCACACCAACTACATCTCCTCTGAATTAGAGGAGTCAGTGAGTGAAGACGAGGAAATTGCCCAAAAAAGGGCAACACGAGAGAGAAGGAAGAACTTCATCCAGGAAGCATGGGAGGTGTTTAGGGTAGGGGGTGAGGAATGGGAATATGGATCCCTTCCACAGACTACTCAACTCCAATGATAAGTGGCTCTCGACATCAGCCGCTATCAAAGTAATGGAGATTGGAGAGAACATGGCTGTCATACTCCAATACATTGGGAATTAGTTTTGTTGTTTATCTACAATTTCCTGTTTTGCATATGTCACTTGAAACTAAACTTCTATGACCCTATTGTAGATAATAGGAATAATTTTGTAAAATTAGCAGTAGCACTATTTTAGGTACTTACCCACTATGCTATAAAACATCTTGTTATGGTAAATAGGAAAAAGTGTCAGCTGACACTATGTTAGAAATGGCTCACCATTGTAGGTGCATGGAGCGCCTTTGACGGTCATTTTGTAGCTAATATTTTGATGTTTAAAGATTTCATTTTCATCTACATGTACTAATGACAGATGGTGGACATTAAAATTTGTAAATAACCAATGCTTCTTACACTTCATGCTGCCAATTTTTTAACATAATGTTTGTTAAGTATTGATGTAGTCAAATATAAATTTTCTGTCACATGAAGTATTGATCTATAGTTCTTAGTTTTTCCTTTTCTGTAGTTTAATATTGCTTCAATCTCTTTGTTAGCCTCAAGCTATTATGCAAAATCCTTGTACCAACTCTTCATATATGGATTTGACAGATTAGAAGCATTTACTCAACTGAAATCCTCCTATGATTTGCCTCGTGAAAACACCAATCTACCCATTCTTTGCATTTAATAATGGCGGGTTTAGGGTTTTACAATCAGATTTCGCAATGGCTAATCGACATAACTTTTCTGATAATTCAATTATTTGACGCCACCCATCCTTTAGTCGGCATAGGTCTTATCGATCACTTCACCTTCTAGCTAGGTTATACTTTCACCTTTATATGACATCGCTGTAGGTCATTCCGATACACCCTCCTTTTATTCCTCTGTGGTGTTATTAGTGTTTTGGATGTTGTTGAAATTTTTTCTTGATATCTTTAATTTTCCAAAATTTGGATTGATCCCTTTGAAAATCGTTTAAAAAAAAACCTTTGCGTCGTATTATTTCCAAATCACTTCTATTTGCCTGTTGCTTTTTTTCACTTAAGTGGAAGGGTCACCATGTCATCGAATGGGGCCATTTTCAGTTCTAGGTTTGGGCAAGTTTTAATTAAATTTGAAATGTTTCATAGTTTCCTAAAGTCCTAATTATTTCCTTTATGTATGCATTGATTTCTTAAAGGCCGAATAAGTTTCTTTTAATCTAACGGTTGTCATGACACCGCAATGGGAAGTTGCATGTTGAATATTCATCGCGACTCAGCGACAATCCACTAGCGGCGGGGCCGGTCAAATAGTTAATGCATACAGTTAATGGAGAGAGCTAGCGGTGATGCTTTAGTGGTGACGACTAAGTAACTAAGAACCTTAATGATCGAACAGTTAGCTCATGATCTAACGGTTGTCTCTAGACTGCTATGAAGAGATGCTCGTCCTTTACTCTTCACACACTAGCAACTGAATGGTGGGCCCGGCCAATGTGGGCAGTGGGCATACTAACCAGGTGTGTTAAAGGTTGACAAGTCCAGAGGAAATCAATTATTGTCCCTAGACCGCAATGGGAAGATGCTCGACCTTTACCCATCATGGATCAGCGACAAAGAGCAGGTGAGTGATGAAATGATGGGCCCACTTTGAAGGCTAAAGTGATTAAAGGGAGCGCTGAATCCGCATGATCTAACGATTGTCGATAGACCACGATAGGAAAATGCTCGACCTTTACTCATTGCAGATCAGCGACTGAAGGGAAAAATACTCAGAAGAAGCCCTTTTGGTCCGTTGGAGCCGAAATTTGAAATTTTAAAGAATTAAATGTAGAAGTGTGTGGCCCTATTGATGATAATTAATGCTCATTTGTCGCTAAGGTTCCCTATAAGACATCATTTTGAAATTCAAATTGCAAAAATATTTCAAGAGGATTAGCAGAGAGTAGGTGTGCGGTTTTTGTGATTTCTCAGGCGACAAGTAAGTTTTTCTGTGACTGTGCTTTGCAATACCCGTTTGTGTGACATTGTTTGGTGCTGGAAATTTAGAAGGGGTTATTTGAATAACAATTGAAGTGATGATAGCTTTAGATTGATAAGATGTCACCACGAAGAGAATTTAAGGGAAAGATAGATTACCAAGAGAGGGCTATTTGCAATGACTTTCTGGAATAATTGGTTCAATCCACAAATAGTGCAACCAAGATAAAGGAACTTGTGCCCAAATCTCCCTGCCTGCAAATTGGTGATGAATTATATGACAAGGGATGTTGGCTAAGAGATCCCTAGATAGGCACGATAGGTTTAGGTCTATTCAGGGTAGGGTTTGGCAAACATAACACACTTGGTCCTATAAATAATAAATGGGAATTAGATGTTGGGAAACTGGTGGTCCTTGGAGTTTTCATGGACATTGATTTGTTGACCCAGATTACAAAAAGTTATGACCCTATCACTAGGACTGTGAGGAATGTAAATGGGGGCCCCCTAATTGAAATTACTGATGATGAACTCAGAAGGGTATTCCGGCTAAATGAAGCCTCAAGTTATTAAGAACCCATTGATTTTGAAATGATCAAGAAGGTCTATGATGCCCAGAAGGATCATCATAGGAATGGGCCATTGAAGGAATTTTTTGCAAAGATAGGAGGGTTAACATTGGTAGGCCCTAGCACAATGGAGCCTTTCCCTATGAATTTCTTCACTTTAAGGGCTAAGGGTGTATATTGGTATCTATGTCAAATTTTTGGAGAAGATGCAGAGAATGCCATGCCTACTCATTATATGCTTATGATGGCACAAATTTTGAACCCGTCTTTAGTAGTAGCATATGGTTTTGCTTCTTATCTTGCAGATGTCATTCATGAGGGTTTAATTTGGATAAATAATGCTAAAGTGGATAGACCTTTGGGGTGATATTTCATGTTGATGCATATGTTCTTGTTTAAAGGCGTGGAATATTTTGGAAAAGATATGGACGTACAAAGAGAAAGGGATGGTGAAGACATGCCAATTCAGTTATGGAGTGTAGATCTGTCTTGGGACAAAGAAGATGCTAGCTATCTAAAGTTTGATAGATGCATTGCATCTAAGCTTATAATTATTCTGTGTTAAGAGAACCCTAGGATCCCAAAGGTTCTCCTTGAATTCATCAGACCTAAGGAGTTTGTAGAGAGCATCAAGATTGTACACAATTGGGGTGACATAATCTTATATCCTGTTTCCACTATTTTCAGAGTATATGGTTTTAGGGGAACCCCATATTTTCTCCCCTATCAGATCCCTTTGAAGATTGGTATTGCCAATAGTATGAGGTAAATTGGAGGCCTACAAGAAGAAGAGCTGACAAATAAAGGAAGCAGGACAATCTTCCTAATAGTCACCATGACACATCAATTTGTAGTCACCAAAGGTGGTTGGATACATTTTGAGAAGCTCCTTCAGCCATACAGATTGTCAACTGCAGTGGCTAGGTTTGTTGATCCTAAGACTTCTTCAATGGTATGTTTAGGAAGAAGGTCAGGTGCAGGTGCATAATTCATCAATTTCACTTCCTTGAAGATCTAATAAGAAATGAATTTAATTTGGATGAGTAGGAAGTAAAAAAGGAAAAATGGTTGGCATACAAGAAGACCCTTGATTTTGTCCAATTTTTTGACAAGAATTATGATCCTTTGAAAAGATTTCACCCATTTGAGGAGAGGATCATTTTTTTGATAGGATACTTTGAAGATGCAATGCAGACTTTGAATGAGAAGAAGGATGTTGTAATGAAGGTATACCCTGAGAAAGCCAAGCTTGTCTTGACTAAGCCCATTTTGGCCAAAGTCATTCCCCCTGGAGAGTATGTAATGTATAAGAAATCGGGATGTAATGTGGTAATGCCTAGGAGGGATGAACCCTCTATGTCAAAGGGAAAGAAGCCAATGGAGGATGTCCTTCACTCACAAGCTTCCCCAAAAAGGTAGAGGTTGGAAAAAGAGGCACACTCAAGTCAATCCCTATATTCTCCTTCTCAATCCCCATCATTTATAGGTGATGAGCAACCAATTGCTGAGCAATTACTGCAACTAGGAAGCTTAGGGAGATTGCATGTACATATGGAGAATTGCAAGAAGGGATGCCAGAAGAGCCAGCAGGTACCAAAATGGACCTGACTGTTGAAGAATTTGCAGGTAGAGAACTGGATCCTATCATTAAGCAGGCCAGTGATGAATTTTTGGCTGATAATAGTTTTGTAAAGACAAGAGCCTTTCTACAATTTGTTTGGTGAAGGCATATAGGGCAGTTTAAAGAAAGGTGTGAAAAGGGGAAAGTTGAACAACCCCATAAGGATACATCTGTTGTTGAAGTATAAATAAAGCACGAAATGGTGAGAGAGTTTGAAGCAATTACCCTTGAGGAAGGGATAAAATTGATTGCAGATGCTGGAGTGCTAATTCTCCCAGAATGGGACATAGCTGATGCAATAGTTTTTGATGCAGTAAGGAAGGAGACCAAGCCTTTAGAGGGAATGAATTATAGTAATGACCATGCAGCCCTTGTAATGTGGTCACTTAAAAGAGAGGAAAATAAAAAAAGGAGATATTTCTTAGAATCTCATTACTTAGGGGGCATGATTGTGAAAAGAGTCAGAGACATAGGGGTAGTAGAAGCTGCTAGCATGGCCTTAGAGTATGCTAAATTTGGCATGGCCATGGCTGAAAAAGAGGCCAAGGAGAAAGATGATATCCAGGTGAAATTAGAGGTAGTCCTAAAGGCTTATAATGAAGCAAAGCTTGAGCTAGCTTCTAAAGATAGCACTATTGTAGATTTGAAGAGTGAATTGGAAGGACAACATCAAAGGGGTGAGTCTTCCCAACTGATGATTGCTTCTTCTCCCACTAAGCCCTCTCCTTCCAGCCCAATTATTGAATTCCCTCCTTCTCCCATGACTCCTAGTTTCCAATCAGCTGAGAACATTCAGGATGAGATTGAGAGATTGAGGCAAGCTCAAACATTTTTTGCAAATAAGTATGAGGAAAAGATCAGGGGTACTATTTTGAAGTTTGTCGATACTATTGGGTCAGCAATTGTGCATATACATATGAGAAGGGTAATGAGTCTTTTAGATTCTTTCAAAGAAGAAAAGGCTACTTTGGAGCCAATTTTGGATAAATGGATCGCTAGAGAGGTGAATTTGAAGACTATATATTCTTTGTCCTAGGGAGAAGAAGGTGTTGATGTCATAATCGAAACTACTTGTGAATTAGAAAATGAGTTGTCCAGGTTTGTGGTAGAAGGAGTTAACATTGAAAGGAGGGAAAACTTGTACCGAAAGGAGTATGCAAGTGAAAAATTAGAATTGTTTCCTGGAGGTTTTTTGAGCGCCAACAAGATAAAAGTTAAAGAAGTATGGATTGAGGAGCTGGGTCATAAATTATGTCAGCTTCTTTATTTATTCAAACTATTGAGGAAATTGAGAAAATAAAATCACATTTTGGCTTTTTGGAGAAGGAAGTTAAACAATTGACAAAATCATGGAAGAGTTGGAACAAACTGAAGAAAAAAATCATTAAATTCTCATGGCCTGATGATGATACATTTAAAATATGGGAAACCAAATATATTTTGAAAGAAATAGAAGTAGAGGAAGGTCCCACTGATGCCCCGACATGTGGCAGTTCACAGGCAACCTAATCTATAGAGGAATACTTTTCAAAATCAGGTGCGCTCCTACTCCTACAATATTTTGTAATTGACGTAACTTTTTGGGGGGAATTATGGTTAGGATAGGAATATTTTCTAGAGAAGTCTGAAGCTTGTCGCATCCTATTTTCTATAAATGGATACTAGGACTACCTAGAAGGGGATCACAATAATTTTGTATGAAAGCTCTGGAAAAATATATATAGGCTTCTATTTTGGCATTTTGGAGGATCATTTTGTGTCTATGTAAAAATTTGATGAGAGAATATTAATATACAATCAGAACATTTATGAGCCCATATCTATGTTGTCTTTGTGTCTATATGCTTGTTATCATTTTGATTAAATGATCTAGGATTGTTTAGTTAAATGATTTGGTCCAACGATTTGCAAGGAAAATTATAAGAATGTCTTAGGTTTTTTCCTCAAGGAGGAAAATTAAGTATGCTTAATTCCTTTTCATGGATAATCAGTAAATTTGCATGAATTTGATGACTAGTTCTAGCATAGGTTGAGAGTTTATATATGTCAAGCATATATAGATTCAATAAATCAAGGTGATGATATGTATATGAATTTCTATTGTCATATTTTCATTCGATTCTTAATGACTCAAGAGACAATTATAAGATCATCACTGTCAAGGTTTCATTATGTGTTGTATGAATAATATAAACCCAACTTTACATTCAATACCACATCATGTGATGGCACATCACAACAAATCAAAAAATATTTATCAAGAGGACATATGGTTTCATCAAACACAAAATTATACACAATGATATGAAGATAAAGACATGAAATCTTGTATATTTAACTTCTCGAATAAGAATGTATACAAAAACCGCACTTACAAAATACTCCAATACATTCAGTTTGCATAGACTAAACTCCTCATTCCTACTAGACTTTTCTAAAACATAATACTTGCAGCCCACCCAGTGGCCGAAAATGTCTATCTATCTATCTATCTCCCTTTTTGATACAAAAATGACTCATTACATATACATGAGCCAGAGGATTCGAATGATAGGACATACCCTTTCATCATGCTAAACTAAACTTAACTAAAACCTAACACCTAACTTCCTAACTGCTAGACATAAAACAAAATTACAAACTAAGAAGTCAATTTTGGTCGTCCAATAATGTGTTACATTTTTTAATATTCTCCAAATACCTTCTGTCCTTATGAGTTCTTCTATTGAACATAGTATCTCTGACAACAATCTCCATGGTAACCATCTTCTCCATCTGATCGCTTGTTTCCTTCATGTCCAAATTATCTGCCTGGGCAACATCAAGGGATGCGCTGAGTACATTTTGGCATTCTGTAATCCAAATCCCTCTTTCTTTTAACTGCTATGCATCATCCACAATATCTGGTATACCATACCTAACAATATATTTATAGTCAGTAAATTCTTACTCAATGTCTACGCCAAATGCCTTGTGTTTCTTCAACCTTCTCTGGATCTTCTCAACTATTTTCTCATCGACATTCTTATCCTTCAATAGTGCCTTCATCCCCATCAAGATCCTTTTATGAGAAACTATTTTGTCCAGGGTCTTCTGACAATTCACCCAGAATTCTCCAAGGATTTCCAATAAATGCTCAAACCTATTAGTCAACAAAACACAAGAAGCATCTACCTTGGCAGTTCGGATTTGCCTCCTTAACTTGATGTTCTCTTTCATCTTCTCCTCATACTTCTTCTTCCACTAAGCACTAGTATCTACTATATGTGGCACTTCATATCCACGACCTCTCATCAAGTCTTCATATAAATTTTTATATTTTTGACCCTCTTTCGCTACCCACTGCATTTGGGCCTTATTCAATTTTGTAATGTCAATCCCCAAATCTGCGGTGACAATTGGATTAACCTCTCCCACTTTTAGCTTCATCATATGCCCAAATTCCTTATCCACATCTATAATTTTGGGTCTCTTATTTGGAGGGTACAGGGCCCAGAGCAACATTTCCTCTTCATTTGGATCATACCTTGATCCAATAAAAATATCATTTACACCCTGTATATCTAACTTTACATCCTTTCTATCATAATGCAACAAGCAATCAAAAAAGAAACAGGCACTTAAGTCCCAACCTGGGAACAAGATGACACCTACCTCAGTAAGAAGCTGTCTCCCACTCTGTGATGTCATTATGGCCACCTCTGCATCAATGTATTCTATCAATTTCTTAAGCATCTCTGCTTCATTCTCCGGGGTAACATTTGGGATGCTCTCCCTTAATTTTTTCCCTTTGTAGTGATACAAAAATGATTTGAACTCTTTAGACTATACAAAAACTTCATATGCAATAAAGGCAACATGCTCTTCCATTCTTACATTTGCATTTGCATTCATTCTCACCATGGCTTGATCATGGCTCTCTGCCACTTCTTCTAACTTAGGTGCTCAGAGGGTCCATGTAGCTATATTCTCATTAGACCCGCTCTCAGAATCTCCTTCCTCTCTTAGTTCCTAAAGCCTCTTCTTTCATTCTTTGAATCTTTTGTTCAATTCCTCCAAAACCGCAACAGCCTCATTTTGTTCCTTATTTCTGAATAGATCTTCAGCCTCCAAGGGGATATGCAAATACTCTCCCAGATTTTGGCTCTTCCTATAATGGTGGATGTATCCCTCTAGATCATAATTCTTCCGATCCTAGTGTCCATACAGATTGTACTCGTCTACCATCTTCTTCTCTATCATTTCATAAGCCTTAGTAGAGACAATGGTGAAATCTCTGAAATGTAAAGTGCCAAGAATAAACACCTGCTAAATGCTTGGCATTTGACATGCTAGGCTACCTAACAATTTATAATTAGGCAATCCTATCAGGAACTAATGTGGGCAACATATATGAAACACCCTCAAAACCATAAACCCTGAAAAAGGTGAAATTCTAGCATACAAACCAGTCACCCCAATTGTGGTTGACTTTGGTGTCTCCAAAAGCATGGGGTATCAAGAATATCTTAATCTCCAGTGAGATAGACCCATCACATTCCACTCCAAACAATCTATACAAGGGCTTGACAAAATATTCTTCAAACAACACATAGTGTGATTTGTTAAACCTTGAATCCCATAGAGATACCCATAATTGAATTGGTTGGTCTTGTCCCGCTTTGTTCCTGGGAGTCACCCTGAATTCTTTTGGCCACAAACCTTTCATTTGCTCATGAAATAAAACCATATGCATTAGCAATGAGTAAAATTTGAAAGTAGGGTTAGGCTCTATTTGCAAATTCAAGAATCCTTCATGTAACTTCTCTACCAAGTAAGTTGCATAATCAAATGGCCTCAGCTCATGCATTTGAATATCTACAGCCAACACCAATGGGCCTATCCTTGTAACATCGGGAACTTCTTCCCCACAGACCTGGCCGCATGCCCAGTATGTGTACTGCAAGTATTGTTTGAACAGAGTGATTTCAAAGGGAGGACCATCCTGCTCTATAAGTCGTCCCTTCTCCTTCTTGTGAATCTCTAACTTCCACGTTGTGTGAGAAGTGTCCGTTTGGGTATACTCTCCTTCTAGGTCTACAAAGGATAGGGGCATGTAGGGCTCATAAGTCATACCAAAGACCTCCTGAATGATCCCGATAGATATCCGGATGAACAGATCCCCATTAGGCAATTGGATGCATCTTTTTTCTTTTTTGTATTTCCTAGTAAGCAATTCCAATAATATGAGATTCAAAAAAAACATTTGGGACCACCAATCTACCCAAATTTGTTGTCCAAGGGTTCGACAATGGCATATCCTTGTTCTGCCTCAAATAGTGATACTAAAAAAATTCATGGCCTCTTATGGTTGTCGAAATGTCTCCAAACTCTTTGTACTTATCTTTCAATTGATCCTTGGGTGAAAAATAGGTTTTAGATCTCCTCGACTTAGCACCCGACGACTCCATTTGGTCAATCATGTCTTGGTTCAATTTTTGCTTCTGCACACCCTTCACAAACTTTGTCTTTTTAGCTTTAGTGGACTGTGTATCTGAAATCCCTATGCCCTTTCTCTTCCCTTATGAACCAAAAGCCTCCATGATTAAGTGCTTGAATTCTCAAATTACCCGCGCTTCCTATCTGCAACTTCAATGTTGATGGCTGAAGAAACTGTGAATAATTCTGTCATGAGAACTCCTTCTTTATGATGGATATGTAACGGATAGAGGGAGTCTTTAACAATCAAAAATCATCAATTTTTCTTCGTGTGGATCAAATCCACCTGATTGTGAGCACTTAATAGTGGTCATTGTATCAGATATTCCAACGACTATTCAACATAACCCTACCCGATAATTCAATTACTTCGCGCCACCCAAATTTTATGTTCCTTCAATTACCTTTTTGTCTCGCCTATCGGCATAGGTCATTCCGACTAGTCCATCGGATCTCACCCCGACTATTCCCCCTTTTTCCTCGTGGCTTGACTTATCCTATTGGATCCGCCTTCCCTCTTAAGTGGCAAGCTTTGCTTTATGTTAGATCGGGGTATGTATCTCCGATGAAATCTCCTCCTGTTTATCCCTCTACTCACTACATCAGACTTCAGAATAAGTCACTTAATACTTCACCTGATGGTCCCATGGCATATAAATTTTCGTTGATTGGTGTGACTTTCAATGATTGCTTCATCGGGTGTTAGCATAACATATTCTCCTTGCTTTCGATGGTTATAGTCTCCCTGATAAACCCGTCCTCTATAGCATTTTGACCATCAGGCATCGGCACAACTCAAAAAATGTTTCTCTGGTGACCTTTGTTATCTCGATGAGTCTTTTCGCACCTTATTCTCTTTATCGGGCTGCTTTGGTCTATCGATGTATGCTTTCCCGATGTAGTCACTTCACTTGTGACGAGCCCATCTTCCTTATCGGGTGTCGAGATAACTCAATACGCATCTCCCCGATGATGTATGTTATCCCGATGAGTCTTCTTCCTTCCTTGACTAGAACTACTTTATCAGAGAAAGTCTATTTGATAGAGTCACTTTCTTTATTTGGTGCATCGGGTATCGGGGTAACATAAATTAGGACCTCCTGTATGTTATCCCGATGACTCCGTCTTCTTGTCACACCATCACTGTAACTCCCCCCGATGGGTTTCCACTTAGTCACACTTTTTCTGGCTACTCATGCTTTTGAAAACAATGTCAACATGAGTTACTCTGATGAACACACCGTCCTCCTTGGGCGATCTCATCGGGGTAACTTATGCCGATAAGGAGAATTTTGCATTTTTTTACAAAAGAAGCCCTTTTCCTTGGATGCAACTTTTAAGAACCATACTAAAAGATGGCTTCACCCATACCACTGACATCTCTGAACATGTTCATGACCCTACTCTATACTGATCCTCCAAAAGTACTTTTGCAATGAAACTAATTATCAAGATGAGGATTGCTATAATTCCATAGTACTCAACATTCCCTTGAATATGCCCAAGTGATGCTTTTTCATGAAGATACTACAACTTATCACCTATACATACAATCCACCAATAAATGCTCTTATGATGAAACTAAAAGCATCCATATATAGCACAAAACTATTTTGTAAAAATATGTGCTAATAGGATGAACCTAATAGTAATGTAGCTTTGTGAAGTCATTTGTGTCAAGTGACCAATATCATGGCAAACACATTTGACATCAACCACTATCTCAAAACACTATCACACTGAAGATATCATCATTGTGGCTGTTTACTATTGATGATATCTCTATCTTTGTCTAATATGTACAGGACCAAAATGGGAAAACACTGAAAATGGTAGGACACTATGGTATTGGAAGTTCAAGATGCTGGTGAAGGTTTGCGTCATTTTTGTTCAAGGGATATTCAGTGGACACCAATTTGTGTCGAAAATGATTCCACAAAAAACCTTTATGCAGTAATTCCACTTAGTATATTGGATGCATTCATCAGAGGGGAATCGTTGCGCGAAGGTGTTGAAACCCAATTCCTCTGAAACCGGCATAGCGAGCATGATAGTGCTGTGCACAACACACATACAACAAAGATGTACAGTCGGTTCATAGACACATTCTTTCCTATTCTTTATCTATGTTTAATGACATTACGACTGTTGTTGATAATAGGAGAGTTGTTTTTGAAGGTATTGGTGTTCATATGGACCAGAAGACAATAGGAAAAAGTCATCGAATAAGAAGGGTGCCTGGACATATAAAAAAAAAGAGGCTGTACATGCCACTTCATTGTTAAGGTGTTATATGGTAGGCCAGACGTGGCCATCTTGATATTGAAGCAACTGTTGCATGTAGACAAGAATGGTGAAGCTTGTCATGGTGTGGATAATACTAGAAATGAGTTGCACTCTCAATTTGCACCAAACCTTTCTGATGAATGCAAAGCATATATAGAGAGGTTGTTGCTGATGGATGTGAGCGTTGATGCTATTATGGATAGACATCTTGATGATCCTATTTTTCATGACATGTTGAAGAAGAGAGATTCATTCGTCACACACAAGGATGTTATGAACATGGCGATAAGGGTCCATTCTATTCGGTCACGAAAGCATGTGCACGATGCCACTAGCATCTTAGAATGGAAAAAACAAGATGAGGCAAATTTATTTATTTTCCAGCAGCCACAAGGTACCGACAGACCTTTCATTATGGGAATACAAACATCTTGGATGCTTGACATGATGGTTCGATTCTCGCATGACTCATTCATCTCAATGGATTCGACATTTGCAACAAACAAATACAGGGTAAGTCTCTTCGAACTTAACCTATTTTCATGTAGCCCATTTGATTTGTGGATGGTCATGATCATCCTTTTTTTTGTTTAAAATAGTATCAATTATATTTGTGTCTCGTCTTTGACAAACAACAATCGGGGGTGCCTATTGCATGGGCTGTGACATTGAGGAACAAGATTGAGGATATCAAGGTGTGGTTGATGGAGTTGCGGAGACAAGGAAAGGAAAAGAGGCCTAATTGGAGGATCAATGCATTTATCATGGATGATGCGAGTGCAGAGATTCAAGAGATAGAGTAAGTGCAAGAGAGAAATGTTTGTCTACATGAAATCAAACATTATGATATGCTGGTCTACGTTTTATTTCAAATGAGCAGGCTCCGGGCTCAATTAAATGTTTTTTTCCTAACAGGAGTGTTTTTGAATGTCATGTCATACTTTGTATTTGGAACGTGCATCGAGCATGGTTGAAGAATGTGTACAAGTATGCAACGAAGGAAAGAGAAATGGATATTTTTCACCATCTAGGGGTGATAATGATGGCAATGCATGAAAGTGAAGAGAGCACTGTGGAGGAGCTGCACACTTTCTTTTCCGAATTTAGTGATCAAACACGTTTTCTAGAGTACTTCTACATCACATGGTGTCAAGGAGAAGGCTGTATCGATGAGTTGGACATTACATTCGACTTGGCTTTATGACTTGTTACCCGTTTTGGTTGTTGTTTGGTAGTTGACATCCTACTATTTTTAATTTCTTTTTTTCTTTTTTTTTTTTGCTAGCTATGTGGGTGAAAAGCTTTAGGAATTTCACTCATGCTAACTAGGACACAAATAATGCCATCGAATCATACCATGAAAAATTGAAGTTGCTGCATCTAAGAGATGATAAAAAGACATGCTCGAGGAGGATGGACAATCTGTATTTTATACTTGTGTATAAAGTGGAACCATTCTACCAGCATAAGCGAGAATTGCAACATTTTGGATTTATCAAAAACTATAGGTTGACACATTTGAAAACTAGTATGGAGAGGGAAAAGGCAATTCATGATGTCGATTGTGTTCCAGACGACACTACTCCTGGTTGGTACTGGGTGAAAAGTCAGTCCTCGTGCAACTGGTATATGGTTAGGAAATTTGGGGATCACTTCTACATCTGTGAATGTTCATGGAGTTTCCGAGGAAACATGTGCAAGCATGCATTGAAGGTTGTTGCAATCATGAACAATTAATTCCACGATTCACGTGTTCCAAGTAAGTGGATGTTCATGAATGTTGATCTTTGCTAACTTAAAACATGTGTAATTCACTCTAAGATCTTGTTTCATACAAATCCTATTCCTATGTCGACTCCAACATCTGCTAATACTAATGAGAACCCAACACTTGAACCTATCATCGATAGCATTTTTAATGCACATACAAATTTAGAGGATGTGGACACTGTAATGTGGAATGAAGCAAACAAAAAGTTAAACATGTTGTCGCAAACAATGCTAGGTTTAGGCGATAAACTAATGGCATTTGTAGGTTGTCTGGATAGGTTCATGGTTGATCTTTAGAATGCCAGTTCCATGTCATATGATTTTAGTCCCTCTAGCGATCTAGCCAATACAACCACCGAATATATGCGACCTTGGTTTAGTGCAAGTCAGGTCCGTCGTTGCAATCGACGACAACATAGGCAGAGTACTATGAGTGAGATCTGTCATGATGTTCAGTAGCCAGTCACCTTTGAGTTCCCCTTTGAGACTTCTAGGAGGAGAATGGGAAAGAGGCAATTGGACCAAGCACCGGAACCACATGTCCTTACCACTGCATTAGTTGTGTTTGATACAGGTTGGTAATCTAGTGTCACCTGTTAGTGGTTTCTAAACATGTGAATGTTGCACGCATTTATTTAGTCGTCATGTCTTGTAGTCGGTGAAAGTGATCCATAGTTATGTGTGATAGTGTTTGGCACCCCCTCAACACTTGGCCATAGGAGTCATCATTGGCAACTGGCTTTTGATGGTCTTTTACGTGGACAAGGATCACATAATGATCCTCCCTGATACTAATTTTGGTATTATTTGTTCAGATTAAGCTTTTTGTTTGTAACTATGTCATATATGTGCTTAATGTTTAGCCATTCCTCATTCAACATGTTGCGTAATATGGAATAAATTTGTTTATTGTAGTTGCGTTGTACTATTTACTATTACTGTCCCTAATCATCTTTTATAATGTATCTTTGTATGCAGGTCCATTTTTTTTCTCCCTTTTTTATCACTAAATGGCTTTCACATACACGTTGGGTGACAGGTGTAGGTTTTATGCAACTTAATTTTCAGTATTACGCTTTTATGTCTTCAATTTATTGAATGCTCTAGTTAAATAATTAGTACTATTATGGTGTGATTATGTCTTGCATTTTTTTAGTGCTTAATACTATTATGTCTTACATTTATTGAATACTATAGTTATATTAATAACACTCTTATCGTATGTATTTGCAGACTACTACAAAGGTTGGCAGAGAACGACGAGGAGTCTACCTTATTTCAGCACCTCTCGGATATCATTGTTGCAAATATTATCTAAATGATAACTCCTAGATGGGCCAGTGAGTGGACCATTCGAATGGGAAGACATTATACTGAGGACAATATGTACATTGTCCACATAGAAGACGTGATGTTGTTCGCTAGATTGTCGACTCTGACTATGGCTAGTGTATTTTGCCCTTACGTACTGGCCAGTCACTCTCCCTCAAATTCACATAATGTGTGCTGACAAACCCCATTGGAGACATGGATGGTCCTTGGTGCCATACTTCGATGAGAGTATCGAGGATGTCATGACATTCTTTCCATGGAACCTCCTTATTATGGACTACACCCGCATTTTCACGGGTTATGGTAGTCCTCGGCCAGCACCGAGGTTTGTCAAGATACAAAGTAGATTCCCAACGCAGAGGAGGTCCTCTCATTAAAATTGTATAACTGCTCCTATATGACTATGCTCTTTTTATAAAACAATTCATTTCTATAGTTACATAGCTGATCTTTGTACGTCATTTGTCTTGATTGTTTATGATTTATATGTTTGTGTCGGTTATGTTTACATTTTATATGTTTGTCTCTATACAGTTTATATGTTTACAAACCAATACACTTTATATGTTAATTCAAATTTAATAAATATAATCATTTCTCTAAACATGTCATAGCATTAAGTCTACTCTAAAAGGAATAGCATTGATTTATGTAATAATACAATTTTGATATGCAATGAAATTAAGATGTGAGATATGAAATGCAAATAATCTAATAAATATAATCCTTTCTCTAAACATGTCATATAATTAAGTCTACTCTAAAAGGAATAACATTGATTTATGTAATAATGCAATTTTGATATGCAATGAAATTAAGATGTGAGATATGGAATGCAAATGTGTAAATTGTGAACACTTGGATTGAAGACAATTTTCTCTCCTTCATGATGATGCAAGTATGTCAATGTTTCATTTAAGATAGGTCAAAAAGATTAATTAAGGAGGTGAGGTTTTAGAAATGCATTATTGTTACAATATAAACAATCCATTACATGTCATCAAAGGGAATGGGGCAAGATAATTGAAGACAACACTAGACTACGTGTATAACACTAGCAGATAGTATAAAATAATTTCATAAGTGATCGACAAGAAAACTTAAAAATTGAACATAAATTACACATAGTACAAATTATCGACAAAGTTGTCAAACATGGTAAATACAGTCTGTGAATCAGCGAAATCGACTAACACGGCATGTTAACCTATTTAGCCATTTCGTGGGACAAAAGGAAAGGTCGTAGCTATTCTAGCTCCAAAACAGACCTTTCATACAGCGTGTTAGTGACAGGTTAGTCAATCACAACCGTTAATTGCAAAATTGACGGTGTAAAATGCGCGACTAACATGCATGTTAGTCAATCCATATTGTCTTTTTGGAGCCAGAATAGATGCGTCCCAAAAGGAAATGGCGGCCATGTAGTCCGCGAATTAGCAAAATCGACTAGGATGTCGTGTTAGTTGAATTCGCCTATTCGTGGACTATCTTTACCATGTCCTTTTACCCCGCAAAACGATGAAATAGGCTAACACACCATGTTAGTCCATTTTGTCATTTCACGGGCCAAAAGGAAATGGTGGCCTGGCAGTCTGCGAATTAGTGAAATAGAATAACACACCCTATTAGCCTATTTCGTCATGTCGCGGGCCAAAAGGAAAGGCTGAAGCTATTCTGGCTCCAAAATGATTGCCATTGACTAACCTGTCACTAACATGTTGTACGAAAGGTCTTTTGGAGCTAGAAATCGACTAACACGACGTGTTAGTCGATTTTTCCATTTCATGTGGCAAAAGGAAATGAAAACTAGCTAGTCTGCATATCAGCAAAATAGACTAACACGTCGTGTTAGTCTATTTGTGTTAGTTGATTTCACTCATTCAAGGACTGGTTGGCAGACATTTCCTTTTACCACGCGAAACGACGAAATCGACTAACACGCCGTTTCGGGGGCCAAAAGGAAATGGCAGCGAGGTAGTTCGCGAATCAGCGAATTTGACTAACATGGCGTCTTAGTCAATTTTGCTGATTCGTGGAATGCATGGCTGCCATTTCCTTTTCGCCCACGAAATGATGAAATAGACTAACATGTTGTGTTATTCCTTTTCATTGATTCGCTGACTAGCAGGCCACCATTTCCTTCATGCCCGTGAAATGATGAAATAGACTAACATGACATGTTAGTCTATTTCGCCATGAGATGGTGACATGGAATTAGTAGGAAACCAGTCAGCAAATCAGCGAAAATGACTAGCACTTCTCACATATATATGAAGTGTTACTTTGAATTTTAGTTTCTTTGTTCACAGAATACAAGTATAACTAACCTACATGTTATACTCCACCTAATTCGTGTGCTAAAGCTTAAATAGTTAAATACTCACTGATCTATATTTAATATTTATGAAGAAGAATACTCATTGAGCTATCTTATGTACTTGTGATTTAGTTTATGTACTGGTTCTTTTAAATCCACTATATAAAAACCTTTAACCTACAAATTTAGATTTTAGGTATAGATTCACCCGCCTTGGTTCACCAAGACTAATTTGGAAGTCATTAAGAGAAGTGCAAAAACCATTCATCATACAAGACATGTAGAAAAGCCACATATAACCATTCAGAAAGCATAAAAAAGTGTACAAGAAACCAATCATTAACCATTGAAGCTGTTTAAGTGAAGTCAACCACATTTATTGAGAATAACTATTCATGAAGCATACAAAGTGTTTTCTTAAATGAAAGAATATGTTTGATTACAAACACTTTGCACCACTGCTGACGTTTTATTCAACATGAGTCAGCAATATACATCTAGAAAACTTTCGTAACAGTACAAGCCTCTTATGGAGGCAGAG
The DNA here is from genome assembly GCF_030272615.1 of Cryptomeria japonica. Taxonomy (NCBI): domain Eukaryota; kingdom Viridiplantae; phylum Streptophyta; class Pinopsida; order Cupressales; family Cupressaceae; genus Cryptomeria; species Cryptomeria japonica. The sequence continues at coordinate 554,016,062 of NC_081409.1, read as the reverse complement.
ATTGAGTATTTAAATGACTTTTGTTTCCCCCAGTGGTCAGAGTAAGGGGAGGCACATCATTCCTATCATCTTCATTGGTTATGGAGGCAGACACCTCCTCGTACCTCCGTTTCCAGTACTGAGTACATTGTGCATAGCATGCCCTGCATCTAGTCACTTATGATTTTGCTGCTTTTAACACATGCCTCACACACTACCTCCTATCTCTCATTCACCATTTGCAATCTACACACTTCCAGCTCAAGGTTCGTATTCTTATCGTCCAATTCCATTACCTTGTTATTGAGTTTCATGCATTTATTATGGAGTTCAGTGCATTTCTTATTGAGTTCAGTGCATCTCCTTTTCACTTCAGTGAATCTCCATTCAAGATCAGAAACAATCCCCTTCACCCTTTCATTTTCAGCGTGGGCCATTTCGACCTTCTGCATTAGTAGTTCTACATGCATGGTGTCAAACTTCATCCTATCCATCCCATCATTCCAGTCTGCAAAGGGTGGTGGTGGTTGTCTTGCAGACTTCCCTAAACCACTGTCAGAGGTGAGAACATCGGGCATCCCATTCACCTTTGAATTCGTAGCAGGCGTTTCATTCTGCGGAACAGATGTTTTGACGCCCTTTCTTTTTCCTATCCATTCTCTTCCCATTGCCATCCCTGCAAACAGTGCCAAAATAGAAGTATCAGTAGAGAAGAGGGAAATACAACATGAAAAATGCAAGAAACAATAGTTTATGTCAACACGAAATGAACATGTATTTGTTGCATTTTTTGCATGAATAACATTATGTACAATACAAAAGTTAACGTGTTCACTAAAGTTGACATGCTCACTAAACTAGGCACTTGGGTGGCAGGTTACCTGCCAATTGGGATTCCATGTTTTGGGAAGATAACTCCATCACTTGCTACTCCTCCTCCTGAATCCAACTTATTACACATCTGCCATGAAACTATAACAGAAGTCTTGTGTATTTTAATTGACTTTTTTTTGTTATTTTTTGTTGTTAATTCATTTCAGATTCAGTGTTAAAAAACAAACAATAATAATGGTATATTGAACTGTCATACGCTATAGTGGAAAGAGCACACAGTTCACAATTTCAATCAAACATTCTACTTGATCTATATATGCAAAAGAGTTGTAGGAATTACACAATAACAAAACCTATGCATATGCAATATGTAAGAGACCTTGAACAAAACTTGAACAATAAATGACTATCATCGACTTTATTGTACCATCCAATATCATTATTAAAAATATTCCACACCAAAGACAGGTTTATGAAGTTATTAAAGGGTAGTTGATGGTGCAGGATCATGATGAAATAGGCCAACAAATCAAGCCTTTATAGTTATGTTGCTTAAAATAGCAGGAAAGGTTGAAAATAAAGTATAATTCATTTAAAACGTAAACAATAATTGAGAGGGTTTAAACTATGGTAAGGTAAAAGCCATCTCAATATAACATCTCCAAATCCCATTTGAATAGTCTATCAAGACCGATCTTCCACCATAGTATCTCGCTCAAAATATTAGGAAAGAGGAACAACAACTATGATCAAAAAATAATATTGCCTCCGCTGTCTGGATTGCGCAATGGAGTTGAAAACACTGTAAAATGCTTTACGCTTCTCATTCTAATGCAACTCAGGAGGGGTGATGCCAAGTGATCGTAGCCTTTGACTTACCCGTCTGATCATAGGGTCACATTTAACATCCTCTTTTTGTGGTTGGACACTTTCGCCAACTTTATCCTGCCACATACAAACGACATCATACGAGCGCTGCCTATTTCATTCTGTATACACATAAAATTGGCTGTGAGCGATTAAATAAATATTATATATTTATTTAATAGTTATTCTTCTATTAAATAGTTAATTTGAAAAGATTAATTTATTTAATTCATTTCGTGTCTTTCTATTAATTAATTCATCTATTCTATTCCTCTAAATTAATTAAATATCTAATATTTATTTATCCTTTTAACCAAGTTAATTAAATATCTAATATTTATTTATCTCCTTCAACCAATTAAATATCTAATATTTAATGGTTATTCTCCTATCCTATAGTCTCAAATATTATATAATTTCTTAAATTATTTATTCTCTCTTATCCAACTCACCTTCCCGTGTGTGTGAAAAAGTGGTGTGTAGCTGCAAGCACAACACTTCAATTAAGTCATTATATGCACGGTTAGTAATCAATAATCAATAAGTAATAAACCATAACAAAGCGACTAATTGCCTTCTAAAAGATGCGAGTATAAGATTTCTCTCAGATTGTTATAAGCAATACCAGTGACTAGACTACACCAAGATGAAGGATTTAATCTATATGATATTAACTATATGGGTGCAAGATGGATGAATAATTCAAGCAAATAATCAATTCAAGCAATAATGGATGTAAGCAATAATGGATGCAAATAATCTAAAAAAAGCACAATAATCTTCAATGACGCCAGAGCGAAATTAGCGTGATAATAATCTCCAAGCGTGTTCTCAAAAATCTCTAGGGTAAATTGAAATGAGAGCTGAAGACTGAATTTATAGAGAATTACCAAGAGAAAAGCTCAATTTAGGATTAATTAAAAATAAATGAGAAATTAGGTTATGTTAACCTTGAGATAGATTCCAATTATAGTTTAATTGAAATGCATTCAAATTAGAAGTCCAAGTTGCATTTGTGATAAAAATAGATAATTGTTTTATTTATTCATGAAAAGAGTCTTTTCAATGCAACTGAACTTCTTTTTCTGAAAATCTTTGAGTTCCAATTTTAGAGAATAATTCAATTTAATTGCTTTTCTGATTCCAAGTTCTAAATTTAGAAAAAGAAATAATATCTCAAGTTTGATTTCTCTCTCAATTCAATTCTTTTATTTTAATTTCAATTAAACTCTTGCTTTGTAATTAATTCCTCTTTTGTAATAAATTAATTCCTTTTGCATAATTAAATGACAATTTTATTAATTAATTAAATATGCAAGGATATTTAATAAATTAAAATGGGATAATTGATCAAAATGATATTCTTGGAAATAATTCAATTAATTAAATGAATGTTTAATTAATATTGAGTAATTGATTTTCCATGTGATATTTGATGATTACAGAATTAATAATGTGCTCAAGGTTGATTTAATTGCCTTTGGTTAGGATCTTGGTGATGTTGTCGAGATTAGGGGCCCATGGTTTAGATGACCATTTTTAGGGTATTACACTTCCATCTCCACTTCATCTTCCCTTTGCCAACTCATCCATCATGTGGCTAAGGAAATTAATATTTCTTAAATATTAATTCATCATTTATCTTCAACCTCCAAATTTAATGAATATTGTATACATACACATATTTCATAACCATCTTCTATATTCTCTCCAACACCCCCTACATCTTAGGAAGGACTTGAGTCCACTTGTCCTATCATGCCTAAATCTTCTCCAACCATCCCTAGATTCCCTCAGCCAGCAACCCAGTCAAGGTGAGATGAGTGACACTTGTCTTCTCCTTCCCCCTTTCTCTCAACCTTCACCTTTGCTCACAACCATCCAAATCTGCAGATTTGATCACGACCGTTGATCTGAGCCACATCATCTCATCCTCTCAAGGTCTATATAATCAAGAGATTCAGTTGAGAGAGAGTTAGACTTCAAGTGAATTTTCAAGAAAATCATTTGTAAAACTTATGCATCCATGAGTTTTAATCTTGAAGCAAATAGCAATTAATATTTTAGCATAATCATGTAGTATTGCATATCATAGCATTTGTGAACTATCAGTTATCAGTCCATTCTTCATATGCCATCTTGGAAGCTATTAGTGCATTGTCTGAGAGCACACCATCTACAAGCAGGAATAGTGGAGTTAGGACACAATGAGACATAAACCATGAAGGTAATATTAGTATTTTTATTTCATATGTATTTCATGTAGTTTCATTGGTTGAGTTTGAATTTCCTGTAGCATTTCCTTTGTATTTTGTGAAACTATCTTATTGCAGGTAGCATTCTGAGGATGAAATTCAAGTTGACACATTTTGGCACCCATTGTGGAGCTCATGGACCTCGCATATACCTTTAAAAATCTTGCAAAAGTAAAATTAACACATTTGTAATGGAGATTCATGCGTGTGTGAATTCTGATAGCGCTTTTGTTTGATAGGTTAGCACATTTGCATCTCAGGTTAGTGCATTTGCATCTTAGGTTAGCGCATTTGCATCTCAGGTCAACACATTTGCATTGCAGGTTAACGCATTTGCATTGCAGGTTAACACATATGCCATGTAGGTTAGCACCTTTGTCTAAAAATTTGCGCATTTGCATTACAGGTTAACGCTTTTGTCCTCTAGGTTAGCGCATTTATTAAAGAAATCACGCTTTTGAGTCCACAGAGCAATGCTTTTGTAGTGCATGTTAGCGCTTTTTCTCTGCAGATTAGCGCTTTTGAGGTGAAAGATAGCGCATATGTTAGAATAGCGCTTTTGTTTGCAACTAACAAAATTTTCTTCCAGGTCTGAATGTCCAAGAAATTAAATTTTTCGAACTACTAACATGCATGTCCAGGATGGTGTTTAAGGCAAATTTTATGCATTTCCTCACCTAGTTAATTAAAAGCCTTATTTTGGGAAGTAATATATCATGTCTTGCTCATTTAGTCTAAATAAGAGGATAAATTGACAACATGCAACTTGCATTTTGAGTAACTTCTCTAAAATAGTTACACGTAGACTTTTAAAAAGGCTAAAATAAACATCATGTTTGTTGGAGCAATGTCTCCAAATAGAGGATGAATCACATTGCTATGGAAAGTTAAAAAGAACACTTATATTCCATGTCTCGAAAGTGGTAGGTATATGCTCTCCCCTTAATCGGGTGATAAAAAAGCCAAACCCACTCTTTTATGCTTACTGTACTTTCAAACAATTAAATCCTTTAGAGGGCCTGCCTTCCCAAGATGCCTTGAGGGGGCCAGTGAGAGGGGAATGACCTAAAGTGGAAATGGGATAATGCCAAGTCCTACCAATCCACTCTAAATAAATCGTGTTTGTGACAAAAGTCCCAAACAACATGTGCTGATAAGTTCATACCGACACTATGTTTCCCCATAAACCCTATGGAGCATAACCTCTATAGGTTGGGAACCTTCTGTATTTATAGAGTTGAAAGTATCGCATGTATGGCCACATGACTGGAAGCCTTTACTAAAAATCACTTGTACTAGTTGCCAAAATCCTTCTAGTTGTTGGCGTAGGAGGTCAGACCTCTGAAGCACCTCACACACATACAGTTCTTAGTAGAGATATAAAGTTTGCCATGGGGAGTTTTCATGGTAATTGGTGCTTGGCTGCCCCAGAGAAGTGAGTGCCGAGGGTGGATCCAGTGGGGTCAAACATCTAAATATCCGCTTTGAATAGCGTAGCCTTGGGGGGAACCCCATGTGATATTCAACAACTATTGTCTCAGCCTGCCATAAGATTTTGTACTTGCTTGTGCATTTTGTTTATTAAACATTGTGTCTTCTATGTCTATTACATGTTCCAAATGGTCAAAAATTGAAGAAAATTATCATCTACGCGTGAGCAAAAATCCAACAAATTGCTGAAAAAAATTAATCAAAAGGGTAATACAAAAGATTTCCAACATTTGAAACACCAGATTAAACTAAAGTGTCAAAACATTAGTATCAAAATAGTTCTTGAGTAGATTTGTCTCTAAACCATCACGTATTTTCAAACTAGCTCAACAACTGGGTCACTAATCCAACAGGTTATTCCCAAGAGGTTTCTATAAGCATAAACATTCAACAAGCTATTGATTCAAACATCTTAAGTGAAAAAAAAATCAACATCATTGTCAAGTCTCTCATCACGAAGCTTGATCAATCTATACTATGTTCATAATCTTGGATATATCTTTCCTATTTTGAACCTAGGTTATATCAAAATCAGAATCACACCAACATTGGAATCAAACAAAATTGTAAATTGTTAGATGCTTATATGACTTTTAAGTATCACCTTAAGAAAAGAAAACACAGTTATAAAGCTACTTAGAAAAGAATAAGATTCTTGTATAGCAATCTCAAGATCTTATTAAAACAGAGGACATTCCTACACCGTTTTCATCACTACTTATGTGGCTGTGGTACAGAGTTTGATGGAGAAATTTTGCAAGGACGTGCTTTTCAACAAAGAGACGCTTGATCACAATGAACAAACAATAGCGATAAAATCAACAAAGCATATCTTCCTAAACCAATAATCACCTATTGACTTTGTCCTTTGGAAATTTCAATTTTTTTGAAATAATGACATGCCAATTTGGACTAGAGCTCAATACGAACAACTGAGAAAACAACAAATGGAGGAAGAAGATAATCCTACATTCCAAACTTTTGGGTTTACCACTGTTGACAAAGAAGAAGTCAATAGCACCATTAGAGACCTTGAGCAAGATTTCAAATTTGATAGGCTAATGGAGAAATTGTTGGCAAAGCAAAAAGAGAAATATCTCTTGATGTTGGCAAAATATGGAGCTAAACTACCACAAGACTTTAACATAGAAAGATTAAAACAAGACGTGGAGGCAAGTAACACCCAAAACATAGATGATCCAAATAACAAAGATATGAATAAAGAAAGTCATGAAGAAACAAGGAAAAAAAGGGATGACACAAGAAAAAAGCATAGCGATAAAAGAACTTACAAAGAAACAAGGAGAAACTATGTGGATAATCCATTGTTAAACCTTACTCAACAAATGCAAACTCTACAAGAACAGATACAGGACATGCAAAATGGAACAAGCTCCAAGAAATATTCATTGGAAGATATATGCCCATATCCTTTCGATAAGAATTTGAATATGATACGATTTCCGCAACATTGCGAGATTCCTAAATATGACAAATACGATGGAAAATCCGATCCTCGGGATCACATTAGGGAGTTTTGTACTATGAGCATGGAATTTTGCTCACTATGAAACTTACCTTATTCGTATTTTTCCTAGGAGTTTAAATGGACAATCAATGGAGTGGTTTTCAAGATTACCATCTAGAATCAAATCTTTTGAAGAACTTGTGAATAGATTTATTTCACAATACTCCTACAATATAAGGAATGAGATAACAATGCTAGATCTATGCAATGTTAAACAAAAGAATGGTGAATCTTTTATGATCTTATTACAACGATGGAAACACATGTTTAATAAGTATCCCCAAGATGTACTTGATCAAGAAAAAATGGACATATTCATTTATAATCCTATCAGTGAAATGAGTTATTGACTAAGAATGCAATGTCCTCCCTCTTTTTCCAAAATGATTGAGAATGGTCTGAAAATAGAGAACGTGATGATAAAGAAAGGGGAGCTAAAACTTTACAACAATAACAACAACAATGACAAACCCAAATTCTGGTCAAAGAATAGGAATGTCAGCAATGGAGGAAATGATGATAATAGTGCTACAAAACAATTACAACCAATCTTTAATCTATCAAGTCAAATCCTAAGCAATAACAATCCAGAAAACAATAAAGCTAAGTCCCTTTTCTCCAATACTTGGAGGAAATTCACAAACATTGGAGAACCTTTGGAATCAACTCTAAAAGCTCTGCTTGCCAACAAATTGATTGTTTTACCAGAAGCAAGAAGTTATGAACCACCAGTCAAGCCAAATTGGTGAAATGACAATCATTTTTGCAATTACCATTGGAATAAAGGACACCAAACAAATGATTGTCAGAGATTGAAACACCTTATCCAAGATCTAATCAATAATGGAACCATCACAGTGGATAGCCATAAGGCAAATGAATCACACCTAGCTTTCAAAACTCCGCTTCCGAATTATGACAAAGGTGAACCATCCCAATTAAAAGATGACAAAGGAAAAGCCAAAGTGAATTACACTTATACATATGATGATGTGGTAAATGTTATCATTGTTAAAGATAATCCATCTTCAGAGCCAATCAATGTTATTACGAGAAGCAAAGCAAAGGTTACCTTTCTAGGTATAACAAAAGACTCAACATCCACTTCACAACAATACAATTTAGTAGAGCAATTACAAAGAATACCCACTCAAATATCAATTCTGGAACTTCTCAAGGTTTCACCTATGCATAAGGAAATTTTGGAGAAAGATTTAGTGAAGACAACATTTTCAAAAGATTTGGATATAGATTAGTTCCAAAACATGGTAGGACACCTTATAGCTCCTCATTACTTATCATTTTTTGAAAATGATGACGCATCCTTACAACATCCTCACAATGCTCCCATACATATTGAAGTCACTATCAATAAAACTTGTGTCAAATGTGTACTCATAGATGGAGGAGTCGGCTTAAACATTTGTGCATTAAGTTTGATAAAAGCATTGGGATATTCAAAAAATGCAGTGGACCCGAAAAAGAAAATAACCATCAAGGCTTATGATGAAGCAGAATGTTCTTCTAAAGGAACTATTGTGTTGCCAATCAAAATAGGACCTGTGGAAAGGAATACATTGTGTCAGGTTTTAGATTTGAATCTCTCTTACAACATTCTTCTAGGAAGACCATGGATTCAGAAAATGCAAGCAGTTCCTTCTACATATCATCGATGTGTAAAATTTACTCATGAAGGACAAGAGATCACTATAATTGCAAATTATAGTCAATATTGCAATAATTTGAAGCTAATACAAGATACAAGAGTTCCACATAATAGAGAATCAGTATATCCTACTAAAGAAATTCAAGAAAAGTTATGGGAAAATTTTGAGGAATAGCTCAAATTAAATGATGAAGGAATGGGAAAATATTCTTTGCATAATTTTCCACTTTCCCCTAAGTCATATGGAAAGCCTACATATATTAAATCAAAGACATCAGAAAGATCAAAACATATGTTTAAAGGAAAATTTGTTAGTGGTGGATCTCTTGAAGAATAAAATGAAGACAAAGACATTCTTGGTTGGTTGTACAAGGATGAAGATGAAACTATAGCAACAACAGAAGAAGTCAATATTCCCATTAAACAATATGGAAAAGGTTCTGAAATCATGCAAAAAATGGGATATGAAGGAAAATGATCAATTGGTAAGCGACATCAAGGTATTCATTACCTATTTTTCCACACTCGCAATCCAAAGAAGATAAATCTGGGATTAGATATCTAAAATCCAATCAAAAGAAACATAATCATAAACATCAAAAGTGGAGAAAGAAATCAGTCTCTAAAGAAGAAAATTGGCAAGAAAAGCTACATCAAGCGGCAGAAATAGTAACCAATAAAAAAAAGAAGAAAGAAGAACATGAAAAGAAAGACAAGGAAATTACCAACAAGGGTAAAGAAAAAATTTGTCAACAAGTTCTGGAAATACAAAAAAATGCAAAATCTGAACAAGATATTCCAGAAGCAACAAAAATAGAGATGGTAGAAATCAGGGAATTTTTTGCATCATAAAACATTCCTATATGGTATAGTGGAGTAGTCCTAGATCATGATTCAGAGATAGATTCAAATGAGTATGAATGGGGTCCAGATGCCTTATTTGCTACATCAAGTAAGGAAAACAATGAAGACCAAGCAACTATCACAAAAGAAGACTTGTCTATTACAAAACAAAAGATGGAGTTAGAAAGAAGGCAATAAAAACTAAGAATTCAAAGAAAAGAGGCGTATGCAAAAAGGAAAGGGAATGACAAAGACAAAGAAGTAATGCCACAAGAAGTACAAACAGGGATAGATCAAGCATCTAGAAATATAAGATTTTCATCAAAAGAGGAACAAGATGTATCTAGATGTGGCAGAACCATAGAAGAATTAAGAGATAGTCAAGTTTGATTGACTATTAGTCCAGAAGAAGTTGAGTTTTAAAGGAGAAAAACTCTAGCAAAAGAATCCTCTTTATCTTGTACACAAGTATGTCAATTCCAAAATGCAAATGAGGTCAATCAAGAAGGAATTTGCAGTATTAAAAATGCGTGTGTTGATATAATCCATTCATTTAAGGGACAAACGTCAGTTGAAGAACCACTTGAGTATGAAATACAAAATACTAATACTGATTTTGTTAGAACTAACTGGGAGATGCTTGGGAAAGACAATTCTCAAAAACATTTAATCTATGACAATACCTATTCTATGCCAAATTATGATCATTATGTCATGAACATTGAAGCCTAATCATGACAATGATTATGATTTAATCCTTCTTCATCCTGAACTAATTGATTGGAATAATTTAGACAACCCTAAACTAAATGTCTTTTCCAATGATCATGACTTAACTGTGTACCTTAATGCTTTCGAATCCATCACACCTAAGATATCTTCCATTGGAGAATTAAGTAATGTTTCTCGTAGTCAGGAGAATTCCAAACTTTCCAATCGCAAAAGCGAAATAAAACAAGGAAAGAGACCTATTGTTGAAAACCATTTCATGGCAACACTAGACCCATCAAAAGGGAAAATAAAGGATGTATCTGAAGGTGCGAACCTCTTTGAGGCAGCAGAAGATGGAAAGTTTGACATTCTTCCTGCATATTTTTTAGGAGAGATCTGCTATCCTAATAAAACCAACAAAAGTAGTAAACATTGGTACATAAAAGGATCCTATAATACTTCATTATGTTGCCTCGTTATCAGAAGAAGAGAGGAAAGAATACATGGATTTCTTTAAGCAAAGACAAATAAATTTTGCTTGGTCCTATGCGGATATGCTGGGTTTTAATCTAGATCTTATCATGCATCATCTTAATGTGGATTTAAAAGAAAAACCAGTTAAGCAAAAGCTAAGAAAGATGCATCCACACATTGCTCTTCTTGTAAAAACCAAGCTGAAGAAACTATTAGATGTGGGTTTTATAAGACCTGTTGCCTATCCAGTATGGGTTTCAAGTATTGTACCAATGTGAAAACTAGATAAAAGCATAAGAGTTTGTACAGATTTTAGAGATCTGAATAAAGCATGTCCAAAAGATGATTTCCCACTACCAAACATTGATATAATTGTTGTGGACTTATCAATAGGGCATGAGATGTTTTCATTAATGGATGGCTTCTCAGGATATAATAAAATAAGAATCGCACCTGAAGATCAAGAAAAGACAACTTTCACCTGTGCATGGGGAACTTATTGTTGGAATGTTATGCCGTTTGGGCTTAAGAATGCAGGAGCAACTTATCAAAGGATTATGACAACAATTTTCCATAATATGATGCATACATTTATGGAAGATTATGTCGATGATATACTTGCAAAATCTCATACAAGACAAGAATATTTGAACATCTTAAACAAGATTTTTGGTAGGCTGGAAAGATATCAATTGAGATTAAATCCAAAGAAATGTGCATTTGGGGTAACCTCTCAAAAACTTCTTGGGTACATTATATCAGCTTGTGGAATTGAAGTAGATCCTGAAAAGGTCAAAGCCATCATGGAGATGGAGTCACCTAGGAACATAAGTCAATTGTGATCTTTACAAGGAAGATTGCAATAAATCAAGAGATTTGTCTCTCAGTTAGCAAATAGATGTCTTCCATTCACCCATCTTCTACATAAAAATATTTCATTCAAATTGGATCTAAAATGTGAAGAAGCTTATTTGCAAATAAAATAATATCTTATGAGTCCTCTAGTACTGGTATCACCAACTAAAGGGAAACCATTGTTTCTCTATATCTCAGCAACAAATCTGTCATTAGGAGCTCTCCTAGCTCAACATGATGAAGAAGGAAAAGAAAAAGCAGTTAATTATATCAGTAGAATGCTTGTTGGTTATGAGTTAAATTATTCCTCAATAGAAAAGACATGTCTACCAGTTGTATTTGCAACTCAGAAGCTGTGACATTATATGTTGATTCATTCTGTAAAACTAATAGCAAAGATAGATCCCCTCAAATATTTCTTGAGCAAGTCAACATTGACAGGGAGACTAGCCAAATGGGTTATGATACTGAGTGAATTTGATATAGAGTATGTTGACTGAAAAGCTATCAAGGGATAGGTCATCTTTGATCAATTGGCTGATGCAGCTTTACAAAACAACATGCCTTTGCAAATCAAATTTAATGATGTAGATATTTTGATAGTAAGTACAAACTTTTGAGAATTGTACTTTGATGGTTCTTATACACTGTTGGCATTATGTGAACTGGTATGAGGACATGATGACATTGTATGTTGTTATTGATGTCAATATGCTGAAGAGGAGAGAACCGGTATATGTGAGAACCGGTATGTTACCAAGAACCGGTATATGTGAGAACTGGTATAACACTATGAACCGGCATTTGTGCCAAAGTGAAGCGGTGTGTTTGTTTAAGGTGAACCAACATGTGGTTATGGGAACTGGCACATGGAAGATTTGCATGACTACCGGTTGGTAGTCTCAACTTTAGGGTTTCTGGTTGAAGTGCCTCAAGCCTGTGTGACTCAATCGGTGACTTTTTGTGATGAGTTATCATTGTAATGAAGAACAGATCATGTTGCCATGTCAGCCTCATGCGCGTGAAGGATCTTGCATGAAGGAGATTGTTCCTATCTACCTTGGGAATGTGCGAAGTCTGTAAACGATGATAACACATGATGGGTTATTAGCCGCCATGAAATCGGTGGAAAACAAATGATGGAGAATGTCTTGAGATTGGTTCAAGACTGTTGCATTTAATGCAATGTGCTCAACGATCAGGATTGAACCATTTGAATTGCTTAACCTAATAGGTTTAGGGTTTAGGATTTATGCTACCGACCTATTTGTTTCCTATAAGGTCGATGTTGTGTTTCTTCCTGAGGTTGTTGGCAAAAGTTGTCTGTGTGTATCCAAGTGAACGGATACGTGATTCTTGCCAGACTAGAAGAGAAAAATTTATACCTACAGAGTGTAAGTACAGAAGGTGAAGAGGAGCTAAAGTGGATCTGCATTGGCATTGAGTGTTGTTACCAGATCATTGTAATACTTGTTGATCTCTAACCACTTCAGCAGTTGGGAAATCCCTTAATAGGGTAGCTTTAACCGGATTACTGTAAATCCTTTAACAAGGTGACTCAAAACCATTGAGTTCTTGAAATCCTCTAACAAGGTAACCTTTAATAGGGTTTAACCCTTAACCAGGTATTCTAGCCATCCCTTAACCGGGTGATCCCTAATAGGATCGGTTCCTAACAGAACCTATTGTATTAGTCTTTAATCAGACAAGGCTCCTAACAGAGCGAACTTCTAAAGAGTTCAAAAAAGCTTGTGGGTATTCATCCCCACCGTGGTTTTTCCCAGTTGGGTTTCCACGTGAAAAATCTATGTGTCATGTGTGGTGTTATTCATGTGATGGTTTGAGTGATTTGTGTCTGAAGGTAAATCACGTTGATCTAGCTGTTTATATATCTTTTGATGATAGATTACCTGTTCATGCACTAGGGTGAAATGGAAATGAAGTATTAGATTGTATGAGAAGATAAGTGTCAACCAGTTTATGCTTGTCTCAGTTATTCTGGGCTTTTCTGGTTGTACTCTGTTTAAGACCGGAGTTACTGTCTGTCTGCCTATGCACAGTGTCTATTGACAAACCAGTTTTAGGATTGTGTTTTTGTCTGTACTGATTTACCCCCCCCTCTCAGTACCGATTTGGTACTATCCGTTCATCATTGAGTTATCAATTGGTATCAGAGCATCCTCCAGGTCCTCTGTGTTATAAGCTTAATCACTTGAGGAAAAGATCCCAGTCTAATGATGAAGAGGGAAGGTCCAAAGTTCAACAGAGATAATTTCAGTATATGGAAAGATAGAATGAAGATATACATCAGAAGCATGGGTGCTCAACACTGGAGTTATGTTGAGAATGCTTATGTTGCCCCTACCCTACCGGTACTCTCACCAATGACCAAAAGAGAGAGGTGCAGGGGAATGGGCAAGTCATGGAAGCTCTAATTAGCAGCTTATCTGACATTGAGTTTATTGATGTCCAAGATAAAGTAAATCCCAAAGAAGTATGGGATACTCTTGAAAATATCTATGGTGGTGATGAGCATGTAAAACAAGCTAAGGAAGAAAGCCTTAGAGGGAAGTTTGAAGACATGTGGATGGTTGAAGGAGAGACCATTCAACAGTATGGAATAAGAATCAAAATTGTTGTCAGAGATATCAAGAGTGCAGGTGGTAAAATGGAAGATTCCATCGTGGTAAGCAAAGTCCTGAGATCCTTATTACCGGTCTATGCAATAAGGGTTGCTGCTATTCAGGAGTTGAGATCAATAGACAAGAATAAGGTATCCCTAGACTCCATCATTGCAAAGTTGATAGCCTATGAGCTAAATAGTTTTGATGGCAGTGTTGAAAAGACTGAATCAGCTTTAAAACTTCTGCTATACCATACAGAAAAGGAAAAGAAGCTAGCATTAGTGGTGAACCAAGACAAAGAAGAGAAATGGATGACGAGGAGATTCTGATGGCATTTGAAGCTCTTCTTGCCAGGAAACTTCCTAAAGGAACTGGTAAATATAGAGGTAAGCTCCCTTTGAAATACTTTTCTTGTAACTAGATAGGACATATTGCTATAAACTGTCCTAATGGTGACAACAAGGACAAACCAGAAAGGCTCAAGAAATTCAAAGGAGGAAATCGAAGAAACTGTTTTGTGGCAGTTGATGAAGGTGTCACAGATGAGGAGTCAAAAGATGATGAAAATGAAGACATTGTGTTTGTTGTTGTCAAGGAAGATGTGTCAGACAAGAAGGCTCTTGTCTCCCGCTTTGATAATTCTGATGAGTGGATTATTGACAGTGGCTATTCTCACCATATGACTGGTGACCGGAGAAAGTTTCTATCCTTGGAAGAGTATGATGGTGGTGTGGTTTGCTTTGGTAATGATGCACCATGTATGGTCAAAGGCAGAGGGTCCATCTCTCTGAATGGAAAGAGTAGTGCTGACAATGTGTATTGGGTTGATGGTCTAAGACACAACCTTCTGAGTGTTGCTCAGCTGAATGATAGTGGTCTCACTCTGGAATTCAAGAATGGAGTGTGCAGAATCAAAGGAAAGAATGGTGAATTGGTGGCCACCGGCATGCAGACCAAAGGTAACCTATTTCAGCTGAATGCAAATATAAGTACATGTCTTATGGCTAAATTTGATGATAGCTGGATATGGCATAGGAGACTCTACCATGTAAACTTTGATAACATTGTGAAGGCCAGTAAGATCAAGGAAGTTAGAGGGTTGCTGGTGCTAAGCAAACCAGAAAATACCTTGTGCAGAGAGTGTCAACTGGGGAAAACGTCTTCCTCAACCTTTAAAGGTAAACCTTTCACTGCTGACAATTTGCTTGATCTTGTGCATACTGATTTGTGTGGTCCTATGAAAACTAGGAGTGTGCAGGGTGATAGGTACTTCATGATTCTCACTGATGACTGCTCAAGAATGATGTGGGTCACATTCTTCAAAGACAAGTCTGAAGCCTTTGTAAAGTTCAAAGCTTTCAGAGCATTAGTGGAGAAGGAAAGCGGTAAAAGGATCAAGTGCCTGAGAATTGATCAAGGAGGGG
This sequence comes from Cryptomeria japonica, assembly GCF_030272615.1. NCBI lineage: Eukaryota > Viridiplantae > Streptophyta > Pinopsida > Cupressales > Cupressaceae > Cryptomeria > Cryptomeria japonica. The sequence goes on along the minus strand of NC_081409.1, from coordinate 554,000,511 downwards.
AATTCACTTCCGGTGAATTCAACAAGTACTGTGAAGAACATGGCATCAAGAGGCAATTGTTTGCACCCCGGACTCCATAGTAGAATGGCCTAGTAGAGAGGAATAACTGGACTGTGGTTGAAGTAGATAGAACTATGTTGATTCAAGGAAAGGTAGCTCACACCTTTTGGAGAGAAGTGGTGAGCACTACAGTCTACACAATGAACCAGGTACTCATTAAGAAAGGTAAGGATAAAAATACTTATGAGTATTGGACCAGTAAGACACCTATGGTTAGCTACTTTAGAGTGTTTGGTAGCAAATGTTACATCAAGAGGAGCAAACACCAGAGTAAATTTGATGCAAAATGTGATGAGGGAATATTCCTAAGGTATTCCACCAAGAGCAAATCTATCAAGTGTTTCAATAATAGGACTTAGAGAATTATGGAAAACATCAATGTAAGAGTTGATGAAATCTCTGAGAAAACTGAGGAAACCGACAGTGAGAAAGTGGTAAATGAACTAGTTGTAACATTCTGGGAACCAGTTGTTAGTCAACCAAGTACCAGTAACAATGTTCCTACACTGGTAGATGTAGATGTTGATACTGATGGAGATGAGGATGAAGAAGAAAAGAAAGAGGAATCTATCAAGACCATTCCTTGGTATGTCAAGCTGAATCATTATCTGAAGAAGATCATAGGAGATAAGGATGCAGGAATTATTACAAGAAGAAAGGTTAGAGAAAACTCATGTATGATCTCTGAATTTGAGCCTAAATCATTCAAAGAGGCACATAAATATGAAGACTGGATCAAGGTAATGGAAGAGGAACTTGACCAGATAGAGAAAAATGGTACATGGTCTTTGGTACCTAAACCCGAGCATAAAAATGTCATTGGCACCAAATGGGTTTTCAGAAATAAGCTGAATGAGGATGGCACAATGATTAGAACAAATCCAGACTAGTGTGTAACCGATATGCCCAAGAAGAAGGAGAAAACTATGGAGAAACCTTTTCTCCTGTAGCCAGATTGGAAGGAGTTCGTATGCTTCTTGCATATGCAGCTTTTAAAGGATTCAAAGTATATCAAATGGATGTAAAATCTGCATTCCTAAATGGTGTACTTGAAGAGGAGGTGTATATAGAGCAACTAGATGGGTTTTCCCTATCTGAAGATAGTGACATGGTATGTAGGCTACATAAAGCCTTATATGGTCTAAAGCAGGCACCTAGAGCATGGTATGAACACCTGTACTCCCATCTTGTGAAGATTGGATTTGAGAGAACAAGCGAAGATAGCAATATCTACTTGAAGTCTGAAGGAGATCAGATTTTGATCTGTGAGGTATTTGTTGATGACATTATCTTTGGTGGAGATGACAAGATGAGTCATGAGTTTGTAGATGAGATGAAGAAAGAGTTTGAGATGTCACTCATAGGGGAGATTCAGTTCTTCATTGGACTGCAGATTTAGCAGATGAAAGATGGAATCTTTATCACTCAGTCCAAGTATGTCAAAGAGGTGTTGAAGACCTTTGGCATGGAAGATAGCAAACCGGTTGGTACACTGATGGTGACCGGTTGTAAACTATCCAAAGAGGATGACTCAACATTGGTTGATGAGAAGGAATACTGATCAATGATTGGTAAGTTGCATTATGTAGTGCATAGCAGACCAGATATTGCACATGCAGTTGGCATTACTGTAAGGTTCTAGAAAAGTCCAAGAGAATCCCACTTGGTTGTAGTCAAGTGGATTCTTAGGTATCTGAAGGGAACTATTGATTATGGATTGTGGTATCCATATAGCAAGGATTTCAACTTGAAAGTATTCATAGATGTTGATTGGGCAGGTAATGTGGACAACCGAAAGAGCACAACTGGTGGTGCATTATTTCTCGGTGGTAGACTGGTCTCATGGATGAGTAAGAAGCAGAGTTGTATCTCTCAGTCTACAGTGGAAGCAGAGTATGTTGTAGCTTTCATGAACTGCACTCAGACAATTTGGATGAAGCATGTATTGAATGGCTTCAAAGTTCCTATATCTAAACCGGTAAGTATATTTTGTGACAATACTATTGCAATTAACATCTCCAAGAATCAGGTTTTACATTCTAGAACCAAGCACTTTGAGCTTAAATATCATTTCTTGAGGGAAAAGGTTCAGAACAAAGAGATTGCATTGGAACATGCTTCTAGTAAGGATTAGTTAGTAGACATATTCACCAAGCCTCTCCCAAAGGCTACATTTATGTAATTAAGAGGTGAATTAGGGGTGCTGCCCCTTCAGGAAGTAAACTAAAGGTATATGCTCCACATCAGTCAAGTATTGCATAGTCAAATTTTTCTTCAGTATTGATGTGTTGAAGGATGCTACTCCTCAGGGGGAGCAGCATAATGGAACAGGGAAGCTTGTGCCTCCACTTTGGCATTGTTGTCAAAGGGGGAGAAGAAGTGAAGCGGAGAAGATATCTACAGAAATTGAGGGAGAAGATGTGAAGTAGAGAGATATATTTGTATATTGCCATCAATGCCAAAAGGGGAGATTGTTGGCATTATGTGAACCGATATGAGGACATGATGACATTGTATGCTGTCATTGATGTCAATATGCTGAAGAGGAGAGAACCGATATATATGAGAACCAACATGTTACCAAGAATTGGTATATGTGAGAACCGGTATAACACTGTGAACCAACATTTGTGCCAAAGTGAAGCGATATGTTTGTTTAAGGTGAATAGTCATGTGGTTATGGGAACCAGCACATGGAAGCTTTGTATGAGTATCAGTTGGTAGTCTCAACTTCAGGGTTTCCAGTTGAAGTGCCTCAAGCCTGTGTAACTCAATCGGTGACTTTGTGTGATGAGTTAGCATTGTAACGGAGAACAGATCATGTTGCCATGTCAGCCTTATGCGCGTGAAGGATCCTGCATGAAGGAGATTGTTCCTATCTACCTTAGGAATGTGCGAAGTCTATAAACGGTGATAACACATGATGAGTTATCAACAGCCATGAAAGAGGTGGAAAACAAACGATGGAGAATGTCTTGAGATTGGTTCAAGACTGTTGCATTTAATGTCATGTGCTCAATGGTCAGGATTGAACCATTTGAATTGCTTAACCTAACAGGTTTAGGGTTTAGGGTTTATGCTACCGACCTATCTATTTCCTATAAGGTCGATGTTGTGTTTCTTTCTGAGGTTGTTGGCAAAAGTTGTGTGTGTGTATCCAAGTGAAGGGATACATGATTCTTGCTAGATCAGAAGAGAAAAGTGATACTTGCAGAGTGTAAGTGTAGAAGGTGAAGAGGAGCTAAAGCAGATCTGCATTGGCATTGAGTGCTATTACCAGATCATTGTAGTACCTGTTGATCTCGAACCACTTCAACAATTGGGAAATCCCTTAACAGGGTAGCTTTAACCGGCTTACTGTAAATCCTTTAACAGGGTGACTCAAAACCATTGAGTTCTTGAAATCCTCTAACAAGGTAACCTTTAACAGGGTTTAAGCCTTAACCGGGTATTCTAGCCATCCCTTAACTGGGTGATCCCTAATAGGATCAGTTCCTAACAGAACCTATTGTATCAGTCTTTAACCGGACAAGGCTCCTAACAGAGCCGACTTCTAAAGAGTTCAAAAATAGGTTGTGGGTATTCATCCCCACCGTGGATTTTCCCAGTTGGGTTTCCACATGAAAAATATGTGTTTCATGTGTGGTGTTATTCATGTGATGGTTTGAGTGTTTTGTGTCTGAAGGTAAATCATGTTGATCTAGCTATTTATATATCTTTTGATGATAGATTACCTATTCATGCACTAGGGTGAAATGGAAATGAAATATTAGATTGTATGAGAAGATAAGTGTCAACCGGTTTATGCTTGTCTCAGCTATTCTGGGCTTTTCCGGTTGTACTCTGTTTAAGACCAAAGTTACTATCTGTCTGCCTATGCATAGTGTCTGTTGACAAATTAGTTTTATGATTGTGTTTTTGTTTATACTGATTCACCCCCCCCTTCTCAGTACCAATTTGGTACTATCCGTTCATCATTGAGTTATCATACACAATATGGATCAGGCGTGGGAATATTTTTCATCACACCTCAGGGACATACAATTTTGAAATCATATAGACTGCGGTTTCCATGTACCAATAATACTGCAAAATATGAAGCATTGGCTATTGGGCTTAAGATGGCCATTGAATGGAATGTCAAAGAACTACATGTCTATGGTGATTCATAGCTTATCATCAACCAAATAAATGATGAATATCAAACTAAGGATGATAATATCATGCCATACAAATAGCTAGCAGAGGAATTTAAAGAATACTTTAAAGAAATATCATTCACCCAGATTCCAAGAAATGAGAATAAACCTGCAGATGCAATGGCTACAATAACATCTCTCTTGCAAAATAAGGAGAATCAACATCATTAGGAATTTCTTGTGGAAGATATCTTAACTCCTACCATTCAATCCCAACATACCTACCAAATTTGTCATATATCAAGAACCAGTCAATCCTTATACGATCAAACTTATCAGTATTTAAAAGAAAATATCCTTCCTCTTGACTTATCTCGCAATCAGAGAAGGAATTTTATCCGTCAGTCCTCTCGCTATACTTTTATTGCTGATATCCTATATAGATGTGGTCTAGATGGTACTTTGTTGAGATATCTTGAACAAGAATAATCTGAGAAAGTTCTTAACGAAGTTCATGCAAGTATTTGTGGCACACACTCAAGTGGTTTAACATTGGCTAAGAAACTTCTTCGTATGGGTTACTATTGGCCTACTATGGAGAGAGATTCATTCACATATGCTAGAAAATGCAAACAATGTCAGATCCATGGGAATCTCATTCATGCACCAACACAATCGTTATATCCTATGACAGGATCATGGCCATTTTCTCAATGGGCCGTTGATTTGGTACGAAAGATAAAACCCTCATCTTCCAATGGACATAAGTTTATTCTGATTGCTACTAAATATTTTACTGAATGGATTGAATTAGTGCCTTTAACAATAGTGACAGGAAAACAAATATCATCATTCATTTTGAATTATATAATCTGTCGCTATGGAGTTCCTATGACCATTATCACTGATAATGGAAGGCCATTCAAAATTCAAGATGTGAAGGAGGTATGTGAACAATTTCATATCCAACATAGGTTTTCTACTCCATATTATCCACAGGGAAATGGTCAAGCTGAGGCATCAAACAAAACTATCTTGAAAATCTTGAAGAAAACAATCAATGAAGTTGGAAAAGACTGGCACATTCAGCTAAATCCTTCTCTTTGGGCATACCAAACTAGCATTCACACTCCAACGGGGGCAACTCCATATTTCTTAGTCTATGGATCAGAAGCCATATTACCTGTAGAAGTAGAGATACCTTCTCTACGAGTATCCTTGAAAGGTCTTATATTAGAAGAAGAACAACGAGTCTCTCAACTCTAGGAACTTGAACTGATTCAGGAATGTTGCCAAAATGCAACAAATCATTTGAAAGTATATCAACAAAGAATGGCAAGAAGTTATAACCATAGGGTCAAGCCACACATTTTTCAAATTGGAGATATAGTTCTAAGGGAGAATCCAAGAAATCAGCAAGACTGAAACAAGAAGGGAAAATTTGAACCAAATTGGCTAGGACCTTTTGTCATAGTAGTAGCATATAGATCAGGGGAATACAAGTTATCTACCCCTGAAGGTTATTGGTTTGATGAACCTATCAATTCTATCCATCTCAAGAAATTATATGCTTGAGATATAAAGTCCTGAAAAAATCAGTAAACATCCAAAAAGCAGAAAATCCCTAAAAAGCATAAAACAAAAAAAAAGAGAAAAAAAGAGAAAAGTGCAATAAATTTAGATGGTGAAAACCTGGTAAACAGGCACTATCTACAAAGTAAGTTCCTCCATCTATGAGATTGCTTTGCACACCAAATCCACTCCATCATATCACATCTCCTATCTTGTCCATTCCATCATTTGCATCACTTTCTTTGAACCATTTCGTAGGAAATATGCAGCTTACCAATAATTATCAATCTTTGACACACTTGTCGTAGTCGCTATCTTAGATTTTATCAAAACCAACCAATCTGAATTTGTATCCTGCTATGGTTTGGATCTTGATCAATTCACACATCCATCATAAATTTTTGTTTCCACTGGGGGCAAAATCCTAATTCCTTTTGCTAAGGTGATCTTTTGAATCTTTGAAAATCCCAAAACATTCGAAAAACTTAGAAAAACCAAAAACACCTAGGGTTTTGAAACAGATAACGAGCAACAAAGCAACAAAAATCAAGGCATTTCATCAACAACTGAATCGTGAAACTCAGAAAACTGAAGAATCAATCAGCAAGTAATAAAGTATTATCAAAGATCATTCATCAAGATGATTATATCAGTTAATGACCATAAGAACATGTGAATGACATACAAGATTCAGAGTTTATATCTCAATTTTATTGCTAATCATGTACTCTATGTGACTCAAGGATGTTCATGACTAGAGAAGCTATGATGGGGCATGATTATTTTTCTTTGATTGTTGTCCGTGGTTTATCTCTTACTACGGTATGTACTTGTCTCAGAATATGATCGGCAAAAGATCAAGGAGGACGTTCCAAGTCATGCATGAAAGGAGTTAATCCTTGTCTATTTTGCAAGAAATACTCAAGTCAACTTGATCCATTATATCAAGTTTCTTGTATTAACTTGCTATATCAAAATCCATGTAGGAAATACTCAGGTCATCTTGAATCTTTATGTCAAGTTTCTTGTATTTTCTTACAACATTTTAAAGCTCAATGATGAAATCAAGCACTGTTACAAGATAGCATATGAAGAATGGCAGTATAATTTTTAGTTAGAACATTTTAGATTAGCCAATTATTCATTTGCATTATAAGCATTCATTGTTAGTTGCATTATAAGCATTTCATTTCATTCATAGATCAACGGTCATAAATCGAGATTGAGTATAATTGGACAAACAAAAACAATTTGCATTTGCTCATTATAGGTGCATTTATTTTAGAATCATTTTAATCATCATCCATTTCATTTAGTTGTATTTTAATCATTGCATTAATTTGCATTCATCATAAGTGCATTTCAATAATCATGTAGTGTATCATCATTATTATTTGCATTATCATTTCATCTCATTCCATTGCATCTTTGCACTTAGACTCATAATCATATAATCAATCAATCATTGCATTTGCATTTTCACATCATTTTCAAATTGCATCAAAAAATAAAAAACCTTCAACTAGCATATTACATAATCATTCTTTGCATTTCCATATAGATCATTGCATCATTTAAGTTAAATAATCATTTTCATTTGCATCCAAGGTCTTCAAAATCGAAATCAAAAAAAGAAAAAAAAGAAAACCATCATTGCATCATCTAGATCATGATCATAAAGCAAGGAAAGATAAATCATCATCACATCATCATCCATCTAATCAGTGCATCCATATAATCAAGGCATATAGATCATAAAATAGAGTAACATGCATGATAAAGATCATCATCATATAGAGTCCATGTCTATATATAGATCATCATAAAACAATAAAAGTCCAAGTATACAATGATATTAGATAAACAATACAAGTGCCTCTAAATCAAGTCAGGGTTGTTCTATACCACTACCACCTGACTCTGTCCGTCTCTGTGGTTGTGGGCGAGAAGATCCCTTAGATGCCTGTCTCCCATGATCACCACTCCTCTGAGGAGGTCCCATGACTTCACCACTGCTAGTATCCATTAACACAGTGGTATGATAACTACCTGCTCTCTGGCTCTCTATGACTACCTCCTCATATAGTTGTTGCCAACTGGAAGTATCCTTCCCGGCTCAAACTAGTGCTCTAATAGTGTCAGCTGAGAGAGTACTGTAATGCCCATACCCTAGTCGGACTTTTAAAACCCGTTTAACCTTGATTGACTTCCTATGTGGCATTCTTGAATGATAGATTAACCGATATGCAATGTGTAGTTTAGATAATAGAAATAAATTGTGCATACTTATTATTGTTCTTTTGCATCGATTCTTGTGTAAATGTAATTGTTTCCTAACCCTTGTGATAAATCTTGAGCTAACGCCTTCATTGAATATGTATTTGTATATGCATGCTTGTATGAATTCATGAGTGCAGGAGATTGTAGGTACAACACCGCTTAGGGCAAGGTTCATCTCCTTTGGAATTTGCAAGGTTGAGTATGCTCCTTCATCTTTAGAATTCGGATTTAGTGGTCATATAACTCTCGTCTTGCCTTAGCCATGGTTAGGTGAGCATCGTGTGTGGATTCGTGGGGCTTGCGTTTCATTGGGATGCATGTCGAGAGACTTGGAGGACTTCCTCGATTTGCGTGCCTTGCGCGAGGTAAGTGAGGTTTGTTATCCTAAGTATTAAATTCAAAATTAATGAGTAGGCGTACACAATAGTGATATAGGAATTTAAATAGGTAGCTTCTTTTCTATGATTAATCATTAATTTAAGAGATTGCTTTAAATTGTTATTGTAGCAAGCTTAAGGTATATAACTTGGGTTAGCGTGCTCATTTACACATTTGTAACATTTACGCATATGTAGTTGGGAAATTAGAATAAATAAGACTCTTGCATTAGACCAGTCATTTATTTAAAAACGTCGCTTTATTATGTTATAGCGAGTTAATTTAATAGTTAAATTTAAAATAATGAATTTAATGAGTTATGCGTTTTGGAAAGGAAAAATTCAAAGTCATGTGGGAGATGGGAATAAATTAATCATATTCGCATTTGGAAGAGAAAAATGGTAAATTATTATTATTTAAAAGAAATTAGTTCCATTTTACTTGTATAGTTGATAAAATATAAAAGTTTGATTTTTAGAAAATTAAATTAATCAAAATATAACGTGTTGGCTAAAGTGATATGAAGAAAATTAAAAAAAAAAAATAGAGTTGAATAAGGGATGGAAGCTTTTAAAATTTTAAAAGAAAAATGAGTAAGGAGGAAATGAATGACTCCCATTTGGATTTTCATCTATTTTATTTTAAAAATAAAATGCCTAAATTCGAAATTAAAAATTAGGGCAAAATTAGGGCTTTTTCCTTTTGAACCTAGTTTTGAAAGCATTTTGGGGGGTTCTTTTGCTTGGGGAGTTTTTTTTGGAGAAAAATGAGGGATTTTGCATTGAAGCAACAGATTGGGGAAGTTCTTCATCAAGATTCATGCCCGGATTTTGCATTATGAGGTAGGATTCGAATCTACTCCTTTATTTGTTTGTTGAATACAAAAAAAATAGTGTCTCCCATGAATGTTTTGAGGCTTAGTTTCAGTTTTCTCCCAATCTTGGTTGTTCTTGAATCAAACCCTCGTTCTTGAAGGATTTTGTAATTTTAAACTTGTTAGGAAAATTTTCTCCCATAATGGAGATTTTGGTATAAATCTGGAAATTTATTTTATGACTGCAAAATGGGATTTTATTTTGTTTACATTTTCATTTTGGGTGTTTTGTTCATGATATTCAAAAAAAAAAATATATGAAAACAGAGAGGTTGCTGGAAAATACTTGAGTTTTGTGTTTTCAGGCTGTTGTTTTGGAGAGATATTCACATATCTCTTTGTATTGTTTCCTTATTCTATTTAGTTCTGAAAAATAAAAAAAAACAAAATATATATGGATATAAAAATGGAATGGGTTTGCTGGAACTTATTCTCCTTTTTCCCGCCTCTGGCTGTGTGGGTGCACAGAAGATTTGTTGATTTTTTTTAAAAGAAAAAAAAAACTGTGTTTTTATGAATTGCTGTAACAAAACAAATTTAAAAAAAAAAATTAAAAAAAAAGAGAGGTTTTTGAACCCCATGGTAGCTGCTACCAGCTGGTAGCAGCGCTACCAGAGGTAGCGAACTGCTACCAAATGGTAGCGCTCTGCTACCATTTGGTAGCAGCGCTACGAATGGTAGCTAGGGGCTGCCCAAGGGGGGGGGCCCACGTGGTCTTCCCTCCCTTTTTTTGTTATTTTGAAATAAAAAAAAAGAAAGTTTTATTTTATATTAGCTTATTTTATTATATATGTTAATTGACATTTAATTTTATATTAGTTTTATTTTATATTAGTTTATTATAAATTAATAAGTGAAGTTAACTTAATGAGAGGAGTTAAATTTGGTTAAGAAGTTTTAAATACAGTTCGCTCTTATATTATCTAATTTTAAATTCAGCTTTCCATTATATTATTTAATTCCAGATTAGCAAATAATATTTGGATTTAGGTAACCCCCTCTCTTGGTAAATTTATACTTCTTTTATGGTTATTGACTTTTTTGATTTTGTCATGCTCGGGTATTACACATTATTAACATGAGTTAAGTATTAATGATGGATTAATGTGAAGTTTTAAATAAGAGTTAATATGACAAAACCATAAACTTGATCGACATTAATGGACAGAAATGATATGGATAAACGAATGCCTCTTCCGGGTGATGTCCTTGCAGTTTAAATTGCTGTAATTAAGTTGGTTAGTTTGTAGTAAGACTTGATATGCTAGTTTTGGTCATAAGTCGGTCAAACCCCCAGTTAGGCTACCGTCAAACAAGAGGATCTAGGTTTGTTTGTTTTTATTTGTTATGATTCAATTTGACCCGCTTTTAAAAGGGATCACTATGTAATAATCTATCGAGGTAGAAGTTGAATTGTGTATGTGTTCACCTAAAGGGCAGAGTTGTAAGACATGTAATTATGTAACCTTAACTGTATTAAATGCCAGAGGGGTCTTGCAGTTGAGCAGACCCGGAGATGTAGCCCATCCGGGGTGAACTCCGAGATCATACCTGTGTTATGCGATGTTTTTAGCGTACTTTGTTTTATGTTTTAAATTATCATGTATGGTTGCATTCCATAAGTGTATGGTGGAAAATTAACGAATTTAAGTCAAATGCACAAAATCAGACATCTTGAGGAATGTAGTGATTCAGATTTATAAAACATTGTGAATTATGATTATGGCAAAATATTTAAGATATTGTAATTAAAGTTGTGGAAAGGAGTATTTTGATAAGGTTAATTAAACATAGTAAAAAATGGAAAGATTCTTGCTAGGTTACATCAATGGATTAACTTGTTAATAAGCATGTAAGTTGATCAAATGAGAAATGGGAAACAAAGTTGAATTAATGTTATAAACTCTAAGTGAAATCTAAAGGATGAATCTCATTAGGCATTTACCTTCTTACCCTTGTAAATGAACATCGCCATGTTAATTGTAATTCACTTTATCAAATGAATTTACTTAGTTGTTTACATTTTAATCCTAACAAATATTCTTTATCAGGTTAATTTCATACAAGAGTGAACTCAACTAGTATCTATATTTGTAACCTTAAATAAAGAATCCCTTATGAATGCTGAAATGGAACTAAAAAGGGAAGTTTTGGTATAGTTATTTAAACCTTAATCTTAATATATGTACCATCTCATATTAACTTCGTTTATAAAAAGAGATATGCAAAAAAGATAATTGTATTTTAATCCTAATAGAAGAACATCACTATGGTCTGATTATTCAAATCTTGAAAAGATGAATGTCATCTAGTTAACGATACTTTGATTTAAAGAATGCTTCCGTTTGTCCTAATGCATATCCATCTTAATGAAGTTAGTCCATCTCTTTGCATTATTAAAACTCCAAATGTATCCTATGGCTACTCACATTTTACCTTCATAAAAGAACTTCAACTCATCAGTTGGCTATGCATGAAACCAAATGAAGAGACCTCACTCTATTAATTGTAGTTAATCTTTAAGGAATGAATTTTTCTTATCAACCATATCTTTTAATATTTAAGAAATATATATCAAATGTGGGTGAATATTTTAAAATCAAATGATGGCATCCTCATTTTGCTAATCGTAGTTTAACCCTAAACGAATGAATCTCGTTAAGCATATTTATAGCATTAAAGGATGATGTCAAGTGTGGATGGTTATTTTAAAACTCTAATGAATGAACTTTGTTATATTTTAAACGCTTGAACCTATTTGGAGACCTCCTAATGAAATTATGAATTTAGGTGCTTGAGTAATTAACCTCTCGATGGCCACCTCACCAACCAAGTTAATTGAATGCTTCATAAAGATATAAGATGTCAAACCATTGAACACATATATAATCAAGATCTATGCATTATCTCGTAATTATGATATCCAGTTGAATGGATCTGATGACGCAAGTTGAGTTAGGTGTAAGGTTATGTAATCGCGTTGGGAAACCTCTTAGGATCATTTAGCCTTCCGCTGTGTTATCTAGTTAGAGATAGCTTTGAGATAACTTCATAGTATCTTAATATTGTAACTTGTCATTAACGCTTTTAATTATTATTTAAAAAAAAAATAAAAATAAAAATTTACACTCTATTTGAGTGTTTTTAACTTAAACCCTTAGGGGTTTCCTGGCGGGGCATTACAAGTACTCGATCCAGCTTGCTGAATATGATCAGGAAGACCCTGAGTATCCTACTATCTCCTAACAGCTCTATCCCTCTTAGCCATAAAAGTTTGTACCTGTGCTCGAAGCTGATCAATCTACACTCTAAGACTATCAATGGTATCCTGCTCTGGCATATCATGTTCTGGTACATCCTGCTCTAGCAAATCCTGTTGTGGTGCATCAACCCCAATCCCCTCCTCACCACCCTCATCTCCACCTCTTGGAATCTCATTCCAAGTAGCTCTCAAAACCCATCATCTAATAAGTGGAACATGATCCTTTGGATCCTCATCCTCTCCACCATGAGCTACAATAACCCTAGGGTCTGGCTGAATCTGACCAAAATCAATGCCTCTCCCACAACCCCCATCCAGTCCAGTCATCCTGCCTCCTCCTGTCAATGGCAACCCTCTTGGTGATCTCATACCTACCCTGCCAGTATCCCTCCTAATTCATCCAACATCTCTCCCACCCATTTGACATGGTCTCCCAATCCTGCTAATTGGTCCAAACGATCCTCCACGGACTCTCAATCGACCTCCCCTCCATCTAGGTCTCCTACCACCCCCACCTCCATACCCACCCTCATCTCCACCTCCCCCGGCCTCCTGAGCAGCTCTAAGCTCTCATCTCCATCTCCCTCTCCTAAAAACTAGATCATCTGAATCATCATCCTCATCTCTTGAGCTAGGAGGAGGATTTGCTAGATCAGTGATACGAGGACATGGATGTGCTAGTATATACTGAGCATACTCTGCAGTAACACCAAGATCAAGAATGTGCAATCTCATATCATAAGCCACTCTCAGAGTATCAAGAAACTCTACGCGAGCAATCTCAAATGAAAAAGAAGGTCCCCAATCTCGCCTATCTTTGTACCGCTGAGCATATATTGTCACACCAGTAGGCATAGGCTAAATGATACCAAACTATCTAAGAATGTGACTAATCAACTATTGCTCAATAATGAAAGGAGTCTGACCAATGAGATATCTACTCTACATAATAAATGGTAATGTTTGTGCATCATCCATCCATGGCTCACAATCAACATATGGTCTCCAAGTAATACTATCCAATGAATCAAGCACCCAACACCAATACTCCATCTTACCCAGCTTATGCTGAGTAAGGATACTTGCATATAGATACATATATGGTTGCCTCTCTCCACGAACTCTATGATGGATAGGCTGAGTAATAGGAATGTGCTCCCAATACCAAATCTGCAATAGTGTGCACCTTGTAGACAAACTAGCACTCTCATCATACACCACTTGATGAAGATCGTGATATAAATGAGTCAACATACAAACACCCCAAGCATATTGAATCTAATGCTGCATCATACTCTGAAGAATCTCACCCCATCCAATAGAAAAACCTCGTGATCGCCTATCAGGACAAATGAATCCTCCAATCAAACCAGCAAGAATCACAGGGAGAGTCTCGTAATACATAACCATATCCTCCCATCAGATCTCTCCTCTAGAGATGCTCCCATTAGCAAAAATGGCTCTGCAAGCCTCTATCCCAACACGATCCTAAAAATCATACTGCACTAACTTGCCAGTCACTGGGATGTGCAAAATCCTATAGACATCCTCAAGCGTCACACTAATCTCACCTGTGGGAAGGTGGAAAGTGTTATGCTCACTGTGCCATCTCTCAGCTAACGCCGTTAACAATCTTCTATTATGCATAATCTCAGGCATATACAACAGATGGCATAAACTGCAGGCATCTATATGTCTCACCTCTGCCTATGTCATCTCTGGCACTAAATGTCGTACCACCAGGAATTTCTCCCGACACTGGAGGACATCAAGTTTCTCCTATTTACCAAGAAAATTAGATCAATCATCACTTATCTATCTATCAAATCAATCAAATCAAACTGAAGCAACTTACGCTATCAAATGAATCAAATTAAACTGAAGCAACTTACGCTATCAAATCTACCAAATCAAACTGAAGCAACTTAAAGCTATCAAATCATTTTAAAACCTATCAATCATGGTTTTATGTCAATCACTGAGTGAAATCAAAACTCTGCTAAGCTCTTACATCAGAAACTAAATCGATTTCTTAGAGATAATCTATCAAATCAAATCAAATCGATCTATCAAACAACATCAATCAATCAATCAGATCGCTATTCATCAAACATGTGCATCAAAAACGTTAAATCTAATCAACAAAGTGATTTTTTGGCTTTTGCCTGTATCAAAAACTATTAATTTAGAGCATATGCGCTATCCTATTGATCATAAGTGCTAAATAAAGCATATGTGCTAACTTTTTCAACAAACACGCTAACCCTAAGAACGAATACGTGAAACATGCAAAAGTGCTATCACACAATGCAAATGTGCTAACAAACAATGCATAAGCACTAACCGATGCATATGTGCTAACATCCTTAACATATGCGCTAACAAAATGAACATAAGAGATATCATGAGCAAATGCGTTAAACCTAATTGCATATGCGCTAAATCTAAATGCAAAAGCGCTAACTAAATGCCGAAAATCACAAAAATAAATTCATTATTAAAAAATGCGCCTAAAATCATGAAAAATTGCACGACAAGTTGAAAACAAAGCTCGAAATAAGATACATACGGGCACCCATACTCAGGAGGTCGCTGATATTGTCGAACACGCTCAAATTGATGGTTCTCCACATGAATCACCATTTTGCCACCTCACCAAGACAATTTTCTTCACAAGCTGACAAGGATAACAATGAAATTAAAATTAACCTTGGTTAATTTAATATTTACTATTTCAAAGAGTACTTAATGCTATTCAATGGGGCAATTTAATTTGTTTTTTACAAATGAATTTAATTGATGAAACTTTTTATCAATTATCATGAGATCAATCATTCAAACCAAAGTTTTCAACAATTTCACGATCAATCTCCTGAGGGGGCACACAATCAGGATTTTTATCTTCGTTAGGTGCACTATCAAGACTTTATTTAATCTTTGAAACAATGTTGTCTTGACATTATTTCAAAGAGGGGAAAAATGTATACACATAAAATTGGCTATGAGCGATTAAATAAATATTATATATTTATTTAATAGTTATTTTTCTATTAAATAGTTAATTTGAAAAGATTAATTTATTTAATTCATTTCGTGTCTTTCTATTAATTAATTTAATTGAAATATTTTATTAATTAATTCATGTATTCTATTCCTCTAAATTAATTAAATATCTAATACGTAATTATCCTTTTAACCAAGTTAATTAAATATCTAATATTTAATTATCTCCTTCAATCAATTAAATATCTAATATTTAATGGTTATTCTCCTATCCTATAGTCTCAAATATTAAATAGTTTCTTAAATTATTTAATCTCTCTTATCCAACTCACCTTCCATCTCCACTTCATCTTCCCTTTGCCAACTCATCCATCATGTGGCTAAGGAAATTAATATTTCTTAAATATTAATTCATCATTTGTCTTCAACCTCCAAATATAATGAATATTGTGTACATACACATATTTCATAACCATCTTCTATATTCTCTCCAACACCCCCTACATCTTAGGAAGGACTTGAGTCCACTTGTCCTATCATGCCTAAATCTTCTCCAACCAAACCTAGGTTCCCTCAACCAGCAACCTAGTCAAGGTGAGATGAGTGACACTTGTCTTCTCCTTCCCCCTTTCTCTCAACCTTCACCTTTGCTCACAGCCATCCAAATCTATAGATTTGATCACGACTGTTGATCTGAGCCACATCATCTCATCCTCTCAAGGTCTATAAAATCAAGAGATTCAGTTGAGAGAGAGTTAGAATTCAAGTGCATTTTCAAGCAAATCATTTGTAAAACTTATGCATCTGTGAGTTTTAATCTTGAAGCAAATAGCAATTAATATTTTAGCATAATCATGTAGTATTGCATATCATAGCAATTGTGAACTATTAGTTATCAGTCCATTCTTCATATGCCATCTTGGAAGTTATCAGTGGATTGTCTAAGAGAACACCATCTGCAACCGCGAACAGTGGAGTTAGGACACAATGAGACATAAACCATGAAGGTAATATTAGTATTTTTATTTCATATGTATTTCATGTAGTTTCATTGGTTGAGTTTGGATTTCCTCTAGCATTTCCTTTGTATTTTGTTAAACTAACTTGTTGCGGGTAGCATTCTAAGGATGAGATTCAAGTCGACACACATTCCATTGGAATAAGATAAAGAAGGAATGAGAAGACAGAGGAAGGGATCTTGTCATCTTCAAAACTTACTTTGGGGGGGGGGAAAAAAGAGGTCTTCAATAGGCCACACCACCCACGAGTTTAGGGAAATCGACAAGACATCGGCAAAAGAACCTGGGCAAGGTAGGTGGGCATTTGCATCAAAGACTTTGACAATGCAAACTTTAGCGCAATGTCATGGGACTGGAATAGTATGACACATTACACCCTTCCCCAGGCCATCAAAAATGCCTTCCCCAACCACTGACCCATCTAGTAGTAGGTGGAATTCAACTCCAACAATAATAGCGTGAGCATCTTCATTGGTGCACTCTTCTTTGTCTTCCACAGTTGCCTACATTAGTAACGAGTGGACGCGGTCACTTAAATAAAATTATTTATACTTGTCCATCAAACATAGGAAAATCAATTCATGGAAATGCAATACAATAGTACCGAAATAGCTATCTTTCTTGGCCCATTGCCCCCATCGAGGTCATGGTCTACATTTGTACATCCATTATCATTTCCCCTAGACTCTTTCTCAATGCTTTCTTCTATTGGATTATGCTGCAAAACATGACACATTGTACAGGAGTGTAAGTACACATTAAAACCATACGCCTATGAACACTATTGGACCAAGGCCGATGAATTTTACATGACTAAGGCAATAATAGGAACACAGATAATGGACACAAACCACAACATCATAAAAAATGCTCCAGTATAACACTGCCTGCCTGTTATCCAAAATAAGAGCCCAATACCTGTTCATCTCTTCTCTTATCCTCTAATGTCTTCCCTAATTGAGTAGACTCCTCTGCAATCTTCTCACCACTGCATGCACTCAAATTTCCATTCAACTTCTCCCTCGAAATAGACTTTTGAAGTTTCTCATCCAATACCGCAGCCAACTGCATACAAAAAGAGTTACTCTATAGTATAATACACCATGTGATGATATAGCACTACATGACATTCATAATGGCACCACATTACTTGTTCATCTTTGCACCTATCCTCCAACCTCTGCCCCAGTTCAAGAGACTGCTCTGCAATTGTCTCGCCACTGCATGCACTTAATTTTTCAATCGTTGTCTTCTTCACCTTCTTCCTCCTAACAAACGTCTGAGATTTTGGACTTGGTTTTTGGGGAACACTACACAGTGTCATCAGGCAACTACATTGACTATTCTTTGCTCCTATCATCCATCGTCTACCCCAACTCAGGAGACTGCTCCACAATCTTCTCACCACTGCATGCACCCAATTTTTCATTTGACATCTCCTTCAGCTTCTTTGACGAAACAGACTTATACCTAACAGACGACCGAGGTTTTTGACTTAATTTTTTGGGCACACTACGTTCCGTGTCATCCAATACCATGGGACATTCGATGATCCCTCCATGGACCCCATCAAAATCATCCTACAATGACATGGAAATAGTCAACATACTACACAGTGGAGTGCAAAGCATACCATGCAATGAAAACACACATATGGACAAGCCAACAGTCAGTCACCTTCGATGACAAATGTGTCACCTCATATGAAGTCGGACTTGTTTTTTCTGTGGCATTCTTCTTTTATTGCTTCCTTAATGAATCACATGCAGGCTCATTGACTGGCACATTTGTTTTAGGATGTGAAGTCCACCTTGTTTTTTCCACAACATTCTTTTTTTTTTGTTTCCTCGACAAAATAGGCGCACCCTCATTTGTTTCAGGGTCTGAAGTCGGCCTTCTTTTTCAACATTCTTCTCTTTTTGCTTCCCCAATGAAACAGATGCGGCCTCATTCACTGGCACATTTGTTTCACGATTAGCCTTCAATGGCAGAACCTCCTCACCATGGCCTGCACTGTCACTTAAAATTTGGGCACTAGGATAGGATATCTCAATAAGTAATTCTTTGGATGTTTAAAGGAATTTAGTAAACTGCAAAATAATACAATCACTAAAAATTAACTCTATTGCAATATTCTTTCTTTCTAGTCACTCTAAAACCTTCTTCCTTCTCGCCTCCCTAACCAGACTATTGTAACTCGCATTGCTTCCTTTATCTCTCCCTTCCCTTTGGTAGGAATCTCATCACGTGTTTTCTTGCCATATTTCATGCACACCCAGTCAATGAGACTTTTTTTTTTGCATACTGTGTCATACACCTATTTGGTATTCGATATTAGACTCCCTCTTTTTCAAGTGCATCCGTGATTTATTCGTATGATCTATGTTGCGTTGTCCACTACCACATGGTTGACAACTGCATCG
Source organism: Cryptomeria japonica (assembly GCF_030272615.1). Taxonomy (NCBI): domain Eukaryota; kingdom Viridiplantae; phylum Streptophyta; class Pinopsida; order Cupressales; family Cupressaceae; genus Cryptomeria; species Cryptomeria japonica. The sequence goes on along the minus strand of NC_081409.1, from coordinate 553,981,501 downwards.
TGCAATCCCCAATAATGGAAGTTGATGATCTCTGGCTCTATGCATATTAAGCCTCCCTAGATCCCAAAACTGACGTCCTCCATTTTGGGAACAATAATGGAAGAGACAAAAGTAGTGCAACCTACCATTAATATGTTCTCTTTTGAGATCGGCCTGTTGTTGCACATAGCCAACAAAGACAAAGAGTCACATTCAATTTTGCACTAATCAAGCATTATAAAGATAATCCAATATATAATGACTAATAGTGGACCTCCTTGTTACTCGCCCCTCCTCCTTGTTCCTATTCGTGAGCACTGACAGAATCACGTTGTCATTCAGTCTCCGGCTCTATGCTCACCTCGTACTCGCTATGAACATCCCCTTTTTCAATCTCACTGCCTGGAGCATCAGTATAATCACCCTCATATATATTTCCAATGGCCTCATCTTCCTCACCAGCACAACCACTATCATAATGTTGTTCAATAAAATAGCACACATCATCGATGATTTTTATGCTCATGTATATATCTACATTTCCACTTATAAATCCCAACTTCTAGCAACCATGCCATGCAATGATAAATAATTACTAGTGTGGTTGTGTAGTAACTGATAAGCTGACTTGACAATGGGTTCAAGATTAGAGACCCAACTCGTGACTCATTCAGATTTGAATCCCCAACTAGTCCCTGACCTGAAGGCCCATCTCCTGACTCTTTCAGATTTGGATCCCCAACTAGTCCCGCATCTAAAATCCCAACTCCTGACTCTTTCAGATTTGAATCCTCAACTAGTCGTGGATGTGAAAGTCTAACTCCTGAATCTTTCAGATTTGAATCCCCAACTTGTCGCGCATCTGATAGCCCAACTCCTGACTCTTTCAGATTTGAATCCTCAACTAGTCCTGGATGCAAAAGCCCAGCTCCCGAATCTTTCAGATTTGAATCTCCAACTGGTCGCGCATCTGAAAGCCCAACTCCCAACTCTTTCGGATTTGAATCCTCAACTACTCCTAGATGTGAAAGCCCAACTCCTAAATCTTTCAGATATGAATTCCAAACTGGTCCCTGCATATGAAAGCCCAACTCTCTCCTGGGTATACAAATTGGTTCTCCAATCACAAGCATTAAACAATGACAATACCAAGCAATACTACATGTTGCATAATCCATTAAAACTACTTAGCTTATAGGCAGGCCGATGTCACATGTCATTGGGAAGCAAACACAACCAACTCCTAGGAGATCATCTGCCTTTAGCTCCAGTAACCCTTAATCAAGATCAACAGTTTCCCTCAACCTTTTTCGTAACACAATTGACATGATTGAACTGAAACAAAAAAAATGCAGTTCATATTCTTCACACTATCAATAACACAACACATTCACCACAAATGACACAACCAACACATGACCAGTTATTCCCACATTGCAATACAAAGTCAACATGTCGTTGTGTTATGTACAACCCAGCTAATGGTTTAGCCATAAACTATCCATGACATTCGGCCGTAGAACATATTTCATTGCAATTGCAACAAAATAATGACTATGATCCATTGCCAACGCTGTTAAAAAGGCTTCCTATGCTCTCCCCATCCAAAATACAACACAAAAACTAGACTTTGTTAAGGATTGATAAAGAAGGATGCAAAAAATGCTTAACGCATTGGCTGCGTCTATTCTGGCTCCAAAACGGACCTTTCCTACAATGTGTTAGTGATAGGTTAGTCAATCGTAGCTTCTAATTGCAAAATCGATGGTGTAAAATGAGTGTGCAACAATTAAGATGGTCTATATATGTCAGAGAATACACAGGGATTCATTATCATTAACAAAGTCTTTGATGATAATTAATGGGTACAGAGACCTCCAATTCATTATTCCAAAGACACATGTCTTTTGAAACGAGTATCTATTCTAAAGCTTCCATCTCTTTGTTGATATGGGAATATTATTATTTATTAAAAACATAGTCTTAAGTTACAAAAAGAAAAAAAAAACTGTGAAGGATAGACACGTGAGGAGTTTGTCATGCCAACCGGCGACATCTGAAACAGAACCCCAAATAACATTTCAAATCGGAGTTGGATCATCGAACACATGTACTTCTCAAACATCATGAACATCAATAATCTAGATATACAAATACACTAGGATGAACATAAACACTCTCATGCAAATCAATAGAATATAAATAAATTTATAACACATAGTTCGCAAGAATCAAGATTTATGGTTCATATATTCAACACTGGTTTCATGACTCGAAGATCCATAAATAACAATCATACTGCATTCAGGTTGGAAAATAATATATTATTGTCTAATATGGTGCATCTATAGCATATAATATAAGGCATCAGCCAATTGCATTGTTCATTTTCCTCATTATCAAATTTAGTAAAAGTAAGGACATTAATATTACATAATCAAGAACTACAATTTATACATACATTTGTACCGCATAAAAAAATTATATACAACAAACTATATATATATATATATATAACAAGCCCCTTTCAAAAAGTTGCACAAGCCCAAAGATTATTAATAAGGGGACATTACAGTGCAAGTAGTAATAAAGAAGGGAGAGAGAGAAACAACCTAGGAACGTCTGGACGTTTGTCGGGGGACTGCTCAATAGTCCTTGAAAATCAACAACCTGCATGGATAACTAATGTTAGTGGTAGTCTACATTGGGAAGTAAATGCATTTCAAAAGACATACAAGGAACCTACATGTTCATATATAAAAATGCAGTTTAACATTCAATATAAACTACCACTAAGTAATTTATATCACCTAAATTATATGTGTCAATTTGCCATAGTGCCAGAGTTGTGCCAAAGCTATCTATATCAGCCACCTATTTCCATACTGTTGTTATCTGCTCAAGGATATACACCTCTATTCTGACTCAAAATCAATGCTATGGTCCTACTAACACGCAGCTTAGTCACAGGTTTTACACTATATTTTACATTCAACGACTGCAATTCAATAAAATGTCACTAACATGCAGTAGAATTTGTCTATTCTTGAGCCTTGTAATTGACTAACTCCAACTCCAATTGTAAATTGCATCGCGTGTTATCCTTTGGCTTTACCGCTATTAGCTGCATCAAATCACAAACCATACATGAACAATGGTCTGAGAGGTTGTGTCTATTCTGGCTCCAAAATAGATAAATCGTACAGAATAACAACGCCATGATAGACAAAAGAAACCATCAAATGCAAAACCTACGATTAAAAACGTGCCACAAACATGGGATGTTAGTCCCCCCATACTATTTTTTGTAGCCACAATAGAGGCATCCCGCTGCAAGAGTAACTTGAGTTTCATGCTAGTCTTTTCTCTGACAAATGTACCAAGTTTTGTAGCCCACATCCTCTTCTTCCTAGTGGGATACTGTCTAAACGTGATTCCTTCATTCACAAGCTTTTAATGTGCATGTTATGCACAATAAACCAATGGTAACCATGAAGCATGTCACAACCATCCTCTGACATGTCCACATAATATTGCGTGGACCCCGAGGACTGAAACTGAGAACTTGACAACAACTCCACATCGCATACCATGGGTCTGAGCGCCACAACAAGTTGGCATGGTATGCATGTCTCATAAATGTATGTCGATGCATGTCATTTCTATGATAGGTCCACTATCGAGCCACAATACACATATCCTCCCACATATATTTGCATATATGTTTATTTTGTAGTTTTCGAGTGAGATTAGGTGCTTCCAACTTGTGTCAAACATGTCTATTCTAGCTTCAAAATGAGATTGTACCAGCAACATGAATTGACATACATGAGACGCGTCTATTTTGGCTCCAAAAATGACCTATCGTACTAATGACATGCATCAACATACATGTTCGAGAATAAATATATATGCAAATACAAGTGGCGGGCACCTAATAGCTACATGAAAGAGAAAGTGAGGTAAAATGTTCTATTTCAAATTGAGCTTCTTTTACGTGGTCTTGACCTTGTTTACATGTTATGGTTTGCCTTTTGATGCAAATAGACTCCTCAAAATCAGGTTGTTGACCGGTTGATGCAACCGTTCCTTGATTGTGTGTGACCTGCTCTTGTTTAGGAGTTGATATGTTGTTTGCTAACAATTAGGAATTGATCTGTTGTTTGTTTGACGATAGAAAACATGGCACCTTTTAATCTGCATAACATGGAAAAAGTAAGACTAATGCGTGAACGAAAACATTATTTTTGAAGGGCTTCTTGTTGAAGCAGCCTGCATCTATTCTAGCTCATTGTTGAAGGGGGATTAATGGGACTATAGTTTTCTGAATCATGTTGCGGCTTGGGGTATGTTGAAATCCACCTCTATAACTCATATTTTTCCTATTTTGGTTTGGAATTTGTTTAAAATCATCAGGGTTTGCATTGTTTGTTTGCGTTTCTTGTTTGCCTCTATATGTAGCCAGAATAGCTTCAACGTATGTTGAATTTTTGCCTGTTTTGGAGCCAGAATAGATGCATACTGTCGTGTTAGGGTTAGAGACCGCTAGGGTTAGGTTTTCTTTTTTTAATCTAATGAGCAGCTGAGAATAATGGAAATAGAGCATAACATTTCCATAGTTTCTTTTATCTATGTTTTATTCTATCATTTTCCTCTTTATTGTAGAGGACATGTTTGTGTGTGTGTGAGTGTGCATGCGCATGTGTGTTTGTGTGTATATTGCTTCATATTGGCATACGCCAAACTGCAAACAAACAATGCAAACCCTGAAGGTTTTCTACAAAATCCCAAAAATCAGCCCTCAACAATGAGCTGTCAACAATCAAGCCTTCAAAAATCGGACGCCTTTTAACAATGAGCCAAAATATACGCATCCTGCCAAACCCATATATATATATATATATGAATATGAAGCAATACACACATAGATACACACACACACGCCGACGGTTGTTTATTTTTTTTCTAGCTTTTTCTAACCTAACACCGCTAACCCTGATCTACCTTCTAACAGTGAGGCAACTTGTAACCCTAATGCAACTAACCCCAACACGAATACCTAACGTGCATTCTAACCCAATCCCACCCATCCAATTCAAAATCTACAATCACAAAGATAAAAGGCTGACCCACTACTGGACGGCTACTACCATGTCTTTTTGGAGCCAGCGAACATGCAACCCGTGTGGTATCTGCCTCCAAAACAAGAAAAAATTCCCACTACATATAAAGCAAAACAAGAAAATTTTCCCATTATATATAAAGCAAAACAAGAAAAATTTTCGCACTGCATATAAAGAAAAATAAGAAATGAAAACAAAAATTGCAAACCCAGAATATACAAGTCCATCATTTTTAATAAAATCTAAACACAAACAGACAAAGAATGAATTGTAGAGGCCGATTTTCATACCTTACATGTGCATTTCATCTTTAACAACTCTGCTCATTATGGAAAACTAACACATATAATTATGAAAATATACATACCTTTAAAATCTTGTAGATCTTCTTCACTCTGCCAAACCACAAACAAGGAACCTTGATATCCTGACATAACCATGCTACAAAATGATGGCTAATTTTCACAGATAGAACACAAAATGACACATCAAATGAAAAAACAATTATTGAATGTCTTAGGGTTTCAAATTACCACATCCGCCTAAGCCTCCACCCAAATTGTTGTACTCTTGACACCTCTCAAGGGCACACTCACAACCACCTCTACGATACAAAAATGATATAAAAAATTACAATAAAAAACATAGGGTTGACGAAGGAATCATAAAACTATTGTTATTTGTTAGGGTTTGAATTTACCGATGCTATCATAACCCTACATAACAATATTGAATCGTACCACCCCCCTGTGTGCTAAAATACCTCCTCCCTGCACATGAGAAAACCTGTGTGTTAAAAGGAGATAACAATATACCCAGACAACTCGCATTATGCATGCGGTCGGCTTTTTTCCTCCCCTTCGGAGCCACATATATTTTGGCAATGCATACCTATAACTATAATTGAAGTGCAGCTCCTTTGCTCAGTGATTCAACCGGGGACATTGTCATGCCACGATTGACATGAATTTACACCGTCAAATATTTTGTTTCTCCTCTACCACTGTGTTCTGCATGTAGCTCCCGGACAAAATATATTTTCAATTTTCATGAAATCGAGTTTTCATTCAAAATTAAAAAAAATAATTAAAAATTGTACCCATAACACATGACCACCGATGTTTGTCGACTCATGGATGCAATAAAGAAGGTTACCCAAAAAATGTAAGCCGCGTGGCCATTCAAAAAAAAAAAAAAAAACTGGCGGTCACCAAATATGTAAACCGCCTAGCCGACGGTATGTTAACCACCTCACTCGATGTATGTAACCATCACATTGCGGTGACAACAGCTGGGAAAATGTTAATCGCGAGCAAGCTTTTTCATTAAACACAAATCGACAACATCATCCACATCATCACTGCTGCAAATACCTCCATGTCATCTGTGGGTCCCAGGAACGTCGCTCTCATGGACTTGTCGTACTTGAATGGTATGCCTTCAACATCATATAGAGGCATGCCATTTTGGAGCTAGAATAGCTACAACCCTATGAAACACCATTCATAGATAATATTCCACAACAACTGAAATTTCAAATCATCCACCATTTCAATATAAGTTCACCAACAGACATCGATTTCAAAGAACAGAAAAGCATCCACACACCATAATTCAAAGATTACAAATATATGAAAACCGCCAATAGTTACTCTATATTAAAATACTAGACAGCCACATGCATAAATTTTTTTGTTCTAATGAGAAAAACAAAGTTTTCCCAAAAGATCCTCTAAAATTAACTAATTAATCTATTTATAGCTATTACCCTCCTATATTTTTGATTTCCAAGAAATGGTTACTAAAGCTAATGGTCTTGATCATGACCATTTCAAAACAAAAATCCTAAAGAGAAACATCAAAATATAAATTGCCTCGCAATAGATAAGACTACAAGAACACAAGACTCAGGCTCCATCCTTAGGTACGAGATTTAGCTCCACAATGCATCTATCGATCTCATCTGCCTTTTCTTCTTCTTTGATCAACGTCAAAAGATATCTTTGAATTATTCCCAATCAAAGACGGTAGCTCAGAAAAAGTCAAACGTGCTCAAAAGAATATGCCACTGCACTAGGTTGGTATCAAGCTGCATTACATGACCTCTTCCAACTGGGAGCATCATTCCACCAGAGTTAATTATTCGGGTTTCTTTTGGCTACTAGCTCATCTTAGAGATATTGTTTATGATTCTCAGCTTGTTCTGCAATCTTATCTAATAGGATGAAAATCTTCCTATATTAACTTAAATCAATTTGTGCTTTCCATGCAAAAGACCGTAATTGCCAAACTATATCCTCCTGCTCTATCTCTGGCTAGTTTAAATCTGGATTATAGAAAGGTAGTTCATCATCATGGGGCAAGACCATTTTGATACATGCAAAAATGAAGACAATTTTCTCCTCTGACCATCTTTAATATTTTTTGCAAGAGTGACAACATCAATTGAAGTAACACATGTCACCACCCTTTTTTTGTATTTGGATTGCTTCAAGACCATTAATGATGGTACTTCACAAATCTTGCCTTGATTTGTTTCCTAAAAATAATGCATGACATGGCAATCAATGAGGTGGGAGGAGGGATGACAAGAAGTCGTTATTCTTATCATTTTGACAGTCCCATTCAATTCCGTCAGCGCCCAAGTGAGATCTATCTGTACTATTACTTGTACTACCATCCAAGGTACCGAAACCACTTGACATAATTAAACCAAATGTCTTTACTTAGAACCAACAGTATCCTTAAAATCCTTGAGAGAGCTAGACATTCACCACAACATGAGGAGTGTCAGAGAGTCGGGAGATTAGACAACTTCACAACCATCAAACTCATTTTGAAAGTATCTGCAAGTCTGACTTTCTAAAGGTGGTGGCATTATGAAGACTTCCCTAAGCTGGTCGGATGATTGGGCAATTCTGAAATTTATGAATCCCACAATAAAAGTTAAGAAATTTAGAAAGGCCACGACAAGAATGAATGAAAGAAATATCCCAGGGGGCTTTTCAAAGTTTAAAAAATTTATACGTAACAATTAGGCTTTGAATGGGGACAAAGACTAGAAGGATGCAAAGAACCCCAAAACTTGGACCAGTGCATGTAAAATAGGCAATAGAGTTAGGTGTAACACAAGGAAATAGCACTTCTTAGCAGAAGGGTGGAGGGTGACTAGGCAAAATGCAAGGCAAGACTGACAAGCCAAAAATTGAAAGCAAAGCAAACTATGCCTAAAACAAACCAAAAGGACCTAAGTATGTACATGACCATAAGGGCGTTATGATGAAGTAGGAGAATATTTCTCAAGCAAAACCATTTATAGGTTGGGAGAAATATATACCTGTGCGGAAAAGAGGATTTGGAAAGCATGACATGGCATGAGATGAGGCATGTTGGATGATGATTCCCAGACCAGGCTTGCAATTATGGCTACACAAAATTTGGTGGATGTATTCATGCCCAAACAACCATTTTTCATGATAGGATTCTAGAACCAAACTTTTAAATTCTTCATGACTTGTTGACCTCTTAGAAGATTTGACCAATGCATCCTATTTCTGATCATACATCTTGCAACTTGATTTAAAAATATCAGCACAACTATCATGAACTTGTATGTGGTCCTCACCTGATGACAACTCAAAATATTCAACAGTTGAGGATTTATCCATTCCTTCATTAATCATCAACAAGGGTCTTGGTTTCAGGAACCAGGAACTGAACGTCCATACTTCCCATTTTCGTGTGTTAACATAACAATAGAAACTCATCACCATCAGCACTATTCTCAAGGAAACTCTTTTCAGGCTCATCTCAAATAAGGAGAAAGGACAATTATTCTATCAACTTAAAGTTCATCACTTTGAAAAGAGGATTATCTCTTGTCTGGGCATCCTTAAAAGATTTTGTAGGGTAATATAGGGGATTCAAAGATTCCATTTAATCTCCATCCCTTGTGTAGGGGACTTCCCCCCTCGAAAGAGAAAAGGAATTTTCTTTGTATGCTTCATTCTGTCTAGGGCTGACTAAGTTGATAGAAGAACCTTCAGATAGAGGATCCTTTCCTAGCCTATCAACACGAAGGATATGATTCACACAAGTAGTACATGATGACATCCCATTATAATATTCCAAAAGAATAGGGTCAAACCTCAGAAGGATTTCATCATCTCTTGCATGTAGGAGCCCATCTTGGAAAGTAGTTTGAGGCAATGTTTCCTTTTTTTTAATCCCACTAAAAATGCTTATGAACTTTTTGAAATCTATCTCAGTGATGTGACCTTTATCATCAACTGCACCACATCGAAAGTCACTATCAAAACCTTGACAAAGCCAACTTGAAACATGAGCCCTTTTAAATTCTCCTGATGTCACTTCTTCTTTATAAGAATTTGATAATAGTTCCTCAGGATTTACTTTACATTTTACTCTAGATATATTTTTCTCTGGGGTTGCCTTTGGAGGTTCCATAGCACAGGAATTTCATGCAACACCATTTCAACAACTCTTCCCTCTTTTCAAGGATCGACCATGCATTAAACTAAAAACATTTTTTTGGGTAGGGGATTAACAAATTCACTAGCCTTCTTATTAGAAGACATTTAAAATGTTTTCCAAGGCACACTAAATAAATGTTCCCCAGCAGAGTTGTCAAAAATATGTTGGTTAACAGATTTGTCACCTAACTCTATATTCTCACGCCCACAAAGATGACAAATGTAACCACTGTTGAATCAGTCTAACAAAATGTTAATAGACTAATTCTTTGTTTATTCTACAAGGTGGCAGCTACCTTCTAATGATTTTCAATGAGTAAACAAACAACTCATATGCTTTTAATCGAAAAAAAAATAAGGAAATACCTTTTAACTCGAAATCTTTGTAAAGGCATTCGCAATACCAACTACTATTTATAGGATTTTTCAAATTTTAAAATAAAGTCACTAGGAAACACCATTGACAGATAATATTTCACAACAACTAAAATTTCAAATCATCCACCATTTCAATATAAATTCACCAACTAACATCCATTTCAAAGAACAAAAAAGCATCCACACACGATAATTCAAAGATTACAAATATATGAAAACCACTAGTATTTCCTTTATATTAAAATAGCAGACAACCACATGCATAAAAAAATTGTTCTAATGAGAAAAACAAAGATTTCCCAAAAGATCCTCTAAAATTCACTAATTAACCTATTTATAGCTATTACCCTCCTATCTTTTCCATTTCAAAGAAATGGTTACTAAAGCTAACGGTTTTGATCTTGACCATTTCAAAAGAAAAATAGTAAAGATCAATATTAGAATATAAATTGCCTTGCAACAGATAAGACTACAGGACCACAAGACTCAGGCTCCATCGTTAGGTACCAGATTCAGCTCCGCAATGCATCTATTGATCTCATTTGTCTTTTCTTCTTCTTCGATCAACATCATCAATATATCTTTGAATTTTTCCCAATCAAATATGGTAGCTAGAAAAATGTCAGACATGCTCAAAAGAATATGCCACTGCATGTTGGTATTATGGATGTGTTGCATTGGTTTTGTCATTGATGTCAACACTTGTCAACACTTATCCTTGTGGAGATCTTTGGTTATGTTCACCAGCATGTTCAGTGACTTATGCACAGTCGCCGGTATCTGGTTAACCGACAAGTTATATTGTTCACCGGCACTGAGGATGATCTATTATCATCTGGAGATTACTTGGTTATGTCGAAGACATTGTTTGGACACTTGGTTTTGGTGATTTGATTATTGGTACAATTGAGTTTGCATATTTGTTGTTACTGGCAAATAGGTCTAGGTTATGGATTGGAAAGCATTATCCATTCTAGATCAGCACGACACATTATGGAGATGATTTGTTATTGTTGTAAATACATTGAGCTGACATCATGCATCGCATATTGATTCATTTGTAATTGATTTTATTGTAGTATCTTAGTAAGCCTACCTACACATTTGGTCTTAGGTTTTAGTATATATGTAAGATCTCATTTGTGAGATTATGTAGAGGAGTTTGAAAAGGATTGTAATAAAGTATATGCGAATATAAGCAGAGCTATACATGTAGACATCATTTGAATATTCAAGGAAGGTATGAGGAAGACAATCAAAGCTTAACCGGTACTAAATCCAGCATATGAAGATGCTATTTTGAGCAATACATTATCATTAGATTTAACCATCCAATTTTAGTCAGTGTGATTCCCATTTTTTGATTGAGCAGTGACCTCTAGGCATTTGGCCTTTCTGCATGTGCAGACCCCATTTGTACACACATACTATCTGTATTAGTATCATCTAATAGTGGGTAAGGTTTCCCACCATGGTTTTTCTCCTTACAGGGTTTCCACATACAAATAAGTGTGTTATGTGTTGTGTATGTTATTTGTCCTTCTGTTTCATGCATTAAACTTTACTGGTATTGTATTAACTATTAAACTGTCTACCGACATTAAAGTTTTGTTTACTGGTATTATGCACTAAGTTTGGTTAATTTATATTTGGGTTGAAACTAATAGACAACTAATTCACCCCCCCCCCCCGCCCTCTTAGTTCCCTTCGGGTCCTAACAATTGGTATCAGACCTAAGTCCTCTTTTTGCAGACGTTTAATAACTTGAGGAGATTCTATGGCAACTAACTATTTCAGGAAGGACAGTCTGAAGCTTGATGGAACTAACTAATATGGAAGATCAGAATGGAGACTCATCTTAATTGCATTGGAAAAGATATATGGGATGTTACAAAGACTGGCTATGTTGGTCTTATAGAAAGTCAACCTAATCCACCAACCTTGACTAAAGATCAGGAGAATGACTGCAAAGCAAGAGAAGCACTTTTGAGCGCACTGTCAGATCAAAAAATCATGGGATTATCAAACCGATCTACTACTAAAGTTGTGTCGACTTGAATTTCATCCTTAGAATGTTACCCGTAATAAGTTAGTTTAGCAAATACAAATGGAAATGCATATAGGAAATCCAAACTCAACCAATAAAATTGCATGAAATACATATGAAATAAAATATTAATATTAGCTTCATGGCTTATGTCTCATTGTGTCCTAACTCCACTGTTCTTGGTTGCAGATGGTGTACTCTCAAACAATGCACTGATGGCTTCCAAGATGGCATATGAAGAATGGACTGATAACTTGTAGTTAACTGATACTATGATATGCAAATACTACATGGTTATGCTAAAATGATTATGTTAAAATGATATTTTCTATTTGCTATTTGCTTCAAAACTAAAACTCACGGATGCATATGACTAGCTTGCAAAATGCACTTGAAGTATCTTGAAGTATAAATCTCTCTCAACTGAAGCTATTGATTTTATAGACTTTGAGAGGATGAGATGATGTGGCTTAGATCAACGGTCATGATCAGATCTACAGATTTGGATGGCTGTGAGCAAAGGTGAAGGTTGAGAGAAAGGGGGAAGGAGAAGACAAGTGTCACTCATCTCACCTTGACTGGGTTGCTGATTGAGGGAATCTAGGGATGGTTGGAGAAAATTTAGGCATGAGAGGACAAGTGGACTCAAGTCCTTCCTAAGATGTAGAGGGTGTTGGAGAGAATATAGGAAATGGTAATGAAATATGTGTACGTACACAATATTCATTAAATTTGGTAGTTGAAGATAAATGATAAATTAATATTTAAGAAATATTAATTTCCTTAGCCACATGTTGGATGAGTTGACAAAGGGAAGATGAAGTGGAGATGGAGGGTGAGTTGGAAAAGGGATTAAATAATTTTGAGAATTATTTAATATTTGAGACTATAAGATAGGAGAATAACTATTAAATATTGGATATTTAATTGATTGGAGGAGATAATTAAATATTAGATATTTAATTAACTTGGTTAAAAGAATAATTAAATATTAGATATTTAATTAATTAGAATAATATGATAAATAAATTAATTAATTAATAGAAATACATGAAAATGAATTAAATAAATTAATCTTTTTAAATTAACTATTTAGTAGAAGAATAATTATTAAATAAATATAAAATATTTATTTAATTACTCATAGCCAATTTTTATGTGTATACATTTTGCCCCTCTTTGAAATAATGTCAAGACAACATTGTTTCAAAGATTAAATCAAGTCTTTATAATGCGCCTGACGAAGATAAAAAATCCTGATTGTGTGCCGTCTCAAGAGATTGATCGTGAAATTGTCGAAAAATCTTGTTTGAACGATTGATCTCATGATAATTGATAAAAATTAAGTCAACTAAATTCATTTGAAAAAAAAAATTAAATTGCCGCATTGAAATTAATTAATCTTCAAATAGTAAATATAAAATTAACCAAGGATAATTTTAATTTCATTGTTATCCTTGTCAACTTGTGGAGAAAATATTCTTGCTGAGGTGGCGAAATGGTGATTTCTGTGGAGAATCATCGATTTGAGCGTGTTCGACGTTATTAGCGACCTGTCGAGCATGGATATCTGGTAGGTATCTTATCCCGAGCTTTGTTTTCAAATTTTCATGCAACTTTTCATGTTTTTCATGCATTTTTTGAATTTTAAAAGCTTTTTATGATTTTTTCGACATTAGGTTAGCGCTTTTGCAATTTATTTTAGCGCAAATGTGTGTTTTGTTAGTGCATATGTTAAAGTTGTTAGCGCTTATGCATAGGATAGTGCAAATGCATCCTTTGTTAGCGCTTTTGCTCAAAAAGGTAGCGCTTTTGCATGGGTTAGTGCGTATGTCTTTAGATTTAGCGCATTTGTTCAAAAGAATAGCGCATATGCTCAAGTTTAGCGCAAATGCTTTTAGATTTAGTGTATTTGCTGTAGTTTAGCACAAATGCTCAATAGGATAGCGCTTTTGCTCAAATTTGATGTTTTTGATAAGTGCAAAGGTTTAAAAATCACTTTGATGATTAGATTTAACGTGTTTAATACACATGGATGATGAAATAGTGACTTGATTGAGTGATGTGTGCTTGATAGATTAATTGATAGTTTTGATTGCTGGATTGATTGATAGGATTACTTTGATTAGCTTGATTGATAGAGTACCTTTAAGAAATCGATTTAGTTTCTGATATAAGAGATTAGTAGAGTTTTGAGTGAGCTCAGTGATTGATAGAAAACCATGATTGATAGGTTTTAAAATGTTTTGATAGCGTAAGTTGCTTCAATTTGATTTTATAGATAGATAGCGATTTGATTTAGTTTGATTTGATAGATATATGATGATTTGATTAAGTTTGATTTGATAGATAGATAGATAGATAGATGATTGTTTCAGTTTGATTTGATAGATAGATAGATGATGATTGCTTGATTTCTCTTGAAAAATAGAAGAAACTTGAAGTTCTCCAGTGTCGGGAGAAATTACCAGCAGTGCGTCATTTAGTTCCAGAGTTGACATAGGCTGAGATTAGATATATAGATGTCTGTGGTTTATGCCATCTTTTGTATATGCCTGAGATTACGCATAATAGAGGATTGTTGATGGCGTTAGCCAAGAGATGACACAGCGAGTATAACACTTTCCACCTACCTATGGGTGAGATTAGTGTGACTCTTGAGGATGTCTACAGGAGTTTGCACATCCCAGTGACTAGTGAGCTTGTGCAGTATGATTTTCAGGATCGGGTTGGGACAGAGGCTTGCAGAGTCATGTTTGCTGATGATAGCATTGGTAGAGGAGAGATCTGATGGGTAGATATGGTGATGTATTACGAGGCTCTTCCTGTTGTTCTTGTTGGTCTGATTGGAGGATTTATATATCCTGATAGGAGATCATGAGGTTTTTCAGTTGGTTGGGGTGAGATTCTCCTGAGTATGATGCAGCATCGTAGTCAACATGCTTGGGGTGTTTGCATGCTGGCACATTTATATCATGATCTTCACCAAGTAGTGTATGATGAGAGTGCGAGTTTGTCTACAGGATGCACTTTATTGTAGATCTGGTGTTGGAAGCACATTGCTATTACGCAGCCTATCCATCACAGAGTTCGTGGAGAGAGGCAACCATATGTGTATTTTGATGCAGGTATTCTTACTCAGCATAAGCTGGGTAAGATGGAGTATTGGCATTGGGTGCTTGATTCATTGGATATCATTACTTGGAGACCATATCTTGATTGTGAGCCATGGATGGATGATGCATAGACATTACCATTTATTAGGTAGAGTAGATATCTCATTGGTCAGACTCCTTACATTGTTGAGCGATAATTGATTGGTTGCATTTTGAGACAGTTTGGTATCATCTAGCCTATGCCTACTGGTGTGATGATATATGCTCAGCGGTACAGAGATAGGCGAGATTGGGGACCTTCTTTGTCATTTGAGATTGCTCGTGTAGAGTTTGTTGCTACTCCATGGGTGGCTTATGATATGAGATTACACATTCTTGATCCTTGGGTTACTACAGATTATGCGCAGTACATATTAGCTCATCCATTTCCTCATATTACTGATCTAGCAGATCCTCCTCCTAGCTCAGGAGATGATGATGATGACTCAGATGATCCAGTTTCTAGGAGACGTAGATAGAGACGAGAGCTTAGAGTTTCTCATGAGGTTGGGGGAGGTGGAGATGAGGGTGGGGATGGAGGTGGTGGTGGGAGGAGACCTGGACAGAAGGGAGGTCGATTGAGAGTCTGTGGAGGACCATTTGGACCAGCTGGCAGGATTGAGAGAGCACGTCCTATGGGTGGGAGAGATGTTGGATGGATTAGGAGGGAGCATGGCAGAGTAGGTATGAGATCATCGAGAGGGTTTCCATTGATAGGAGGTAGGGTGACTGGACTGGATGGGGGTTGCGGGAGAGGCATTGATTTTGGATAGATTCAACTAGAACCTAGGGTTATTACAACGCATGGTGGAGATGATGAGGATCCTAAGGATCATGTTCCTCTGCTTAGAAGACAGGTTTGGAGAGTTACTCAGAATGAGATTTTAGAAGTTGGATAGGGTGGTGGTGAGGGGATTAGGGTTCATGCACCTCAGCAGGATTTACCAGAGCAGGATACACCAGTACATGATATGCCAGAGCAGGTTGCACGAGAGCATGATGTGCCAGGGCAGGATGCTATAGATAGTCTAAGAGCATAGATTGATCAACTTCAAGCATAGGTGTAGACTCTTATGACTGAGTAGGATGGAGCTATTAGGAGAAATCAAGATACTCAGGACCTTCTTGATCATATTCAGCAGGTTGGATCAGGTACTCTCTCGACTGACACTGTTAGAGAATTAGTTCGGACTGGGAAGGAGACTTCCCACTGACGACAATGATATAAGGAGATAGTTGCAGAGAGCCAGAGAGCGGGTAGTTATCATACCACCATATTGATGGATACTAGTAGTGGTGGGGTCATGGGACCTCCTCAGAGGAGTGGTGAGCATGGGAGATAGACATCTGGAGGATCTTCTCGCCCATAGCCACAGAGGTGGATAGAGTCAGGTGGTAGTAGTACAGGACAGTCATGACTTGATTTGTATTTGATGAGGCATTTGTATGGTTTATCTGATATCATTGTATTCTTGGACTTTAATTATTTTATGATGATCTATATGCAGACATGGACTCTATATGATGATGATGATGATTTATTTGCATGTTACTCTATTTGATGATGATTTATATGCTGTGATTATATGCATGTAGTGATTATGATTATATGATGATGATGATCTTTATGCATGTTACTTTATTTGATGATGATGCTTTATATGATGATGCCATGAGAAATACTTTTGTTTGATTTTTATTTTGATGATCTTGGATGCAAAATGAAAATGATTACTAACTTAAATGATATGTAAATGAGACAAATGTAATGATCTATATGGAAATGCAAATGAATGATTTATTTAATGCTTATGATGATGAAAATGATCTACATGAAATGTTTTTGTATTTTATATGTAATGTTTATGAATCTAAGTGCAAAGATGCAACTAAATGATCGTTAATGGGATGATAATGCAAATAATAATGATGATACACTACATGATGAATGAAATGCACTTAATTGAATGCAAATTAATGCAATGATAAAATGCAACTAAATGAAATGAATGATGATTAAAATGATTCTAAGAAATGAATGCACCTATAATGATTAAATGCAAATTGTTTTTGTTTGCCCAAGTATACTCAATCTCTATTTATGACTGTTGATCTATTAATGAAATGATATGCTAATAATGCAACTGACAAATGAATGCATATAATGCAACTGACAAATGAATGCGTATAATGCAACTGAATAATGAGCTAACTAAAAATTGTACGGCCATTCTTCATATGCGATCTTGTAACAGTGCTTGATTTGATCATTGAGCTTTAAATGTTGTAAGAAAATACAAGCAACTTGACATAATGATTCAAGATGACCTGAGTATTCCTTACATGGATTTTGATATAGCAAGTTAATACAAGCAACTTGATATAATGGATCAAGTTGACCTGAGTGTTGCTTGCAGAACAGACAAGGAGTATCTCCTTTCATGCATGACTTGGAACGTTCTCCTTAATCTTTTGCTGATCATATCCTGAGACAAGTTCATACCATAGTAAGAGATAAACCATAGACAACAATAAAAGAAAATAATCATGTCTCTGATGAATACTAAGAGGGGGGGTGAATTAGTATACCAAAAAATAATGTACTTAAACACTTTAATAGTCTAGCAGTAAACTGGTAAAATAGTCTAGCAAACAAATTGGTTAACACACATGCAAACTAAATAGAAAATAATGCATTCACCCACAGAAGCACAATCACCATAACACAAGAGATTTTGATGTGGAAACCCAAATGGGAAAAACCATGGTGAGATGAAACTCACAAGTAACTATCTGCAGAATAGTAACCAGACCGGTTAAGGTCAGACCGCTTAAGGTCATACAATGTTCTTTACCAGAATAGATCATGTTAGGAATCTCAATCTTTGCTAGGAGATAAGTCCGATTAAAGACTACCTTGTGAGAGGATTTCAGATCCATAGATGTGAACCACCTTGTTAGAGGATTTGCAAAGGCTTTTTTGGGCCTACCCGATTAAGGGTTTCTAACTTGTCAAAGATGTGAGTAACCAACAAGTGAATGATCTAGCAAATGGCACAGTCTACTTGATTAAATCCATTGTAGCTCATAGCTAATGCATTTCATCATTACTTCAGTCTTGAGTAATTCCTTACTCTGTTACAACTCACAGACTTGATCTTCTCAATTAAGATCGCACATTCAAGAGGATTGTCAACAACTACAAAACCTAACATCTATACTCACATCCTCTCTCTTTTTTTCAAAACCCTAGACATGATGTCCTTAAAAGGAATTTGATTGTATGTCATTCCAATAGGATTTCATTACAAGTTCCTAGGTTCATTGTATCTAGAAACATTTGATAACACGACACAAAAACACCATCAAAGTGTCGGTGGATGGTAACTCATCACAAAAATATACTGGTTGGTAACTCATCATAGAGTATTACCGATTTGTCCAACTTTCTGGTTACTCGTTGGTGACTTAGGGTAATACCGGTTTAATAGATTATCAGTTGACAAAAAAATGAAGACTGGGAAAAAGATAACTACCGCTTCTGGCTCCTTTGCTCTGCTCTGCTTGAGATCCTTAAACCGCTTGATCTCTCTATGCCGCTTGGGTCTTTATACTGCTTGAGATCGGTAAACACTTTCTGCATAACAACAGTAGTCTAAAGACTACAACATGATACCGGTCTGGAACAATTACTAGTTGAGCATAATTCATACATTCTCAAAGTGATCTCATAGCAAGTCTGTGTCCATCAATGACAATCACAACATAATCATCAAAATGCCAACAATCTCCCCCTTTGGCATTGATGACAACACTTAAGAAAAATTTTGACATCTAAGTGTTTTACAACAAAATTATGTCATAAGTAAAATTACTCCCCCTAAGCATATACACTATCCCTTTTGCAGAAATTACAATGTATACTACTTCCTTACTGAGATAAACATGAAAGTATGCAAAGCATGCATCAAAATTTTAAATATAAAATACTACTCCCCCTTTGCCAACAATGACAAAGTACAGTTGAAGAACCCCTATTCCATTGGCATTAAAAACTAATTTAAAAAGTTTATGACAATAAAGAGTGAAACTTGTCAAAAACTGATTTAAAATCCTGCATAAATGTCTTCATGGATAAAGACCATGATTCAAGCAATGAGGTAGCAACCTCATTCTTCATTTGCATCTGATAAACCTACTCCTCCATGACATCCATGGTACTCATCTCTTGAGTAACCATTAGGGCATCTATATTGAGGTAGCATTTTTGGAGAATTTGTAGTCTTGGCAGTAGGACCAGTTGAAGTTCCTTCAAATTACGTGTCTGGTTGCTTATCTCTACCTCTATTCTTCCAAACTGAAGTTGAAACCGATGAGCAGTTTGTCCATATGTGGAGAAGGAATCATATGGCATCTTGAAGGTGCTAATAAATGACTGCATATCAGATTGCAGTTTGTCCTTCTGAGTGAGTACATCATCATAGAATAAATGAGGTTGAAAAATCTTGCTGAGTAGTAGATTGCCCTCATCCATTGCATCTTTGATGTCCTTTTGTGCCTTCTAAAGTTCTGACCGAAGCTCATTCAACTTCTTCACCAAGGCAATGTTTAGAGCCTTTTCATGCTCCTTTTTGGCATTTGTTTCTGCAACTTCTTCCAGGCTTTGGACCTAGTCTTCCACAACTATACATAGAAGCTTTAATTGGGCAAGTGAGGAATTGGTACTGGAGAGGTTTGTACTGGGTATCAAATTGGTGAGTGTTTCCACCATAGTTTACATAACATTTTCCTCTTTTTTCCTCCTTAGAGCATCCAATCACTCTTGAGCAAGCTTAATGCTCTGCATTAGCTCCAATTCATTTGCAGACTGGAGGTCAATAGGACTGGTAATGTCAGCCAGTTTGGCTTGACTACCGGTTGCCTTTAGAGTCTCCATCTGAGTGCTCTGTGCCGCTTCTTCTTTCTCTTTGGCATTTTTCTTATCTTCTTCTACCTTCTTTTTCTCCTCTTCTTTCTGCTTCTCTTCATCTTCATCCTTTTTCTTCTCCTCTTCCTTTCTCTTCTCCTCATCCTTTTTCTTCTCCTCTTCCTTTCTCTTCTCCTCTTCCTTTTTCTTCTCCTCTTCCTTTCTCTTCTCCTCTTCCTTTTCCGCTTCCTTCTTCTTCTTCTCATCCTCTTGTTTCTTCTTCTCTTCTTCTTTTCTCTTTTCTTCCTCTTTCTTTTTCTTCTCATCATCTTTCTTCTTTTCCTGTTCTGCCTATTTTGTCTTTTCTATCTCCTGTTTCTTCTTCTCTTCCTCTGCCTGTTTTCTCTTGTTTTCCTCCTGTTTCTCCTAACCTTCTGTTTCTACTGGTACATTCAGAGTAACATTGTCACTGTTCAAGGCATCAACATCAATCGGTTCCATTTGAGTGGCGACCGATTCTCCTTCACTGTTGTATACTTCATCCGGTTGAGTGATTTCCAGTTCTTGCTCTGCTTTCCTGTTGGCTTCAACCACTTCATGCAGTCTTAAAGCTGATTGAGCAAGGGAGTGGGTATCTTTGACCACTTCCAGAACTTTTCCTTCCAATAATAGGAGTCTTCTTCTTCTCATGAAGAAGAGGCCCTTATATTTCTCCACCACTTCATACAGTTCTATTTTAGGCACATCAAGAAAGTATTGTGCAAATACTTCCTCTCTTATTTCCTGTTCCTTTTCTATGGCAATGCGCCACTTGTTGTCTAGAGAATTATACAAAGAATCAAGCGTCTTTGATTTAATTTCTGATGGCCACTGGTCATTAATACATAAATAATTGATAACTTCCTATTCAACTTCTTTCTTTTTATCATCATTAAAATCATCAAAGCACTCTTTCAAATCACCAAGTACTTTTCTTCTAATATTCTTAATTGTTCTTTGACAATGTGTCAAAGGTTTGTAAGAGGAAATATCAATATTTATTGGTGCAGATGTTGCCAGTTCACTATTTGTCTTTTTCCTCATTTGCCTAGTTTTCTTAGGCTGTCTTCAGAGATAGTGTCCTCTGAGTCTAGTTTATTGTTTTTCGTCTTCGATTTCCTCTCAAAGACTTTGGTAGGTGCCACTTCCGGTTTCTTCTTTGTTGGTGACCACTTGGTCACTTTGGGACTTACTGTGGTATCCGGTGTTGATGCTGAAGGCATGGTCTTTCCCTTCTTTACTGAGGGTTCTTGAACTGGTGTAACCCTTTCCAAATAGGTGCCGGTTCTCTTTTCCTTTGGATCAAGGGGCAAGGTGATTAGGGTAGAGGCATACCCATCTAACATGTCATACATTACCTCATATCCCATTGGTTCCACTTCTTCCTGTCTAGGCTCAAATGCCTCCATTATGCAGTCATCAACTTTGATGGTGAAGCATATGTCCTCCTCATACTTTTTGACAATATCATCGGATATTCTTACTCTTTGGTTCATTTTGCATCTGAACTCATCAAAATATTTGTTCAGCACTTTTGGATAACTAGTTCCTACCGCTTGTAGGCTTTCCTTGATTTGCTTTGTCACTGGTTGGTCAGCAGACCATTGAATATCACCTACTCCTGGAAAAAAGCCTTGGAAGTAGAAGAAAAACCCAACCAATAGTTGTCCAAACTTAAATTTCAGGTTATTGTCCTATTTGATCAACTTGAGGTTCAACAAAAGTTGTCTTTGCATACCAATGCATAGATCGAACGATGCATCTTCCTTGATCATCCTATAGGTGGCATTTACCGCTGCAGCAGAGACAGAGTTGATTCTGTTGGCATGGAACATCCGATATCCTATCACCATACACACATATTTGACTAGATCATCCTTGATGGAATTGACAGTCATTCCTCATGAATCGCTCATAGAACTGGTGAGCTTAGTCATTTTTGTCTTGCTAATCTTTCTTAGGGTCGACACTTCACCGATGTTGCCGAAACTAGTGACGGCATGAATCGCTTCTGGTGTGATATCATGTGTCCGCTCTAAGTACATCTTATCACCATGTACTCTGCTCAGAATAATTTAAATGTGATCATCCAAAAATTCTTCAAGAAAATAGGCTACGTTGTGAAGTTTCTTCTTTTCCAGAATGCTGAATTCCGGTATAATCTTCTTATCCTTTCTGCAGGACAGACTCAACTGAGAATGGATCATTAGAGATCCTAGGTCTTCAACCTTGTAGTCAATGAAATCTGAAATGCCTTCTTCCACTATGACACCAATGGGTATTTGAGATAGGGCATTGTATTTTGCCTTCCATTGAATGAAGTCTATAGAATCAACGGGTGCAGTAGAGCTAGCATGTGATGCAGAAGCCATGATAAATAGGGAATTTTGAAAAATACCTTCATAGATCAAAATTTAGGGCTTTGCAATTTTAACTTTGCTACACACTCCTTCAGTTACTGAAATACCGCTTTGCGTTCTACACTTCTCCAATAGATGTTTGCTTCAGATTCTTCTTCAGGATTTTGATAAATTCCTTGAATCGCAATGTAAATCGCTTTTCTTCACTTTGCACTTGAAAACTTCTTTGCTCGAAAAAATGATAGTGAGAAATGATTTGAAAATTCCTTTTAAACAGATTCTCCACCTACCATAATAAATGCTCCACTATTAGGGTGTAAACCCTAATTTTGCCTTATATCGTTTCTAGTCTTCTGCCAATCTGACAGGTATCTCTTACTGGTTAAGGTCTTTTACCAATGTCAGCTGGGGGTTTGAGATATTTCACCTTTTGCTCCCCCTAAGCTTTTCTGATGCTTAGTTTTCCAGTTCAGCGACTTCCACACTGGGTGTAGAAACCGATTCTTCTTGAATCACTTCTTCTGGCTTCTTCTTCTAGGTTTTCTTCATATCTGCTTGAACAATTTCAACATCAATTTTTCCTTTCGAAGTGACTGGTATATCACTCGATATACTCTTTATTGCTCTGCAAAATCTTGCTGTATGACTCGGTTTGTTGCAGTGATAGCAAACCATTCTAGGTGCTCTCCAAGGTCCATTATTCATGTTTCCATTCTTCCTTCTGCATGTTGCAGCAGTGTGACCATGACCATGACAAATCACACAAATTTCTCTCCATCCGGTTGCCGCTTGATAGCCATTGCTACCTGACTGATGACTATAGGTATTAAACCAGTTTGGGTTCTAGTTCGCAAAGGGTTTAGGAAAAACTCCTTGATTCCTTTGAGGACACCTTCTGATATTGTGCATGACAGACCTACATTCAAATGCTCTATGCCCAAACTTGTTGCATGCATAACAATTACCATTGAATCCATTGGATCTAGGCTTATCATTTAGAAAATAAGGAAAATTATTGTAAGCCTTCTACATACATTAGTAGTGTGTCCTTCCTTGAGACAGTTAAAGCAAACAGGTTTGAACTTTTTCTTACCTTTATCCTTTGATGCCGATTGTTTCATTGTTGCTCCACTTTTTGTTCTAGAGGTCTCACCTTCCTCGTATTCAGAGAAACCAAGTCCATTGGTATTCTTTACTGGTTTAGCTGATTCAAGCTTCTGCTCTAGTTTGACAGAGCTCTTATTGAATTTGGCAAGTATTTCCTTTGACTCAGTGAGTTCTTTGGAAATGGTAGCATTGGATTCCTTCAAGGTTGCACTCTCAGAGATAGCCATGTTTAGTTCACCTTGCACTTCTTCTTTTTCCATTTTGCTTCCATGAAGATGAGCGGTAAGTGCACTGATCTCTTGCTTCAGCTTGGAGATCTCATGATCTTTGTCTTTTACCAAGTCTTCAGCTTTCCTCCAGTTCTCAAGCTCTTGACACATTCTGATAGTTAAACCTTCAAGTCCCCTTCTTAGGTTGGCATTGGACTCATTCAATTTTCCAACTTCTTGAATTAGGGCTTCCGTGTCCGCTTCATCAGAAGAACTATTTTCAGTTGGCTCCATCAGTTTTTCAGCATGCTCTCTTCTTTTTGCCTAAGAGGCCTTATATTTGACCATAAGTTCATCATAGGCTTGCTCAAACTAAGTGAGCCGATGAGTAAGTTCCCTCACAGTGTATTCCCCCATATTTCTTTCCAAGTGGTTAGACTTATAGAAAGGTTGGCTCTGATACCAATTGATGAATACTAAGAGCGGGGGGTGAATTAGTATACCAAAAAATATTGTACTTAAACACTTTAATAGTCTAGCAGTAAACCGGTAAAACAATTTAGCAAACAAACCAATTAACACACATGCAAACCAAATAGAAAATAATGCATTCACCCACAGAAGCACAATCACCATAACACAAGAGATTTTGACGTGGAAACCCAAATGGGAAAAACCACGGTGAGATGAAACTCACAAGTAACTATTTGTAGAATAGTAACCAGACCGGTTAAGGTCATACAATGTTCTTTACCAGAATAGATCCTGTTAGGAATCTCAATCTCTATTAGGAGATAAGTTCGATTAAAGACTACCTTGTGAGAGGATTTCAGATCCACAGATGTGAACCACCTTGTTAGAGGATTTGCAAAGGCTTTTCCAGGGCCTACCCGGTTAAGGGTTTCTAACTTGTCAAAGATGTGAGTAATCAACAAGTGAATGATCTAGCAAATGGCACAGTCTACTCGATTAAATCCATTGTAGCTCATAGCTAATGCATTTAAGCATTACTTCAGTCTTCAGTAACTCCTTACTCTGTTACAACTCACCAACTTGATCTTCTCAGTTAAGATCACACATTCAAGAGGTTTGTCAACCACTACAAAACCTAACAGCTATACTCGCATCCTCTCTTTTTTTTTCAAAACCCTAGACATGATGTCCTTAAAAGGAATATGATTTCATGTCGGTCCAATAGGATTTCATTACAAGTTCCTAGGTTCATTGTATCTAGACACATTTGATAACACGGCAGAAAAACACTGTCAAAGTGTCGGTGGATGGTAACTCATCACAAAAATATACCGGTTGGTAACTCATCACAGAGTATTACTGGTTTGTCCAACATTCCGATTACCGGTTGGTGACTCAGAGTAATACCAGTTTAACAGATTATTAGTTGACAAAAATTGAAGACTGGGAAAAAGATAACTGCCACTTCTGGCTCCTTTGCTCTGCTCTTCTTGAGATCCTTAAACTGCTTGATCTCTCTATGCCACTTGGGTCTTTATACCGCTTGAGATCGGTAAACACTTTCTGCATAACAATAGTAGTCTAAAGACTAGAATATGATACCGATCTAGAACAATTACCAGTTGAGCATAATTCATACATTCTCAAATTGATCTCATAGCAAGTGTGTGTCCATCAATGACAATCACAACATAATCATCAAAATGCCAACAGTCTCATCAAAGCTTCTCTAGTCATGGACATCCTTGAGTTGCATAGAGTACATGATTAGCAATAAAATCAAGATATAAACACTAAATCTTGTATGTCATTCACATGTTCTTATGGTCATTAACTAATATAATCATCTTGATGAATGATCTTTGATAATCCTTTGTTACTTGTTAGTTGATTCTTCAGTTTCTAATTTGTATGATTCAGTTGTTGATGAAATGCCTTGATTTTTGTTGCTTTGTTTGCTTGTTCTCTGTTTCAAAATCCTAGGTGTTTTTGGTCTTTTCCAGCTTCATTGACTGTTTTCTTCAAGATTTTCAAGATAGTTTTGTTTGATGCCTCAGCTTGACCATTACCTTGTGAATAATATGGAGTAGAGAACCTATGTTAGATATGAAACTGTTCACATAGCTCTTTCATATCTTGATTTTTGAATGGGGTTCCATTATCAATGATAATGGTCATAGGAACTCCATAGCGACAGATTATGTAATTCAAAATGAATGATGATATTTGTTTTCTTGTCATTGTTGTTAAAGGCACTACTTTAAGCCACTTAGTAAAATATTCAATAGCAATCAGAATGAACTTATGTCCATTAGAAGATGAAGGATTGATCTTTCCTACCAAATCAAGGCCCCATTGTGAAAATGGCCATGATCCTGTCATAGGATATAACTCTTGTGTTGGCGTAGGAATGAGATTTCCATGGATCTGACATTATTTACATTTTCTAGCATAGGTGAATGAATCTCTTTCCATAGTAGGCCAAAAGTAACCCATACGAATAAGTTTCTTAGCCAATGTCAAACCACTTGAGTGTGTACCACAAATACCTGCATGAATGCCATTAAGAACTCTCTCAGATTTGTCCTTTTCAAGACATCTCAACAAAGTACCATCTAGACCACACCTATATAGGATATCAATAATAATAGTATAGCGAGAGGACTATCAGATAAATTTTCTTCGTTGATTACGAGATAATTCAAGAAGGATATGATCTTTCAAATATTGGTAGGTTTGACCGTATAAGGATTGACTGGTTCTTGATATATGGCAAATTCAACAGGTATGCTAGGATTGGATGGTAGCAGTTAAGATATCTTCCATGAGAAATTTGTAATGTTGTTGATTATCTTTATTTTGCAAGAGAGATGCTATTGTATCCATTGCATCTGTTGTTTTATTCTCATTTTTGGGAATCTGGGTGAATGTGATTTCTTTAAAGTGTTCTTTAAATTCCTCCACCAGTTGTTTGTATGGCATAAGCTTATCATCCTATGTTTGATATTCATCATTTACTTGATTAATGACAAGTTGTGAATCACCATAGACATGAAGTTCTTTGACGTTCCACTCAATAGCCATTTTAAGCCCTATAGCTAATGCTTCATACTCTGTAGTATTATTAGTGCATGGAAATCGCAGTCTATATGATTTCGGAATTGTGTGTCCTTGAGGTACGATGAAAAAGATTCCTGAGCCTGAACCATATTGGGTATAAGAACCATCAAAGTACAATTCCCAAAAGTTTGTACTTACTGTTAGGATATCTACATCAAGAAATTTGATGTGCAAAGGCATGTTATTTTGTAAAGGTGCATCAGCCAATTGATCAGTGATGACTTGTCCCTTGATAGCTTTCCGGTCAACATATTCTATGTCAAATTCACTCAGTATCATAACCCATTTAGCTAGTCTCTCTATCAATGTTGACTTGCTCAACAAATATTTGAGAGGATCTATCTTTGCTATTAGTTTCACATAATGAATCAACATATAATGTCATAGCTTCTGAGTTGCAAATGTAACTGCTATACATATCTTTTCAATTGAGGAATAATTTAATTCATATCCAACAAGCATTTTACTGATATAGTAAACTGGTCTTTCTTTTCCTTCATCATCATGTTGGGCTAGGAGAGCGCCTAATGATACACTTGTTGCTGAGACATAGAGTAATAATGGTTTCCCTTTGGTTTGTGATATCAGTACTGGGGGACTCATAAGATATTCTTTTATTTGCAAGAAAGCTTCTTCACATTTTAGATCCCATTTGAATGGAATATTTTTATGTAGAAGATGGGTAAATGGAAGACACCTATCAGCCAACTGAGAAACAAATCTTCTAACTGATTGTAACCTTCCTTGTAAAGATTGCAATTGACTTATGTTCTTGGGTGACTCCATCTCCATCATAGCTTTGACTATTTCAGGATCTACTTCAATGCCACGAGCTGATATAATGTACCCAAGGAGCTTTCCAGAGGCTACCCCAAATGCACATTTCTTTGGATTTAATCTCAATTGATATCTTTCCAGCTTGTCAAAAATCTTGCTTAAAATGCTCAAATGTTCTTTTCTTGTGTGAGATTTTGCAAGTATGTCATCAACATAATCTTCCATAAATGTGTGCATCATATCATGGAAAATTATCATCATAGCCCTTTGATAAGTCACTCCTGCATTCTTAAGCCCAAATGGCATAACATTCCAGCAATATGTTCCCCATGCATAGGTGAAAGTTGTTTTCTCTTGATCTTCAGGTGCTATTCTTATTTGATTATATCCTAAGAAGCCATCCATTAATGAAAACATCTCGTGTCCTGCTAACAAGTCCACTATGATATCAATGTTTGGTAGTGGGAAATCATCTTATGGACATGCTTTATTCAGGTCTCTGAAATCTGTACAGACTCTTATGCTCTTGTCTGGTTTTGATACTGGTACAATACTTGAAACCCATTCTAGATAAGCAAGTAGTCTTATGAAACCCACTTCTAATAGTTTCTTTAGCTCGGTCTTTACAAGAAGAGAAATGCATGGATGCATCTTTCTTAGCTTCTACTTAATAGGTTTTGCTTTTAAATCCACATTAAGATGATGCATGATAAGATCAGGATTAAGTCCCCGCATATTGGCATAAGACCAAGCAAACTTTATTTGTCTTTGCTTAAAGAATTCCATGTATTCTTTCCTCTCTTTTTTTGATAATGAGGCAGCAAAATGAAGTATTTTAGGATCCTTTGATGTATCAATGTTTACTGCTTCTGTTGGTTCTATCAGGATAGCAGGTCTCTTTTGAAAATATGTAGGAAGACTATCAAACTTTCCATCTTCTGGTGCCTCAAGGAGGTTTTCACCATCAGATATGTCCTTTGTTTTCTCTTTTGATTGATCTAATGTTGCCATCAAATGGTTTTCAACAATAGGTCTCTTTCCTTGTTTTATTTCACTTTTGCGACTGGAAAATTTGGCATTCTCTTGACTATGAGAAACATCACTTGATTCTGCAATGGAAGATATCTTAGTTGGGATGTGTTCAACAGTGTTAAGGTACATGACTAAGTCATGATCATTGGAAAGGAAATTCAGTTCAGGGTTGTCTAAATCATCCCAATCAATTAATTCAGGATGAAGAAGGGGTAAATTATAATCATTGTCATTATTAGGTGTTTCAACGTTCATGACATAATGATCATAGTTTGGCATAGAATAGGTATTGTTTAAATTTTTTTGAGAATTGTCTTTCCCAAGCATTTCCAAATTAGTCTTAACAAAATTAATATTAGCATTGTGTAGTTCACACTCAAGTGGTTCTTCAACTAACGTTTGTCCCTTAAATGAATGGATTATGTCCACACACACATCTTTAACACTGCAAATTCCTTCTTGATTGACCTCATCTATATTTTGGAGTTGACATACTTGTGTATGTGATAAAGAGGATTCTTTTGCTAGATTTTGTCTTCTTTCAAATTCAACTTCTTCTGGACTAATAGTCAATCCAACTTGACTATCTCTTAATTCTTCTATGGTTCTTGCACATCTAATCTTTGTTTGCGCTTCTTGTGGCATTTCTTTTCTGTCTTTGTCATTCCCTTTTCTTTTTGCATATGCCTTTTTTCTCTGAATTTTGACTCTCTCTTGTCTTCTTTCTAACTTCATCTTTTGTTCTGCAATAGACAAGTCTTCTTTCATGATAGTTGCTTGATCTTCATTGTTTTCCTTACTTCATGTAGTAGATAAGGCATCTGGACCCCATTCATATTCATTGGAATCTGTCTCTGAATCTTGATCTAAGATTACTCCACTATACCATACTGGAATGTCGTATGGTGCAAAAAGTTCTCTGATTTTTGTCATCTCTATTTTTACTGCTTCTGGAATATCTTGTTCAGATTTTGCCTTTGTTTGTATTTTTAGAACTTGTTGACATGATTTTTTGTCACCTTGGATGATAATCTCCTCCTCTTTCTTTTCATGTTCTTCTTGCTTCTTTTGTTTATTGGTTACTATTTCGGCCACTTGATGTAGCTTTTCTTGCCAATTTTCTTCTTTAGAAACCGATTTCTTTCTCCATTTTTGTTGTTGATGATTATGTTGCTTTTGATTAGACTTTAGATATCCCAGCCTAGATTTATCTTCTATGGATTGTGAGTGCGGACAAATAGGTTCTGAAATACCTTGATGTTGCTTACCAATTGGTCCTTTTCCTTCATATCCCATCTTTTGCATGATTTCATATCCTTTGCCATATTGTTTTATGGGAATATTGACTTCTGCTGTTGTTGCTATAGTTTTTTCTTCATCCTTGTATAACCAACCAAGAATGTCTTTGTCTTCACTTTCCTCTGTAAGAGTTCCAACACTAACAAATGTTCCTTTAAACATATGTTTTGATCTTTCTGATGGCTTTGATTGAATATCTGTAGGCTTTCCATATGACTTAAGGGAAAGTGGAAAATTATGCAAAGAATATTTTTCCATTCCTTCATCATTTAACTTGAGCTTTTCTTCAAAAGTTTCCCATAACTTTGCTTGAATTTCTTTGGTAGGATATACTGATTCTCTATCATGTGAAATTCTTGTATCTTGTGCAGGTTTCAAATTATTGCAATATTGACTGGAATCTGCAATTATAGTGATTTCTTTTCCTTCATGAGGAAATTTCACACATTGATGATATGTAGAAGGAACTGCTTGCATCTTGTGAATCCATGGCCTTCCTAGAAGAATGTTGTAAGAGAGGTTCAAATCTAAAACCTGACACAATGTATCCTTTTCCATAGGTCCTATCCTTATTGGTAGCACAATAGTTCCTTTAGAAGAATGTTTTGCTTCATCATAAGCTTTGATGGTTATTTTCTTCTTCAAGTCTACTGCATTCTCTAAATATCCCAAAGCTTTATCAAACTTAATGCACAAATGTTTAAGCCAACTCCTCCATCTATCAGCACATGTTTGACATGAGTTTTATTTATGGAGACTTCAACATGTAAAGGAGCATTGTGAGGATCTTGTAAGGATGTGTCATCATTTTCAGAAAATGATAAGCAATGAGGAGCTATGAGGTGTCCTGCCATGTTTTGGAACTGATCTACATCCAAATCTTTTGCAACTGTTGTTTCCACTAAAGCTTTCTCCAAAATTTCCTTATGCATAGGTGAAACCTTGAGAAGTTCCAGAATTGATATTTGAGCAGGTATTTATTGTAATTGCTCTACTAAATTGTATTGTTGTGATGTGGATGTTGGGTCTTTTGCTATACCTGGAAAAGTAACCTTTGCTTTGCTTCTCGTGATAACATTGATTGGTTCTGAAGATGAATTTTCATTAACAATAATCACATTTACCACATCATCATATGTATAAGTATAATTAACTTTGGCTTTTCCTTTGTCATCTTTTAATTGCGATGATTCACCTTTGTCATAATTTGAAGGTGGATAAGGTGTTTCAATCTCTGACAATCATTTGTTAGGTGTCCTTTATTCTGATGATAATTGCAAAAATGATTGTCATTCCACCAATTGGGCTTGATTGGTGGTTCATAACTTCTTGCTTCTGGTAAAACAATCAATTTGTTGGCAAGCAAAGTTTTTAGCGCTGATTCCAAGGATTCTCCAATGTTTGTGAATTTCCTCCGAGGATTGGAAAAAAAAGACTTGGCTTTATTGTTTTCTGGATTGTTATTGCTTGGGATTTGACTTGATAGATTAAAAATTGGTTGTTGTTGTTTTGTAGTACTATTATCGTCATTCCCTTCATTGTTGACATTCCTATTCTTTGACCAGAACTTGGGTTTGTCATTATTATTGTTGTATGAATTATTGTAAAGTTTTAGTTCTCCTTTCTTTACCATTGCGTTCTCTATTTTCAGACCATTCTCAATCATTTTGGTAAAAGAGGGAGGACATTGCATCCTTAGTCAATAACTCATTTCACTGATAAGATCATCAATGAATATGTCCATTTTTTCTTGATTAGGTACATCTTGGGGATACCTATTAAACATGCATTTCCATAATTGTAAGAAAATCATAAAGGATTCACCATTCTTTTATTTAACATTGCAAAGATCCAGCATTGTTATTTCATTCCTTATATTGTAGGAGTGTTGTGAAATAAACCTATTCACAAGTTCTTCAAAGGATTTGATGTAGTCGACAGCTTCCCACCCACCCGAATCATAGTTCCTATGTAGGGGCACAACATTATGAGTTTGACCATCCGCTTCGTCAGTCTCCGGGTCTTGGGTTCAGGAATTCCCGGGTGCCCTAGGTTCCGGATGGTAATCTTGAAAACCACTCCATTGATTGTCCATTTAAACTCCCAGGAAAAAGATGCATAAGGTAAGTTTCATCATGAGCAAATTCCATGCTCATAGTACAAAACTCCTTGATGTGATCTTGAGGATAAGATTTTTCGTCATATTTGTCATATTTAGGAATCTCGCAATGTTGCGGAAATGGTATCATATTCAGATTTTTATCAAAAGGATATGGGCATATATCTTCTAATGAATATTTCTTGGAGCTTGTCCCATTTTTCATGTCTTGTATCTATTGATGTAGAGTTTGTATTTTTTGAGTAAGGTTTGACAATGGATTATCCACATAGTTTCTCCTTGTTTCTTTGTGAGTTCTTTTATCACTACGCTCTTTTCTTGTGTCATCCTTTTCTTTCCTTGTTTTTTCATGAATTTCTTTGTTTACGTCCTTGTTATTTAGATCATCTATGTTTTGGGTGGTACTTGCCTCCACATCTTGTTTCAAGCTTTCTATGTTAATGTCTTGTGGTAGTTTAGCTCTAGATTTTATCAACATCAAGAGATATTTTTCTTTTTGTTTTGCTAACAATTTTTCCATTAGCCTATCAAATATGAAATCTTTCTCAAGGTCTCTAATGGTGCTATTGACTGCTTCTTTGTCAACAACAGTAAATCCAAAATTGTGGAATACAGGAGTATCATCTTCCTCCATTTGTTGTTGTTTTCTAAGTTGTTCGTGTTGGGCTCTAGTCCAAACTGGCATGTGATTTTTTCAAAAGTTGTTGAAAGTTCCAAAGAACAAAGTCAATAGGTGATTATTGGTTTAGGAAGATATGCCTTTTTTATTTTACCACTATTGTTTGTTCATTAGGATAAAGCATCTCTTTGTTGAAAAACACATCTTTGCAAAATTTCACCGTCAAATTCTGTACCGTAGCCACGTAGGTAGTGATGAAAACGGTGTAGGAATGTCCTATGTTTCAATAAGATCTTGCGATTGATATACAAGAATCTTATCCTTTTCTGAGTAGCTTTATAATTGGGTTTTCTTTTCTTAAGGTGATACTTAAAAGTCATATAAGCATTTGGCAATTCACAAGTTTCTTTGATTCCAATGTTGGTGCAATTCTAGTTTTGATATAACCTAGGTTCAAAATAGGAAAGATATATCCAGGATTAGGAACCTAGTATAGATTGATCAAGCTTCGTGATAGAGGATTTGATTATCCCGATGAGAAATTTGACAAGGATGTTGATTTTTGCACTTAAGATGTTTGAATCAATAGCTTGTTGAATGTTGATATTTATAGAACCTTTTGGGTATAACTAGTTGGATTAGTGACCTAGTTATTTGAGCTAGTTTTTAAAATATGTGATGGTTTAGAGACGAATCTACTTCAAGAATTATTTTAATATTGATGTTTTGATATTTTTATTTTGATATGGTGTTTCAAGTGTTGGAAAGCTTTTGTATTCCCCTTTTCAATCAAACTTTTTCAATAATTTGTTGGATTTTTGCTCACTTGTAGATGATAATTTTCTTCAATTTTTGACCATTTGGAACATGTTACAGACATAGAAGACACAGTGTCTAATAAATAAAATGCACAAGCAATCACAATCCCGATGGTAGGCTGAGACAATAATTGTTGAATCTCACGTGGGGTTTCTCCTGAGGCTACGCTATTCAAAGCGGATATTTAGATGCTTGACCCCACTGGCTCTACCCTCGGCACTCACTTCTTTGGGGCAGCCAAGCACTAGTTTCTATGAAAACTCCCCATGGAAAAATTTATATCTCTAATAAGAACCATATGTATGTGAGCCGCTTTAGAGGTCCGACCTCCTGCGCCAACAACTAGAAGGATTTTGGCAACTTGTACAAGTGGTTTTTAGTAAAGGCTTCTGGTCATGTGGCCATACATGCAGCACTTTCAGCTCTGTAAATACAAAAGGTTCCCAGCCTATAGAGGTTACGCTCCATAGGGTTTATGGGGAAACATAGTGTCGGTATGAACTTATCAACACATGTTGTTTGGGACTTTCGTCACAAACATGATTTATTTATAGTGGATTGGAAGGACTCGATATTAGCCCATTTCCACTTTAGGTCATTCCCCTCTCACTAGCCTCCTCAAGGCAGCTCGGGAAGGTAGGCTATCTAAAGGATTTAATTGCTTGAAAGTAAAGAAAGCGTAAAAGAGTGGGTTTGGATTTTTTGGTCACCCAATTAAGGGGAGAGCATATACCTACCACTTTCGAGACATGGAATACAAGTGTTCTTTTTAACCTTTTCAAAGCAATTGTTGGCTAAGTCCTATTTGGAGATATTGCTCCAACAAGCATGGTGTTCATTTTAGCCCTTTTAAAAGTCTATGTGCAACTATTTTAGAGAAAATACTAAAAATGCAAGTTGTATGTTGTCAATTCATCCTCTTAGTTAAACTAGATGAACAAGATATAATATATTACTTCCCAAATAAACACTTTTAATTAACTAGATGAGGAAATGCATAAAATTTGCCTTAAACACCATCCTGCACATGCATGTTAGTAGTCTAAAAAATTTTGATTTCTTGGGCATTCGGACCTGCAAGAAATTTTGTCAGTTTGTAAACAGAAGCGCTAATTTAACACATGCACTATCTTTTTGCTCAAAAGCACTAACCTAGGCTGCCAAAGCGCTGCTCTATGGATACAAAAGTGTGATTTCTTTGACAAATGCGCTAACCTAGGACACAAATGCCTGAACTTGTAATGCATATGCACAAATTTTAAGACAAAAGCGCTAACCTAAAATGCTCATGCGCTAACCTATAACTGCAAATGCACTAACCTAGAAGGCAAATGCGCTAACCTGCAGAACCAAAGCACTGTCAGAATTCACACATGCATGAATCTGCATTACAAATGCATTAATTTAACTTTCTACGAGATTTTTAAAGGTATATGCGAGGTCCAGCCCCATGGTGGGCACCAAAATGTGTCGACTTGAATTCCATCCTCAGAATGTTACCTGTAACAAGTTAGTTTAACAAATACAAATGGAAATGCATACAGGAAATCCAAACTCAACCAATAAAATTGCATGAAATACATATGAAATAAAATATTAATATTACCTTCATGGCTTATGTCTCATTGTGTCCTAACTCCATTGTTCTTGGTTGCAGATGGTGTGCTCTCAGACAATGCATTGATGGCTTCTAAGATGGCATATGAAGAATGGATTGATAACTTGTAGTTAACTAATACTATGATATGCAAATACTACATGGTTATGCTAAAATGATTATGTTAAAATTATATTTTCTGTTTGCTATTTGCTTCAAAACTAAAACTCACGGATGCATATGATTAGCTTGCAAAATGCACTTGAAGTATCTTGAAGTATAACTCTCTCTCAATTGAAGCTATTGATTTTATAGACTTTGAGAGGATGAGATGATGTGGCTTAGATCAACGATCATGATCAGATCTACAAATTTGGATGGCTGTGAGCAAAGGTGAAGGTTGAGAGAAAGGGGGAAGGAGAAGACAAGTGTCACTCATCTCACCTTGACTGGGTTGCTGACTGAGGTAATCTAGGGATGGTTGGAGAAAATTTAGGCATGAGAGGACAAGTGGACTCAAGTCCTTCCTAAGATGTAGAGGGTGTTGGAGAGAATATAGGAAATGGTTATGAAATATGTGTACGTACACAATATTCATTAAATTTGGTGGTTGAAGATAAATGATAAATTAATATTTAAGAAATATTAATTTCCTTAGCCACATGTTGGATGAGTTGGCAAAGGGAATATGAAGTGGAGATGGAGGGTGAGTTGGAAAAGGGATTAAATAAATTTGAGAATTATTTAATATTTGAGACTATAGGATAGGAGAATAACTATTAAATATTGGATATTTAATTGATTGGAGGAGATAATTAAATATTAGATATTTAATTAATTAGAAGAATATGATAAATGAATGAATTAATTAAATATTAATTAATAGAAAGACATGAAAATGAATTAAATAAATTAATCTTTTCAAACTAACTATTTGATAGAAGAATAATTATTAAATAAAAATTAAATATTTATTTAATTGCTCATAGCCAATTTTTATGTGTATACAAAAGCTATTTGGCATAAATTGGAGACATTGAATGAAGGTGATACCACTATAAAAATTACAAAATTGGAATGCTTTTGGGTCAGGTATGAAAATCTGAAAATGGAAGAAGATGAAAGGATTTTTGCTTTTATGGAAAGAGTTAATGAAATTGTTTTGGGTATACAATGTTGTGGAGGATCCTTAAGTGAAGATGAAATTGTTTGTAAAGTTTTAAAAGCTTTGCCACTAGCATACAAAATGAAAGTAACTGTTATTAATGAATTGAGAACAATGCCTAATGCATCAGTATCTAGAGATACTTTGGTTGGAAAACTTTCAGCTTTTGAACTTGAGGAATTTGGTCCTATTGCTACAATTAAGACAAATTTGGCTTTCAAAGCTTCATCATCTGCAACAGCATCATCATCATCTAAAAAATCTGATTGGAAAGCACTCTATGATAGAGAACTTGAAGAAATCAGAAGAGAGAATGAAGAACTTGAAGAGCTTGAAGCACTATTTGCAAGGAAAATGCCTAAAGGTCCAGTTGGAAGTAAGTACAAAGGTAATGCACCATTTAAATGTTTTAACTACAATAAAATTGGTCATATGGCATCTAGGTGTCCTGATAGACATGCGAGATTACAAGAAGAAGCTAAAAGAACATATAAGCCTAACCTTGAATATCAAAGGTACAGATTTAAGAAGAATAGAGACAAATCATGCTACTATGCTGATGAAGGAGTTACTGATGATTCTAATGAGGAACTGGTAGACAATGGATGGGCTTTTGTTGCAATAACAGAAGATCAACCAACACCTACTATTCAACCGGTAGAGCGGGCCCGGACAACTAAAATTGAAGAAAAGGATGAATGGATCATTGATTCCGGATGTTCACATCATATGACTGGTGATAAGAGTAAATTCTTAACCTTTCAAGAATACAATGGAGGTCTAGTAAGATTTGGAGATGACAAAGCTTGTTTGATCAGAGGAAAAGGCACTATATCTTTTGATGGTAAGCACAATACTAATAATGGTTACTATGTTGAAGGTTTGAAGCATAATATTTTGAGTGTTGGTCAATTAGTTGAAAAGGGATTTCAATTACAATTCAAGAATGGTAAATGAAAAATCATGAATAGAACTGGTTTGAAAATTGCAACCAATAATCAGACTAGAGGTAATATCTTTCATTTGAATAGCAATGAGAAGGTATGCTTGATTGCACATATTGATGAAAGTTGGTTATGACATAAGAGACTGTGTCATGTAAATTTTGATTGCATTTTGAAAATCAGTACAACTAAGCCAGTAAGGGATTTACCTAAGATTGTTAAACCTCACCATTCGGTATGTAAGGAATGTCAATTTGGAAATCAAGTTAGAGAAACTTTTAAGAGTATTCCAGAAAAATCCAATAATGTTCTTGACTTAATTCATACTGACTTATGTGGTCCGGCAAGAAATAGAAGTTTACAAGGAGATAGATATTTTATGCTAATCATTGATGATTATTCTAGAATGTGTTGGGTTACTTTTCTCAGGGAGAAATTAGAAGCTTTTGGGAAATTCAAACTATTCAAAGTGATGGTAGAGAATGAAACCGGTAAGAAAATCAAATGTTTGAGATCAAATCAAGGAGGTGAATTCACATCTAACGAATTTAATAAATTCTGTGAAGTGAATGGAATCAGAAGACAATTATCAATGCCTTAGACACCCCAGCAAAATGGAGTTGTGGAAAGGAAGAACAAAACTATTTTGGATGCAGCTAGAAGCATGATATCAGAAGAAAACCTACCTCATGTGTATTGGAGAGAAGCAGTCAATACAGTTGTTTATACATTCAACAAAGTTCTCATCAAAGGTGAAACCAGTAAGACCCCTCATGAACTATAGTTTGGTAATACTCCTACTCTTAAATATTTTATAATATTTGGAAGCAAATGTTATTGTAGACACCCAAAATTGTCCAGTCTAATTAAATAAATATTTTATTTATTTAATTACTTTAGCTTAATTCTTCTATTAATTAAATAAATCTTTATTTATTTAATTAATTCATTTATCCTCTTCTAGCCTTATTTCTCATTTAAATAAATACATTTATTTATTTAAATTATCCCTTTCCTAAATTAAATAAATATTTTATTTATTTAATTACCCTACTTCTTCTATTAATTAAATAAATCTTTATTTATTTAATTAATTCATTAACCTTTTCTACACATGACACATGTCATTCATCTCTTATTTCCTACACTACCTACCCCTTTCATTATTTTGGTATTTCTTATACCTACCCTCTAATCCTAGCCGACCTCTCTTTTTACACCTCTCAATCTTAACCCTCCATTTTCTATTGTGTCTTCTATTTAAGGAGATGCTTTCTTCATTACCAAGGACCCTAATGACTGATTTTGGAGGACTTGGCTACACTACGATCCTACTTGCAACCACATTCCGTTCTTTGTTGAGCTCTTGTGCATACAAAAATCTGAGAGCAAGCATATCAAACAAGATCAATGGAGATAGGAAAAATGGAGATCAAAAACCCTAGTGGACATGTGATGGTATAATCTTTGTGATTTATTGAGTTATTTTGCATTGTCTTAGGTTATCTTCATATGTTATGGTGGATCTTTGTTCATTGTTAGGCTAGGGTTTGGTGGTTGAATCCATTTTAGTCTTTCAATATTGTTGTTTATTGCTATCCATTTTCACCATATACATTTTGGCACGCCCGGTGGGACTCTTGTCCCTTTGCATTTGACATTTTGTTGCAGATTTTGCATTTTTGAAGTTGCAGATCGGACGATTTCGACGACATTTTAGGTTTTTTTCGCGTCTGCGAGTGTTCGGATCGCGTTTTTGTATTTCAGAGGCGTCTGTGACATCTTTTATCGCGTCTGTGTTTCTGTCATTTTCTATTTTTGCAGGTTTCCGAAAGTCGCGTCTGTGATCCCGAATCGCGTCTGTGAAACATACGATCGCGTCTGCAGAATATAGAGGCGTCTGTGTTCTGAAATCACGTCTGCAAATCACAGAATCGCGTCTGTGTCGGACAGACGCGTCTGTGTCTGGTATAACAGCGTCTGTGCATTCTGTTTTTGCAAATTTGTTTCAAGTTTTTCGATTCGGCTTTTCGGATTTTGTACTTAGGGTTTTCAGATCTGGTTTATTTTTGGCTAACCTTTGCAGATCTAGCTAACCTGGTTTGTGCAGCTTGCTTTGGAGGCAAATACGTTTTTGTTGAAGGCCCCTTTTCACAAAGTCTTTTTGGGTTTTTCTTAAAATTTACCTAACTTGTGTGTTTGCAGGAAGGGGTTATCATTTGAAACAACCCAAACTACTAACAATTTTGTTGCAGGGCCTTAGCTAGGGTTTTGTAATTTTATTTGTGGGCCTTGTCTTCATAGCTTAGCAAACACTTCAATTGGTGCACTAAAATTGAACCATTGTCTTTTGTGTCTTGAGCAATAGGCTCTTTGTGTTTATTCTTTAGAGGGCCTGTCTTCCCGTGTGGTCATTAGGACTACTAGTGAGAAGAGAACGACCCAAGTGGTAGCGAGGAAAACCCACCTCATCCAAACCACTATAATCAAATGTATTCATGGTGAAAACTATGAATAACGTGTGCTGATTAGTTCATACCGACACTATGTCTCCCCATAAACCCGTTTGATCAAATTTATTTGATCATTTGTAGGGCGTAACCCCTACCGGCTGGGAGCCTTCTGTATTTACAGAGCTGAAAGTGCCGCATGTATGGCCACACGAGCGGATGCCCTTACTAGCACCTCATTGTTTTAGATGCCCAAATCCTTCTAGTTGTTGAGGCAGGAGGTCGGACCTCTGGTAGCGGCCCACACACATACGGTTCTTAGTAGAGATACAAAGTTCGCCATGGGGAGTTTTCATGGGGACTGATGCTTGGCTGACCCGAGAAGTGAGTGCCGAGGGTGGAGCCAGTGAGGTCAAGCATCTAAGTATCCGCTCTGAATAGCGTAGCCTCGGGGGTAAAACCCCATGTGGGATCAACAATTATTGTCCTGGCCAGCCATAAGAATTGTGCTTGACTTATGATAAACACTCAAACAATCAAGACAAAACAGCAAAACATTGTGTCTTTTGTGTCTTCAAGTGTATGCAAAAAACTTTTTACATCAAACAACACACTTTTTGGAGTCTAAACAGTCTGCAAACATTGGGTCATCAACACTGTGTCCTCTTGTCACGAAAAACAGTCGAAAAATCAGATTTGGTCACAGCAAAAACAAATTCACAGATAGGAAAGATTGCACTAAGGTTACAGAAACGCGTCTGTGTCTGTTAAAACCGCGTCTGTGTCTGATAAACGCGTCTGTGAAGTACAGAATAGCGTCTGTGTTTTTATCAGCGTCTGTGTCGAACAGAGACACGTCTGTGTCTGGAAATAGCGTCTGTGAAGTATACAGGCGCGTCTGTGTACACAATTGCAAAAATCTGTCAGTCTTAGCAAACATCAACAGGAAATCTCGGAATCACGTTTGTGTCAAACA
Source organism: Cryptomeria japonica (assembly GCF_030272615.1). Classification (NCBI taxonomy): domain Eukaryota; kingdom Viridiplantae; phylum Streptophyta; class Pinopsida; order Cupressales; family Cupressaceae; genus Cryptomeria; species Cryptomeria japonica. Next base: position 553,940,815 of record NC_081409.1, on the reverse strand, counting down.
GAATAGCGTCTGTGTCTTAAAATCGCGTCTGTGAAGTATACAGAGGCGTCTGTGTCAGGATTTGAAAAAAGTTTAACAGTCAAGCAAACAAAGAAATCAGTTTCGGCACACTTGAGCTTCCTAGGTTATCTCTTCAGGTTCATCTAGCATTCAGCCTGTTCTAAGGTCTTACACAGTCCATCATTGCTTCATACCTCATTTTACAGTCATACTTGTCTAAACTTGAGTCAAAAGTCACTTGCTTGTCCTCACTATACTTTGTCAACACACTACATACTACAACACTTTGCTAAGTGATCCCTCATCAAGGTTTCTTACCTTTGGGTCTCATTTGGTCTTACTTAGAGTCAAGGTCAGCTTACCTCATCAAGAGAAACTATCCTCTCTTTGGAAGTCACACCTACTCTACAACATACATACTTGGTCTTACACTTTGGACATTGCAAGTAAACTTCAGATTCATTTACACTCCATACAACTCTTGGTCTTACATACCCTTGTCATTTTCGTCTAAGTCTCTCACATATTGGTCTAACACCTAGTTCATGGTTGAAACCCGTCTTCAAAAATCTAGGAGAAAAGCTAAAGAAGCTCAAGGACCCGTAAACATGAGTTCTTATGAGTATGACAATGATGTCTTCTACAATCCTGAGCACACTACATTACCAGACATGAATGTTTATAGACACAATCCAAATATGGAAAGCGCAAACGCTATACACAACGCTACACACAATGATAATGTGGACAATTCTTCAATACTATCAGCAGACATACAAGAATCTATAATGGATCCTCAATTCAATAGATTGGTTGAAGAGATAATGAGGAGGGATCGTCAATACTTTCTAAACATGATGGCACAAAGTGGAGCTAAGATACCACATGATTTTGACTTATCTCAACTTATGGAAAGTAGACCTTCACAACAAACTCAACCAAATAGTGGAGGACCAAATAATATGATGCCGGAGTCACCATCAGTTTTGCTTCAGAAACCAGCAATCCCACATACACAAGCTCAAATGCACGATACTTACACTCAAAGACCATCATGGAGGCCTTATGTTCAAACACATGCTCAAGATACAGGTCAACCAAGACAAATGGATACTCAAGGACTTCCTCAAAATTTTGACACAAGAAGACCTCATGCCAAAATTGGGGGCAACACAATGGAAAATGAAAGGCCCATTGAATATGGTTTATACACACAAAACAGATATGGGGTTCCTCAACAAGAAATTATGCCAAGTGCTCCATACATGTCGCAACAATATAGACCTCCATATGGACATGTCTACGATCAGTATCATCCATACATGCAACAGGCTCCTCCTCAAATGGGTGTTTCAAACATGGGATATGCTACAAGAAATCCATCTCCTCCCAAAAATAATTTGGAGCAACAAATTAGAGATCTACAAAAGAAAGTGGAAGACATGGGCACATCAAAACCCACATATACTATGAGAGATATATGCCCTTATCCCTTTGATAAGAGCATTCCCATGCCTCCGTTTCCTCCGCACTTTGCAACACCGAAATTTGACAAATATAGAGGGAGAGGAGATCCCAAGGCACACATAAGACAATTCTTCACAGCTTGCATTGAGGTAGCGGCAGAAGAAACATACTTAATGAGGTTGTTCCCACAGAGCTTAGGAGATCAAGCGATGGAATGGTTTTCTCAATTACCTCCTGGTATTAAGTCATGGGGTGACTTGGCAGAGGCATTCATTCAACATTTCTCTTACAACATTGAAACAGATGTCTCAGTTACTACCTTGTGCAATACGAAACAAAAAGAAGGAGAATCTTTTGCGTCATTTTTGCAAAGATGGAGGAACTTAGCTAGCAGATGCTCTTGTGAAATCCCGCAAAAACAAATGGTGGAAATGTTCACACAAAATGTTAACAAGGCTATTGGTTATGATCTCAGAAAAGCTTGTTTGTCTACATTCAAGGATGTCATTGAAAAGGGCCTAGCAACAGAAAGAGTCTTAATTGAACAAGGAGTTATCAAACTATTCAAAGAAAACAAAGAGGACTTTAAGGGAAAAGACAAACCAAAGTTTTGGAACAAGAACAAGAACACAGTTAATGATGGTGTTGTGGATGCTAACACAGTGAGACCAAAGTTCATCTTTTCTGGATCAAATTCTACCAACAATCAAGTGAACAATCAAACAGCTTCCAAACCACGAAGGAAGTACACTCCATTGGGAGAACCACTTGAATCAGTATTCAAAAAGCTTGTAGCAAACAAAGTGATCACGGTCCCAGATTTTCCTCCATATGAACCAAAGGTAAAACCGAATTGGTGGAATGATGATGAATATTGTGAATTTCATAAGAGCAAGGGTCACAAGACAAGTAATTGCCATCGATTGAAAAACATTGTACAAGATCTCATTGACAGAGGAGATATTGAGATTGAGGGACATTCATCTAACCAAGAGCATGAGGTGTTTAAGGAACCATTCCCAAAACATGACAAGGGAAAAGGCAAAGTCACAGATGATCAAGCCAATTACACCAGAACATCTTACAATTATGATTCCACTATTAACCACATCTCAATGGACAATCATATTTCTACCATTACTATCAAAAATAAAAATCCTGAGAATCCTCCTCAGCGACCTAAAATTGTCCTAAAAGGTGTGGGATCTTCATCCGAAGCTACCTCTGAATGTCATGTTACAACTCGTCGAGGTAAGATCACATTGCCAGGAACCTCTTCTAAGAATACCAATCTTCCGTCAACTAAGCCTGAGTACGATCTTGTAGAGCAATTAGGGAAAACACCCGCACTCATCTCTATTCTTGAGCTCTTACGTATATCTCCTGCACATAAAGCTGTCCTTGACAAAACCTTGAGAGATACTGCTGTCCCTACGGATCTAAACGTGGATCAGTTTCAAGCCTTGGTGGGATACCTATCCGTTCCACACTCCCTCACATTTACAGAAGCCGATGACGCCTCCATAAGTCAGCCTCACAATGCACCTCTACATATTGAAGCTTTCATACATAAACACCGAATAAAACGAGTCCTGATAGATGGAGGAGCAGGTCTTAATATTTGTACATTGAGCACCATCAGACAATTGGGATATTCTGACAAAGCTGTGAATGCTACAAACCAAATCACTATTAAGGCTTATGATGATGAAGAGCGCTCGTCCAAGGGCACGGTCATCTTACCACTCAGAATAGGGCCAGTAACAAAGGACGTGATTTGTCAAGTCCTGGATCTAGACCTCACGTATAACATATTGCTAGGACGTCCATGGATTCATGAAATGAGAGCGGTCCCATCAACATACCATCAGTGCATAAAATTTCCTCATAATGGAGTCGAGGTAACGGTCAATGGTGATCCAAATCCATTCATATATTGCAATAACTTGAGATCACATACTGAGGTTATCATTCCCAGCAATCGTGAGGCTACTCCTTCTTCAGCATATATTGATCCTGAGTCATTAAAGCCCTCGACATCCAAACAAGGTGAACTTAGAGCCAAGTTTCAAGACAAAGGCATGGGAGAATACACTCTGAATCAAACAATGTTCTTACGACAAGTCATGAACTCCCCCAAGGAATATGGGCGACCACATCCAAATAAGCAAATCTCCATCATGCTCCTCAAATGGGATCCTACCGTCTTTCAAAAATGGGGCGAACTAGAGGAAGAAAGTTTATATAAAATGCTATATAAGGACGCTGAAGATGATACACATGATCAAATTATAATACCCTGTGAAAACTATGGTAAAGGTTTCAAAATTCTGCAGAGATTCGGGTATGATGGAAAAAGTCCTCTCGGACTACGCAAAGAAGGTGTCATGGAGCCTCTACAACCTGAGCTAACTACAAGAAGGGAACGCTCTAAGGGGCTTGGTTTTCTAAACCCCAAGATTCAACACAAGAAAACAAAACAGATATGGCAAGTCAAAGTGGCTGAAGTTCAACAAGAGGACAATTATTCCACGGACTCCAATGAGTGGGAATGGGGTTCAGACAAATCCTCCAGCGATTATGAACTTAATGAGACATTTAGAGAGCCAGATGAACCTACAAAGGAGGAGGAGTTTTACAAGAAATTCAGAGTTGGTCAAGAACCGACCCATAAGGATCCCGCACAAGCTTCGTTTCAGGGCCCTAGGTCAGGATCACATAGGATGAGGACACCTGTCCCTGAGGGTGCTACTAGTGATGATAATTTGGACTCACTCACGATCGACACTGATGAGGAGAGTGCCATTGACGACCTCGATGACTACCTTGACATACCTGAATATAACCACATCTTCACTATTAGCCTTGCGGATTCTAAAAACACTAAAGACCTTCCCCTCGTTCACCCCCAACTCATTGACTGGGATCAGGATGGACCACCACAGATTGATACATTTCAAAATGACGAAGCTATTATTGATTATCTTGGCATTCGCGATGATCTTCCTCTTGGAGACCATAAAGCAGGATACGCCATAGAGCTAAATAACATGGCATACTTTGGTGAGGGTGTCGGGCCTTCTAGTCGCAAAAATGTGAAAATAAAGACAAAACAAGGGTCTTATGGCGAAAACCACACTGTGGCGCTCTCTGACTCTAAAAAAGTAAAAAGAAAGGACGTATCTGAGGGTGAAAACCTCTCTGAGGCGCCCGAAGATGGAAGGCTTGACATTCTCCCAGCATCATACGAGGAAAAATCATCCATGTTGGTAGAGGAGACTATAAAGACAAACATTGGTACAGCCGAGGTTCCACACAACATATTTTTGGCTCAATCATTGACAGAGGCCGAGAAAGCAAGGTTCATAAGCTTCTTTAAGGCACGACAAGTCAACTTCGCCTGGTCTTATGCTGATATGCCTGGACTAGACCCCGACTTAGTAATGCATCATTTAACAGTCAAACCGGGGGCAAAACCAGTAAAACAGAAATTGAGAAAAATGCATCCACAGGTGGCATTATTAGTCAAGGCAGAGCTGGAGAAATTACTAGATGTCGGATTCATACGTCCAATTGATTATCCTGAATGGATTTCCAACTTAGTGCCTGTTAGCAAACCAGATCGCAGCATCCGAATATGTACAGATTTCAGGGATATCAACAAGGCTTGTCCGAAGGATGATTTCCCATTACCAAACATTGATTTAATTGTTGATCTCACAGCAGGCCATGAGATGTTATCTTTAATGGACGGATTCTCTGGATATAATCAGATCAGGATTGCACCTGAAGATCAACATAAAACATCATTCACTTGTCCATGGGGAACCTTCTGCTGGAATGTCATGCCCTTTGGGCTGAAAAATGCAGGTGCCACGTATCAACGAGCCATGACTACTATCTTCCATGATCTCATGCATGTAAAGGTGGAAGATTATGTCGACGACCTTTTGGTTAAATCAATAGACAGAAATACACACTTGGACATACTTTCAGTTGCTTTTGATAGGCTGGAAAAATACAAGGTAAGATTAAATCCAAAGAAATGTGTCTTTGGAGTAACCTCCGGGAAGCTCCTAGGATTCATTGTGTCTAAAAGAGGAATAGAAGCGGATCCAGCAAAAGTCAAGGCTATCTTGGACATGCCGCCACCCAAGAATATCAGTCAACTTCGGTCTTTACAAGGGAGACTCCAGTCCATACGAAGATTCATAGCACAACTTGCAGATAAGTGTAATCCTTTCCAGCACCTGCTACACAAAAACATTAAGTTCAAATGGGACGAGAACTGTCAACAGGCTTTTCAGGCACTTAAAGACTATCTTTTGAACCCGCCAGTTTTGATGCCACCAATTCCGAATCAACCATTGCTACTTTACATATCAGCTACTCCAACAGCACTGGGGGCACTACTAGCACAGCAAATACCTGACGGCAAGGAAAAAGCAGTCTACTATATCAGTCGCACATTGGTGGGATATGAGCTCAACTACACACCAATTGAGCGTGCATGTCTCGCTGTGGTCTTCGCTTCACAAAAATTACGACATTATATGCTCACTCACAAGACCAAGTTGATTGCCAGAATTGATCCACTAAAATATCTGCTCAACAAAGCTACACTTACTGGGCGACTGGCCAAGTGGGTAATGATTTTGAGTGAATTCGACATTGAATACGTGGACAGAAAAGCGATCAAAGGACAAGCCATTGCAGATCAACTGGCAGATGCTCCCATGATAGATGATGTTCCTCTACAGTCAGAATTTCCAGATGAGTCCATTCTAACAATATCACCTGCAAAGCCATGGCAACTATACTTTGATGGCTCATACACACAGCACGGGGCAGGAGCGGGTATACTCTTTATAACTCCCCAAGGCGATTCTATACCAAAGTCATACCGCTTATCATTTCCTTGCACCAACAATATAGCGGAATACGAGGCATTAACAACAGGGTTAAGAATTGCAGTTCAGTGGAAGATCCAGGAACTTCGTGTTTTTGGCGATTCTCAACTTGTCATCCGTCAAGCAACTGATGATTATCAAACAAAAGATGAAAAGCTAATGCCTTACAAACAACTGGTAGATGATCTGAAACAACACTTTGCAAAGATAGAGTTTGAGCAGATACCAAGAGAACAGAATCGCGCTGCTGATGCCATGGCTACAATTGCTTCACTCATTGACCTACCACAAAATGAGACCTATTATGAGTTCCTGGTTGACAACCTGCTGATTCCATCATATGAGATCACTCTCACGGAAATGATATGTGTTGTTGGTCCTGAATCCCAGTTATATGGTTCCATATTCACATACCTTCGCGACAACATTTTACCTCCCGATTTATCGAACAACCAACGCCGCACTTTCATCCGCCAATCCTCCCGATACGTTATCCTAGCTGATATCCTATACCGACGAGGTCTAGATGGCACCCTCCTTAGATGTTTAGAGAGTGACGAAGCTCAGATTGCGTTACGAGAAGTGCACGAAGGGATATGTGGTCCGCATACTAGTGGTCCTACCTTGGCCAAGAAACTCATCAGGACTGGATACTACTGGCCTACTATGGAAAAAGATGCATATCAGTTTGTCAAGAGGTGCAAGCAGTGTCAAATTCATGGAGACCTCATACACGCACCAGCACAAGAACTACAGCCACTTGCATCTCCTTGGCCCTTTTGTCAGTGGGGACTCGATCTCATAGGCAAGATTCACCCTCCTTCTTCCAACGGACATAAATTCATTATCACAGCCACAGAGTATTTCACAAAGTGGATTGAAGCCGTGCCTCTCACACAAGTTACTGGGAAACAAATCGCTACTTTCATCCTGAACTACATCATTTGCCGATACGGGATTCCTACTTCCATTATTACCGACAACGGGCGTCCTTTCAAGAATCAGGATGTTCATGAACTCTGTGAGCGATTCCATATCTCTCATCGTTTCTCCACACCATATTACCCCCAAGGTAATGGCCAAGCTGAGGCGTCTAACAAAACAATCCTCAAAATACTTAAAAAGACAGTCGACGACGCTGGCCGTAACTGGCATGTCCAACTCAATCCCGCACTTTGGGCATATCGTACTAGTGTCCGCACACCTACAGGAGCTACACCTTACTCGCTTGTCTATGGTGCTGAAGCCATCTTGCCTATTGAGGTCGAGTTACCTTCTTTACGGGTCTCCTTGAGAAACATAATCAACGATGAAGACTACAGGGTCTCTCGCTTACAAGAACTAGAACTGTTGGAGGAACGACGACACACTGCTTTTAATCATCTCAAGGCTTACCAACAACGAATGAGTCGCAGTTACAATCACAAGGTCAAGCCTCGCACATTTGAGGTAGGTGACTTAGTCCTCAGAGAGAACCCCAAGAATCAGCAAGATAGAGAAAAGAAGGGCAAATTTGAACCCAACTGGCTTGGTCCTTACATCATCACAGCAGCATATGGATCTGGGGCATATCAGCTCTCAACTACAGAAGGTGAATCTTTGGAGGACCCTATCAATAGCATGCACCTTCGCAGGTTCTACACATAAGCTCTTTTTAAGTATCCTAATGCAAAAATACAAAAAAATCAAAAAAATTCAAAAATACAAAAAAAAATTATAAAAACAAAAAAATTGTTACTTGGTGAAAACCTGGCAAACAGGCGCCTTGTGACAACAAAAAAAATTGCAAAATCCAAGAAAGTAAAGAGAAATAATTTCGTCCAACGGTGAAAACCACTTCGGTGGCGCCCTGGGCAAGTACCATGGTGAAAACTGGGTCACCAGCGCCATGCGTAGGGACTTTGCTCCTCCCTCTTTCAGGATTCCCTTTCATTCTTTCACTTCGCACACAATCACGACCAATTCACTCACAATAAACTTACCCATGCCCATCATGGCTTGTTATTGATCTACCCGAGATTGGTTAGCCATTCATAATAAATCAGATCCTATCTGTGACTACGGCCAATTCCTGCGTCTAGTAATGGGTGTGGAACTGAGAACATCACATGTTTCGAGGAGTACAGTTTCTTTCAGCTCTCTTCAGTCTATCCGCGCACAATTCACAATAAAGCAACATTTTGCATCGCAGATCCGCAATAAAGTTCCATCTTCTCCACAATAAGGTATCAGTTTCATGGATTTAGTCAGTTTCCAAGGAGACACAGCAGCAACAATGGGCTTCAAATCAAATCTTTTAACAGACTCAGACAACATATGGTTCAGTGCTATCTATCCTTTTTGTGAAAGTGAACATTGTGACCACAATCAAAATTTGACTTAAACAAGTGACAAGAGACACAAACTTGAAGACTACAGTGGATGTGGGTGTCGAGTCTTGGTTTTCTTTTGGTTTTATCTTTTTGGTGACATGTCTTTTAGCTTTTCCGGGATGTCTTTGACTAGAGATTCTATCTCCAGGATGTCTTTGACTAGAAAGGCGAGGATGGGGTATCGTCACTTATTTGCATTTGCTGTCTGTGGATTGTCTTTTAGTAATACTATGACTTGTCCAAGGATATGAGGACACTGTGAGTCTAGTGTGAACTGGGGCATTCCTTGTTTGTGACTGTCTTATCTCCATGCAAACAGGTACAATGACTTTCTGGGCCGAACATATGCCTCGATTGTCATAACCTATTCTGCCATAATAAAGCTCAATGATGATAACGCACAAGAAGCTCTTTCACGTTCATATCTTCTGTCTTCCATCCCCCTTTCTTGATTGACTTCCATTGTCCTTCTCGAGTCCGCGTAGCCCGCTATCACATGACTGAGTATAATGACACACCAAAAACATGTGCATTTCATATAGTTGCACCTGCATCACCACATATAAGCATTTCATACATATAGATATTATAATGGCATCACATCCTGCATACAACACATGTTAGCACATCTCACATTTTCATTATATAAATAATCATTTGCATCACATACATTTTCATTTGCATCATGCATCACATATACAACATAAAAGAACAAAAATATATGGCCTTGCATCATATAAGCATCCATATCATAAAACATGCATCACATAAGAACATCTCATCACACAAGGTACACATGCATATAGCTGCCGCAAAAGATGAATCATCTCATATATATAATCAATCAAATGTGTCATAATACAATGATGTCAAAAGAATCATATGGCTACAAAAGAATCACCCGCAGGTGTCTACAATACAACAATGATACATCTACTGATACAATGGGAGCCCACTATAGCTATGAGGAACTCCCTCCCTCGGAGCCACCTCGCCTCGACGGAGTCTGAGCTGTAGATGGCCCTGCCCCTGGATCCCCCTGTCCCTCTGGTGGTGGTGGAGGCCCCATAACCCCACCGCTGGATGCCTGTCTCCTGCGGCTCCCTCCCGTAGCCGTCGCTGTGCGCGACGACCTCTGGAAGCTCCTAGCCCGCTGCTCCGCTGGCACGGCTGCATAATATAGATCCCTCCAGTAGGCGATCTCCTCTCCCGCTCGCAAAACATAGGCGTAGCCTGCCCCTGCATCCTCTGCTGCCCGCCTACCTGCCCTCAGAGCTGTCTCGGCCTCGGTATATCTCTGGATGGCCTGATCCCTCTCCCGCTCTGTGTCTCGGACCCTGATCCTGAGGTGGTTCCTCTCTCGAACCAAATCCTCAATCTCATCTGCCTGGCCCTGGCAGATCTCCCGCAACCTCACCACCTCATCCTCCTCGGAGTCTCCGCTCTCCGCCCCTGCCTGTGGCTCCCCCTCTACAGGTGCCTGTCCCTGTGCCTCTGCCTGCACCTGTCCCTGTGCCTGTATAGGTACCTGTGGCTGTACCTGTCTCTGTCCCTCTGGCTGTACCTGTCTCTGTCCCTCTCTAGGACCCTGTGCTGCTGGCACCTGTAGGGGCAGTCCACCCCGTCCTCTCACCACTGGAGCTGCTCTCTCCTGACCTCCCTCCCTCCGAGGTGCTACCCGTCTCTCTCCCACCACTCCCCTCCGCCTCCGCCGGCCCCTACCTGCATCCCCTCCTCCCTCATCATCATCTCCTCCACCCTCTCCATCCACTGGCTCTGCCGGATCTGTCAACCTCGGAAATGGATGCTCTGCCCAGTACGCAGAGTACTCTGCGTCCATCCCTGCATCATCTACCTCTGGCCACATGTCCCATGGCATCGACATCATCTCTGCTAGCTGCATCACTGCCTGATCATAAGATAGCAGTGGGCCAAACTGCACCTGATCTCTAACAGTACGGGCATACATACCCGAGCCTCGGGGCATCCTCTGAATCCGGCCATACTGCCTGCATACCCTATCCACCAGCTGTCTCTCTAATATATAGGGCGTCCGCCCAATCAGGTACCTGCTCCGGAAGGTGTAGGGTAGCTCCAGTGCATCATCACCCCACTCCTCGCACCCCAGGTACGGCCTCCAGATCACCATATCAATGTCATCAATGACTCTCCTCCAGTGCTCCAATCTCCCAATCCGAGGCTGGGATGTGATCATGGCATACAAATGAACAAAACTCTGTCCCTGTCCTCTGCCTCTGAAATGAATCGGCCTCGTCACTGGAAGGTGCTCATAGGCCCACACCTGCAATAGAGTCACACCGCAGCCCAGCCCCACTGATCCGTGGTATACAAACTGATGCAGCTCATAGTACAAATGTGCTAGGACACATGGCCCCCATGCATACCTAGTGTGCTCTGCCATCAGCGTCTCCAAGGCCCCTCCCTAGCCCACTGCCAATCCTCGTGTGGCCCTGTCTGGACACAGGTATCCACTGATAACTCCCCCAATAACTGCCGGCAATGCCAATCCTGTGGCAGTCATGGTGTCCCAGGCTACATGCCCTGCTCTCATCTCCAACTCAGGATCCTGAAAAACCCGTCTCAAGGCCTCCCTGTCACCGTCACGGTCGTAGGGGATCAACTCTCCATCAATGGGAACATGTAGTATCCTGTATACATCCTCCAGTGTCACTGTCATCTCACCCATCGGCAGGTGAAACGTGCATGTCTCTGAGTGCCATCTCTCGGCCAATGCAGTCAGCAACCCCATGTTTGCCCGAAACTCAGGCACATAGAGCATATATGTGAGACCCATCTCCTCAATGGAAATCATGTCCTGGATGGACAACTCTGGACGCAGTCTCTGAGTCGATGGGAATCTCTCCCGTGACTCCAACATCGGCAAATACTCCTGCAGTCAAGCAAATCAATCTTGTCAGTTATCGTGGCATTCACTGTTTATCACAAAATGCTACTCGCTACCCAAATGCATATGGCTATCTACCCTAGTGACACTCACTGTTCATCACAAAGTGTTGCTATTTATCCTAGTAGTGCTCACTGTTCATCACAAAGTACTACGTGTGTGACATTCCCTGTTCATCACAAAGTGTCACTCACATTCGCACTCCCTGTTCATCACAAAGTGCTGCTTATCCTGGTGCTCCCTGTTCATCACAAAGTGCCTTGATCTATCCTAGTATTCCTAGAGGACCTGCTTGAGTGTATCCTCTCAGCAGCTTATCCAATCGACAGCGTATGTTCATCACAGAACTGCCGATTTGACCTAAAGGACTAAAACCATGCATTTAAACACATAAACGCACTTTTTCAACACACACGCGCTTTTAACTCATAAACGCGCTTATAGACTGCACAAACGCGCCTCTGCAACACAGACGCGCTTTCTAAACACAAACGTGCCTATTCCAGACATAAACGCGACCAGGGAACACAGACGTCCCTGCATGACATAAACGCTATTCAAAAGCACAGACGCTACTACATTTCACAAACGCGTCCGCATTCAACACAAACGCGGTTCCAGGCACAGACGCGCCTGGACCCGACACAGACGCGCCTGTTGGACACAGACGCGCCTGGCGCTGACACAGACGCGGTTGCGCGTTTTTGCACTTTTAAACTACCCTATTTCTAGCGCATTTATTGCTCCTAAACATGCATTAATGACAAAACTTGAAATGCGTGAAAGTAAGTACGAGGAGGTTTTCGGGTACTTACCGGCTCTCCTGCATCGGCTGGTCGCTGGAATCGGCGGACACGATCGAATCTATGAACGAATGCCATCGCTGCTGACTGCTGCTGCTCTTTTCTCGCTCTGCACTGTGCTCTTCTATGGGTGTGGATGACAATGAGGATGTCTTTTGCCCGTGGTTTATCTTATAGCCTACCCTAGCCCTCGCCTTCATTTTCCCGAGTCAGTATTCCTCATCCCGTGACCTTGTCACTTTATCCAATCAGTCCATTCTTTCCCATCTTTCTTATCGCGAGATTGTCTGCAATCTTTCCAGACTTTTTCATCCAATCTCTCGAGGGGGCATATCATTCCCATCCTGGGGCAACTCTGTATCAGTTCATCTTATCTTCTTTGAAACAACGCGACAAGCCGCATTGTCTCAAAGAGGGGCAAAATGTAGACACCCAAAATTGTCCAGTCTAATTAAATAAATATTTTATTTATTTAATTACTTTAGCTTAATTCTTCTATTAATTAAATAAATCTTTATTTATTTAATTAATTCATTTATCCTCTTCTAGCCTTATTTCTCATTTAAATAAATACATTTATTTATTTAAATTATCCCTTTCCTAAATTAAATAAATATTTTATTTATTTAATTACCCTACTTCTTCTATTAATTAAATAAATCTTTATTTATTTAATTAATTCATTAACCTTTTCTACACATGACACATGTCATTCATCTCTTATTTCCTACACTACCTACCCCTTTCATTATTTTGGTATTTCTTATACCTACCCTCTAATCCTAGCCGACCTCTCTTTTTACACCTCTCAATCTTAACCCTCCATTTTCTATTGTGTCTTCTATTTAAGGAGATGCTTTCTTCATTACCAAGGACCCTAATGACTGATTTTGGAGGACTTGGCTACACTACGATCCTACTTGCAACCACATTCCGTTCTTTGTTGAGCTCTTGTGCATACAAAAATCTGAGAGCAAGCATATCAAACAAGATCAATGGAGATAGGAAAAATGGAGATCAAAAACCCTAGTGGACATGTGATGGTATAATCTTTGTGATTTATTGAGTTATTTTGCATTGTCTTAGGTTATCTTCATATGTTATGGTGGATCTTTGTTCATTGTTAGGCTAGGGTTTGGTGGTTGAATCCATTTTAGTCTTTCAATATTGTTGTTTATTGCTATCCATTTTCACCATATACAGTTATATTAGGAGAGATGATTATATTGGAAAATTTGATCCTAGAAGTGATGAAGGAATATTTCTTGGTTATTCATCTAAGAGAAAGGCATATTAATGTTTTAATAAGAGGTTGCAGAAAATCATTGAAAGTGCAAATGTGAAGATTCATGAATAGTTTAGAAGGTCTATAGACTCTGAACCGATAGTTGAGATAATCACAAATGAACCTACTATGAGTACACCAATACAAAATGTTGATCTAGTCACACTGGCATCATCTGAAAATTCCATAGTGACTGAAGAATAGTAGCAAGTGAATACACCCAGGTATGTAAGATTGAATCACTCCGAAAGTCAGATAATTGGGAATAAGTATCAAGGAGTTATGACTAGAGGAAGACTAGCAGATGAAGAGGTATGTCTAATTTTTCAAATTCAACCAACAACTATTAATGAGGCATGTGAAGATAAACATTGGAACAAATTGAAAAGAATAACACATGGACATTGGTTCCACGGCCTAAAAACAAAAATGTAATCGGAACTAAATGGGTATTCAAAAATAAACTTAATGAAGATGGTAAGGTAATAAAAAACAAAGCAAGATTAGTGTATAAGGGATATTCACAGAAAGAAGGAATTGATTACAATGAAACCTTTGCACTGGTAGCTAGAATTGAGGCAGTCAGATTATTCTTAGCTTTTGTAGCACACAAGAACTATAAAGTATATCAAATGGATGTTAAATGTGCATTTCTGAATGGTGATCTTGAAGAGGAAGTTTACATTGAACAACCTGATGGATTTTCTTTGACAGATGACAAAGATATGGTTTGCAGGTTAAGGAAAACTTTATATGGATTGAAGCAAGCTCCTAGAGCTTGGTATACTAGATTGGACAAATATCTTTTGAATCTTGGCTACACTAAAGGTAATGCTGATAGCAACTTATATTACAAAGTGACTAATGATGATATCTTGGTTATTGAAGTTTTTGTTGATGATATCATTTTTGGAGGAGAAGATGGATTGTGTAAAGACTTTTCTAATAAGATGCAGGAAGAATTTGAAATGTGTATGATTGGGGAGATAAAATTCTTTTTTAGAATTGTAGATTTCACATACTGATAAAGGTATATTCATAAATCAATCAAAGTACTTGAAGGAATTACTTAAGAAATTTGGCATGGAAAACTCTAAACCGGTAAGCACACCTATGACTACAATTGACAAACTATCATTGAAGGATAAATCAACACCTGTTAATCCAACAAGATACAAGTCTATGATAGGAGGTTTACTATATTTGACACAAACAAGACCTAATATTATGAATGCAGTATGTATTATTTCAAGATTTCAAAGTAATCCTAAGGAAAATCATGAATCAGTAGTAAAAAGGATTTTCTGGTAGCTACAAGGCACAACAAATCTTGGCTTATGGTATCCTAAAGATGAAAATTTTGATTTATGTGCATACACAGATATAAATTGTGCAGGAGATGTAGATGACAGAAAAAGCACCACTGATGGAGCATTTTTTCTTGGTAGCAGACTAATTTCATGGTTGAGCAATAAACAAAGTTATACATCACTATCAACAGCAGAATCATAATATGTTGCAACAACAACTAATTGTACACAGGTATTATGGATTAAGAAAATGTTGAAGGACATAAAGGTAAAATGCAAAGAACCTATAATCATTTATTGTGATAATATGGCAGCAATTGATATATCAAAGAATCTGGCATTTCACTCTAAAACTAAACATGTTTTTATCAAATTTAATTTTCTGAAAGAGAATGTTGAAGCAAAATAAGTGAAATTGGTTTATGTGAATACTAAAAATAGATTGCAGATATCTTTACTAAGCCTTTGCCTAAGAAAACTTTTGAATATCTAAGAGAGAAGCTTGGAGTTATACCCTCACCAGTAGAAACTTAGACAGTTGGAGCATGGCATCAAGCCGACAGAATTAACAAAGAAATCTTTTTCTGGCTTTGATGAAGGAGAGCTACTTCTCAAAGGGAGTAGATTGAATAAATTTGGTTATAGAAATTGGTATTTGTAACACATTCTATGTACTAATTGTATTTGGTTTTGTATTGCTTTGGCATTTGATGTCAAAGGGGGAGAGATATCTATGGAAAAGCACATTATCTTTTGGGGAGATATTATTCATTGGGGGAGAGATTGTTACTCTCTATATCTGTATTTTAATGATCTCTTTGGGAGATTGTTGGTTTTTGGTTTTTGGCACTTAGATGGTTTTTCCATCTTGTGTTGCCATCAATGCCAAAGGGAGAGATTGTTGGTATTATGGATGTGTTGCATTGGTTTTGTCATTGATGTCAACACTTGTCAACACTTATCCTTGTGGAGATCTTTGGTTATGTTCACCGACATGTTCAGTGACTTATGCACAGTCACCAGTATCTGGTTAACCGACAGGTTATATTGTTCATTAGAACCGAGGATGATCTGTTATTATCTAGAGATTACTTGGTTATATCAAAGACATTGTTTGGACACTTGGTTTTGGTGATTTGATTATTGGTAAAATCGAGTTTGCATACTTTCTGTTACGGGCAAATAGGTCTAGGTTATGGACTGGCAAGCATTATCTATTCTAGATCAACATGACACATTATGGAGATGTTTTATTATTATTGTAAATGCATTGAGCTGACATCATGCATCACATATTGATTCATTTGTAACTGATTTTATTGTAGTATCTTAGTAAGCCGACCTACACATTTGGTCTTAGGTTTTGTATATATGTAAGATCTCATTTGTGAGATTATGTAGAGGAGTGTGAAAAGGATTGTAATAAGGTATATGCGAATATAAGTAGAGCTATACACAGAGACATCATTTGAAGATTCAAGGAAGGTATGAGGAAGACAATCAGAGCTTAACCGGTATTGAATCCAGCATATGAAGATGTTGTTTTGAGCAGTACATTATCATTGGATTTAACCATCCAATTGTAGTCAGTGTGACTCCCATTTTTGTGATTGAGAAGTGAGCTCTAGGGAGTTGGCCTTTCTGCATGTGCAGACCCCATTTGTACACACATACTATCTGCAGTAGTATCATCTAATTGTGGGTAAGGTTTTCCATCGTGTTTTTTCCCCTTATAGGGTTTCCACGTACAAATAATTGTATTATTTGTTGTGTATGTTATTTGTCTTTCTATTTCATGCATTAAACTTTACCGGTACTGTTATTAACTACTAAACTGTCTACCATCATTAAAGTTTTGTTTATTGGTATTATGCACTAAGTTTGGTTAAGTTATATTTGGGTTGAAATTAATAGACAACTAATTCACCCCCCCCTCTCAGTTGCCTCCGGGTCCTAACACTCTACTAGGTTGGCATCAAGCTACATTAAAGGACCTATTTCAACTGGGAGCACCATCCCATTGGAGTTAATTATTCAAGTTTCTTCTTGATGCTAGCTCATCTCGCAGACATTGTTCATGATTTTGTGCTTGTTCTGCAATCTTTTCTAATAGGGTGACTATCTTCCTATATTCACTAAAATCACTTTGTGCTTTCCATGCAAAATATCACAACTACCAAACTATATCCTCTTGCTCTATCTCTGGCCAGTTCAAATCTGGATTATGGAAAGGAAGTTCATCATCATGGGGTAATACCATTCTGATGCATGCAAAAGTGAAGACAATTTTCTCCTTTGGCTATCTTTAATATTTTTTGCAAGAATGACAACATCAAACGAAGTAATGCATGCCGCCACCCTTTTTTGTATTTGGATTTCTGAAATACCATAAATGATGTTACTTCAAAAATATTGCCTTGATTTTTTTCCTAAAAAATAATGCATGATGTGGCAATCGATGAGGTGGGAGGAGGGATAACAAGAAGCCGCTATTCTTATCATTCTGACAGTCCCATTCAATTCCATCAGCACCCAAGCGAGACCAATCTGTACCATTACTCGTACTTCCATACAAGGTACCAAAACCACTTGATATAATTACACCAAACATCTTTACTTATAATCAACAATGTCCTTAAAATTCTTGAGAGAGTTGGACAATCACCACAACACAAGGAGTGTAAGATAGTTAGGAGATTGAGAAACTTCACAACCATCAAACTCCTTTCATAAGTATTTGCAAGTCTTAATTCCTAAAGGCAGTGGTGTTATGAAGACTTCCCTAAGAAGGTCAAATGATTGGGCAATTGTAAAAGTTATGAATCTCATGACAGAAGTTAAGAAATTCAGAAAGGTCATGACAAGAGCAAATGAAAGAAATAACCCCAGTGGCTTTTCAAAGTTTACAATTTTTATAGGTAACACTTATATATGCAAGGTGAGTGATAGGATTTAAATTTTTTTTGACACGTATCTTAATCCTATGTTATAAGACAACCACTTAAAACAAATATTAAATGACCCGAGACACAAGGAGAAAATGATATACATGACCTTGTTATAATTACTTCCAGAAATAACACTTGGGACCTAAGTTAACTTGTGAATAGGTCCACACTAAGGAATTAGTTAGGACATGAGCTTATTCACACTACCATATTTTGTAGGTCATGCATTCAATCTCATGCAAGATTTGATTATGACAAAGTACTTGGGGGAAATATTGTTGTCCTCCTCTTCTTACAAGGACAATTGCTTATATGTTTGCAATTACACAAAAGATTAATCTCCAATGTAAAAATGTATTTCAACTTTTAGGTTAGTTATCTTTTTTTTTCATTTGGTTTTGTGTCATTTCTAAGTTTTGTTTGAGACTAGAGAGGGCCTCTTGTTAGCGTTGAATATGCTCTTCAAATTTTTAAAATTTTGGGTGTACCCTTAGTGATAAGATAATGATGTTGGAAATTAGGAAAGATTAGAGAACATGAATTGATAATCTTATACAAGTGAACAAAAATGAGCACAATAGTATGTCTATCATATACAATGAAGAGTGTGTAAATACAATGAGAAACCTTGGATAAATAGGTAAGTGTGTGAAAGTGAGAAGGTAGGAGTGAAGCTCTGACTACCCCACTAAAGGTGTGACACTTGTGAGAAAAGTGACATATGCTCATGCAAGTGGCAAGCCAAGATTATATAGGTGAATTCCAAAAGGAAGTACATGTATCTATGTCTTATGAGGTGAGACAAAGTCATGAGAAAAATTAAGTAAGCTTAACCTAGGTTCGAATAGGTGTATGCTAGTAAAGGCGATATTCTCACTATGGATATTAGGACACTATTTACACTAATACCCTAGTGCAACTTAAGGAGTAATGTATGCAAGATGATGATTTGTAGCTATGAGGCAATGTTAGGTACTCATGACCAAATATCTCATAAAGTAGGGGAAACAAGAGAAAACTCAATGGGAACAAAAATCCTCTCCAAAAGAGATGATACAAATGCAATAAAATGTACAAGTGAAAGAAGAACATAATAGAAAGGAAGGACTTGCAATGAGCCCCCAAGGACTACTGCTATCATATTGTACAAAAAAATTTCCCCCATAGGAGACAAAGAAGAAAAGGGAATATGACCCCCCCCCTCCCCCAAGATGTCAATTCATGAACTCCATGCAGGAAAATGCTTCCTATAGTATTAGTAGATGTTCAAAATTAGTTACTAAAGATGATCCATGATTACTAAACAATGTTTCTCCCCTTGGGAAGAAAGAGAACCAAAAAAGTGTACATAGGATCTTCCCATTCTAGATAGGAAGATATAGGAAGAAGAGTGAATATCTCTAATTGATGAAGAGAATCCAAAGATGAATATGATATCTTTGAAGAATGCTCAATGATCTCCACATTGATTCTTTTGTGTGATAAAGATTTAGGAACATGGACCACAAATGTATGGTGATAGTTGGACCCATAAGAACCTAAATATATTGTATAAGGTGCCAATATAGATAATGATTGAGTTTGATATGTGGAATCATAAATAACTAGAAATTTTCACGATAGTAGCTAATGTAGGAGAGATAAGTGAAACAATATCTAAAGGTGATGGTGATGCAACTTCATCAAAGTTTTCATCAAATAGAAGACAAATGTCCTCACCTATCATCCAAATTAGCAAGGTAGGATTCAATGAAAAGACATGAAATGCCAAGTAGATATGAATCCCAATGAGGTGGATATAGAATGACAATAGTAATGTCTTGATGCAAAGAATCTCTAGGACTTGTGGATGAGTCAAGATAGGATTCAGATGTAGCAACAAGTGATATGGGAGATAATTCTGCAATTCATGCCATGTGACTATATTTATCACCCCTAAATGATTGTGTATCACAAGATGTCCAAGTGAGACCATATGATAGTTCTACATGTGTTGGAACTGAAGGCTTAGGTAGCATAATACCATGAGAAAGAAGAAGTCACTCCACCTCTTCAATTCTTCAAGGAATACAATCTTCTATTGTATGCCTTACCACAATATCCACAATTTATTTTCCATTTATTAGTAGGATTGTGAATATTACTCAAATAGAAGAAGATTGAATGCAATAAACATGATCACATGAACCTAAAAAATCAAAAAGAAATATCACTAAAAGTGCCTTGTGACTAGAGAACCCTCTTAGATTTTGGCACTTTATGATGAAGTGTTTACTTTTGCAAAAGTTCATATTTTTCAATTTCCCAGCTATTAGGTCCTATACCATGTAGGAAATTAGCTAAGATTAGAGAGAAAAAATTGATAACCTTTCACAAGAGAACAAAAATCAGCACAATAGTATGTCTATTATATAAAAATTAAAAGTGTGTAAATACAATGATAAACCTTGCATATATAGGCAAGGATGAGAAAGTGAGAAGGTAGGAGTGAAACTTTGAGTACCTTTCCAAAGTTGTGACACTTGTGAGAAAAGTGACATGTTCTCATGCAAGTGGCAAGCCAAGATCAAATAGGTGTCTCCAAAAGAGAGTACACATGTCTACACCATATGGGGGGAGACAAAGTCATGAGAAATCCTAAGTAATCTTAAGCTAGGTATGAATAGATCTATGCTAGAGAAGGTGATAACATAACTAGGTAGATAAAGACACTATTTACACTAACATACAAATGGTGGATGTTACCTATATAATTTCAAAAATAGAGACATGTTGGACAAGGCATGGAAAATTTGTCATGCCACCAATATTTTAGTTATAATGATTGAAACCATATATCATGTTTATTTGGTGAGTTGATCCACAACAACTATGATAATATTTTTCATAATAAATGAGCAATTTGATAATAAAATCCATAGAAACCTCATCCTACTATTGCTTAGGAATAGATTAAAGTTGAAATTACCAAAGGTCTTAACAAATATTCAAGAAGTTGAATGTTGACTTACTAGATTAGCTTGAAGCTTTGTAAGGACCTTATTATTAAGGATTGATTTCTTGAAAAGGTGCAACCTATTATTGTACCATAGGAAGTCCCCCTTCCATGTGATTTTTTTCATGCTCGAATTTTATTGGATATTTTGAAAGAGATTTTATGTATTACTATCATTTTTCCATTTTGATCATGCCTCATATACCCAATTAGATTTAAATATGGCCATGATACCCAATAGTACCTTTTCAGAACCAACCATCCTAGATAGTGCATCAACAACAAGATTATATTTCTCTTTCTTGTAAATGATATCAAATTCATACTATCATGTTCATCAATGACTTTTGTTGTTCCTTTAATAATAATTTATATTTTGAGATGTATTTTACATTACAATGACATGTATTTGTTGGCCATTTGGTGGAATTGATTGTGTTACATTGATGCCAAAACTAGTTGTTTGGATACTTTACTGATACCCTTATGGTCCCGGTAGGATGAGTAGTTTCTGGTTAACTTGGATCCAACATGATCCACTAGGCTTTGGTATAGTCTGATGACAGAATCAGTTTGTTCATGATACTTATACTCATATTTGGTCAGTTGGTTTTGATCTTGTAATCGTATGCTATCTTGCTTTCTTCGAAGATTGATTTCTAGTTCCGGTGAGGGTTTCACCGACAGAGCTTTTGGTGGAGATATTTGATGAATTGCATAAGTGGTGTTGGTGCAGCTTCAAATGGAATTTCAGGATGTTGTTGGTGATCGTGTTTGAGACTTGGTGGATTGAGCTCATTGTTGAAGCGTATGGACCTATACTTGGTCCTAGTTGATCTAGGTAATGGACCGACTTTAATGTAACGTGTGGATAGGACCTATTGATGTATTTCCAGGATGTATTATGTTTTAATATTAATTTTTTGGTCTAAGACTGACATGGTTTGTAATTATGTAATTGGTTTATTGTCTGGTGGTAGACCTAATTGTTTATGGTTGAGGGTTTGTATATATAGATGTAAGATCTCATTGTAGATCATCATGGTTATTGTAAGAGGTCATGGTCAAGGAATGTAATGTGTGAATAATGTAATATCATTTAGGAAGAGGATTTGGTCAATCATTGGAGATTGAATTGGGTTTATGTAAGAGGATTTAGTCCTCTGGTATTGCGCTTAACCAAATTCGTACTCAGGCATAGGAGATGCTATCTTTTGTAGTTCAACACTTCTCTAGATTGTAGTCTGGATTTATATGTAGTCAGTGAGGCTACTTTTGTGATGAGCAGTGTTCTCTAGGTTTTTGGCCTTCCTGCAAGTGCAGGCCCCTCAAATGTAATTCACATACTTACAACAGAAGTATTATCTGACTATGGGTAGGCTTCCCACCGTGGTTTTTGCTTTTACCAAGTTTTCTACGTACAATTTTTTGTGTTAAGTGGATGGATTTTATTCTATGATTATTGTTTATCCTTAATTGGTTTAACTGCTACTTCGGTATTAATGTTTTGGGTTTTGGTATTAAAGTTTAAATTTATAATAGTTCCTATAATCTATGACAGCTGATTCATCCCCCCCTCTCAGTTGTCTTCCGATTATTTGAATTGTCTAACAATTGGTATCAGAGCTTTGGTCCTCTCTTCAGAAATCTTAACCACTTGAAGAAGATCCTATGGCGACTAATAGTTCAAGTTCATGTAGTTCTTATGGAGCTATCTTTCAAAGGGATATTTTGAGGCTTGATGGAACAAATTACATAGTATGGAAGATTTGGATGGAGACTCATATGAGATGTCTTGGCAAGGAGATTTGGGAGATCACACAAAATGGTGTCGCACCCTATAATCCGAGATCTAGAAATCCTCCTCTGACAAACCTAGATAAGGAGCTTGAGAATGATTGTAGAGCAAGAGAAGCCGTCTTGTGTGCACTTTCGGAACAACAGATAATGGGATTAATCAACAAATCATCTAGAAAGGCTATATGGGATAAGTTGGTGACTCTTAATGAAGGTGACCCTATAGTGAAGATTGCTAAACTTGATGGTTACCGGGTGAGATATGAAAACTTGAATATGGAAGAAGATGAAAGGATTACTGCATTCATGGAAAGGGTAAATGAGATTGTTATGGGAATTCAATGTTGTGGTGGAACTCTGAGCGAAGATGAAATTGTTTCTAAAGTCCTGAGAGCCCTACCATCGGCTTACAAAATGAAGGCTACTGCTATTAATGAGTTGAGAATAATGGATAATAGTCAATAGAGATGCTTTGGTTGGGAAACTATTTTCTTTTGAGCTTGAAGAATTTGGACCTTCTGGAGCTCTGAAGACTGAACCTTCTTTTCATGCATCTACATCTACAACCGGTAAGCAAGACTAGAAAGATTTATATGCAAAGGAATTAGAAGATGTGGAGAGAGAAGATGATGAGTTTGAGCAACTTGAAGCACTATTTTCTATAAGAGTATCAAAATGATTGGTAGGAATTAAGTATGAAGGAAAAGAAGCTTTTAAATATTTTGCATGTAATAAGATTGGTCATTTTGCATCTAGATGTCCTGAAAGAAATTCAAGATTTGAAGAAAGAGTTAGAAGATCATTTAAGCCTAACCCTAGATATCAGAACAAGTATAAATACAAGAAAAATAGAGACAAATCATTCTACATATCGGATGAGGAAGGCATTACTGATTAATATGATGAACTGACAAAAGACTTTGCTAGTGGATCCAACAATGGGAAGGAATGGGTGTTCCTGGCTATCAAGGAAGATGATCCGGCACTGAAAGAGAATGTACCTAAAGAGAAGGCACTTGCTTCTAAAATTGAAGACAAGGATGAATGGGTAATTGATAGTGGTTGTTCATATTATATGACTGGAGATTAAGAGAAGTTTTTGTATTTGCAAGAATTTGATGCTGGTCTAGTTAGATTTGGAGATGGAAAAGCATGTATGATTAAAGGAAATAGAACTATATCATTGGCTGGTAAGAACAATACTAACAATGTTTATTATGTTTAAGGTTTGAAGCATAATCTTTTGAGTGTAGGACAATTGGTAGATAAGGGATTTCAATTATAGTTCAAGGATGGAAAATGCAAAATCATTAACAAATCTATCTTGGAGATTGCAATCGGTACACAAAAGAAAGGTAATATATTTCATTTGAACTCCAGTGAGAAGACATGTTTGATTACACAGATTGATGAGGGTTGGCTATGGCATACAAGGCTATGTCATGTGAATTTTGATTACATTGTGAAGATCAGTTCAACTAAGGTAGTTAGGGATATACCTAAGATTATGAAGCCCTATAATCCAGTATGTAAAGAATGTCAAATGGGTAAACAGGTCAGAACCTCTTTTAGGAGTATAGAAGATAAATCAAATGATGTTCTTGATCTTATTCATATTAATTTATGTGGCCCTACTAGAGTTAAAAGTATTCATGGCGATAGATATTTCATGTTAATCATTGATGATTATTCTAGAATTATGTGGGTTACTTTTTTGAGAGAAAAATCTGAAGAATTTGAAACATTTAAAATATTTAAGGCTAAAGTGGAAACTGAGACATGATTGAAGATTTAAATGTTTGAGATCAGATCATGGTGGTGAATTCACATCCGGAGAGATTAATAACTTTTGTGACAAGCATGGTATAAAAAGACATTTTTCTGCGCCCCGGGCACCTCAGTAGAATGGAGTTGTGGAAAGGAAGAACATAACTATCTTGGATGTTACTAGAACAATGACGATGGAAGGTAGTCTACCTCATATCTACTAGAGAGAAGAAGTGAGTACAATAGTTTATACATTCAACAGAGTACATATCAAAGGGGAAATCGGTAAGACACCTTATGAATTATGGTTTGGAAATACACCTATAGTTAAGTATTTTAGAATTTTTGGTAGTAAATGTTATATCAGGAGAGATGATATTATTGGGAAATTTCATACTAAATGTGATGAAGGCATATTTCTTGGTTATTCTAATGAAATAAAAACATATAGATTATATAACAAGAGATTGCAGAGAATTGTGGAGAGTGCTAATGTCAAAGTAGATGTGCTGAACAAAAGTCAAATCAGAGTTTATGAGAAGGAACCAATAGTGAAAATGATTATATCTGAACTGGTAGCACCTTTATCGGAATAGAGAGTTGAACCAGTTACTTCGGCAACATCAGAGAATTCTACAGTAACTGAAGACCATGGAAGAGGAACAGAAAGTCAGAAGACTCTTAGCTATGTGAGATTGAATCATTCAGAAGATCAAATCATTGGGGATAAGAGAAATGGAGTGATGACAAGAAGAAGACTGGTAACTAATGAGGTATGTTTAATTTCACAAGTTGAACTGGTATCAGTAATTGAGGCATGTAAAGATGAATATTGGTTGAAAGCTATGGAAGAAGAATTAGATCAGATTAAGAAAAATAACACATGGACCTTGGTTCCCCGGCCTAAAAATAAAAATGTTATTGGAACTAAATGATTTTTTATGAATAAATTGAATGAGGATGGTCAATTTATAAGAAATAAAGCTAGATTGGTTTGTAAAGGATATTCTCAGAAGGAAGGAATTGATTATGGAAAGACTTTTGCACCTGTAGCTAGGATTGAAGCTGTAAGATTATTTCTTGCCTATGTTTCTTATAAAAACTACAAGGTTTATCAGATGGATGTTAAATGTGCATTTTTGAATGGGGATCTTGATGAGGAAGTTTATATTGAGCAACCTAATGGTTTTTCACTATCAGATGATACATATATGGTTTGCAGGTTAGGGAAAGCTTTATATGGATTGAAGCAAGCACCTAAAGCTTGGTATGCAAGGTTGGATAAATATCTTTTGAAGCTTGGTTTTACTAAGGGAAGTGCTGACAAGAATTTATATTATAAAATCACTGATGATAATATACTAATTATTGAAGTATTTTTTGATGACATTATTTTTGGAGGTGAAGATAAGTTATGCATAGAATTTTATAAGAATATGGAGAAAGAATTTGAGATGTCTGTTGGCATATGTACACTCCAATGAGACATTGTATGTGATTGAAGGTTTTGTCATTGATGGCAACCTTGCAATCCTATGGCACCGACAGGACATTATACCGGCAAAGCATTACACCGGAAAGATAGTGCACTGACATCAGCAGATCACTCAGGACACCGACACCGGCATAGAGGCCGACAAGATTTTTGTTATATAATATTTTGTTTATTATTGTAAGCCGACTTGGCAAATTGTAAAATGACTCTTATATATAAAGGAGAGCATTGTAGACATTTGTAGGTGTAATAGAGAGAGAATTAAGGAAAATATTAGGCAGACCTAATGTGCGAAATATAGGTCAAAGGGTATATGTAAAGAATAGAGTAGGAACCGGTACTGAATCTGGCATTGAAGATGCTATTGTAAAGCAATACAAGTTATTGGATTAGTATAATCCTTATTGTAAGTTAGTGTGACTTCCTATTGAGCAGTGAGCTCTAGGTAGTTGGCCTTCCTGCATGTGCAGGCCCCTATTGTAAGTAATATTCTCTTATTGGCCAGTGAGTGAATATTGTGGGTCACCAATCTCACTGAGGTTTTTCCCACACCAGGTTTCCTCATTAAACATCTTGTGTTATGGTGTACTTTTCATGTGGATGTTCTTGATTCTGTTTATTGCATTATTTCTTTCATACCGATACACTGTTATATTATGTTCTGCATGTTTTAACTTAAGAAATTCTTATTACCGGTTAGATACTGATTCATCCCCCCCTCTCAGTATCCATGGGACCCCTAACAATTGGTATCAGAGCCTGGTTCTCTATTTTCAGAAGCCTAACAACTTGAGGAAGATCTTGACACCGGTAAAGATGGAAAATCTGATGAAGCAACTTGAAGGAGCTCTTACAGACTATGATGCAGAGAAATTGAAAAATATCAAATTAGAAGATGATTTAAGGGTAGCTCAGGATATCATTCAGGCACTTCAAGAAAATTTTACTATTGCAAGAAATAAGAGAAGAGAACTTTGTGAGAAATTGCAAAATGAGAATGATGAAAAGGAATCACTTAATGATATGATAAGCAAGTTGAAACAAGAGATCATGACAACAAAAAATGAAATGCAGGATATGACTTTGAGATTTTGCAAAGAAATTGAGGATAGGAAGAAAAATGAAGAAGAATTGACCAGAAGACTAAGTGATGCAGCAAATGAGAACACAAGACTTAGCTATGAAAATGACATGTTGAAGACAGATTTGATGCATACTCAGAATGACTCAAATGAACTAATGAGACAAAAAGAAATCTTGGAAAGAGAACTGGAAACTGCAAATCAACACAAAGAAAAATTCAAGAAAAGCTTAGAGGAACTTGGTACCTTGCTGAAGAATCAAAAACCTAAAGGTGACACTTCTGGAATTGGCTTTGAAGTTGGTGAAAGCTCTGGTACTGCAAATACTCAGGATCACAACAAACCGGTAAGACAACCTAATGCTTATAAATTCAATGGAAAATGCTTTAACTATAATAAGTATGGTCATAGAGCAAATGAATGTAGATCTAGGAATTATCAGAATATCAACACACCCACTAGTCAATGTTCAAAATGCAACAAAGTTGGTCACAACACTGAAAACTACAAAATGAATGTGAGATGTTATGTTTGTGGAAGATTTGGACATTTATCAAATCAATGCAGAACACAAACTAGCATAGGTTATGGGAAAGCTATTCAGAAGAATAATGTAACTTGTTATGCATGTAACAAGATTGGGCATATTGCTAAATTTTGTAGAAGTAAAGGAACACTGGTAGACAACAAAAGTGCTAGCTTGAAAGGTAAAGAAAAAGTTGAAGAAGTTAAGCAAGAATTCTCAAAACAATGGATTAGAAAAGTTGATCTAAATATTATGAATACTTCTCCACCGGTAGAACCAACCAATGCTTCATCGGTAGGACAAAGTGATACTTCACCGGAAGGACAGAGTAGTGCTCCACCGGCACGAAGTTCTTCATCTAATTGAAGAAAATTTCCTTGAGGGTTTGGCAATCTATTGATACATGTGATAATTATTCCCTCAGTTAGAGATAAGAAGTTGAAAATTACTTATTACCGCCAGACAATGTTAAGTGAATACTTAACCGGCATGCAATTAATGTGGTAGATGGTGAAAAGACATTATAAAAGTAAGGTTTTGGCTCCATTTCATTTCACCGCGATTTCAAATTTTCAGAGAGCGCAAAGATTCCGAGCTAAGGCATTTTGAGCAAGAAGCAAGCACACTTCAAGCAATCATCCACCCAAGGCAGTAAAAGGTATTTAATCATGGCATCCACCTCTGCAATTGAATACATAGCAAACCCTACTGTTGTTGAAGTAATAAAAAGACCTAGGCCCATATTTCAGTTAGTTCCCGAGATAGCAAAGAAGGATGATACCTTAGGTGCTTTTTCTCAAATCCCTAAGGGAGTTGTATATGCTGAAGACCCCAGAATGTACATCCACTACAACATTGAAGAGTTAGGAGATGAAGAAATCAAAATCATGTATAAAACTATGATATGTGATGATACCGGTAATGTTAAAGATGAACACAAGATTATTGAAACCCTAGGATTTATAGAAATCCTTAGCATTCCTGAATTTCCTAAGGATGTGATTAGGATAGTTTTAAGCAGAGTACATGGAGAATTTTTCTGGTTAGATGCAATCCATAAGATCACCAAGGAAGCTGTGAAAGTTGTCACAGGGTTACCGACCACCGGTAAGAGACCAGATAAAACCAAGAAGGCTCCCAATGACCTAGTTATAAAACTAACTGGTGCAACATTCGACAAGAGGTCTCTAAGGGTTAATGATGTAAAAGATATCAATGTGAGATTCATCAGTATGATATTAGGTTATAAATCCACTCATGCTAATAGACTTAATTCAGTTTTAAGTTTATGCATTAAGAGTGCTTATGATATGGTAACAGACAATGCAAAAATTGACATATGTGAATGGTTAAAGGATGAACTAATTGACAACCTTGGAAAGATCAAGAAGGACAAGAAAGGAACTTTCAGATTTGGAAATCTATTAGTATGCCTAATGCTACAAATAACAAAATAGGTTCCCAGTATAGGTTACAAAGAACTTGGATATGACATACCGGTAGGAAAACAATTGACTGAACTATTCAATAACATGGGTGAGAACAAGGAAAACAATATTAATGACTTCTTTCAAGCATTAAAGACCAAAATGAAGAAAAGAGTAAGGTTATCTCAGAAAATAGTAGACAAATACAAAGATGATATATGCTTTGTTATTAAGAAAGATGAAATCTCGATGGAAGCGGTCATCCCAAGGACAATTTGGGTAACTGAGATGGGCTATGAAACATATGACCACATAGTTGAAACATATGCTAAAGCACTTCTGGAAGCTCCAAATGAACCTAAGGAAGAAGTATCTGGTAGTGCTGAGACTATAGAAAGCCAAATACAATCAAAGAAAAGAGTAAAGAAGGTTGAGGCATTTGTAAGGAAAGGGTCCAGACAAGCACAAGCCATTAAGGAAGATGTATTAAAGAAACCGGCATAACAGAGGATGAGTTGGTAGCTCCACAACCTGAAACTCACCTATCACCGGTAGGTACATCTTTGGAAGGTGACATGCCAGCAACTTTTAAAAGAGTTGTAAGAAAAGGAGAACCTTCACCGACAACCACACCTTCACCTAGAAGAACAAGGCAAAAGCAACAAGCAGTGAGATCTCCGGTTAGAAAGGCCACACCAAAGAAGAAGCTGACACCTAAGAAGAAGAAAAGGACAAACAGTGACTTGGCCCCTCTTGATGTACTGCTAAATGAAATCACAGAGGAAGGAAAACTGAAGAACATAGAGAAAATTTATGACACTCTAACAGCTAATGAGAAAGAGCAAGTTGAGAACAGTGTTATATTGCATATGGACATGTACAAGAAATTTTTGATGGAAGTAGTAAATGAAATTCCTGATGAATTATTCAAAAGGCTAGAAGCAAGAAGGTAGACAGTGATAGAATTAGATAAGAAAATAAAAATAGAGAAGCTACTTCTTGTATATCCGGTAAACTCTCCAAAATAAATTGATGATTTGATTGCTCAAGCAAACTGGTCAATATTCTCTACTACACACCGAAATATTTCACTAATGGCAGGAAGAGTTAATGAAGTGACAGAGGAAACAGAAGGTGGATGGGATATATTCCTGGTTGACAAAGAAAAACAAGAAGAGTACAGGAACCCTAAACCTATAAAGGTATATTAGAAAGATAGAGACAAGGGGAAAGGCAAAGTTGGTGGACCACCAAGCATCAAAGTTAAAGACAACCTACCCCCACCGGTGAAAATAACAACTACTGAAGATCAACTAGCAGTAGAAAGTATGGATGTAGAGGATAACAATCCTAATTCCGAAGTCCTATATACTGTGAATGTTGATACTCAGAAGATCAACATAATAGTAGACAAAGATACAACTAATAAGTCAGATATGGCTAATGAGCCTCTGGTA
Organism: Cryptomeria japonica; assembly: GCF_030272615.1. NCBI lineage: Eukaryota > Viridiplantae > Streptophyta > Pinopsida > Cupressales > Cupressaceae > Cryptomeria > Cryptomeria japonica. The sequence continues at coordinate 553,910,248 of NC_081409.1, read as the reverse complement.
GCAGGGGAAATAGAGAAACCGACAGGAGATACAGAGAAAAAGGTAGAGACTGAGTCACAGACAGAGACAACATAACATACAGAGAAACCAACAGAGCTAAAGGCTCTGGAACAACATCAATCGGAACAAGTACATAAGGAAACAGTGCCACTGACAACTAGTGAAGTAGGAAAACCAATGCTTAAAGAATTGCAGACACAAACTGACCTACCAGAGGTCAATACAAGCATGGTTACTTCCACTGGTACTTAGATTGTTGGATCATCATCAGCATTCAAATCAACAAATGTGACTGAGGTATTACTTGACTCTATCAAAAAAATAACTGACTGCAGCTCATAGGCTTATAAAGCAATTGATGATTCTATACCAATTTTGAAGGTAATAGCTCCCAACTGTAATATAGATAATAAAGATTCTTTAGGACAATTGGATACATTGTGTAAATATATCTTAGAAAACATTGAGAAAATAAAGGAAGAGTCAGTGAAGGATAAGGTAGAAATTGAAAAACAGAAATTCTTTGATGAGGAAATAAAGAAGTGTAATAGAGATTTTGGCACACTTCTATCGAAACTATGTAATTTGTTGAAAGAATACAAAAATCTATATAAAGATACATGTAAAACAAACTTTTTTGACTGTAGATATTGATAAGAAAATAAGCAAGGCACAGGATGAGATAAATAAACCTGATACAATATCAGTTTTTGCAGAGAAGATAGCAAATTTTGAGGAAGAATTACTCAAATTGGAAAGAGAGAAAGAAAGAATAATAAATAAGGAAAAACATTTTAGATCTAAACTAAGTCCAAGATTGGACTATTTAGCATCTCTGCGGAAGGAAATTTCTGAGGCATTAACATAGGGAAGCAAAACACCGACAGAGCATTTGCAGCATCTCACCAGTACGGTAAAGAGAACTAAGACAACAATAAAGGATAGTAAGAAGTTTATGGATAGTATAAACTTAATTTTGGGAGATCTTTTTTAGATTATAACCACCTAGCTACAAGGTTGAGTTTATGGATAGCTGAACCTACAAACTCTACTGACATCTTGACAACCTTTGTCATTGATGCCAAAGGGGGAGTAGTGGGATGAGAAAATTCAAAACACAGGAATCATATGCTCAGGGGGAGCTCTCACACTTTTGGTAAACATTTTTGGTAACGTTTTTGGACTACACATTTTTGGATACTTTTTGAAATTTCTCATGAGTGTTGCCATCAATGCCAAAGGGGGAGATTGTTGGCATATGCACACTCCAATGAGACATTGTATGTGATTGAAGGTTTTGTCATTGATGGAAACCTTGCAATCCTATGGCACCGGCAAGACATTATACCGACAAAGCATTACACCGACAAGATAGTGCACCAGCATCAGCAAATCACTCAGGACACTAGCACTAGTATAGAAGAAAACAAGTATACCAGCACAGAGGCCGACATGATTTTTATTATATAATATTTTGTTTATTATTGTAAGTCGACTTGGCAAATTGTAAAATGACTCTTATATATAAAGGAGATCATTGTAGACATGTGTAGGTGTAATAGAGAGAGCATTAAGGAAAATATTAGGCAGACCTAATGTGTGAAATATAGGTCAAAGGGTATATGTAAAGAATAGAGCAGGAATCGGTACTGAATCTGGCATTGAAGATGCTATTGTAAAGCAGTACAAGTTATTGGATTAGTATAATCCTTATTGTAAGTCAGTGTGACTTCCCATTGAGCAGTGAGCTCTAGGCAGTTGGCCTTCCTACATGTGCAGGCCCCTATTGTAAGTAATATTCTCTTATTGGCCAGTGAGTGAATATTGTGGGTCACAAATCCCACCGAGGTTTTTCCCACACCGAGTTTCCTCATTAAACATCTTGTGTTATGGTGTACTTTTCATGTGGATATTCTTGATTCTGTTTATTGCATTATTTCTTGCATACCGGTACACTGTTATATTATGTTCTGCATGTTTTAACTTAAGAAATTCTTATTACCGGTTAGATACTGATTCACCCCCCCCTCTCAGTATTTGTGGGACCCCTAACAATATCTATGATTGGTGAGATGAAATTTTACTTAGGTTCACAGATTACTCAGACTGACAAAAGTATTTTTATCTCTCAAACTAAATATGCAAAGGAATTGTTGAAGAAATTTGGTATGGGAGATTCTAAACCGATAAGTACTCCTATGGCTACAAGTGAGAAATTGATAAGAAAAGATGCTTCTGTATCGGTAAATCCTACAAGCTACATATCTATGATTGGGGATTTTCTTTATTTGACTCAAACTAGGCCTGGTGTTATGAATGTTGTTTGTATTGTTTCAAGATTTCAGAGTGACCCTAGAGAAAATCATTGGATGGCAGTGAAAAGGATTTTTAGATACTTGCAAGGTACATCAAAATATGGTTTGTGGTACCCTAAGGATTATAACTTTACTTTATGTGCATATACAGGTGCTGATTGGGCTGGAGATGTTGATGACTGGAAAAGTACTTCTGGTAGAACTTTCTTTCTTGGAAAGAAGTTGGTTTCATGGATTAGCAAGAAACAATCATGTACTTCTTTATCTACTGTTGAAGCTAAGTATGTTGCTTCTGCTACTAACTGTACACAAGTTTTATAGATGAAGAAAATGTTGAAGGATATATACGTGGATTGTGATGAATTGGTAGTTATTCACTGTGATAACTTTGCTGCTATTGATATATCAAAGAATCTGGAATTTTATTCTAAAACAAAACACATATCTATTAAGTATAACTTTTTGAAGGAGAAGGTGGAAGCAAATGAAGTTAGACTATTTTATGTGAACACTAAAGAGAAGATTGCAAATATTTTCACTAGACCTTTATTCAAGGAATCATTTGAGTACCCGAGAGACATATTGGGATTGTTTGCCCCTTCGGTAGAGACTTGATTGATGTTGTTTGGCATCAGTATGACATGCATTATCAAAGATACTATTCATTCCGACACTGATGTGGGATGCTATTGCTCAGGGGGAGTAGTCAACTTTGTGATTCAGAGGCTTATGTTTTTGCCTTGATATTTCTGTCAGATTTCTGGCATTAAATGTCAAAGGGAGAGTGATATTGATGTGAAAAAGAAAATGAATAAAGGGAAAAAGAAAAATAAAGGGGGAGAGATATTGATAAAGAAAATTCAGAGCTATATGTGGGAATTTGTTGGTTGTCTTCCACAAGGGGAGACTTATTTGGAATTTCTTAGTACTTAGATGTTTTTCACATCTAGTGTTGCCATCAATGCCAAAGGGGGAGATTTTTGGCCATTTGGTGGAATTAATTATGTGTTGCATTGATGTTTTGACATTGATGCCAACTCTAGCTGTTTGGATGCTTTACCGACACCCTTTTGGTCCTGTTAGGATGAGTAGTTTCTAGTTAACTTGGATCCAGCATGATCTGGTAGGCTCCGGTATAGTTTGATGATGGAATTATATACTTATACTCATATCTGGTTATTTGGTTTTTTTCTAGTAATCGGATGCTATCTTGCTTTCTTAGAAGATTGATTTTTGGTTCTAATGAGGGTTTCACTGACAAAGATTTTGATGGAGATCTTTGATGAATTGCACAAGTGGTGTTGGTGCAGCTTCTGATAGAATTTTAGGATTTTGTTGGTCATCATGTTCGAGACTTGGTGGATGGAGATCATTGATGAAGCCTATGGACCTATACTTGGTCCCGGATGATCTAGGTTATGGACCAGCTTTAATGTAACGTGTGGATAGGACCTATTGATGTATTTTCGAGATGTCTTATGTGTTGATATTATTTGTTTGGTCTAAGGCTAACATGGTTTATAATTATTTAATCGGTTTATTGTTTGGTAGATGACCTAATTGTTTATGGTCGAGGGTTTGTATATATAGATGTAAGATCTCATTGTAGATCATCATGGTTAGTGTTAGAGGTCATGGTAAAGGAATGTAATGTGCAAATAATGTAATATCATTCAGGCAAAGGAGTTGGTCGATCATTGGAGATCGAATTGGGTTTATGTAAGAGGATTTAGTCCTCGAGTATTGAGCTTAACTAAAATTGTACTTAGGCATAGGAGATGCTATCTTTTGCAGTTCAACACTTCTCTAGATTGTAGTTTGGATTTAGATGTAGTCAGCGAGGCTCTTTTTGTGATGAGTAGTGCGCTTTAGGCTGTTGGCCTTCCTACAAGTGCAGGCCGCTCAAATGTAATTCACATACTTATTGCAGAAGTATTATCTGACTGTGGGTAGGCTTCCCATCGTGGTATTTTCCTTTACCAGGTTTTTCACGTACAAATCTTGGTGTTATGTGGATGGCTTTTATTCTATGATTATTGTTTATGCTTAATTGGTTTAATTGCTATTCCAGTATTAATGTTTTGGGTTCCAATATTAAAGTTTAAATTGCTAATGGTTCCTGTAATCTGTGGCAACTGATTCACCCCCCCCCCCCTCTCAGCTATCTTCAGCTTACTTGAATTGTCTAAAAGTATTCACCTTAAAGTTTCTTCCCATGATATGGTCTTCATCATTTGATTATATGAATGCCAACCATCATTTCTTTCTATAAATTGAGTTTATCATTTTTTTTACCTTTGAGTTGGGGAATAAAATGCAATGGGCCTTCCTAATTCTATGAGTATAACACCCATACCACATCTTGATGCATCATATTCAACAATGATGGTTTTGGTAAAAATGGAGTAGCAAAAAAAGAAGGTTTGTACATGAGCTCTTTCAAATTTTTCAAATTCCATGGTGGTTGGCTCATTCCAATGGAAGTACTCCTTTAGTAATATTGTGAGTGGTGTGGTACGTTGCTATAATTTTTAATAAATAAACAATAACAACTTGTAAGCCCCAATAATTCATATAAGTTCTTGTAGGTGCTAGGTTCTATCCATTTTACCATGGTCTTGAACTTGTGTTCCACCTTGATGCCTTACTATGGCCCAAGTACTCAACCTTCTTGAATCCCAAAAAGACACTTGAAAGAGTTGACATAAAGATGATGTTGTTCAAGATTTTCTAAACACTTAATGCACATGCTATAGTTGTTCCTCCCAAGATTTTCTATATTTTAAGATATTAAATAGATTTCTTTTTTTTTGCAAAAATGGTCTAAAGATTATTTTGTCAATCTTGATATATATTGTTGGAAGTATGAGCTTGTATGGTTGTCAATGACGTCAATATGGTTATCTGGATGCATTTTGGTCTGTATATGTTTTTTGTTGTTGCAATTATGTTTTGTATTATATATTAATTTTGGTATTTTTGGTGTTGGTTGTGGTATTTCGATTTAGATGATTATTCTTGTTCTTTGGCAGTAAGTGTGTCTGCTAGACTGGTCCAAAAAGTTTAATGCCCTCCAGATATGTTGCAGATTGTGTTATGGTTTAGTGGACATGATTTTATGGTTCGTGTAATATTCTTAGTTTGCTTCTATGGTGGTTTCTTTGTTCCATAAGAGAGATTTATTTATTTATGTTTGGGATCTTTAGCTGTGTTTGATTGAGTTATCTTGATTGGATCATATTCTTTTGGTCTAGATATGCATTGGAGGATGTATTGAGAAGTTGTTATGGGTCTCACCATGGCGTGTGGAGATCCACATTAGGTATTTCGCATTAGAAGATGTTCTTTTGCTAACTGATTGCTATATCCACATTTAAGTTTGGTAACACCTTTAGACAATGTATTAGAATGTGAATATTGTTGGATTCATATTGGAAGGATAATGTGATTTTTTATGGTCCCCTCTTTCTCCTAGACTGGATCGCTTTGAGTATTTTTGGTTCGGGTGGCTTAGTTTGTGTAATAATGCTTATTCTATTTTGGTCAACCCTAAATTAAGGTTTTTGATGATCTAACTTGTATTTAAGGAGTGCGGATGTATGATTTGAGTGTGTGTTAGATGGATTGTGTGTGAATTGATGAGAAGTGTTGTAACGCTTTGCCAAGAAACCCCGAAGGAATTAAACTAAAACACTAGAAAAGAGTGTAAATATTTTTATTTTTTAAAATTAATAAACTAAATGATGCACTAAGTTAACTGTATACACATAAAAATTGGTTATGAGCAATTAAATAAATATTTTATATTTATTTAATAATTATTCTTCTATTAAATAGTTAATTTGAAAAGATTAATTATTTAATTCATTTTCGTGTCTTTCTATTAATTAATTCATTTATCATATTCATCTAATTAATTAAATATCTAATATTTAATTATTTTTGTAACCAAGTTAATTAAATATCTAATATTTAATTATCCTCTTCAAACAATTAAATATCCAATAATTAATAGTTATTCTCCTATCATACAGTCTCAAATATTAAATGATTTATTAAATTATTTAATCTTTGTTTTCCAACTCACCTTCCATCTCCACTCCATCTTCCCTTTGCCAACTCATCCAACATGTGGCTAAGGAAATTAATATTTCTTAAATAATTTATCATTTATCTCCAACCTCCAAACTTAATGAATATTGTGTACGTACACATATTTCATAACCATTTCCTATATTCTCTCCAACATCCCTACATCTTAGGAAGGACTTGAGTCCACTTGTCCTATCATGCCTAAATCTTCTCTAGCCATCCCTAGATTCCCTCAGTCAGCAACCTAGTCAAGGTGAGATGAGTGACACTTGTCTTTTCCTTCCCCCTTTCTCTCAACCTTCACCTTTGCTCACAGCCATCCAAATCTGTAGATCTGATCATGACCGCTGATCTAAGCCACATCATCTAATCTTCTCAAGGTCTATAAAATCAAGAGATTCAGCTGAGAGAGAGTTAGTCTTCAAATCAATCATATGCATCCGTGAGTTTTTGAAGCAAATAGAAAATAAAAAATAGCAAATAGCAAATAGCAAATAGCAATTATTATATAATATCATTTAGCATAATCATTTTAGCAAAATCATGTAGTATTGCATATCATAGTATCAGTTAACTACAAGTTATCAGTCCATTCTTCATATGCCATCTTGGAAGACATCAGTGCATTGTCCGAGAGAACACCATCTGCAACCAGGAACAGTGGAGTTAGGACACAATGAGACATAAGTCATGAAGGTAATATTAATATTTTATTTCATATGTATTTCATGTAGTTTCATTGGTTGAGTTTGGATTTCCAGTAGCATTTCCATTAGTATTTTGTGAAACTAACTTATTGCAGGTAACATTCTGAGGATGAAATTCAAGTCAACACATTTTGGCACCCACCATGGGGCTGGACCTCACATATACCTTTAAAAATCTCACAAAAAGTTAAATTAATGCATTTGTAATGTAGATTTATGCATGTGTGAATTCTGACAGCGCTTTTGTTTTGCAGGTTAGCGCATTTGCCTTCTAGGTTAGCACATTTGCACTAAAGGTTAGCACATGAGCATTTTAGGTTAGTTCTTTTGTCTTAAAGTCTGTGCATATGTATTACAGGTTCATGCATTTATGTCCTAAGTTAGCACATTTGTCAAAGAAATCACGCTTTTGTATCCACAGAGCAGCACTTTTGCAGCCTAGGTTAGCACTTTTGACCTACAAGTTAGCGCTTTTGAGCAAAAAGATAGCGCATGTGTTAGATTAGAGCTTCTATTTACAAACTGACAAAAATTTCTTGCAGGTCGAATGCCCAAGAAATCAAAATTTTCAGACTACTAACATGCATGTGCAGGATGGTGTTTAAGGAAAATTTTATGCATTTCCTCATCTAGTTAATTAAAAGTCTTTATTTGGGAAGTAATATATCATATCTTGTTCATCTAGTTTAACTAAGAGGATGAATTGACAGCATGCAACTTGCATTTTTAGTATTTTCTCTAAAATAGTTGCACATAGACTTTTAAAAGGGCTAAAATGAACACCATGCTTGTTGGAGCAACATCTCCAAATAGGACTTAGCCAACAATTTCTTTGAAAAGGTTAAAAAGAACACTTGTATTCCATGCCTCGTAAGTGGTAGGTATATGCTCTCCCCCTAATTGGGTGACCAAAAAGCCAAACCCACTCTTTTACGCTTTCTTTACTTTCAAGCAATTAAATCCTTTAGAGGGTGTGCCTTCCTGAGCTACCTTGAGGGGGCCAGTGAGAGGGGAACGACCTAAAGTGGAAACAGGCTAATACCAAGTCCTTCCAATCCACTATAAAAATCATGTTTGTGACAAAAGTCCCAAACAACATGTGCTGATAAGTTCATACTGACACTATGTTTCCCCGTAAACCCTATGGAGCGTAACCTCTATAGGCTGGGAACCTTCTGTATTTACAGAGTTGAAAGTGTTGCATGTATGGCCACATGACCGGAAGCCTTTACTAAAAACCACTTGTACTAGTTGCCAAAATCCTTCTAGTTGTTGGTACAGGAGGTCGGACCTCTGAAGCGGCTCACATACATACGATTCCTAGTAGAGATATAAAGTTTGCCATGAGGAGTTTTCATGGAAACTAGTGCTTGGTTGCCCCGAAGAAGTGAGTGCTAAGGGTGGAGCTAGTTGGGTCAAGCATCTAAATATCCGCTTTGGATAGCGTAGCCTCGGGGGAAACCCCACGTGATATTCAACAACTATTGTCTCAGCTTGCCATAGGGATTGTACTTGCTTGTGCATTTTGTTTATTAAACATTGTGTCTTCTATGTCTGTAACATGTTCTGAATGGTCAAAGATTGAAGAAAATAATCATCTACAAGAAAGCATAAATCCAACAAATTACTAAAAAAGTGTGATCAAAAGGGTAATACAAAAGCTTCGCAACACTTGAAATGCTAGATCAAAATCAAAATATCAAAACATCAATATCAAAATAATTCTTGAAGTAGATTTGTCTCTAAACCATCACGTATTTTCAAACTAGCTCAAATAACTAGGTTGCTAATCCAACAGGTTATACCCAAAAGGTTCTATAAACATCAACATTCAACAAGCTATTGATTCAAACATCTTAAGTGCAAAAATTAACATCCTTGTCAAGTTTCTCATCAAGATAATCAAATCCTCTATCACGAATCTTGATCAATCTATACTAGGTTCTTAATCTTGGATATATCTTTCCTATTTTGAACCTAGGTTATATCAAAACCAGAATCGCACCAACATTGGAATCAAACAAACTTGTGAATTGCCAAATGCTTATATGAATTTTAAGTATCACCTTAAGAAAAGAAAACCCAGCTACAAAGCTACTCAGAAAAGGATAAGATTCTTGTATATCAATCACACGATCTTATTGAAACATAGGACATTCCTACACCATTTTCGTCACTACCTACATGGCTGCGGTACAGAATTTGATGATGAAATTTTGCAAAGATGTGCTTTTCAACAGAGAGATGCTTTATCCCAACGAACAAACAATATTGGTAAAATCAACAAGGCATATCTTCCTAAACCAATAATCACCTATTGATTTTGTCCTTTGGAACTTTCAAACAAAATTTGAAATAATCACATGCCAGTTTGGACTAGAGCCCAACATGAAAAACTTAGAAAACAACAACAAATGGAGGAAGAAGATACTCCTGTATTCCACACTTTTGGATTTACCGCTATTGAGGAAGAAGAATTCAATAGCACCATTAGAGACCTTGAGAAAGATTTCAAATTTGATAGGCTAATGGAAAAATTGTTAGCAAAACAAAAAGAAAAATATCTCTTGATGTTGGCAAAATCTGGAGCTAAACTACCACAAGACTTAACATAGAAAGCTTGAAACAAGATGCGGAGGAAAGTAACACCCAAAATACAGATGATCCAAATAACGAGGATGTAAACAAAGAAAGTCATGAAGAAACAAGGAAAGAAAAGGATGACACAAGAAAAGAGCGTAGTGATAAGAGAACTCATGAAGAAACAAGGAGAAACTATGTGGATAATCCATTGTCAAATCTTACTCGACAAATACAAACTCTACAACAATAGATGCAAGACATGAAAAATGGGATAAGCTCCAAGAAGTATTCACTAGAAGATATATGCCCATATCCATTTGATAAAAATTTGAATATGATGCCATTTCCGTAGCACTGCGAGATTCCTAAATATGACAAATATGATGGAAAATCTGATCCTCAAGATCACATTAGGGATTTTTGTTCTATGAGCATGGAATTTTGTCATGATGAAACTTACCTTATGCGTCTTTTTCCTAGGAGTTTAAATGGACAATCAATGGAGTGGTTTTCAAGGTTACCATCCAGAATCAAATCCTTTGAAGAACTTGTGAATAGGTTTATTTCACAATACTCCTACAATATAAGGAATGAAATAACAATGCTGGATCTCTGCAATGTTAAACAAAAGAATGGTTAATCCTTCATGATTTTGTTACAATGATGGAAATGCATGTTTAATAGGTATCCCCGAGATGTACCTAATCAAGAAAAATGGACATATTCATTGATAATATTATCAGTGAAATGAGTTATCGACTCAGGATGCAATGTCCTCCCTCTTTTGCCAAAATGATCGAGAATGGTCTGAAAATAGAGAACGCAATGGTAAAGAAAGGATAACTAAAACTTTATAATAATAATCATACAACAACAACAACAACAACAACAATGACAAACCCAAGTTCTGGTTAAAGCATAGGAATGTCAACAATGGAGGGAATGATGATAATAGTACTACAAAACAACAACAACCAATTTATAATCTATCAAGTCAAATCTCTAGCAATAACAATCCAGAAAACAATAAAGCCAAGTCCTTTTTCTCCAATCCTCGGAGGAAATTCACAAACATTGGAGAATCCTTAGAATCAGCCCTAAAAACTTTGCTTGCCAACAAATTGATTGTTTTACCAGAAGTAAGAAGTTATGAACCACTAGTCAAGCCCAATTGGTGGAATGACTATCATTTTTGCAATTATCATCAGAATAAAAGACACCTAACGAATGATTGTCAGAGATTGAAACACCTTATCCAAGATCTAATCGATAATGGAACCATCATAGTGGATAGCCATAAGACAAATGAATCACGCTTGGCTTTCAAAACTCCACTTCCGAATTATGACAAAGGTGAATCGTCCCAATTAAAAGATGACAAAGGAAAAGCCAAAGTTAATATATACTTATACATATGATGATGTGGTAAATGTGATCATTGTTAACGAAAATCCATCTTTAGAACCAATCAATGTTATCACGAGAAGCAAAGCAAAGGTTACCTTTCCAGGTATAGCAAAAGACCCAACACCCACGTCACAAAAATACAATTTAGTAGAGCAATTACAATGAATACCTGCTCAAATATCAATTCTAGAACTTCTCAAGGATTCACCTATGCATAAGGAAATTTTGGAGAAAGCTTTAGTGGAAACAACATTTTCAAAAGTTTTGGATGTAGATCAGTTCCAAAACATGGTAGGACACCTTATAGCTCCTCATTGCTTATCATTTTCTAAAAATGATGACACACCCTTACAACATCCTCACAATGCTCCCTTACATGTTGAAGTCTCCATTAATAAAACTCATGTCAAAGGTGTGCTCATAGATGGAGGAGATGGATTAAACATTTGTGCATTAAGTTTGATAAAAGCTTTGGGATATTCAAAGAATGCAGTGAACCCGAAAAAGAAAATAACCATCAAGGCTTATGATGAAGCAAAACGTTCTTCTAAAGGAACTGTTGTACTACCAATAAGGATAAGACCTATGGAAAGGGATACATTGTGTCAAGTCTTATATTTGAACCTATCTTACAACATTCTTCTAGGAAGACCATGGATTCACAAGATGCAAGCAGTTCCTTCTATGTATCATCAATGTGTGAAATCTCCTCATGAAGGAAAAGAGGTCACTATAATTGTAGATTCCAGTCAATATTGCAATAATTTGAAGCCAACACAAGATACAAGAGTTCCACATAACAGAGAATCGATATATCCTACCAAAGAAATTCAAGGAAAGTTATGGGAAACTTGTGAAGATAAACTCAATTTAAATGATGAAGGAATGGGAAAATACTCTTTGCATAATTTTCCACTTTCCCCTAAGTCATATGGTAAGCCTACGGATATTCAATCAAAGCCAAAATGTATGTTTAAAGGAACATTTGTTAGTGCTAGAACTCTTGAAGAAGAAAATGAAGACAAAGACATTATTGGTTGGTTGTACAAGGATGAAGACAAAACTATAGCAACAACAATAGAAGTTAATATTCCCATAAAACAACATGGCAAAGGATATGAAATCATGCAAAAGATGGGATATGAATGAAAAGAACCAATTGGTAAGCAACATCAAGGTATTTTAGAACCTATTTGTCTGCACTCATGGTCCATGGAAGATAAATCTAGGCTGGGATATCTAAAGTCTAATCAAAAGCAACATAATCATCAACAACAAAAATGGAGAAAGAAATCAGTTTCTAAAGAAGAAAATTGGCAAGAAAAGATACATCAAGTGGCTGGAACAATAACCAATAAACAAAAAGAGCAAGAAGAACATAAAAAGAAAGAAGAGGAGATTATCATCAAAGGTGATGAAAAATCTTGTGAACAAGTTCTGAAAATAAAAACAAAGGCAAAATCTGAACAAGATATTCCAGAAGCATTAAAAATAGAGATGATAGAAATCAGAGAACTTTTTGCACCGTACGACATTCCAGTATGGTATAGTAGAGTAATCTTAGATCAAGATTCAAAGAAAAATTCCAATGAATATGAATGGGGTCTAGATGTCTTATCTACTAAATCAAGTAAGGAAAACAATGAAGATCAAGCAGCTATCATGAAAGAAGACTATTCTACTGCAGAACAAAAGATGAAGTTAGAAAGAAGACACGAGAGAATCAGAATTCAGAGAAAAGAGGTGTATGCAAAAAGAAAAGGGAATGACAAAGACAGAGAAGCAATGCCACAAGAAGCACAAACAAAGATCAGATGTGCAAGAACCATAGAAGAATTAAGAGATAGTCAAGTTGGATTGACTATTAGTCCAGAAGAAGTTGAATTTGAAAGAAGACAAAATCTAGCAAAAGAATCCTCTTTATCACATACACAAGTATGTCAACTCCAAAATACAGATGAGGTCAATCAAGAAGGAGTTTACAGTGTTAAAGATGTGCGTGTGGACATAATCCATTCATTTAAGGGACAAACATTAGTTGAAGAACCACTTGAGTGTGAACTACACAATGCTAATATCAATTTTGTTAAGACTAATTTGGAAACGCTTGGGAAAGACAATTCTCAAAAACATTTAAACAATACCTATTCTATGCCAAGCTATGATCATTATGTCATGAACGTTGAAACACCTAATGATGACATCGATTATGATTTACCCCTTCTTCATCCTGAATTAATTGATTGGGATAATTTAGACAACCCTGAACTAAATGTCTTTTCCAATGATCATGACTTAGTCGTGTACCTTAACGCTATTGAACCCATCCCAACTAAGATATCTTCCATTGCAAAATCAAGTGATGTTTCTCATAGTCAGGAGAATGCCAAATTTTCCAGTCACAAAAGCGAAATAAAACAAGGAAAGAGACCTATTGTGTAAAACCATTTCATGGAAACATTAGATCAATCAAAAGAGAAAAAAAAAGACATATCTGATGGTGAAAACCTCCTTGAGGTGCCACAAGATAGAAAGTTTGACATTCTTCCTACATATTTTCAAGAGAGATCTGCTATCCTGATAGAACCAATAGAAAGAGTAAACATTGATACATCAAAGGATCCTAAAATACTTCATTTTGCTGCCTCATTAGAGGAAAGAATACATGGAATTCTTTAAGAAAAGACAAATAAATTTTTCTTGGTCTTATGCTGATATGCCAGGACTTAATCCTGATCTTATCATGCATCATGTTAATGTGGATTTAAAAGAAAAACCCGTTAAGCAGAAGCTAAGAAAAATGCATCCACACATTACTCTTCTTGTAAAGACCAAGCTGAAGAAACTATTAGAAGTGGGTTTCATAAGACTAGTTGCTTGTCTAGAATGGGTTTCAAGTATTGTACTAGTATCAAAACCAAACAAGAGCATAAGAGTCTGTACAGATTTCAGAGACCTGAATAAAGCATGTCCAAAAGATGATTTCCTGCTACCAAACATTGATATCATAGTGGACTTGTCAACAGGACACGAGATGTTTTCATTAATGGATGGCTTCTCAGGATATAATCAAATAAGAATAGCACCTGAAGATCAAGAGAAAACAACTTTCACCTGTGCATGGGGAACATATTGCTAGAATGTTATGCCATTTGGGATGAAGAATGCATGAGCGACTTATCAAAGGGCTATGACAACAATTTTCCATGATATGATGCACACATTTATGGAAGATTATGTTGATGACATACTTGCAAAATCTCACACAAGAAAATAACATTTGAACATTTTAAGCAAGATTTTTGACAAGCTAGAAAGGTATTAATTAAGATTAAAAACAAAGAAATGTGCATTTGGGGTAACCTCTGGAAAGCTCCTTGGGTACATTATATCAACTCGTGGCATTGAAGTAGATCCTGAAAAAGTCAAAGCTTTCATGGAGATGGAATCAACCAAGAACATAAGTCAATTACAATCTTTACAAGGAAGGTTTCAATCAATCGGGAGATTTGTTTCTCAGTTGGCCGATAGATGTCTTCCATTTACCCATCTTCTACATAAAAATGTTCCATTCAAATGGGATATAAAATGTGAAGAATCTTTCTTGCAAATAAAAGAATATCTTATGAGTCCTCCAGTACTGATATCACCAGCCAAAGGGAAACCATTGTTACTCTATATCTCTACAACAAGTGTATCATTAGGTGCTCTCCTAGCTCAACATGATGATGAAGGAAAAGAAAGAGTAGTTTACTATATCAGTAGAATGCTTGTTGGCTACAAATTAAATTATTCCTAATTGAAAAGATATGTCTAGTAGTTGTATTTGCAACTCAGAAGCTACGACATTATATGTTGATTCATTATGTGAAACTAAAAGCAAAGATAGATCCTCTCAAATATTTGTTGAGCAAGTCAACATTGACAGGGAGACTAGCCAAATGCGTTATGATACTGAGTGAACTTGACATAGAATATGTTGCCGGAAAGCTATCAAGGGACAAGTCATCACTGATCAATTGGCTGATGCACCTTTACAAAATGACAGGCCTTTGCACATCGAATTTCCTGATGTAGATATCCTAACAATAAGTACAAACTTTTGGGAATTGTAATTTGATGGTTCTTATACCCAATATGGATCAAGCACATGAATCTTTTTCATCACACCTCAAGGACACACAATTCTGAAATCGTATAGACTATGATTTCCATGCACCAATAACACTGCAGAGTATGAAGCATTAGCTACAGGGCTTAAAATGGCTATTGAGTGGAATGTCAAAGAACTACATGTCTATGGTGATTCACAACTTATCATCAATCAAGTAAATGATGAATATCAAACAAAGGATGATAAGCTTATGCCATATAACAACTAGTGGAGGAATTTAAAGAACACTTTAAAGAAATCACATTCACCCAGATTCCTAGAAATGAGAATAAAGCAGGAGATGCAATGGCTACAATAGCATCTCTCTTGCAAAATAAGGAGAATCAATAGCGTGACTATTTTGTCATGGAAGATATCTTAACCCCTACCATCCAATCCCAGCATACCTATCGAATTTTCCATATATGAGGAACCAGTCAATCCTTATACGGTCAAACCTACCAATATTTGAAAGATCATATCCTTCCTCTTGAATTATCTAGTAATCGGAAATGAAATTTTATTCATTATTCCTCTCGCTATACTATAATTTATGATATCCTATATAGGCATGGTCTAGATGGTACTTTGTTGAGATGTCTTGAAAAAGATGAATTTGAGAGAGTTCTTAATGACATTCGTGTAGGTATTTGTGGTACACACTCAAGTGGTTTAACATTGGCTAAGAAACTTCTTCGTATGGGTTACTTTTGGCCTACTATGGAAAGAGATTCATTCACCTATGCTAGAAAATGTAAATAATGTCAGATCCATGGAAATCTCATTCATGCGCCATCACAAGAATTATATCCTATGATAGGATCATGGCCATTTTCACAATGGGGCCTTGATTTGGTACGAAAGATCAATCCTTCATCTTCTAATGGACATAAGTTCATTGTGATTGCTATTGAATATTTTACTAAGTGGATTGAAGCAATGCCTTTAACAATAGTGAAAGGAAAACAAATATCATCATTCATTTGGAATTACATAATTTGTCGCTATGGATTTCCTATGACCATTATCACTGATAATGGAAGACCATTCAAAAATCAAGATGTGAAAGAGCTATGTGAATAGTTTCATATCCAACATAGGTTCTCTACTCCATATTATCCACAAGGTAATGGTCAAGCTGAGGCATCAAACAAAACTATCTTGAAAATCTTGAAGAAAATAGTTAGTGAAGTTGGAAAAGACTGGCACATTTAGCTAAATCCTACTCTTTGGGCATACCAAACTAGCATCCACACTCCAATAGGGGAAAATCCATATTGTTTGGTCTATGGATCAGAAGCTATATTACCTATAGAAGTAGAGATACCTTCTCTACGAGTATCCTTGCATGGTCTTATACTAGAAGAAGAACAACGAGTCTGTCGACTCTAGAAACTAGAATTGATTCAGGAACGTCAACAAAATGCAACTGAACATTTTAAAGTATACCAACAAAGAATGGAAAGAAGCTATAACCACAGAGTCAAGCCACGTATTTTCAAAAAACTTAGAAAAAACCAAAAACACCTAGGATTTTGAAACAGATAACAAGCAAACAAAGCAACAAAAATCAAGGCATTTCATCAACAAATTGAATCATAAAACTAAAAAAAATCAAAGAAATCAATCAGCAAGTAATAAAGGATTATCAAAGATCATTCTTCAAGATGATTATATTAGTTAATGACCATAAGAACATGTGAATGACATACAAGATTCAGTGTTTATATCTTGATTTTATTGCTAATCATGTTCTCTATGCAACTCAAGGATGTCCATGACTAGAGAAGCTATGATGAGGCATGATTATTTTCTTTGATTGTTGTCTGTGGTTTATCTCTTACTATGGTATGAACTTGTCTCGGGATATGATCGGAAAAAGATCAAGGAGGATGTTCCAAGTCATGCATGAAAGGAGATACTCCTTGTCTATTCTGCAAGCAATACTCAGGTCAACTTGATCCATTATATCAAGTTTCTTGTATTAACTTGCTATATCAAAATCCATGTAAGGAATACTCAGGTCATCTTGAGTCATTATGTCTAGTTGCTTGTATTTTCTTACAACATTTTAAAGCTCAATGATGAAATCAAAGCACTGTTACAAGATAACATATGAAGAATGGTAGTACAATTTTTAGTTAGATCATTTTAGATTATCTCATTATTTGTCTGCATTATAAGAATTTCATTTCACTAACAGATCAATGATCATAAATAAGATTGAGTATACTTGGACAAACAAAAACAATTTGTATTTAATCATTATAGGTGCATTCATTTTAGAATCATTTTAAATCATTATCCATTTCATTTAGTTATATATAAATCATTTGCATTAGTTTACATTCAATTAAGTGCATTTCATTCATCATGTAGTGTATCATCATTATTATTTGCATTATCATTCCATTACCGATCATTTAGTTGCATCTTTGCACTTAGATTCATAAAACTACATATAAAATAAAAAACATTTCATATAGATCATTTGCATCATCTCTAAAAACAAATCAATCATTTGTTTGCATTACCATATATCATTCCATTTTGCATCATTTGCATAACATTTAAGTTAGTAATCATTTACATTTGCATCCAAGGTCATCAAAAACCGAAAATCAACAAAAGCATTTATCATTGCATCATCATATAAAGAATCATCATAATAAAAGGAAAAGATCATATCATCATCCATCTAATCACTGCATCCATATAATCAAAGCATATAAGCATCATCATCATCATATAGACTCCATGCCTGCATATAGATCATCATAAAACAATAAAAGTCCAAGTATACAATGATATCAGATAATCAATACAAATTCCTCATCAAATACAAATCAAGTCATGACTATCCTATACCACTACCACTTGACTTTGTCCATCTCTATGGCTATGGGTGAGAAGATCCTCCAGATGCCTGTCTCCCATGCTTACCACTCCTCTGAGGAGGTCCCATGACCCCACCACTGCTAGTATCCATCAACACGATAGTATGATAACTACCTGCTCTCTGGCTCTCTGCAACTACCTCCTCATATCGTCATCGCCAGTGGAAAGTCTCCTTCCCAGCTCGAACTAATGCTCTAATAGTGTCAGCTAAGAGAGTACCTGATCCAACCTACTAAATATGATCAAGAAGGCCTTGAGTATCATGTTGTCTCCTAATAGCTCTATCCCGCTTAGTCATAAGAGTCTACACCTATGCTCGAAGCTGATCAATCTATGCTCTTAGACTGTTTATGATATTTTTCCCTGGCACATCATGCTCTGGTGTATCCTGCTCTGGCATATCATGTACTGGTGTATCTTGCTCTAGTAAATCCTGTTGTGGTGCATGAACCCTAATCCCCTCACCACCACCATGTCCAACTCCTGGAATCTCAGTCTGAGTAACTCTCCAAACCCATCGTCTAATCAAGGGAACATGATCCTCAGGATCCTCATCATCTCCACCATGTGCTGCAATAACCCTAGGGTCTGGCTGAATCTATCCAAAATCAATGCCTCTCTTGCAACCCCCATCTAGTCCAGTCACCCTGCCTCCTATCAATGGCAACCCTCTTAGTGATCTCATACCTGCCCTGCCATGCTCCCTCTGAATCTATCCAACATCCCTCCCACCCATAGGACGTTCTCTCTCAATCCTGCCAGCCCATCCAAA
This sequence comes from Cryptomeria japonica, assembly GCF_030272615.1. Lineage (NCBI taxonomy): Eukaryota > Viridiplantae > Streptophyta > Pinopsida > Cupressales > Cupressaceae > Cryptomeria > Cryptomeria japonica. The sequence continues at coordinate 553,891,321 of NC_081409.1, read as the reverse complement.
CGATCCTCCACGGACTCTCAGTCGACCTCCCCTCCGTCCAGGTCTCCTACCACCACCACCTCCATCCCCAGCCTCATCATCACCTCCTCCAGCCTCCTGAGCAGCTCTGAGCTCTCATCTCTGTCTACGTCTCATAAAAATTGGATCGTCTGAATCATCATCCTCATCTCCTGAGCTAGGAGGAGGATCTGTTGGATCAGTAATGTAGGAAATGGATGGGCTAATATGTACTGAGCATAATCTGTAGTAACCCTAGGATCAAGAATGTGCAATCTCATATCATAAGCCACTCTCGGAGTAGCAACAAACTCTACATGAGCAATCTCAAATGACAAAGAAGGTCCCCAATCTCGCCTATCTCTGTACCATCAAGCATATATCGTCACACTAGTAGGCATAGGTTGGATGATACCAAACTATCTCAAAATGTGACCAATCAACTGTCGCTCAATAATATAAGGAGTCTGACCAATGAGATATCTACTCTGCATAATAAATGGTAATGTCTCTGTATCATCCATCTGTGGCTCACAATCAACATATGGTCTCCAAGTAATGCTATCCAATGAATCAAGCACCCAACACCGATACTCCATTTTACCCATCTTATGCTGAGTAAGAATAACTGCATAAAAATATGCATATGACTGCCTCTCTCCCTGAACTCTATGATGGATAGGCTGCGTAATAGCAATGTGCTCCTAGCACCAGATCTGCAATAAAGTGCATCATGTAGACAAACTCTCACTCTCATCATAAACCACCTAATGAAGATCATGATATAAATGTGTAAGCATGCAAACACCCCAAGCATATTGAGTACGATGTTGCATCATACTCAGGAGAACCTCCCCCCATCCAACTAAAAAACCTCATGATCTCCTATCAGAACATATAAATCCTCCAATCAGACCAACAAGAATAACGGGAAGAGCCTCGTAATACATCATCATATCAACCCATTGGATCTCTCCTCTACCAATGCTCTCATCAACAAACACGACTCTGCAAGGCTATGTCCCAACCCGAACCTAAAAATCTTACTGCACTAGCTCGCTAGTCAATGGGATGTGCAGAATCCTATAGACATCCTTAAGAGTCACACTAATCTCACCCATAGGAAGGGGGAAAGTGTTATGCTCGTTGTGCCATCTCTCGGATAATGCCATCAATAATCCTTTATTATGCATAATCTCAAGCATATACAAAAGATGGCATAAACCACAAGCATCTATATGTCTAATCTCAGCCTGTGTCAACTCTAGAACTAAATGATGCACTACCGGTAATTTCTCTCGACACTGGAGAACATCGAGTTTCTCCTATTTTTCAAGAGAAATCAAGCAATCATCATCTATCTATCTATCAAATCAAACTGAAGCAATCATCATCTATCTATCTATCAAATCAAATTGAAGCAACTTATGCTATCAAAACATTTTAAAACCTATCAATCATGGTTTGCTATTAATCACTGAGTTCACTCAAAACTTTGCTAAGCTCTTACATTAGAAACTAAATTGGTTTCTTAGAGCTACTCTATCACTCAAGCTAATCAAAGCAATCTATCAAGCAAGCTAATCAAAGCAATCCTATCAATCAATCTAGCAATCAAAACTATCAATCAATCTATCAAGCACATATCGCTCAATCAAGTCCCTATTTCATCATCAATGCATATTAAACACATTAAATCTAATCATCAAAGTAATTTTTAAACCTTTACACTTATCAAAAACATCAAATTTGAGAAAAAACGCTATCCTATTGAACATTTGTGCTAAACTACAGCAAATGCGCTAAATCTAAAGGCATTTGCACTATTCTTTTGAACAAATGTGCTAAATCTAAAGACATTTGCACAAACCCATCCAAAAGCGCTACTTTATTGAGCAAAAGCGCTAACAAATGAATCATTTGTGCCATCTTATGCAAAAGCGCTAACATTCTTAACATATACGCTAACAAAAAGAGCAAATGTGCCAATCTATGCATTTTCTAATCCTAATTGCATTTGCGCTAAAACAAATTGCAAAAGCGCTAACCTAATGCCAAAAAAAATCACAAAAAGATTTGAAAATTCAAAAAATGCGTGAAAAACATGAACAGTTGCACGAAAACTTGAAAACAAAGCTTGGGATAAGATACATAATGGATACCCATACTTGATAGGTCGCTGATATCGTCGAACACACTCAAAACGATGGTTCTCCACAGGAATCACCATTTTGCCACCTTAGCAAGAATATTTTCTCCACCATTTAATTTGTTTTTTCCAAATGAATTTAATTGACTTAATTTTTATCAATTATCATGAGATCAATCGTTCAAACAAGAATTTTCGATAATTTGACGATCAATCTTCTGAAGGGACACACAATCAGCATTTTTTATCTTCTCCAAGCGCACTATCGAGACTTGATTTAATCTTCGAAACAATGTTGTCTTGACATTATTTCAAAGAGGGGCAAAATGTATACACATAAAAATTGGCTATGAGAAATTAAATAAATATTTTATATTTATTTAATAATTATTCTTCTATTAAATAGTTAATTTGAAAAGATTAATTATTTAATTCATTTTCGTGTCTTTCTATTAATTAATATTTTATTAATTAATTCATTTAGCATATTCTTCTAATTAATTAAATATCTAATATTTAATTATTTTTTTAACCAAGTTAATTAAATATCTAATATTTAATTATCCTCTTCAAACAATTAAATATCCAATATTTAATAGTTATTCTCCTATCCTATAGTCTCAAATATTAAATGATTTCTTAAATTATTTAATCTTTGTTTTCCAACTCACCTTCCATCTCCACTTCATCTTCCCTTTGCCAACTCATCCAACATGTGGCTAAGGAAATTAATATTTCTTAAATATTAATTTATCATTTATCTCCAACCTCCAAACTTAATGAATATTGTGTACGTACACATATTTCATAACTATTTCCTATATTCTCTCCAACATCCCTACATCTTAGGAAGGACTTGAGTTCACTTGTCCTATCATGCCTAAATCTTCTCTAACCATCCCTAGATTCCCTCAGTCAGCAACCCAGTCAAGGTGAGATGAGTGGCACTTGTCTTCTCCTTCCCCCTTTCTCTCAACCTTCACCTTTGCTCACAACCATCCAAATCTGTAGATCTGATCATGACCATTGATCTAAGCCACATCATCTAATCCTCTCAAGGTCTATAAAATCAAGAGCTTTAGTTGAGAGAGAGTTAGTCTTCAAATCAATCATATGCATCCATGAGTTTTTGAAGCAAATAGCAAATAACAAATAGCAATTATCATATAATATCATTTAGCATAATCATTTTAGCACAATCATGTAGTATTGCATATCATAGTATCAGTTAACTACAAGTTACCAGTCCATTCTTCATATGCCGTCTTGGAAGCCATCAGTGCATTGTCTAAGAGCACACCATTTGCAACCACGAACAATGGAGTTAGGACAGAATGAGACATAAGTCATGAAGGTAATATTAATATTTTATTTCATATGTATTTCATGCAGTTTCATTGGTTGAGTTTGGATTTCTTGTAGCATTTCCATTAGCATTTTGTGAAACTAACTTACTGCACGTAACATTCTGAGGATGAAATTCAAGTCGACACATTAACATTACATTTAAATTGCACAACGAAAGACTTAACTTAACTCTTAAAGGGTTTCCCAACATAGTTTACCTAATTAAACTAAACATTGCTTAACATTAATTAGTCCAATTAAGATGATTTAATAAAAAAAGACACAATTACACTACACAATGTTTATTTCATTCAATCTCATGTGATATCATTAACATGTTTGTGTTTCACTCATGATGATTCTTTCCATTAAATTATATCAACAATTCTAATAAAAGATATACATTTAACCATCTAATTCTCATCAATACATTTCAAGATTGAAATAATATTACATTGTACTTAATCACTAAGTCTCATAAGAACACATAATGTTTACATTTAAAATTACATCTTGCCATGAAGGCATACATAAAAAATAATACAACTGACCATATAAGGTCCTAGATACACAAAGAATGATCCAAGATGACAGATAGGATCCAACTAGAAGTACAAGATGCTCGAATCCAAGAACAACTGAAACACTTGTGAAGCCAGCTCCCGTAAGAAGGAACAAACACTTGATGGAAAGTGGCACTACCACCTGACAATGTGGCTCAAAAAGATCCACCCCATCTTTGTAGGAGATAGAAATAAGACCCACTAGCAACCTACAAGGTATGCACACATGGTCTAAACATGACATTGGGAATCTCACATAAAGCATAAACTCACAAAACATGACTCCACAATAATATTCCAGGTGATAACAACAAGGCTACACACTAGTGACCATAAGGGAAGAGTGTCATCACATAGCTTGGAATGGTTATCCTGGTAGGCCTCCATAGGTCCTGACCCCCATCTTAGGTTATCTTGGTAACCTCTTTTGAACCCCCAACCCCATCCAAGTCTCATATGGACCCAAACAATCCTTTCATGAGGACAAGGTTGTTGGTTTTCTATTCCAGACCTTCCCACTGCATCCTAAGTTTGTACTAGCACTCAACCATGAGTGAGGTACAATTATCTTATTTAATGTTTTAGCTACCCAAACCCCTAATATATTATTAGGTTATCACTTGTATTGTATACACCTAAAAATGGTCTGAAGATAATTAATTAAATAAGAAATTATTTAATTAATCCCCCTTCCTAATTTAATTGAATTCATTAGCAATTTGATTAAATCCCTTTCATCTACTTATTAATAAATCTAAGGATTTATTTAACTGGTTCATTTAAATAGTCCCCTTTGATTAATTAATCTGAATTAATTAATCCTCCCCCATTTAATTCATTCCTTCTAATCCCCTAATTAATTAAAACATATCAATTTATGAGTTGTTTAAAGTTAATTAGCCTTTTCCTATTATTTGAATTTTTACATTCAAATTACCCACATGCCTCCTAAATTCTAACCACCTAACCTAACCATCCCTTAACCTAACCCATTCAACCTAACCCTATCCTATCTTACACATCCTAACCGCCTTATCCTAACCTCCTATGGGTTAGATATCCTCTCCTTGAGACACATGGCACTTTGGCCACATGTCTCCTCTCTTGGACACTTGCCCTCTTATGAGCAAGGTGTTGGCAATTGACACTCTATTGGTTGGTTTCACTATGTTTTCATTGATGGAAACATGATTTTGGGTTCTGAATTCATATGGTGTACCAGTAGGCACTTCATAGACTCTACACCGACACCAACACCGACATCGGCACCAGCAGGACATAAAACTCTTTGGTAATTGACAATGCAGCCTGACATGGTACAATAAAGGTTATCGGTATTGGAGGTTGACATATCTTGGATCCCACATCAGCAGCTTGTTTTTATGTTTATACATATATGTTTATGATCGACATATAATTTGATATTGTATATATCTTTGTAAGTCAAAATAAGGCATAAAACTTGTATAGGGTATATAGGGCAGATTGATTAGATCATTTTAAAATAATAGGGATATGGATTTAATGGATCATAATGCGAATGTAATGTGAAGTATATCAAAGAGACCATGTATGTGAGGAATTTATTGTAAGGGTTATTTCAGTTAAGGGGTTAATGTTCTCAACCAAAACAGACAGATCTTAAACTAGAATTGTATTCTGGCATAGGAGATGCTATCTTAGTAGTTCACACTTCTTTGGATTGTTGTCTGGAATTTTATGTAGTCAGTGAGGCTCCTATTGTGATTGAGCAGTGTGCTCTAGGTTGTAAGCCTTCCTGCAAGTGCAGGCCCATCATATATTATAATATCTCTTCATATGGCCAGTAAATTGATATTGTGGGTCACAAATTCCACCATGGTTTTTCCTCATTCAGGTTTTCCATGTATAAATTTGTGTGTTATTTCTCTCATTTATGTGTTTGGCTTATTGGTTGCATTACTTATTTCAATTATGTTTATACCGGGATATAGGTTGGTGTATGAATGTTTTGATAAGGTTACATTTTTTTTATTCCGGTATAACACTAATTCACTCCCCCTCTCAATATTATTGGTTTCCAATAATTGCTATCAAAGCCTTGTGCCTTGGAGGAAGTTTAACAACTTGAGGAAGATCTTGAAACCAAAATCATTGAATATGGCTTTGGAAAAGCAGCTTGAGATGGCACTTCAAGATTATGATGCTGAAAGGTTGAAGAACTTAAAGCTACAAGATGAATTTAATTCTGCTAAGGAATTCATTCTTGTCCTACAAGAGAGGCTATCATTTGTTCAAGCTCGAAGGAAGGAACTTTTGCAAAATCAGGATGATGAAGAGAAAAATGCACTTAAGGAACAATGTCAGAAATTGAGTTAGGAGAACTTGGTTATGAAGAATGAAATGCAAACTATGACTATGAGGATGTCTAAGGATATTGAGGATAGAAAGAAAAAGGAAGAAAATCTTGCTGTATCCCTGAAAAATAAGTTTGAAGAATGTGGTAGGTTGGTTCATGAAAATGGTATGTTGAGAACTGATTTGGTACAATTCGAGAGCAATGAGCAAGAGATTGAAAGATAAATGACATTACTAAGAGAATATTTAACCGCTGCAAGTGAGTACAAAGAAAAATTCAAGATCATCTCAACATAACTTGATGAGTTATTGAAGAGATAGAGGAAGATTGGAGATTCCAACGAACTTGGATTTGAGCAAGGACAGAGTTCCAGTACTACTAATGAAGATCAAAACCATAAGGCACCGGTAAGGCAATTTAATGCTTATAAATTCAATGGTAGATGTTTTTTTTGCAATAGATTTGGTCACATGGCTAGGCAATATAGAAATAGAGCAAATCAGAATCCTGATTCTGCTCCTAGTAAATGTTCTAAATGCAATAAGTTTGGTCATAAGATAGCAAATTGCAAAACGAATGTAAATTGCTATGCTTGTGGAAAATTTGGACATATGGCTAATCAGTGCAGGTCAAGAAATTTCATTGGTTTTAGAAAAGCAATTCAAAGGAACAATGTTACATGTTATGCATGCAATGAGGTTGGACATATTGCTAAGTTCTGTAGAAACATAAATCCACTAGTTAGTAATGGAGTATCAAATGAAAATGGGAAAGAGAAGGTTAGTGAAATATAATAAGATCACACTCAGAGATGGGTTAGGAAGACTGGAGAATAATCATCAGATGGGAATGTCTCGGTTACCTATTTGGTAGATGATGCAGAGTCCCAATATAGGTATAGGATAGGATCTCCTAATCCAAAAACACACCAAGGACCCTAGCAATCACACAACACTCCCAGGGGTTAAGGAGCATTAGCTTGACAAGTCCCACATCCCTTTCTTCTAAACAAAAAGCTACTGGTACAAGGTCTCTATGGTCAAAAATGGTTTAGTCCCTTCCCCAATGCAAAAATGGCTATTTAAGGTTTGGTTTGAAGTCCCCTAGGTCAGGGAGACCTCCTTCAATCATTAAATTCATATTCCCTCTACCGGTTTGGGTAACTGCTGCAACAAGGCCTACAAAACCTAGTAGCCTTGCTAGACTGGTTTTCTACACTTAAATCCATATTTATCCAAAATACTAGATAAAAAATCCTAGATTTGGATACCCTTTTTCGAGTTAAAAAACATATCCAAAGAGTTCTTACCGGTAGGGAACATAAGAATCCAAACCCTACTTTGGTTAGGAGACCGATATAGCCCAATTAGGCCTATTTTACAAAGAAGTATATAGACACAGAACTTAACTCACCAAAATAACTCAAGGAAAACTCTTAGGACATGGAGAATACACCCATTCCTAAGTCTTAGGCCATGATCAAACCACTAACCCCTGATGTGAGACCTGTTTGCTTACACTTGCATGGTGGCCACATGGAGTTGCCCACCTTAATGCATCAAACCCTCACCTCCAACTGGTCCTAACCTAAAAAATGCCTTTAAAATACTAAAATAAATTGGCCATACTTGCATCCCCTCCAAATCCATGAACCACCAATCAAGGATCAACAAGATAAGGCCATTTCTTTGCAAAACCCTAGGTAAAACTGTCAAACCTAGAACACTTCCAAAAAATTGTTGGTTTCTTCCTTGTCTTGGTGAATTAGGAACTTATAATTGATGCATCTTAAAGGTGATTGGCCACTCTAACACATCCCACTAGTTTCCTATTTCCAAAATTATCATACAGTACGGTACACCATTTAGAATAACGAAATTGTAGGAAATTCTCAGAAATATATTACTTCAATGATGCCAAAAGTTTACAAAGTCATTCTCTCCTCCTTCTCTCCTCCCAAAGATGATTGGAGATGAAATTTTATACCTTCTTCAATGGTTATCAACCACATTTTGAACCGAGGTGACCATTGGAAGGAAGTTGCTATTTGCAACCGAAAGTTGTCATTAAAAGTTGTCAAGTTTGAGCAATTTTTGACATATGTTAAATCCACCTACTTAGAGATGCTTCAACATGTCCTAAACCTTCCTAAGACATCTCTAACACATAAACACCTAGAAAATACTCAGCCAAATACCCCTAGGCCCATATTCCCATGGTGGCTTATCAATTTTGCCAAATCCATGTCATTGGGTAGCAAGGTGGGGTTTATTATAGATAAATCAAACATCAAACAAACAAAACTACCCTATTACATAGATTGAAAGGTCACATTCTCATGTGTGTCCTTTAGCCTTTATAGCTCTTATTATCTTAGTCATGAGGTACTCTTTCACTATACTCCCAGGGTGAATAAATCTCAAGTCCACTTGAGATGAGGTCATGTAATGTAGTGCCATGCTTCTTGATCTAATCTTCATCCAACCAAATGGCTTCAGAATCTGGTTTTCCTTTCCATTTGACCAAATATTGCTTGTATTCATTATTCCTGGACTTCTTTACAATCTTGGTGTCCAACACTTTCTCAAGCTTAGGTGGCTCATGTTTGGGAAGATCTATATCTGCTGCTTCTTCTAGGATTTGTTGTGAGTTACATGCATTAGAGTCACCTTTAAAAGGAGTTAGATCACAAACATTAAAAATAGGGGATATGACAAGGTCTGATGGTAATTGAATTTCATAGTATTGGTGCCAAACTTCTTCAATATTTGATATGGTCCTACTTTCCTTTGCACGAGCTTAGTGTGTTTTCCCTTGGGTAACCTTTCCTTCTTCAAATTTTCCCAAACCAAATCTCCAACCTGAAATTGTACCTCTCCTTTTTTGATCTGTATGTTCTTTGTATTTATCTGATGACTTTTGAAGTTGTATTTTGACCTACTCATGAACTTCCTTTATGGCTTCAACAAACCTCTCACCATCTGCACTCATGGGATCCATATGGGGTAGTTTTCTGATACCCCTCTTGGATGCAACCCATACACAATCTGAAATGGTGACTTCCCTATGCTTTTGTTTACAGTGTCATTGTAGGAAAATTCGGCTTGAGATAAGATTGAATCCCACTTTTCACCATGTTGCCATGTAAGACATCTCAACAAATTCCCTAATGACCGATTTACTACTTCTGTCTGCCCATCCATTGTGGATGATAGGCTGATGAGAAGGATAGATTGGTACCAAGTTTCCTCCATAGAGTTCTCCAAAACTGGCCAACAAATTTGACATCCTTGTAAGACACTATGTTCAATGGAAGTCCATGAATGATTACTACTTCTCTGAAAAACAAATCTGCTATATAAGATGCATCACTAGTGGACTTACATGGCAAGAAATATGCAATTTTACTAAACCTATCCACTATCACAAATACACTTTAAAACCCCTTTTGGGTCCTAGGTAAACCAATTACACAGTCCATTGACACACTTTCCCAAGGTCTTGAGGGAAAGGGTAAGGGTTGATAGAGACCAGCATTGGTACTTCTTCATTTTGCCTTTTGGCAAATGGTGCATGCATCTACAAACTTTCTTACATCAACCTGTAATTTGGGTCAAAAGTAGTGCCTTCTTACCAATTCAAGTGTCTTGTCCAAACCAAAATGACCTGCCATAGCTCCACTATGCTTTTCCTTGATGATATTAGTCCTCATTGAGCACTTTGGTATGCACAATTTCCCACCTTTGAAAATAAGTCCATCCTGGATCAGAAAATCAGAAAACTCCACATGATACCTTTTACCAAATTTAGTACATGCCTTGTAAATCTCCTTAAAGTCCTCATCTACAGCATACATATCTTTCATTGCATCAATCCCAATGCTTTCTAATTGGATTTCACATATGGTTAGCACTCTCCTACTCAAGGCATCAGCCACTTTGTTGGCGACTCCCTTCTTGTGTTTTATGGAAAAGTAATAGGCTTGTAGGGATTCTACCCACTTCATATGCCTATGGTTTAGCTTTTCTTGGCTATTAATGAAACTCAAGGCTTGGTTGTTAGTATAGACCACAAATTCCTTTGGTAGTAGATAGTGCCTCCATTTTTTCAAAGCTTGAACTAGTGCATACATTTCTAGGTCATAAGAAGAATATTTTCTCTTTGCCTCATTGAGCTTTTCACTAAAGAATGCTATAGGTATGCCTTCTTGGCTTATGACTACTCCTATGGCCACATGACTAGCATCACATTCAATCTGAAACACTTTGTTAAAATCAAGTAAAGAAAGTATCGGTTGTTGAGCTACCCTTTTCTTGAGAGTTTCAAATGCCTCATCCACCTCCTTTGTCCAAGAAAACCTGCACTTTTGTCCACCTTTTATGGTTTCCAACACTGGAGCACATATCTTACTGAAACCTCTTATGAACTTTCTATAAAATGTGGCTAATCCATGGAAACTTCTAACTTCACCAATAGTCTTAGGAGTAGGCCAAGAGAGAATTGCATTTATCTTATCCCGATCCATCTTCAAGTGACCTTTGGAGATTACAAATCCTAGGTAGATAAGCTCTTCCTACATGAACAAACACTTCTCCATATTGATCATCAATTACTCTTCACTCAAATTTTTCAAAACCATGTCTAGATGCCTCAAGTGCTCTTCCTTTGTCCTGCTAAATACTAAGATGTCATCCAAATACACTATTACAAACTTCCATGTGAATTCTTTCAAAACTTCATTCATGAGTCTCATGAATATACTTGGGGCATTAGATAAAACAAATGGAATAACCTTCCATTCATACAACCCTTCATTTGTTTTGAAGGTTGTTTTCCACTCATAACCAAGTCTAATTCTAATCTGGTGGTATCCACTCTTTAAATCAAGTTTAGAAAAATATTCTGCACCCCCTAAACAATCAAGAAAATCCTCTATTTTGTTGGAACTCATAAAAATTTGAGTTAATTCTTGAGGCCCATTTCAAAGAAGGGTAAAATGAAGCTGACATTCTCCTCACGTGCCAAAGAAGAGGGTTTTAAAAGGCCAGAGAAACCTCCAAGTAAATGTCGCCAGGCATAAACATTTATCGCACATTGGTTGTGGGAAGGAAATATTTTGTATTTAAATGCAAAGCCCCATGCATATTAAGTGTCAAAGCTTATGGGCTTTTAGCAAGAGGTGGCTCGTGGCCCAGTGGACCCCCTGTGTACGCGTGTGTCTTAGAGCGACCTAATTTTGCAGCAGAAGGGGTGAGCGGCAAAGATGAATTCAAGACCTCATGACTTAAACCTAGTCTCCATCTTGCTAGCATAAAATGCTAACACCTAAAAGACTCGAGACATCATGAGTGAGCAGATCCAAAGTGATCCAACAATGGTCGCTAGGTTGTGGTGAGAAAATGCTAGTTGGCATATCCCTCACGACCCCGCAACAAAGAAGAGCTCCATTCCGTCGATGAGTCCAGGCCATGATGAGGTGGCAAACAAGTGGTGACAACATAGCATAGGATGTAGCCACTCAGAGGGACTAACAGCGAGCAGGTTGAGAAATATCCAATGATCGACTGAGTTGACCGGACGGTGGTCGCTATACTGCGATTGGAAGACGTGTGATGTTTATTCACCGCGACTTGGCGATTTAGTGCTAGGGCCCGCTAAGAGAGTAGATCAAGGTTGATCAGATGATCGTGGTTTCATTTTGATCGTGAGTCTAGGTCATGCTGAGGTGGCAGGGCATGGGCCTTGGAATGAACCAAATGGTGCCACATGTTGGGCCTGTAAGAAGAAAGAGTGATAGAGGGAGCCGCTCAAGTGAAGTAAAGGTCGGACAAGTCAGGGCAGATCGATGGTGATCTAAGGAAGATCTATAGCTATCGCCAAGTCACAACAAAAAATTTCTCAATGGCTAATGGCCGCGACTTGGCGACCAAGTGGAGGGGCCCGATGGAAAAGGAAAGCAGTCCGGAGGAAATAAAGAACAAGCAAGATGAGGAAGAAACAAATAAATTCATTTTAGTGGTGAACCTAGGGTACTGAGGTGGTAGGACATGGGCCCCAAAATGAACAAGATGGTGCCATGTGGCAGAGATGCATGGCAGAGATCTGCGCAGAAAAATTCAAAGATTTAAATATAATTTTTGACTATTGTGGAAAGGTAGAAAATTAAATGACCGACTTGCAGAAAGATTGGTGGCTAAGGGATTTAATTTTTGCTTGATATATAAGTGTTATATATCATTGGAGAGCTCTTAGTCTGAGGAATTTGATTCTGCAGTCAAGTGTAACCCACGAAAAGTATTTTTGGGGCAGTGACCTTGAGATCTCAGAAGTTATTTTTTAGTTAGAAAGTTCGGATGTTCTGCAGGCCAAGTTGTGCGAATCAATTAATGCTGAAAGATAAGGTAGTTGCCATTGTTAGAGAATGAAATATGATTTTGTCCTCCCTACCTTCTTATTTGAGAGTCTTCTCATTCTGTAAGGGTTCTAGATTTTTATGATCAATGCTCCATAATCTCAGTTTCCAATTTTGAGCTTTTTGCCAAATTTGTAATACAATGTTCCTTTTCAAGCAATAGAGTATCTTTTTGCTGTAAATGTTTTCTATTGTAGGTCACATATATGTAAGGCATATATACAATTTATTGGATTATCTCTAGGCCTTTTCTTATTTTCTTTAAATCCGGTCTTCAAGGGATTTTGGGTTTGTCCTCTCAAAGTGGGAGTGTAATGGCTGTTCTTAGGTACTTTTCAAGGAAGAGTTTAAATTCTATGAGCAATCATTTTGGATTTAGGATAATGTCTAGATATGTATGATCTTCCATTTGAGTTTAGAATGTATTAATGTCAAGCATTAATACAGGGATAATCTTTTTCAATAAATTGGATTTGTAATAGAAGTTTCCATTTACAGTTTGATGTATGACTCCATGCCCTTGGATAAGGCACTGGTCTTGCAGATTTTGGGGATTCTCAGAGATTTTAAAATATCAAGTATCTATTTTCTTTTATTTTTGTAGTTTACCTATCTCATGCTCTAATCTTATTGAGATATCAATGTAGATCTAGCCCATCTTCAGTAACCTCCTGGTTGTTGAGCCCTGTGAGATTAATCTGCTTTTATTGATGCCATATGTTTGTAACTAGTTATACTTTGTGCATCAAAGGGTGTCCCCCCCCTAGGTCTTGCAGAACCTAAAGTGTAGGAGGATTGTTAGGATCCTATGTTATATTGTCCAAGCCTTGAAGTTTTTCATTGATTGAGATTGGCTATTTCATAGATAGATTGCAAGTGAACTTGGGTGTCTTTTTTGAGACCAACATATTCTAGGCATTGGAAATATATACTTTATGGTGATCTTGTTGAGAGCTCTTGGGTCAGTACAAATCCTCCATGTTCCATCCTTTTTGGGTGCCAAAGGTGTAGGTACTGCACATGGGCTAAGGCTCTTTCCAATCAGGTCTGAATCTAGCAACTCTTGAATCTGCCTTGTCATCTCCTCATTTTGTTGTAGCGTGAGTTTGTATGCAGCCTTTTTAGGTAATGTGGCCCCTAGGATCAAGTCAATACAGTGACTGATCTCTCTCATTGGCGGAAAACTCCTTGGTACTCCATCTGCAACTATTCCTTGGTATCTACCAATTATCTCCTTCACTTCCGGGTTGAGACCCTTGTCCTTTCCTTTTGCCCTATCATCTGCAGCCGACTTCTCCTTTGAGATTAGTATTGGAAGAAATGCAAAGCATATTCCTTCTTCCATCTTTATCTCCTTGAGGAATGGTTTTCCCTCCATCATCATCACTTTGGACTACATTTCTTTCTACTCTTCATTGTTTTTAGTCAGGAGTAGTAGCCCTATGAGCTTTCCATTCTTTCTGATGGAATAGGTATTCCTAAAGCCATCATGGTGTGCTTTGAGGTCATATTGCCATGGTCTTCCAAACAAGAGGTGACAAGAATCCATGTTAACAACATCAAATAAAATCTTATCTTTATATGCTCCTATCTAGAATTCTACCCATGATTGCTCTTCTACAAGAGTTTGTTGCCCTTTTGTGAGCCAAGACACCTTATAGGGGTATGGATGGGGTATCTTCCTCAATTTCAACTTCTCTACCATTTCTATTGACATAAAATTCTCAGTAGACCCTGATTCAACCATAACTTTACATACCTTTCCTCTTGATTGGCAAGTAGTGTGGAAGATAGACTTCCTCTGAGGTGGCTCCATAGGTGTTGGTACCTTCAAGAGGGTTCTTCTCAATATTAGTGCATCTTCAGTCTTTGGATAACTATATGAATCAGGTTTAATACTACCTTGGTAATTTGATTCTTGGGTTAGATTGGCTCTCCTTTCTCCTCGAGAACTAGATCTCATCTTCTCCGGGCATCTATTGACAATGTGTCCCTCTTGGTTGCAGTTAAAACATTTTATTGGTCCTGCTCCCCTTCCTGATGATCTTCCTCTAAAATTTGGCCTTCTACCTCTAAAGTTGCCTTTGTTGTTTCTATCATTCCTTGAGGAGTCTTTACTGCTCTCTCCTTGAAATTCAAAATTTGGTCCTCTTCCTCTGAAGTTGCTCCTTCCTCTTGGTTGCTTACCCCTTCCTCTATTGCTCTGCTCTTGTCTTCTTTTGAGCTTCTCCTCTACCTTTAATGCTAATTGATAGCATCTATGAACACTGTCAGGGCACAAGAGGTTCAAATCTTCTTGTATGTTCCATCCTAGGCCATTTAGATATCTTGCCACTCTTTCACTTTCATCTTCAACCTTCTTAGACTTTATACTCAATTTCTAGAATTCTTCAGTATAGGCACACACATCCATCTCTTTCTGCCTGAGATTCTTCCTTCTCTTGTGTAATTGGACTTCATAGTCCTCCGATACATATACTCCCTTGATCTCTGTAATCATCTTCTTCCAAGAGGTGATCATTCCTCTTCCCTCTTTCACTCTTTCTCCTTGCACAAAATTCCACCATATCAGGGCTGCTCCCTGCATTTTTGACTTGGCAACCTTCATCTTTTGGTTGTTAGAAATGTCTTCACATTCAAAGAAGTTGTTTAAGGACTCTATCCAGTCCATCACTCCATCAACATCCAACTTCCCACTGAAAATAGGAAGGTTTAATTTCTGGTCCATGGTTCTCCTCTCCACAGACTTCAAGGCATTGACCAGTACCTATGCTCTGCAGGAACTTCCTCTTCTTCCTGCCCTTGTGGGTTCTCCTTTTCTTCTCCCACTTCCTTCGAGCCATCAGGTCCTCTCTCCAGCCTGCCTTCCAAGTTCTCAATCAACTTCCTAAGCCGATAATTATCTTCTCTTTTCTCTTGCACCATCCTGGCAAGTTCCACATTTGTCACCTTTGGAGGCATTCTTCTAGCCTCACCCTCTAATTCTTCTGCTAACGTGTACTATTATTCTTCCCAAAAGGATTCCTCCTATGCTCTGATAGCAATTTGATGTAGAGTCTCGGTATAGGTATAGGATAGGTTCCCCTAATCCAAGAACACACCAAGGACCCTAGCAATCACACAACACTCCCAGGGGTTAAGGAACATTAGTTTGACAAGTCCCACATCCCTTTTTTCTAAACAAAAAGCTATCGGTACAAGGTCTCTTTCATTGACCGGTACATGGTCTCTATGGTCAACAATGGCTATTTAAGGTTTTTTTTTAAGTCCCCTAGGTTAGGGAGACCTCCTCAATCATTAAATTCAGATTCCCTCTACCAGTTTGGGTAACTGCTGCAACAAGGCCTACAAAACTTAGTAGCCCTACCAGATCGGTTTTCTACACTTAACTCCTTATTTCTCCAAAATAAAAGAAAAAAAATCCCAGATTTGGATACCCTTTTGGGAGTTACAAAACATATCCTAAGAGTTCTTACTAGTAGCGAACACAAGAATCCAAACCCTACTTTGGTTAGGAGACTGGTATAGCCCAATTAGGCCTATTTTACAAAGAAGTGTGTAGACACAGACCTTAAATACCAAAATAACTCAAGTAACACTCTTAGGACATGGAAAATACATCCAATCCTAAGTCTTAGGTCATGATCAAACCGCTAACCCCTGATGTGAGACCTGTTTGCTTACACTTGCACAGTGGCCACATGGAGTTGTCCACCTTAATGCATCAAACCCTCACCTCCAACTGGTCCTAACCTACAAAAGGACTTTAAAATCCTAAAATAAATTGGGCAAAATTGCATCCCCTCTAAATCCATGAACCACCAATGAAGGATCAGCAAGATAAGGCCATTTCTTTGCAAAACCCTAGGTAAAACTGTCAATTCTAGAACACTTCCAAAAACTTGCTCATTTCTTCCTTGTCTTGGTGAATTAGGACCTTGAAATTGATGCATCTAAAAGGTGATTGGCCACTCTAACACATCCCACCATTTTCCTAATTCCAAAATGATCATACAGCACAGTACACCGCGTAGAATAAAGGAATTGCAAGAAATTCTCAGAAATATATTACTTCAATGTTGCCAAAAGTTTACAAAGTTATTCTCTCCTCCTTCTCTCCTCCCAATGATGATTGGGGATGAAATTTTATACCTTCTTCAATGGTTATCAACCACCTTTTGAACTAATGTGACTGTTGGAAGGAAGTTATTATTTGCAACCGAAAGTTGTCATTAAAAGTTGTCATCAAAGTTGTCAAGTTTGAGCAATTTTTGACATATGTTAAATCCGCCTACTTAGAGATGCTTAAACATGTGCTAAACCTTCCTAAGAAATCTCCAACAAATAAACCCCTAGAAAATGCTCAACCAAATACCCCTAGGCCCATATGCCCATGGGGGCTTATCAATTTTCCAAATCCATGTCATTGGGTAACAAGGTGGAGTTTATTACAGACAAATCAAACATCAGGAAAACAAGACTACCCTATTACATAGATTGACAGGTCACATTCTCATGTGTTTCCTTTAGCCTTTATGTCTCTTATCATCTTAGTCATGAGGTGCTTCTACACTAGTAGAAGAGGCTACTCCTGCACTGGTAGTGAGCTCATCTGCTAACTAAGGTAGATGCCTTAGGGGTAGGCAAAATTTATGAAGATAATGCATATGCATCGGGAAGAGGTTCTAGAAGATGTTCTAGATATTGGAGAGGATTTTCTGGCATGGATATGTTCTGAGCAAGATCTTCTATCTTTCACCGGCAGTCATTTATGTCAATGGAAGATTAGGGTTTTTCTTAATGAATAAAAGGTCGAATACACTTCATTGTTAATCACCCTGCATTCAGAGCAATTTTAGAGTGATTCATAGTGACTAAGTACAATCAAAGGTGATTCAGAAACATTCATATTTCTTCTTGAGTGATCACACTAGCATCTGGAAGGATTTTTTGAAGGTTTTCACTGAGAGCGAACAAAGGTATTTTTCTTGAATCATGGAAGTGAGATCTTCTTCTTCTCCTAATTTTGTTAAGAACCCAATTGTAGTGGAGGCTAAGGACCACCCCTAGCCAATTTTCAAGTGGTATCCTCATGTGGCTACCAAGAAAGATTCGGTTGGAGCATTTTCTCGCATCTTGAAGGGAGTAGTATATGTAGAGGATGCTAGGGCATACATTCATTGTCATATAGAGGACTTAGGAACTTCAGAGATTAAGGGAATGTATATGAATGAACTAAAGGGAGAATCTGGAAAGATTAGACCAACATTTCAACATGTTGAAGATCTAGGTTTACAGATATTCTAGATATTCCAGAGTTTGAGGATGAAATAATCAAATATGTACTGAGGAGAGTACATGGGGAATTCATATGGTTGGACAAACCTTAAAAAATCACTAAGGAAGCCATCTGAGAAATTACTGGCTTGTCATCGGTAGGGCAACATCTGGATAAGAAAGTGTCAAATGACTTTGTGAGGAACATCACCGGTACCACATCTGACAAGAGATCGATGAAGGTGAGAACTATCACCGACACTGACATCATGTTTGGTAGCATGATTATAGGCTACAAGGTAACTCAGTCAAATCGATTGAATTATGTTTCCAGTTCATGTATTTTGGCTGCATATAAGATGATGAGAGAATGAAAAGTTAGATCTTTGCCATTGCATGCTTGATGAATTATTAATCAGCTTGGGAAAGATTAAAGGTGAGAAGAAGGGTACCTTCCGGTATGGGAATTTGTTAGTCTGCTTAATACTATACTTTCTTAATGACACTCTCGGTTCTTGTGGGAAACAATGGGCTTTTGACATTGTTGTAGGAAGACAATTAAAACAATCAATTGTTGCATTAGGAAGTCAAAGAGATGATCGGAGATGGGGTTATTTCAAAGATTTTAAAAAATCTATGAGGTCTAGAGTAAGAATACCTGAGCATATGGTAGAGAAATACTCTATCGACATATGTTTCATGGTTAAGAAGGATGTGACTCTCAATGAAGTGATCAATCCCCAGAAGATATGGATAGAGGAAATGGGATATGAGGTAGATGCATTAATCCTTGATGCCTATGCAAAAATTCTGATTGATGCAAAAATAGATAAGCCAGAGAAGCCCTATGGAACTACATAGCAGAAGACTCTAGAGGTTGAAACAGAGTTCAACCGGAAGAAAAGGGAAAAACAAGAAGGAAAGGAAAGCAAATTTGTACATGAGGTCTCACAGGACATAAAGGAACTTATTGATGTTGTCCCAGAGAAAGGGAGAAATAGGAAGGATCTGGTAGTTCATATCAAACCTGTTATTGCAGATTTTGAGTTAGAGGATGACACACAATTAGCCTTCAAGAGGGTTGTTAGTAAGAAACTGAAAGAACTTAAGGTAGAAGAAAAGAAGAAACCGGTTAGAAAAGTCACAATCAAGTTACCGGCTCAGAAGAAAGCACCTAAGGCACACCTACATCTGCATCTAGTACTACCAAGAGGAGGAAGATGAGTGACATTGATTTGGCACTTGAGACTGGTAATGTAACTATCATACCACCCAAAACTTGTGCAGAAATTGTTGATGAAATAACTAAAGGTGGCATGCTGAATAATGTTGAAATTTATTATAAAGATTTAGAGGATGATGAGTAGAGAGAGGTAGAGGAAGCAGTCCTATTATACTTAGATATCTATAAGAAAGCATTAATAGAGATAGAAAACCAAATACCGATTGAGTTATATAACATGTTAGATGCTAGAAGATTAACTGCTATCCAAGAAGATAAACACATTAAAATGCAAGAAATTTTAGCTATCTTTGTTACTATAACTCCAGATGAGATGGAAAAGACAATTGAGGCTGCAGATAGGAAGGTTTTCAATAACAAACATAGAATAACTAGCCTAATGCTAGGGAGAATGAATGAAGTAGTAAAGGAAACACAAAAAGGATGGATACATTTTTTGGGAGAACATGGAGGTTTCTTTACTTCACTAAAGACCAAAACCAATATTGTAGATACACCAGTTGAAGGGAAAGGAAAATAATTATGGGTACTCCACCCTCAGTTTTGAAAAATATCTAGATAGTGGAAATTGAGCCACCGGTAAACACAAATGTATAGACAAACACTAACACACCGGTTAATGCTAGGAATGGACAAGAGAACATTGTATATGATACTAACATTGAGGACAATTGTCCTCCAGATATTAATGTATAGGTTGAGGATATTGTTCCTAGAGAGGAATCGATAGTTGCACAGATTGCACCAAGTGGCAAAGCCACCGATGCAAGTGAGGAGGTAATAAAGGATAAATCATCAGAGAAAATAGGGGAATCCAGTAGGGTACCAATTGCTAGAACATCATTATTGACAATTGATACTTCTCAAGTGGAAAAAAAAACCATCATAGAAATAAAACCCATAGAACTGATGATGATGGCTACTCAGAAATTGATGAAGGAGCGATCCACAGACAAGGGGATTATAGATCAATCAATAACTATTTTGCACAGATTGGTCTTAGAATGTAAGGTTGAAAATGAAGCAAGCCCTTTCGGCAAGCTTAAGGTAATAACTAAGAACATATCAAAAGACTTTCAATCCTTACAATAGATCTCTAACCGACAAGCACTTGAAAGATTCACTCAGGCTAAGAAAGCCACTTTTGATTAGATCATTAAGAAAGAGAAGAAGAAGATTGAGGAGAAGTTAATTCTAATTGAAAATTATTTGAAATAGTGCACAAATATATACAGGTTATATTGCAATACTGAAATACTTACAACAAATGTAGATAAAAAGATAAAAGAGATAGAGGAGAAAATTGATAGTATTGCTAACTCTTTTGATGGACTAATTTCATTGACAACATCAATTTATGGACAAATTTTGACTTTGGAGAACCAAATTTATTCTCTTGAAAAGGAAAGAGATAAAATCAATCGGAGAGCCAGAACTCTGAGAGATTTGGTGAGTCCAAGATTAGATTCACTCGGTGTACATAAGAAGGAATGCTTGGATATGCTGGTAAATCCCACACCGACAGAGGTAAATGAGAAGGAATCTCTTGCATATTCATTGAGTGGACTTGTATCTATCTCCAACACATTCAAAACTATCTGGGATACTTATATGGAATTACTGGAGAAAACTTACCTAGAAATTTTGAAATTGGTCAAGCTCCAGTAAGACAATTTTTGGAGGTATTCAGTGTACAGTTCTTATTCTTTGACATTCTTTTTACAATTTTTGGGCATTGGTGTCAAAGGGGGAGTAGTATAGATGTGAAAAATAATTGTCTACATTAGGGGGAGTTACAAAGTTTTTGGAGCTTTGGAAATATGGAGCATTTTGTACATTCAGCTTAGGGGGAGTAGGGCAGGATGGAATCGACAAATGAAACCATGACCATTTTTTCACATGAGTGTTGTCATCAATGCCAAAGGGGGAGATTGTTGGCAATTGACACTCAATTGGTTGGTTTCACTATGTTTTCATTGATAGCAATATGATTTTGGGTTTCGGCTTCATATGGTGTACCAACAGGAACTTCACAGACTCTACACCCGCACGGACACTGGCAGGGCAGAGAACTCTTTGGTAACCGGGAATGCAAGCTAACATGATACAGTAAAGGTTATCGATATTGGATGTTGACATATTCTAGATCCAACATCAATAACTTTCTTTTATGTTTATACATTTATGTTTATGACCGACATATAATCTGATATTGTATATATCTTTGTAAGCCGACATAAGGCATACAAATTGTAGAGGGTATATAGGACAGATTGATTAGATCATTTTAAAATAATAGGGATAGAGATGTAATGGATCATGATGTAGATGTAATGTGAAATATATCAGAGAGACTATGTATGTGAAGAATTTATTGTAAGGGTTAGTCTGGTCAAGGGGTTAAGGGTCTCAATCAGAACAGACATAGCTTAAACCGGAACTATATTCTAGCATAGGAGATGCTATCTTAGTAGTTCACACTTCTCTGGTTTGTTGTCTGGAATTTTATATATTCAGTGAGGCTCCTATATTGTGATTGAGTAGTGTGCTCTTGGCTATAAGCCTTCTTGCAAGTGCAGGCCCATCATATATTGTAATCTCTTCATATGGCCAGTGAATTGATATTGTGGGTCACAATTCCCACCATGGTTTTTCCTCATTGAGGTTTTCCACATATAAAAATGTATGTTATGGTTCTCATTTATGTGTTTGGCTTATTGGTTGCATTACTTCTTTCAATTATATTTATACCAGTATATCGGTTGGCGTATGAATGTTTTGTTAAGGTTAAAATCTTTTATTCTAGTATAACACTGATTCACCCCCCTCTTAGTGTTATTGGTTTCCAACAAAAGGATCCTTAATACTTGTCACCACATAGATGACAAGTGTCCCTCCCTCCAACCTCTTCTCCAACCTCCTCCAGTTTGACCCTTGATATCTTCAGACTCAATCTTGACCGTTGATTCTTGCTAACTCACCCTTGACATTGAAAGTCCTATAAATATCCCCTATTTTGGAGCACAAAGGATCCCATCTCATATAATTTTTGGCATTGTTACTATAGGCATATCCATTTTAGCTTATCATTTAAGCATTGTTATTATAGGCAATTGTATCTTAGATCTAGTTTAATTTGATCATTTTCTAGCATAATTGTTGAATCATGTAGCTTAATCAATCTCTTTTCTAGCTTAATCGTGCATATCATTAGCTTAATTAGGCTCTTGTATCAATGTAGCATAATCAATCTCATATACCTTGCATATCATTATCATTTTAAATCCTCCATCTAGGTGTAGTCAAGTCACTGGGATTGCTTATCCAAATCTGAGAGAAAATCCACACTCGCATCTCTTAGGAGGCGATAGGTCGCTTTGTCATGGTTTATCTTTCATTTTATTTCAATTTTCTAACCATGCTTGTAATGATCTATTGAGTGTTTGTGTTGTAGTTGCAGGTACACTACTTCACACACATGACATATACAACTTTCAAGGGGTTATCCTGGTAGCATCTTTGGGTGCGACCCCCACTTGAAAGCCACTCTTCCTTATGACACTAAACAAAAATTTCCCAAAATAACTCCAAAGGAAAAGTACCAAAACAAAGTTACATAAAGGAGTTCAAAACCATTGCGAAACACTTGGTCATACAAGCCCTTGTATATAGGTTAACTCAACTGACCAA
This sequence comes from Cryptomeria japonica, assembly GCF_030272615.1. NCBI lineage: Eukaryota > Viridiplantae > Streptophyta > Pinopsida > Cupressales > Cupressaceae > Cryptomeria > Cryptomeria japonica. The sequence continues at coordinate 553,868,305 of NC_081409.1, read as the reverse complement.
ACACAATCTACTCACGAGACAAGACCAATGGAAAAGACAACACAAAAAAGCCTAATTCCATTTAACACTAAAGACTTGCAGTATAAGTTAAATGTGAAGATAGTCAAAATGAAATAACACCTTCGCTAATTCAGAATAAACATTTCATTTTCTCTCCTAATTCACAATTGACCAAGTTTTCTAACTTTCGTTAGAAAAATTCATCAATAATAATCTCACTAATTCAGTTAAAAATTCAAATCAACATTTGCAATATAAATTTAGAATTTTGATAAAAAAATATCTTAATCACATTTGTGCTATAACACACACACACACACACATATAAAAATATATAAACCAAAATCATAATTTTAAAAATTTGATATTTTAACCAAACTGACATGACCCTTTTTTAATTTTCCAAAACTAATTTTCATCATATAAAAATACACACACACATAGAGATATATACATATACATATACATATACATAAACATATTGTATACACATAAAAATGACTATGAGCAATTAAATAAATATTTAATATTTATTTAATAATTATTCTTCTATTAAATAAATAATTTGAAAAGATTAATTTATTTAATTCATTCCATATTCTTCTATTAATTAATTTAATTGAATTTTTTTATTAATTAATTCACTAATCCTTTTCTTCTAATCAATTAATTAAATATCTAATGTTTAAGGGTTATTCTTCTATCCTATAGTCTCAAATATAATAATTTCTTAACTATTTAAATCCCTTTTCCAACTCACCTTCCATCTCCACTTCATCTTTCCTTTGCCAACTCATCCATCATGTGGCTAAATTAACTCAACAAAATTAAAATAAATAAAACATTTATTAGCCACTTATCTCCAACTTCCAAAATAAATGAAATATTGTGTACGTACATATATTTCTTAACTTTCTTCTATATTCTCTCCAACATCCCTATATCTTAGGAAGGAATTGAGTCCACTTTTCCTCTCATGCCTAAATCTTCTCCAACTATCCCTAGATTCCCTCAGTTTGCAACCCAGTCAAGGTGAGATGAGTGACACTTGTCTTCTCCTCCCCCCTTTCTCTCAACCTTCACATTTTCTCACAACCATCCAAATTTGCAAATCTGATCATGACCGTTGATCTCAGATACATCATCTTATCCTATCAAAAGTCTATACAAGTAGGAGTTTAATTTGAGAAAGAGTTAGTCTTCAAGTTAACAATTTGAGTAAAACTTATGCATCCATGAGTTTTATCTTGAAGCAATTAGCAATTAGCAATTTAGCATTTCTCATTTAACATAATCATTCAACATTAAATCATTTGTAGTGCATATCATAGTATCAGTTAACTATCACTTATCAATCCATTCTTCATATGCCATCTTGGAATCTACCAGTGCTTGTCTGAGAGAAAATCATCTACAACCAAGAACAATGGAGTTAGGACACAATGAGACTTAAATCATGAAGGTAATAATATGGTTTTTATTTTAATATTCATTTCATGTAGTTTCATTGGTTGAGTTTGGATTTCCTGTTGCATTTCTTTTGTATTTTGTGAAACTAATATGTTGTAGGTAGTATTTTGAAGATGAAATTCAAGTTGACATATTTTAGTGCCCACCATGGGGTTGGAGCCTCGCATATATCTTTCTAATATCTTGTCTAGTTCTCGCAAACATAAGTTTAATGCATTTGTAATCCAGATTCATGCCTGTGTGAATTTTGACAGTGCTTTCATTTAATAGATTGGTCCTTTTGTCTCACAGGTTAGTGCATTTGGTATTTAGGTAGTGCTTTTGTTTGCAAATCAATGTATTTAATTCTTAGATTAGCACTTTTGTCTCTAAGGTTAACGCATGTGTCATTTCAGTTAGTTCTTTTGTCTTTGAATTCTCATATTTTAGTCCATAGAGAAGCACTTTCGTATCTTAGGTTCACACTTTTGTCCCCTAGGTTAGCACTTTTGAGGTGGAAAATAATGCATTTGCTAGGATAGCGCATTTATTCGCAGCTAACAAACTTTTTTCTGTAGGTCCGAATATCCAAGAACTAAAAATTTAAAACTACTAACATATCTGTGTGTAGGATTGTTTTAAAGAAATTTGCATGCATTTCCTCACGTAGTCAAGTAAGAGTTTTATTTTGGAAATTAACACATCATATCTTTCTCATTTAGCTTAAACTAAGGGGATGAATTGACAACATGCAACTTGCATTTTGAGTGACTTCTTTAAAATAGTTGCACATAGGTTGTTGAGGGCTAAAATAAACTTGTGTTTTTCTTGCTTGATGAAGTAGTAGGTAAGTATTCTATCACCCTCATACAGTGATTAGAAAACCAAACCTACTCTCTTTTATGTGTAACCTTTAGAGGGCCTACCTTCCCGAGCTCCCTTGAGGGGGCCAATGAGAGGGGAGCGACCCAAGTGGAAACGGGCTAATACCGAGTCCTTCTAATCCACTCTAAATAAATCATGTTTGTAATGAAAGTCACAAACAACATGTGCTGATAAGTTCATATCGACACTATGTTTCCTCATAAACCCTATGGAGCGTAACCTCTATAGGATGGGAACCTTCTGTATTTATAGAGCTGAAAGTGCTGCATGTATGGCCACATGACCAGAAGCCTTTACTAAAAACCACTTGTACTAGTTGCCAAAATCCTTTTAATTATTGGCGCATGAGGTCGAACCTCTGAAGCGGCTCACACACATACGATTCTTAGTAGAGATAAAAAAATTTCCATGGGGAGTTTTCATGGAAATTAGTGCTTGGCTACCCTAGAGAAGTGAGTGCCTAAGGTGGAGCTAATAGGGTCAAGCATCTAAATATCCACTCTGAATAGCGCAGCCTCAAGGGAAACCCCATGTGAGATTCAACAATTATTGTTTCAACCTACCATATGATTTCTTGTTTGCTTGTTCATTTTTTTTAAACATTGTGTCTTCTATGCCTATAACGTGCTCAGAATGGTCAAAAATTGAAGAAAATCATCATCTAAAAATGAGCAAAAATATAACAACTTGCTGGAAAAATTGAAAAATCCTTGAAACACAGTCTGAGAAACGCTTTCAAGCAACAGAGTAGTGAATTTGTCCCATAAGTTAGCACTTTTGACTAAAAGTTAGCACAAATGCTTTCTCACATCTGAGACAAAGCATATCAAACCAAAATTTCAAAGTCAGTATCAAAACCCTTCTTGAGTAGAGTTGTCTTTAAACTATCACACATCTTCAAACTAGTTCGATAACTGGGTTACCAATCCAACAGGCTATTTCCAAAAGGTTTCCATAAGCATAAAACATTCAACAAACTAGTGATTCAACCATCTTAAGTGCAAAAATCAACATTATTTTCAGTTTCTCATCAGGATGTATCAAACCCTCTATCATGAAACTTGATCAATCCACCCTTTGTTCATTATCTTGGATATATTGCCTTAAGAAAAGAAAGTCCAGTTATAAAGCTACTCAGAAGAGGATAAGATTCTTGTATATCAATTGCAAGATCTTGTTAAAACATAGGACATTCCTACACCGTTTTACAAGAAGAGAGTGTAGTGATAGAAGAACTTATGAAGATACAAGGAGAATCTGCATGGATAATCCCTTGTTAAATCTCACTAAACAAATGCAAACCCTACAACAAAAAATACAAGATATGCGGAATGGAAGGAGTTCCAAGAAGTATTCATTGGAAGATATCTACCCGTATCCTTTTGACAAAAGTTTAAATATGATACCATTTCCACAGCATTGCGAAATCCCTAAATATGGTGGGAAATCTGATCCTCAAGATCACATTAGGGAACTTTGTATTATGAGTATAGAATTTACACACAATGAAACTTACCTAATGCATCTATTCCCTAGGAGTTTAAATGGACAATCGATGGAATGGTTCTCAAGACTACCATTTGGAATCAAATCTTTTGAATAACTTGTGAATAGATTTATTTTATAATACTCCTACAATGTAAGAAATGAGATAACAATGCTAGATTTATGCAATGTTAAGCAAAAGAATAGTGAATCCTTCATGATCTTCTTACATCGATGGAAATGAATGTTTAATAGGTATCCAAGAGATGTACCTGATCAAGAGAAAATAGACATATTCATTGACAATCTTATCAGTGAAATGTGTTATCGTCTAAAAATTCAATGTCCTCCTTCTTTTCCCTAGATGATTGAGAATGGTCTAAAAATAGAAGACGCAATGGTAAATAAAGGAGAGCTAAAGCTTTACAATAATTCCTACAATAACAATCACAACAACAACAACAATAATAATGACAAACCTAAATTTTGGTCAAAGAATAGGAATGTCATCAATGGAGGGAATGACAACAATAATGATACAAAACAACAACCAGTCTTTAATCTATCAAGTCAAATCCCAAACAATAACAATCAAGAAAACAATAAATCCAAGTCTTTCTTCTCCAATCCTCACAGGAAATTCACAAACATTGGAGAACCCTTGGAGTCGGCTTTTAAAACTCTTCTTGCAAATAAACTAATTACTTTACCAGAAGCAAGAAGTTATGAACCACATGTCAAACCTAATTGGTGGAACGACAATCATTTTTGTAATTACCATCAAAATAAATGACACCAAACTAATGATTGTCAAAGATTGAAGCACCTTATCCAAGATTTAATCGATAATGGAACTATCACAGTGGATAGTCATAAGACGAACAAATTACACCTAGCCTTCAGAACACTACTTCCAAATTATGAAAAAGGTGAACAATCTAAATTAAAAGATGACAAAGGCAAAGCCAAAGTGAACTACAATTTTATGTATGACGATGTGGTAAATGTTATCATCGTTAAATATAACACACCTTCATAATCAATCAATGTTATTACAAGAAGCAAAGTGAAGGTTACATTTCTGGGTATAACAAATGAATCAACATCCACTTCATGACAATATAGCTTAGTGGAACAATTGCAAAAAATACCCACTCAAATATCAATTTTAGAGCTTCTCAAAGTTTCACCTATGCATAAGGAAATTTTGGAAAAATCTCTAACAGAAACAACAGTTTCAAAAGACCTAGATGTAGATCAGTTCCAAAACATGGTGGGACACCTTATAGCCCCTCATTTCTTATCATTTTTTGAAAATGATGATGCATCCTTGCAACATCCTTGAAAACTCCTCACAATTCTCCCTTGCATGTTTAAGTCACCATTCACAAAACTCGTGTAAAATACATACTCATATATGGTGGAGGTGGCTTAAACATTTGTGCATTAAGTTTAATAAAGGCTTTGGGATATTCAGAAAATGCAGTAGATCCAAAGAAGAAAATAACCATTAAGGTTTATGATGAAGAAGAACATTCTTCAAAAGGAATTGTGGTGTTACCAATCAAAATAGGACCTATGGAAAGGAATACATTATGCCAGGTTTTAGATTTGAATCTATCTTATACCATTCTTCTGGGAAGAGCATGGATTCACAACATGCAAGTAGTTCCTTCTACATATCACCAATGTGTAAAGTTTCCTCATGAGGGAGAAGAAGTCACTATAATTGCAGACTCTGACCAATGTTGCAATAATCTGAAGCCAACACAAGATACAAGAGATCCACATAACAGAGAATCAGTTTATCCAACCAAAGAAGTTCAAGAAAAATTATGGGAAACCTTTGAGAAAAAACCCAAATTAAATGATAAAGGAATGGGAAAATATTTTTTACATAGCTTGCCACTTTTACCTAAATCATATGGAAAGCCTACAAATGTTCAATCACGGATCTCAAAAAAATTAGTAGAAATGTTTGATGGAGCATTTGTTAGATTTGGAACACTTGCAGAAGAAACTGAAGGCAAGGACATCATTGGTTGGTTGTACAAAGATGAAAATGAAACTATAGCAACAACAACATAAGTCAATATTCCCATAGAGAAATATGGCAATGGTTATAAGATCATGCAAAAAATAGAATATGAAGGAAAAGGACCAATTGGTAAGTGACAAGAAGGCATTTCAGAACCTATTTGTCCTCACTCACAATCTAAAGAAGATAAGCTAGGACTTGGATATCCAAAATCAAATCAAAAGCAACATAATTATCAACAGCCAAAGTGGAGAAAGAAAGCAGTCGCTAAAGAAGAACCATGGCAAGAAAAGATACACCAAACAATAGAAATAGTAGCCAATAAGAAAAAACAAGAAGAATATGAGAAACAACAGGAAGAACTTGCAATCAAAAGAGAAGAAGAATCTTGCAAACAATTTCAAGAAATAAAAACAAGTGTTTAATCTGAGCAAGATATTCCAGAAGCAGTGAAAGAAGAAATGGCCAAAATCAGAGAACTATTTGCACCATACAATATTCATGTATGGTATAGTGGTGTAATCCTAGACAATGGTTGAGAGACATATTCAAATGAATATGAATGGGATTCAGATTTATCATCTAGTGTATCAAGTGTAGAAAAGAATGAAGAGAAAGCAACTATTACAAATGAAGACTTGTCTTTCACAAAACAAAAGATAGAGTTAGAAAGAAGACAAGAAGAACTCAGAACTCAAAGAAAAGAGGCATATACAAGACAACAAAAGAAAGAGGATGAAAAAGAACAAGAAGTAACACCACAAGAAATACAAACAGATAGTGATCAAGTATCAAGAAATATCATATTTCTATCAAATGTTGAGCAAGATGTACCAAGGTATGGAAGAACTAATAGATAGTCAAGCAAGATTGACTATTAGTCCAGAAGAAGCTAAGTTCGAGAGAAGACAGAAGATAGAAAAAGAATCCTCTATGTCATGTACACAAGTATGTCAACTTCAAAATACAAATGAATCTATTGAAATTAATCAAGAAGGAACTTGCAATATTAAAGATGTATGTGTTGATATAATCCATTCATTTGAGGGACAAGTGTCAGATGAAGTCACTTGAGTGTGAACCACAAAATACCAATACTGATTTTGTTAGAACTTATTGGAGAACACTTAAGAGAGACTATCCTCAAGAGTGTTCTATCTATGAAATTACCTACTCTATGCCAAATTATGACTATTATGTCATGAACATTGAAGCACCTAACAATGATAATGACTACGACTTACCCCTTCTTCATCCAAAACTAATTGATTGGGATAGCCTAGAAAACCCTGAATTGGATGTCTTTTCCAATGACCATGACTTAGTTGTATATCTTAATGATGTCAAACCCATAACACCTAAGATATCTTCCATCACGGAATCAAGTAACATTTCTCATAGTCAGGAGAATGCCAAACTTTCTAGTTGCAAAATTGAAATAAAACAAGGAAAAATACCTAGTGCTGAAAACCATTTCATGGAAACACTAGATCAATCAAGAGGAAAAATAAAGGACGTATCTGATGGTGAAAACCTCTTTGAGGCACCAGAAGATGGAAAATTTGACATCCTCTCTGCATATTTTTAGGAGAGATGTACTATTCTAATAGAGCCAACAGAAGCAATAAACATTGGCACACCAAAGGATCCCAAGATACTTCATCCTACTACATCATTATCAGATGAAGAGAGGAAAGAATACATAGAATTCTTCAGACAAAGAGAGATAAAATTTTCTTAGTCCTATGCAAACATGCCAGGACTTGATCTAGATCTTATCATGCATCATCTCAATGTGGATCTAAAAGAAAAACCAGTTAAACAAAAAATAATGAAGATGCATCCACACATTGCTCTCCTTGTAAAAGTTGAGCTAATGAAACTATTGGATGCAGGCTTCATAAGACCTGTTGCTTATCTAGAATGGGTTTCAAACATTGTGCCAGTGTCAAAGCTAGATAAAAGCATAAGAGTCTGCATTGATTTCAAAGATTTGAACAAGGCATGTCCCAAAGATGATTTCCCACTACCCAACATTGATATAATTGTGGACTTATCAGCAGGACATGAGATGTTTTCATTAATGGATGGATTCTCAGGATACAATCAAATAAGAATTACCCCAGAAGATCATGAGAAGACAACATCCACCTATGCATGGGGTACTTACTGCTGGAATGTTATGCCATTTGGGCTTAGGAATGCAGGAGAAACTTATCAAAGAGACATGACAACAATTTTTTATGATATGATGCATACATTTATGAAAGATTATGTAGATGATATACTTGCAAAATCTCATACAATGAAAGAAAATTTGAATAGCTTGGGAAAGATCTTTGATAGGCTTGAACAATATCAATTAAGATTGAATCCAAAGAAATGTGCATTTGGAGTAACCTCTGGAAAACTTCTTGGGTATATTATATCAGCTCGTGGAATTGAAGTAGATCTAGAAAAGGTCAAACCTATCAAATGGAGTCGCCTAGGAACATAAGTCAATTGCATTCTCTACAAGGGAGATCGCAATCAATCAAAATATTTGTCTCTCAATTAGCAGATAGATGTCATACATTCACTCATCTTTTACATAAGAATGTTCCATTCAAATGGGATCAGAAGTGTGAAGAGGATTTTATGCAAATCAAAGAATATCTCATGAATCCTCCAATACTTGTATCACCAATCAAAGGGAAACCATTATTTCTTTATATCTCAGTGAATGTATCATTAGGAGCTCTTTTAAAGAAACATGATGAAGAAGGTAAATAAAGAGAAGTCTATTACATCATTAGAACACTTGTAGGCTATAAATTGAGCTATACATTAGTAAAGAAGACACGTCTAGCAATTGTATTTGCAACTCAAAAACTGTGACATTATATGCTGACTCATTATGTGAAACTGATAGCAAAAATAGATCCACTAAATTATTTGTTGAACAAGTCAACTTTGACAGGCATACTAGCAAAATGGGTTATGGTACTAAGTGAGTTTGATATAAAATATGTTGATCGAAAAACTATCAAAGGACAGGTCATTGCTGATCAATTAGCTGAAGCACCCTTACAAGATGACATACCACTACATATTGAATTTCCTGATGTAGACATTCTGACAATAAGTACAAAACTTTGGGTGTTGTACTTTGATGGTTCCTATACACAATATGGATTAGGCGCATAAATTTTTTTCATCACACCTTAGGGACACATAATTCCAAAATCATATAGACTAAGGTTTCCATGCACAAAACATACTATAGAATATGAAGCATTGACTATTGGGATCAAAATGGCTATTGAATGGAACATTAAGGGATTACATGTTTATGGCGATTCACAACTTAACCAAATAAATGATGATTATCAAACTAAGGATGACAAGCTCATGCCCTACAAATAGTTGGTAGAATAATTTAAAGAACACTTTGAAGTAGTATCTGTTGGAATCCAATAACACTGAGAGGGGGGGATGAATCAGTGTTATACCAGAATGATCAATTTTAGCCTTATTAAAACTTGCATTCACCAACCAGTATACCAATACATACATAATTGAAAGAAGTAAAGCAACCAATAAACCAATCACATAAATGAGATCCATAACACACAAAATTATACACGGAAAACAACAAAGAGGAAAAACCATAGTGGGATTTGTGACCCATAATAACAATCCACTAGCCATATGAAGAGATATTACAAAATATAAGGGTCTGCACTTGCAGGAAGGCTTACAGCCTAGAGAACATTGCTCAATCACAATAGGAGCCTCACTGACTACATATAAATCCATACTACAATCTGGAGAAGTGAGTGAACTAGTATCTTCTATGCCTGATTACAGTTCTTGTTAATCTCTATCTATTCCGATCTAAAACCCTAAACCCTTTATCAGAATAACCCTTACATAAATATCCTCACATACATAATCTCTTTGATATATTTTGCATCTCCTTCCTAATACATATTGACATTGTATCACATCCACATATCCATTACCATATATCAAAATGATCTAATCCAATTGACCTATATACCCTATACAACTTATCGTACCTTATGTCGGCTTACAAAGATAATTACAATATCAATATACATGTTGGCTTACAAAGATAATTACAATATCAATATACATGTCAACTAGATAACATAAATACATGAATATTAAAAATAATTGTCGATGCCAGATCCAAGAGATGTCAGCCTCCAATACCGATAACCTTATTCTAAACCATGTCGACCTGCATTGTCGGTAACTAAAGAAATTCTTCTATCCTGTCGGTGCTGGTGTCGGTGAAGTGTTTGTGAAGTACCTGCTAGTACACAAGTGAATCAAAACATGAAGCCGGAACAAGATACCATGTTGCCATCAATGACAACATAGTGAAACCAACCAATTGAGTGTCAATTGCCAACAATCTCCCCCTTTGGAATTGATGACAACACTCACGTGAAAAATGGTCATGGTTTCATCCTGCCTACTCCCCTTGAGCTGAAAATTCATTAATACAAAATCATACAAAATACTCCACATCTCCACGTCTTTCCCTAATGTATACAACTCCTTTTTTATTTTTCACATCTATATCACTCCCCCTTTGACATCAATGCCATCAAAATTTCCAAAAGAATGTCAAAGATCCAAAACTGTACAATGAGTATCCCAAAAAATATCTTACCGGAGCTTAACAAATTTGAAAATTTCTGGATAAGCCTTCTCCAATAGCTCAAGATAAGTATCTCAACCAGATTTGAAAGTGCTAGAAATAGATACAAGTTCATTTAGTATATGAGTGAATGATTCTTTCTCACTTATCTCTGTCGGTGTGGGCTTTCCAACCATATCCATACACTCCTTCTTGTCTACACTGAGTGAATCCAATTGGGGACTCACCAAGCCTCTCAGACTTCTGGCTCTTCTTATGATTTTGTCTTTTTCTTTCTCAAGAACAAAAATTTGGGCTTCCAAAACCAAAATTTGACCATCAATGGATGTAGTCAATGAAGTCAATGCATCAAAATAATTAGCTATACTTGCAATTTTCTCCCAAAATTCCTTAATCTTCTTATCCACATTAACTGTAAGTACATCTATGTTACAACATACCCTATAAATATTTATACACTATTTTAAAGAATTATCTATCAGTTTCAGCTTTTCATCAATCTCCTTCTTCTCAGATTCAATCACTTGATCAAATGCAACTCTTTTAGCCTGTGTGAACCTCTTCAGAGCTTGACAGTTTGAAATCTGCTACAAGGATTGAAAATCCTTTGAAATCTGCTCAGTAATTGTCTTAAGCTTTCCAGATGGGCTCCCTTCTCTGTCAATCCTGCACTCCAGGACTAGTCTGTGCAAAACAGTGATAGTGTAGGTCCCAGAGACAACTGAGAGGGGGGGGGTGAATCAGTTGTCAAATAAATTCAAACCAAAAACTTATTAACCAACTTAATGCTTAATACTGGTAAATTAGTTAAGTATATCGGTAAACAGTGTTAACAGAAAATTGCTATACCAATAAGAATTAATGCATGAAACATAAGCACAAAGTCATCCACAACACATGACACCAATATTTGTACGTGGAAACCCTGTAAGGGGAAAAACCACGGTGGGAAACCTTACCCATAATCAGATGATACTACTGTAGATAGTAAGTGTACAAAAGGGGTCTGCACATGCAGAAAGGCCAACAGCCTAGAGCTCACTGCTCAATCACAAATGGGAGTCACACTGACTACAGTTGGATGGTTAAATCCAATGAGAATGTACTGCACAAAATAGCATCTTCATATGCTGGATTCAGTACCAGTGTAATGCTGATATGCTTCTACAAAAACCTAACTTCACCTTCAAATGATGTCTTCGTGTATATCCCTGCTTGATCTCACATATACCCTTCCTTAAATCTTTTTCGCATTCCACACTTGATCTTACAAATAAGATCTTACATTTATACCATACCCTAAGACCAATATTAGTAGGTCGGCTCTACAAGATATTACAATAAAAACATTTTACAAAAAATACAATATCCGATGCAATAATTGATTGAACATGTCGGATTAATGCATTTACAACAATAATAAATCATCTCCATAGCGTGCCATGCTAATCTGGAAAAGATAAACCTGCCGGTGTAACCCTAGATAACCTGGACCTATTTGCCGATAAAAGCAAATATGCAAATAAGAATATACCAATGATTATTAATTCAAAATAAAGTGTCCACATGATGTCTTTGACATTACCAAGTTTCTTCCATGTCATTGCAGGTACCAGTGAACATTATATCCTGCCGGTTAACCATATACCGGTAACTGTTGTACAGTTTACTGTTTGCCGACGAATGTTGCTGGATCTCCAAAGTAGGTGTATTTAGTAGGTGTTGACATCAATGAAAAAACCATACCAAAGTACCAACAATCTCCCCCTTTGGCATTGATGGCAACACAAGATGGAAAAACCATCAAAGTGCCAAAACAGAAATGCCAAGTACAAAAACCAACAATCTCCATTTCTCCCCCTGGGAGTAACTTGTGTTTATTCAAAGATTTATTTTCAATACCAATCTCTCCTCAAAAAGATAATGCATTTTTCCATATATCTCTCCCCAATGTTTTTCCATATATCTCTCCCCCTTTGACATCAAATACCAAAGTCACAAAAAGTCAAGTTCATACAAAATACCAGCCAATTCAATATACCAACTACTCCCCCTAAGAAGTAGCTTCCTCATCAAATACCAAAATAAAAGATTTGTCCATTTAATTTTGTCGGTTGATGACATTCATCAACTGTCTAAGTCTCTACTGGTGGAGGTAAGACTCCGAGCTGACCTCTGAGATACTCAAAAGTTTCCTTAGGCAAAGGTTTTGTGAAAATATCTGCAAGCTATTCTTTAGTATTCACTATTCACATAAACCAGTTTTATCTCCTTTTCTTCAACTTTTTCCCTTAGAAAATTCAGTTTGATAGAAACATGTTTTGTTTTAGAATGTAATACTAGATTCTTAGATATATCAATTGTTGCAGTGTTATCACAATATATAGTAATAGGTTCCTTGCATTTTACCTTTATGTCTTTCAACATTTGCTTAAGCCAAAGTACCTGTGTACAATTTGTTGTTGCTGCAACATATTCTGATTCTACTATTGATAAAGATGTACAACTCTGTTTCTTACTTAACCAAGAAACTAATCTCTTTCCAAGAAAGAATGCTCCTCTAGTGGTGCTTTTTCTATCATCCACATCTCCTACCCAATTTGCATCTGTGTATGCATATAGATCAAAATTTTCATCTTTAGGATACCATAATCCAAGATTTGTTGTGCCTTGTAAGTACCAAAAAATCCTTTTTACTGCTGATTCATGATTTTCCCTAGGATTACTCTGAAATCTAGAAACTATACATACTGCATTCATAATATCAGGTCTGGTTTGTGTCAAATACAGTAAACCACCTATCATAGATTTGTATCTAGTTGGATTAACAGGTGTAGATTCATCCCTTTGAGATAATTTGTCATTTGTAGTCATAGGTGTGCTTACCAGTTTAAAGTTCTCCATCCCAAATTTCTTAAGTAGTTCTTTCAAGTACTTAGATTGACTCAAAAATATGCCTTTATCAATCTGTAAAATCTGCAATCCTAAAAAGAATTTTATTTCTCTGATCATAGACATTTCAAATTCATGCTACATTTCAAAAGAAAATTCTTTGCATAATCCATCTTCTCCTCCAAAGATTATATCATCAACAAATACTTCCATAATCAAGATGTCATCATTAGTTACTTTGTAATATAAATTGCTATAAGCATTTCCTTTAGTAAAACCAATCTTTAAAAGATACTTATCCAATCTTGCATACCAAGCTCTTGGAACTTGTTTTAATCCATACAGAGCTTTTCTTAATCTGCAAACCATATCATTGTCATCTGTCAAGGAAAATCCATCAGGTTGTTCAATATAGACTTCCTCTTCAAGATCTCCATTCAAAAATGCACATTTAATATCCATTTGATAAACTTTGTAATCCGTGTGAGCTGCAAAGGCCAAGAATAATCTAACTGCCTCAATTCTGGCTACCAGTGCAAAGGTTTCATTGTAATCAACTCCTTCTTTCTGAGAATATCCCTTACACACTAGTCTTGCTTTATTTTTGACAACCTTACCATCTTCATTGAGTTTGTTTCTAAATACCCATTTGGTTCCAATTACATTTTTATTTTTAGGCCGAGGAACTAATGTCCAAGTATTATTTTTCTCAATTTGTCCTAATTCTTCTTCCATAGCTTTAATCCAAAATTTATCTTCACATGCCTCATTGAAAGATAATGGTTCAATTTGAGAAATAAGACATACCTCTTGATTTGCCAATCTTCCTCTTGTCATGACTCCTTTAAATTTGCTTCCAATTATCTGATCTTCAGAATGATTCAGTCTTACATACCGGGGTGTTTTAGTTTGTTGTTGTTCTTCAATTACTATGGAATCCTCTGATGATACCAGAGTAACTGGATCATCATTCTGTACCAGTGGATTTATTGTAGGTTCATTTGTCATAATTTCTATTCCCGGTTCAGAGTCTATATATCTTGAAGTTCCTCTAAATTGTTCATCAATCTTTACATTTGTACTCTCAACAATTTTCTATAATCTTTTATTAAAACATCTATATGCTTTACTCTTAGATGAATAACCAAGAAATATTCCTTCATCACTTCTAGGATCAAACTTGCCAATATACTCATCTCTTCTAATATAACATTTACTTCCAAAAATTCTGAAATACTTAAGAGTAGGAGTATTACCAAACCATAGTTCATGAGGGGTCTTACCAGTTTCACCTTTGATGTGAACTTTGTTGAATGTATAGACAGCAGTGCTTATTGCCTCTCTCCAGTACACATGTGGTAGATTTGCTTCTGATAACATACTTCTTGTTGCATCCAAATAGTTATGTTTTTCCTTTCAACAACTCCATTTTGTTGTGGTGTCCGAGGTGCTGATAATTGTCTTTTGATTCCATTTACTTCATAGAATGTATTAAAATCTTTAGATGTGAATTCTCCTCCTTGATTAGATCTTAAACATTTAATTTTCTTACCGGTTTGATTTTCAACCATTGCTTTGAATAGCTTGAACTTCCCAAGTGCTTCTGCTTTTTCTCTGAGAAAAGTAACCCAACACATTCTAGAATAATCATCAATAATTAGCATGAAATATCTATCACCTTGTAAGCTTTTAGTTCTAGCTTGACCACATAAATCAGTGTGAATTAAATCAAGGGCATTATTGGATTTTTCTGGAATACTTTTGAAACTAGCTCTAACTTGTTTTCCAATTTGACATTCCTTGCAAATTGTATTTAGAGGTTTCACAATTTTAGGTAGATCTCTAACTGCCTTAGAAGTACTGATTTTTACCATGCAATCAAAATTTACATGACATAGTCTTTTATGCCATAGCCAACTCTCATCTATATGTACAATTAAGCATGCCTTTTCACTGTTATTCAAATGAAAGATATTACCTCTAGTCTGATTACCGGTTGCAATTTCCAAACCAGTTCTATTCATGATTTTGCATTTTCCATTTTTAAATTGTAACTGGAAACCTTTCTCAACTAATTGACCAACACTTAAAAGATTATGTTTTAATCCTTCAACATAGTAGACATTGTCAGTGTTATGTTTACCATCAAGAGATATTGAACCCTTACCTTTGATTGAACAGACTTTGTCATCTCCGAATCTTACTAAACCTCCATTGTATTTTTGAAAGTTCAAGAATTTACCTTTGTCTCGAGTCATGTGATGTGAGCATCCTGAGTCAATAATCCATTCATCGTTTGATTCAACTTTAGCTGCTAGGGCTTGTTCTACCGATTGAGCAATAGGTGCTGGTTGATCTTCTGTTATAGCAACAAAGACCCATCCGTTGTCTGTTGGATCCTCATCAGAATCATCTGTCACACCTTCATCAGCAATGTAACAAGATTTATCTTTGTTTTTCTTAAATTTGTATCTTTGATATTCAGGATTAGGTTTGTATGTCCTTCTAGCTTCTTCTCTTAGTCTAGCATGTCTATCAGGGCATCTTGAAGCCATATGACCAATCTTATTGTAGTTAAAACATTTAAAGGGTGCTTTACCTTCATACTTACTTCCAATTGGACCTTTTGGCATTTTTCTTGCAAATAGTACTTCAAGTTCTTCAAGCTCTTCATTCTCCTTCCTAGTTTCTTCAAGTTCTCTTGCATAAAAGGCTCTCTAGTCTGATTTGTCAAAGGATAGAGTAGATGATGTTGATGCTTTGAAGGTCAAATCAATTTTTATAGTAGTAATAGGACCAAATTCCTCAATTTCAAAAGCTGAAAGTTTTCCAATCAGTGTATCCCTAGTTACTAATATATTAGGCATTGTTCTCAACTCATTTATAGCAGTAACTTTCATTTTATATGCCGATGGAAAACCTCTTAAGATTTTTGAAATAATCTCATCTTCACTCATGGTTCCTCCACAACATTTGATACCCAAAACAATTTCATTTACTATTTCCATAAAAACAGAAATCCTTTCATTGTCTTCCATTTTCAGATGTTCATACTTGACTCAGAAGCTTTCAAGTTTTGCAATTTTGACTATGGAATCCCCTTCATTCAGTGTTTCCAAATGATCCCAGATAGCTTTTGCAGTGGACCTATCTGATAATCCCATGATTTGTTGATCTGATAATGCACTCAAAAGTGCTTCTCTTGCTTTGCAATCATTTTCTTCATCTTTAGCTAAAGTAGTGGGAGCAGTCTGACTAGCGACAGTAGCAGTATAACCATTCTTAGTAACTTCCCAGATGTCTTTACTAATGCAATTCAGATGTGTCTCCATTCTAATTTTCCATATCCCATAGTTGGTTCCATCAAGTTTAGGACTATCCTTTCTGAAATAATTAGTAGACATTGGATCTCCTCA
Source organism: Cryptomeria japonica (assembly GCF_030272615.1). Taxonomy (NCBI): domain Eukaryota; kingdom Viridiplantae; phylum Streptophyta; class Pinopsida; order Cupressales; family Cupressaceae; genus Cryptomeria; species Cryptomeria japonica. The sequence continues at coordinate 553,851,468 of NC_081409.1, read as the reverse complement.
AGTTGTTAAACTTTTGCAAAAAGAGGAGTAAGCTCTGATACCAATTGTAGGTCCCAGAGACAACTGAGAGGGGGGCAGGTGAATCAATTGTCAAATAAATTCAAACCAAAAACTTATTAACAAACTTAATGCTTAATACCAGTAAATCAGTTAAGTATGCTGGTAAACAGTGTTAACAAAAAATTGTTGTACCGGTAAGAATTAATGCATGAAACATAAGCACAATGCCATCCACAACACATGACACCAATATTTGTACGTGGAAACCCTGTAAGGGGAAAAACCATGATGGGAAACCTTACCCACAATCAGATGATACTACTACAGATAGTAAGTGTACAAAAGGGGTCTGGACATGCAAAAAGGCCAACAACCTAGAGCTCACTGCTCAATCACAAATGGGAGTCACACTGACTATAGTTGGATGGTTAAATCCAATGAGAATGTACTGCACAAAATAGCATCTTCATATGTTGGATTTAGTACCGGTGTAATGCTAATATGCTTCTACAAAACCTAACTTCACCTTCAAATGATGTCTTCGTGTATATCCCTGCTTGATCTCGCATATACCCTTCCTTAAATCTTTTTCGCATTCCACACTTGATCTTACAAATAAGATCTTACATTTATACCATACCCTAAGACCAATTTTAGTAGGTTGGCTCTACAAGATATTACAATAAAAACATTTTACAAACAATACAATATCCGATGCAATAACCGATTGAACATGTTGGCTTAATGCATTTACAACAATAATAAATCATCTCCATAGCATGCCATGCTGATCTGGAAAAGATAAACCTGTCGGTGTAACCCTAGATAACCTGGACCTATTTGGCGGTAAAAGCAAATATGCAAATAAGAATATACCAATGATTATTACTTCAAAATAAAGTGTCCACATGATGTCTTCAACATTACCAAGTGTCTTCCATGTCATTGCAGGCACCGGTGAACATTATATCCTACCGGTTAACCATATACCAGTAAGTGTTGCACAGTTTACTGTTTGTCGATGAATCTTGCTGGATCTCCAAAGTAGGTGTATTTAGTAGGTGTTGACATCAATGGAAAAACCATACCAAAATACCAACAGATAGACTGATCAATGATCCCTTAACACTGAGAGGGGGGGGTGAATTAGTGTTATACCAGAGTGATCAATTTTAGCCTTATTAATACATGCATTCACCAACTGGTATACTGGTACATACAAAATTGAAATAAGTAAAGCAACCAATAAGCCAATCACATAAATAAGAACCATAACATAGAATTATACATGGAAAACCTCAAAGAGGAAAAACCATGGTGGGATTTTTGACCCACGATATCAATCCACTAGCCATATAAAGAGATATTATAAAATATAAGGGCTCTGCACTTGCAGGAAGGCTTACAGCCTAGAGAACACTACTCAATCACAAAAGGAGCCTCCCTGACTACATATAAATCCAAACTACAATCCGGAGAAGTGAGTGAACTGCTAAGATAGAATCTTCTATGCCTGAGTACAATTTTGATTAAGCTCTGTCTGTTTCTGTTTGAAACCCTAAACCCTTTGTCAGAATAACCGTTACATAAATATCCTCACATACATAATCTCTCTGATATATTTTGCATCTCCTTCCTAATACATATTTGCATTATATCATATCCGCATATCCATTACCATATATCAAAATGATCTAATCCAACTGACCTATATACCTTATACAACTTATCATTCCTTATGTCGGCTTACAAAAATAATTACAATATCAATATACATGTCGATTGGATAACATAAATACATGAATATCAAAAACAATTGTCAATGTCAGATCCAACATATGTCAGCCTCCAATACCGATAACCTTATTCTAAACCATGCTGGCCTACATTGCCGGTAACTAAAGAAATCCTTCTATCCTGTCAGTGCAGGTGCCAGTGAAGTATCTATGAAGTGTCTGTCGGTACACAAGTGAATCAAAACATGAAGCTGGAACAAGATACCATGTTTCCATCAATGGAAACATAGTGAAACCAACCAATTGAGTGTCAATTGCCAACAATATCATTCACTTAGATCCCAAGAAATGAGAATAAAGCAGCAGATGCAATGGCTACAATAGCATCTCTATTGCAGAATCAAGAGAATCAACAACCTTACGAATTCTTGGTGGAAGATATCTTGAAACCTACCATTTAATCCCAACATACCCACATGATTTTCCATATATCTGGATCTGATCAATCCTTATATAGCCAAACTTATCAATACTTAAAAGAGAATATCCTTCCTCCTGACCTATCCTGCAATCAAAGAACAAATTTTATCCATCAGTAATCCTACTATACTATTATTGTTGATACCTTATATAGATGAGGTCTAGATAGCACTTTATTGAGATGTCTCAAACAAGAAGAATCTGAGAAAGTTCTTAATGAAGTTCATGCAGGTATTTGTAGCACACACTCAAGTGGATTACCACTGGCTAAGAAACTTCTTCGTATGGGTTACTATTGGCCTACTATGGAGAGAGGTTCATTCATATATGCTAAGAAATGAAAACAATGTAAAATCCATGGGAATCTCATCCACACACCAGCACAAGAATTGCATCCTATGGTAGGATCATGGTCATTTTTATTGGAAATGTGCCTCTAATTCACTTGACATGTTTGGGTTGATCAGGCTATCCTACACCGATGGAACAACAAAGTGGAAGACTACATCGGAGTTGTGCCGATGATCCAATGGAGTTGTCTTAGGCATTTTGAGTTGACATCGGCTATCGGGGGTTCCGGTCTGGAGTTAATTTGATACCCAATGAAGCCGCCTTAAGCAATTGGGTCAATATCGGCTATCGGGTTAATATGCTGAAGGCTACACCAAAGTTCCGATAAGTCTGTCTTGTTCTGTCTCGGAGTGCTTCGCTCATCAGCATAGCATTTTTGGGCTTGATCTGATGAGCCGATGAGATTTCTCTTTGTTATCAAAGATCAAAGTAAACTCGCAATGCTTGTGTCGATGTCCTAATGAGACCACCTTAGGTTATTGGGATAACATTGCATGTCGGGGTAACTGTGCAGGGTTGGTGTTGATGTCTCGATGAGGTCTGCTCTTGTCTATCAGAGATCAGGATAACATCTTACATGCCTTACTGATGACCCGATGGAGTCTCCTTTGGGGATCGGGTATCATCAGGAAATCGGCTTTACTGTTTGAAAGCTATACTGATAGCCAATGGAGTGGAGATTGACTGCGAGAGCGAGAACGAACCGAGATCCAAAAAAAGGGGTTAACTCTCAGACACTAAGGATGCAATTGTTGGTGTATTTGAATATGAACCAACCTGACTCCTTGCTACATGTGGGATAATTGATTTTTCATGAATGCAGACCGGCACAGGCAGACGGTTAGACTTCAAGCCATTGGTGCAGTTGCTTAGATGAACCATCAACCAGTTTGGTATTTGAAGCCAAATGTGAATTGAATGTAAGGTTACAAGTTATGATAGCTATTGAGCATTCTGTAACTATTGTGTGATCTGAGTGTTGTATGTTAATCTAGAATGGTTGTATGACAGAGTGAAGGAAGTCTGCAGACTGGACTTTATTGTATTGTTTTTGACATACTGTTAATAAAGTCGATTATCTGTTGCTGGTGGGTTTTTCTCCCAAAACGGTTTTCCCACGTTAACTCTGTATTTTATATCTCTATATTTTTTATTTGTGTGTGCTCATGCTTGTGCCATATTCTATAAATGTTGAAACATTGTATACACTAGTCTATTCTCCCCTGCAAATTGACATTAGGGAAGCAAATTTTTGCACTTGCTTTCCTTACAAGTGGTATCAGAGCTTGGCCCATTTTGTTATCCTTATTGGGTAGGGTTGGTTTTTTGTGTCAGTTCTATTTCAGTGGGAGTCTTGCAGAGTGTCTACTTGTTTTACAGTTTGAGATGGCGAGCACCTCAGGGCGCATAGACATGGAGAAGTTTAATGGTTCCAGTTTCAAACTATGGAAACTCAAGATGGAAGACTTGCCGGTCGATAGAGATCTCTGGGGTGTTGTGAGTGCAACTTCTAAGCCTTTAGGCATGAAGCAATAAGATTGGGATCTAGCCGATCGGAAGGCAAGGGGTCTAATCAGGCTATGTCTTGCTGATTCTGTTCTATTAAACATCCATGAGGAGAAGACTACACATCTTCTCTAGAATAAGTTGGGAGATATTTATCAAGGCAAATCCTTGGTGAATAAAATTTTCTTGAGGAAGAAGTTGTACTCTCTGAAGATGGATGCAGGAACACCATTGGAAGACCACTTAAATGCATTCCACATGGTTCTTGCACAATTAACTTCTGTTGGTGTGTCCATCCAGAAAGAAGAATGTTGCATGTTGTTGTTGTGTTCATTGCCTGACTCCCATCCAGGAAGAAGAATGTTGCATGTTTTTGTTGTGTTCATTGCCTGACTCTTGGGAACACTTAGTGATGGCTATCGGTAGTACTACAACCTAGTTCAAGGTGGATACTGTGGTTAATACTCTTTTGTTAGAAGAAATGAGAAAGAAGTCTTCTAAGATGACAAAAGATGCACTCTCTATTCGAGGCGGACCAAATGAAAAAGACAAGAAGAAAGGCAAGAAGTCCAAGACTCAAGAGAGATTTAAATCTCCAGGCAAGAAGTCCAAGTCTCAAGAGAGATTTAAATCTCCAAGCAAGAAGTCAAAGGTGAAGTGTTGGAATTGTAGGCAGAAAGGGCATATCCGAAAGGATTGCAAGGAGGAGAAGAAGAAGAAGAAGAAGTATTCTGACACTAAATCTTCTCAAAGTGATGCAGATGCATTTGTAGCAGCCCTGGTAGTACCTACATCAGATGACACCTGGTTGGTAGATTATGGCGCATCTTTTCAGATGACCTCCCATAAGGAGTGGTTCTCGAAGTATGAATCGTATGTTTGTGGAAAGGTATATTTGGCTAGTGATTCTACTTTGGAGATTGTAGGGAGAGGCAGAATTAAAAATTCAATTCCTAGATGGTAGAGTGAAGGGGATCAATTGAGTTCTTCATATACCAGGTTTGGCAAGAAACCATCTCTCTGTAAGTAAACTTAATGATGCTAGAGTATATGTTACATTTGTGTTTGGTGGTTGGAAGATGACTAGGGGTTCCATTGTATTGGCAAAGGGTGATCGCATTGGTACACTGTATAAGTTAAATGCTGAACCTATATGTTTTAATCTAACTTCTGAAAAGTTTGTTAAGAGAACTGTAAGTATGCATAATGCTAATTCATTGGAAGCTAAACTTCCTGCTGAGAAAACAATGCTCTTGCATAACAAGTTAGGCTGTTGGCATTCTATACTCTAGTGAGAAATGATGGTGTTTTCATTGATGGAAACCTATTGGAAACCTTATGGCATTCATTTGGTAAATCATCGACAGGCACCGACACCGACAAACACTTCACCGGCAACGACAAGAATGTATATCGGCACCCCAGCTGATAGGAATAAAATTTTGTTTATTGTATTTAATTGTAAATATATTTTCTAAAGCCAACATGGCATATTGGAATAGACTTATATATGTATGAGATCTTGTAAATCATTTTATAATGATGGACATATGATGGTAGAATTGATGAGTGAATATAAAGGCAGATTTTGTATAAGGTTTATGGTTATAGTATGAGCTTAAACCGGTACTGAACCTGGCATAGCAGATGTTGAATTGTAGTAGTACATTATATTGGATTTTCATAATCCATTTGTAAGTCAGTGAGACTTCCATTTTGTAGATTGAGTAGTGAGCTCTAGGCAGTTGGCCTTCCTGCATGTGTAGGCCCCCCATTGTAAGTAATATTTATTCATTGGCCAGTGAGTGAATATTGTGGGTCACACATCCCACCAAGGTTTTTCCCACACTGGGTTTCCTCATTAAACATCTTGTGTTATGGTGTGTTTTCTATGTTGTCTTTATTGTTCCTATTTACTACATTAATTCTTGTTTACCGGTACACTTTTTGGAATGCAAAATACTTAATAAGGTTAAATATTTTGTAAACCGGTTAGATATTGATTCACCCCCCCCTCTCATTATCTTTGGAACTATTATTAATCCTAACATAGGCCACATAGGTGAAAAAGGTTTAAAAGCCTTGAAGAATAAGATTCTGATTGAAGGTCTAGATGATTGTAGTTTTGAGTTCGATTTCTACGAACACTGCATATATGGAAAACATATCCGAGTTCAGTTTTATTCTAGTTCTCATAAGTCTTCTGATACTCTGGATTATATTCACTCTGATGTGTTTGGTCCAGTGGATGTACCTTCTTTGTCTAAGTCTAAATACTATGTATCTTTTGTAGATGATTATTCAAGAAGGGTATTTGTGTACTTTGTTAAAAGTAAATCGGAAGTATTCAGTCGGTTTAAGGAGTTTAAGAACCTTGTTGAAAATTAGTCTGGGAGAAAGATTAAATGTTTAAGAACAAATAATGGTGGTGAATTTTGTAGTGCAGATTTCGACAAGTATTGTGTTGATCATGGAACTAAGAGACATAAGACTGTACCTTACACTCCACAATAGAATGGAGTTGCAGAAAGGTTGAATCGGTCCCTAATGGAGAAAGAAAGAAGCATGTTGAGTGGAGCTGGGATGGAACAAAAATTTTGGGTTGAAGTAGTTTCTATAGTGTGTTACCTACTAAATCATTCTCCTACTTCAGTATTGGTTGACAAAACACCTATGGAAGCATGGTCTAGTAAGAAACCTTCTTTAAGAAACCTTTGTATTTTTGGTGTAGAGGCATATGCTCATGTGCCTGATGTTAATAGATCTAAATTGGACAACAAAGCAGTAAAATGTATCTTCATTGGCTATGGAGTTGGTGTGAAAGGATACAAACTTTTGAATCCAGTGACTGGTAAGGTTGTATACAACAAAAGTGTGATTTTTCATGAGCTGAAGCCTATGTCATTAGATCAAAATATAGAAAAGAAAGGAGAAGAAAAGGTTGAAATTCCTCCAGCCAAAGAAGATTCTCCAGAGAAACCTAAAGATGAGGAGAGTTCAAGCATTTCAAGTAGTTCTGAAGAAGAACATGATGATGAGCCTCCTATGGAACCTCAAGAAGCCCCAACACCAGAGTTGAGAATATCTACTCGAGAGAGGCGGCAACCTAGTAGGTATACACCTAATAAGTATAGTCACTCTATGTTGAATGTTAATTGTGCTTATGCTTTACTTGTAGATACTGATGAGCCTAGGACTTTCAAAGAAGCAATTGAAATGCTTGATTTAGATTCCTGGTTGGAAGCCATGAATGATGAAATATCATCGTTGGATAAAAATGGAACTTGGGATTTGGTGCCATTACCTAAAGGCAGAAATCCTATAGGCTGCAAGTGGGTTTTCAAAAAGAAATATGGTCCAGATGGCAGCATTGACAAGTACAAAGCAAGACTAGTTGCAAAGGGGTATTCACCAAAAGAAGGTATTGACTTTGGGGAAATATTCTCTCCTGTAGTTAAGCTGACATCTATCAGATTTCTCTTGTCACTTGCAGCAGCATATGATTGGGAGATTGAGCAGATGGATGTGAAGACAACATTTCTTCATGGTGATCTTGAAAAAGAAATTTATATGTCCCAGCTTGAGCAATTTGTGGAAAAAGATAAAGAACATCTAATATGCAAACTCAAGAAGTTGATGTATGGTTTGAAACAGTATCCCAGAATGTGGTATCAAAAGTTTGATACATTTTTTTTTTCCTTGGGATTTGTGAGATCAAAAGCTGATCATTGTGTTTACTACAAAACTGATGGCGATAGGATTCTTATCATAGCTTTGTATGTAGATGATATGTTGTTCATAGGAAACACAAAAGGTATGATCTCAGATTTAAAATCTTAGATTTCTATGAAATTTGAAATGAAGGATTTAGGACCAGAAAATTACATTCTGGGAATGGAAATAAAAAGAGATAGATCTAAGAGGAAACTTTGGCTCAACCATTGGAAGTATATAACCAATGTTCTTGATAGATTTCATATGTCTGATTGTAAACCATAGGTTGTTCCCATCTTGCAGGAACTAAGTTGTCTATGTTTGACAGTCCAAAATCTCCAAAAGAGATTGAAGACATGAAAAGTGTACCTTATGCAAGTGCTATAGGTAGTCTGATGTATGCTATGGTCTGTACAAGACCAGATATTGCCCAGCCAGTGGGAGTACTTAGTAGGTTTATGTCGAATCCAGGGAAACCACACTGGGATGTTGTAAAGAGAGTGTTCAGATACCTGAAGGGTACTTCAGACTTTGCATTGCGTTATCATGGTAATCTGAAGGTTTCAAAGAGAACTCTCAGCATTTGTGGTTATACGGATTCTGATTGGGCAGGGGATATTGACAGCAGGAGATCCACTAGTGGATATGTTTTTGTCCTGAATGGTGGAGCAATTAGTTGGATGAGCAAGCAGCAAGCTGTAGTTTCTTTGTCCACTATAGAGGCAGAATACATGGAAGCCACACATGCTTGTAAAGAAGTAGTCTGGCTTAGGTGTTTGAGTTCAGATATTGGTTTTGATGTAGGGCAGGTTTAAATCTGGAGTGACAATCAGAGTGCCATATGTTTGGCAAAGAATCCCACTTTCTATGCTAGGTTGAAGCATGTTGACATTCAATATCACTTCATTCGTGACATGGTGGAAGATGGAAATGTTTATCTTAACAAGGTAGACACTTTGGAAAATGTTGCAGATGCCTTGATGAAACCAGTAAGCATGCACAAGTTCAGGTGGTGTTCAAATTATATGGGTCTTCATACCCATGTCTCTTAGTAATGTCTGAAATGGTATTTGGTCCAGTGAATTCCTCGTCAAGTGGGAGTTTGTTGGAAATGTGCCTCTAATTCACTTTATATGTTTGGGTTGACCGAGCTAGCCGACACTGATGGAACAACAGAGTGGAAGACTGCATCAGAGTTGTGTCGATGATCCGATGGAGCTGTCTTAGGCAGTCTGAGTTGACATTAGCTATCGAGGATTCTGGTTTGGAGTTAAGCCGATACCTGATGAAGTCGCCTTAGGCTATCGGGTTAATATGTTGAAGGCTATGCCGAAGTCTTGATAAGTTTGTCTTGTTCTATCTCGGAGTGCTTCACTCATCGGGATAGCATTTTTGGGCTTGATCCGATGAGCCAATGAGACTGCTCTCTGTTATCAAAGATCGAAGTAACCTCACAGTGCTTGTGCCAATGTCCCAATGAAACCACCTTAGGTTATCGATATAACATTGCATGTCGGGGTAATTGTGCAGGGTTGGTGCTGATGTCCCGATGAGGTCTTCTCTTGTCTATTGGAGATCGAGATAACATCTTACATGCCTTACCGATGACTCGATGGAGTCGCCTTTAGCAATCGGGTATCATCAGGTGATCGAATTTACTATTTGAAAGCTATATTAATGGCTGATGGAGAGAAGACCGACAACGAGAGCGAGATCGAACTGAGATCCAAAAAAAAGGGTTAACTCTCAAACACTAAGGATGCGATTGTCGGTGTATTTGAATATGAACTGACCCGACTCCTTGCTGCATGTGGAATAATTGATTTTCCATGAATGCATACTGATGCAGGTAGATGGTTAGACTTCAAGCCGTTGGTGTAGTTGCGTAGATGAACCATCAACTAGTTTGGTATTTGAAGCCAAATATGATATGAATGTAAGATTACAAGTTACGATAGCTATTGAGCATTCTCTAACTATTGTGTGATCTGGGTGTCGTATGTTAATCTGTAATGGTTGTATGACAGAGTGAAGGAAGTCTGCATACTGGACTTTATTGTATTGTTTTTGACATACTATTAATAAAGTCGATTATTTGTTGTTGGTGGGTTTTTCTACCGAAAGGTTTTCCCATGTTAACTGTGTGTTATATCTCTATATTATTTATTTGTGTATGCTCATGCTTGTGCCATATTCTATAAATGTTGAAACATTGTATACACTAGTCTATTCTCCCCTGCAAATTGACATTAGAGAAGTGAATTTCCGCACTTGCTTTCCTTACAATTTTCTCAATGGGGACTTGATTTGGTAGGTAAGATAAATCCTTCATCCTCTAATGGACATAAGTTCATTTTGACTACTACTGAATATTTCACTAAATGGATTTAAGCAATACCTTTTGATGAAAGTGACAGGAAAACAAATATCATCATTCATCTTGAATTATATAATCTGTCGCTATGGAGTCCCTATGACCATTATCACTGATAATGGATGACCATTTAAGAATCAAGATGTGAAGGAACTATGTGAGCGATTCCATATCCAACATAGGTTTTCTACACCATATTATCCATAGGGAAATGGTTAAGTCAAGGCATCAAACAAGACTATCTTGAAAATCTTGAAGAAAATAGTGAATGAAGCTGGAAAAGACTGGCATATTCAATTAAATTCTGCTCTTTGGGCATACCGAACCAACATCTGCACACCAACAGGGGCAACTCCATATTTCTTAGTCTATGGATCAGAAGCCATATTACCAGTAGATGTAGAGATACCTTCTCTATGAGTTTCCTTGAAAGGTCTTATACCTGAAGAAGAACAATGAGTCTCTAGACTTTAATAACTTGAGTTGATTCATGAATGTTGCCAAAATACAACAGATCACTTGAAGGTATATCAACAGATAATGGCGAGAAGTTATAATCATAGTCAAGCCATATTTTTTTCAAATTGGAGATATAGTTTTAAGGGAGAATCCTAGAAATCAACAAGACCGAGAAAAGAATGGTAAATTTGAACCAAATTGGTTAGGTCATTTTGTCATAGTAGTAGTATATGGCTCAGGAGCATACAAGTTATCTACCCCTGAAGGTGAAAGTTAAAACAGAAGAAAAATAAATAAAAAATATGGAAAAAATGCAATAAATTTAGATAGTGAAAACCTAGTAAATAGATGCTATCTAAAAAGTGAGTTCTTCCATCTATGAGATCTCTTTGCACACCTATCCACTCCATACTATCGCATCTATTGCTTCCATCTATCCTAGATCATCCATTGCTCTAAACCATTTAGCAGGGAATATGTAGCTTACCAATAATTATCAATCTTTGACATACTTATTGTAGTCATTGTCTTAGATTTTATCAAAATTAATCAATCTGCATTATATCCCGCTATGGTTTGGATCTTGATCAATTCATATATCCATAATAAATTTTTGTTTCCGCTGGGGGAAAAATCCTAAATCCTTTTGCTAAGGTTATCTTTTGAATCTTTGAAAATCCAAAACATTCAGAAAACTTAGAAAAAAAAAAAAAACACCTAGGATTTTGAAACAGATAACGAGCAACAAAGCAACAAAGATCAAGGCATTTTGTAACAACTAAATTATGAAACTCAGAATCCAAGGAATAAACTAGCAAGTAATGAAGGATTATCAATGATCATTCATCAAGATGATTATATCAGTTAATGACCATGAGAACATGTGAATGACATACTAGATTCAGTGTTTATATCTTGATTTTATTGCTAATCGTGTACTCTATGCGACTCAAGGATGTCCATGACTAGAGAATCTATGGTGGGGCATGATTATTTTCTTTGTTTGTTGTCTATGGTTTATCTCTTATTAAGGTATGTACTTGTCTAAAGATATGATTGGAAAAAGATCAATGAGGATGTTCTGAGTCATGCATGAAAGGAGACAACCCTTGTCTATTCTGCAAGAAACACTCAGGTCAGCTTGATTCATTATATCAAGTTACTTGTATAAACTTGATATATCAAAATCGATGTAAGAAATACTCAGGTCAACTTGAATCATTATGTCAATTTGCTTGTATTTTCTTACAACATTTTCAAAAGCTCAATGATGAAATCAAGCACTGTTATAAGACAACATATGAAGAATGGAAGTATCATTTTAGTTAGATCATTTTTTAGATTAGCTCATTAATTCGTCTGTGTTATAAAAATTAATTGTCAATTGCATTATAAGCATTTAATTTCATTTAGAGATCAATGGTCATAAATAAAGATTGAGTATACTTGGACAAACAAAACAATTTGCATTTGATCATTGTAGGTGCATTTATCTTTAGAATCATTTCAGTCATCATTCATTTCATTTAGTTGCATTCAATCATTGCGTTAGTTTGTGTTTAATTAAGTGCATTTCATAATCATGTAGTAGATCATCATTATTATTTGCATTAGGATCATTGTCATTTTAAGTTCATTTTTTACCATTAAAGTCATTTAGTTACATTTTTGTATTTAGATTCATTCATCATAATCATTAAAAACATATAAAAATAAAGATGGATCATTGCATTTGCATCATTTAAGTACAACATATCATTTAAGTTAGTAATCATTTTCATTTGCACACATGAGAATTAAAATCAAAAATCAAAAGCATTTTCATTTCATCATCATTGCATCATCATATAGAACATCATCATCATGAAAATAAAGGAAAGAAAAGATCACTATAACATAATCCATGTAATCAATGTACATAGATCATCATCATATAGAGTAACATGCATAATAAACCAAAGATCATTATATAGAGTCCATGTCTGCATATACATCATCATAAAACAATAAAAAGTCCTAGTATACAATGATATCAGCTCAAAAATATAAGTGCCTCATCAATATAAATCAAGTCAAGGTTGTCATGTGCCATTACCACCTAAATTTGTCCATCTCTGTGGCTGTGGGCAAGAAGATCCTCTAGATGGTTGTCCCTCACAATCACCACTCCTCTAAGGAGGTCCCATGACTCTTCCTCTGCTAGTATCCATCCTCATAGTAGTATGATAGCTACCTTCTCTCTAGCTCTTTGTGACTAATTCCTCATATAATCTTCGCTAGTATGATGTCTCCTTCCCAACCTGAAATAATGATGTGACGGTATCAACTAAGAGAGTGCCAGATCCAACCTGCTGAATGTAATCAAGAAGACCCTGAGTATCATGTTGTCTCCTAACAACCCTATCTCTCTCTATCATGAGTGTCTACACCTATGCTCTAAGTTGATCTATCTATGCTCACAGATCATCCAAGGTCTCTTGTGTTGGTATTATGGATGACTTTGTCATGTATTGCATTGGTTTTGTCATTGTGGATGACTTTGTCATATGTTGCATTGGTTTTGTCATTGATGTCAACACTTGTATTCTTGGAGGTTTACATTATGGTTCCCGTTATGGTTAGTGGCTTATGCACAGTCACCAGTATATATTCACTAGTAGGTTATATTGTTCACCAGAAGTGATGATAACTTGGAGATCATTTGGTTATGTCGAAGACATGGATTGGAAGTTTGGTTTTGGTGTTTTTCTTATTGGTCTAATCGGGTTGATAGATTTGCCTTTACAGGCAAATAAGTCTAGGTTATGGACCGTTACTCCAAATTAGCACGACACGTCATGAAGATTGTTTATTGATTGGTTATTATGGTAAATGTATTGAGCTGACATATTGTATCGCATCAAGAATCATTTGTAATTGATTTAATTGTAATATCTTTAGTGAGCCGACCTATTCATTTGGTCTTAGGTTTTGTATATATGATTATAAGATCTTATTGAAGATCGTGGTAATCATGAGTGAGTGTGGATATTGAAGATCGAAAATAAGTAGATCCTTGTGCAAATCATGCATACATTATTGGAATATTGAAGGAAGGTTATGTGGTGTGGATGTTGTTTCTCTTTATGTTTCATGCATTAAGTTAAACCGGTACTGCTATATTTGTTAATCTGTTTTATCGACACTTAAGTTTAGTTTACCGACATTAAGGTTAAATTGGAATAACTTGCATTTGGATCACAATTTATTAACAATTAGTTCACAACTGATTCACCCCCCCCCCTCTTAGTTGTCCTTCTCGGGACCTAACAATTGGTATAAGAGCAAAGTCCTCTTTTTGCAGAAGCCTAACAGCTTGAGGAGATTCTATGGCAATAAATATTTTTAGGAAGGACAATCCGAAGCTTGATGGAACTACCTATGGCATATGGAAGATCATAATGGAAACACATATGAACTGCATTGGAAGAGATATATGGGATGTTACAAAAAATGGCTATGTTGCTCCTATTCTGAATCAACCTCATCCACCAACATTGGCTAAGGACATGGACAATGATTGCAAAGAAAGAGAAGCACTTTTGAGTGCATTATCAGATAAGAAAATCATGGGATTATCAGACCGATCTACTGCTAAAGCTATTTGGGATAAATTGTAGACACTAAATGAAGGAGATACCACTGTCAAAATTGCAAAATTGGAATGTTACTAGGTTGGGTATGAAAATTTGAAAATGAAAGAAGATGAAATAATTTCTGCATTTATGGAAAGAGTTAATGAAATTGTTTTAGGAATACAATGTTGTGAAGGATCTTTAAGTGAAGATGAAATTGTATCTAAAGTTTTAAGAGCATTTCCACCAGCTTACAAAATGAAAGTAACAACTATTAATGAAATGAGAACAATACCCAATACTTCAGTTTCTAGAGATATTTTGGTTGTAAAACTTTCAGCATTTGAACTTGAGGAATTTGGTCATGTTGCTACTGTAAAGATTGATTTAGCTTTCAAAGCATCATCATCATCATCAACATCATCATCATCTAACAAAACTGATTGGAAAGAACTTTTATGCAAAAGAACTTGAAGATATAAGGAGAGAAAATGAAGAACTTGAAGCACTATTTGCAAAGAAAATGCCTAAAGGTCCAACAGGAAGTAAGTATGAAGGTAAAGCACCTTTCAAATGTTTTAATTGCAATAAAGCTAGTCAAATGGCATCTAGATGTCCTAATAGACATGCGAGATTAAGGGAGGAAGCAAAAAGATCATATAAGACTAACCCTGAATATCAGAGATATAGATTTAAGAAAAACATAGATAAGTCATGTTACTATGTAGATGAAGGTGTTACAGATGACTTAGATGAAGATCCAATAGATAATGGATGGGATTTTATTGCTATAAAAGAAGAAAAACCAACACCTATTGTCAAACCAGTAGAGAAGACACTGGTAGCAAAAATTGAAGAAAAAGATGAATGGATTATAGATTCTGGATGCTCACATCATATGACTGGTGATAAAAGAAAGTTCTTATCTTTTCAAGAAATTTATGGAGGTCTAGTAAGATTTGGAGATGATAAATCTTGTTTAATCAAAGGAAAAGGAACTATATCTTTGGATGGTAAGCACAATACTAACAATGTTTATTATGTAGAAGATTTAAAGCATAATCTTTTGAGTGTTGGTCAATTAGTGGAAAAAGGATTTCAGTTACAGTTCAAGAATGGGAAATGCAAAATCATAAACAAAACTAGATTGGAGATAGCAACTGGTAATTAGACTAAAGGTAATATCTTTCACTTGAATACCAGTGATAAAACATGTTTGATTGCACACATTGATGAAATTTGGTTATGGCATAAATGACTATATCATGTGAATTTTTATTGCATTGTAAAGATTAGTTCAACTAAGGCAGTAAGGGATTTACCTAAGATTGTAAAACATCATAATCCGGTATGTAAGGAATGTCAAATGCAAAATCGAGTTAGAACAACATTTAAGAGCATTACTGAGAAATCAAATAATATTCTTGATTTAATTCATACTGATTTATGTGGTCCTACAAGAAGAAGAAGTCTACAAGGAGATAGATACTTTATGCTAATAATTGATGATTATTCTAGAATGTGTTGGGTTACTTTTCTCAAGGAGAAATCAGAAGCTTTTGGAAGATTCAAGATATTCAAGGCAATGGTAGAGAATAAAACCGACAAGAAAATCAAATGTTTAAGATTAGATCGAGGAGGAGAATTTACATCTAGGGAATTTAATGCATTCTGTGAAGTGAATGGAATCAAAAGACAACTATCAGCAGCCCAAACACCGCAGCAAAATGGAGTTGTGGAAAGGAAGAACAAAACTATTATAGATGCAGCAAGAACAATGTTAATGGAAGCAAATCTACCTCATGTGTACTGGAGAGAAGTAGTGAATACAACGGTTTATACTTTCAACAGAGTTCACATCAAAAGTAAAACCAGTAAAACCCCTTATGAACTATGGTTTGGTCATATTCCTACTCTTAAATATTTCAGAATATTTGGAAGCAAATATTATATTAGAAGAGATGAGTATATTGGCAAATTTGATCCTAGAAGTGATGAAGGAATATTTCTTGGTTATTCATCTAAAAGTAAGGCATATAGATGTTATAATAAAAGGTTATAGAAAATCATTGAGAGTACTAATGTGAAGATAGATGAACACTTTAGAGGAGATTCAAGATCTGTTGAACTGACAATTGAAATAATTATAAATCAACCGGCACAGACTCCATCGGTACAAAATAAAGACCCAGTCACACCAACATCATCAGAAAACTCAACAGTGACTGAAGAACAATAACCTGTTAATGTTAATCAGAACAAACCCAGGTATGTAAGATTGAATCATTTAGAGAATCAGATAATTGGAAACAAGAATCAAGGTGTTATGACTAGAGGAAGACTGGCAAATGAAGAGGTATGTTTAATTTCTCAAATTGAACCAGCATTTGTTATTGAAGCATGTAAGGATGAACATTGGATAAAAGAAATGGAAGATGAATTAGAACAAATTGAAAAGAATAATACTTGGACATTGGTTCCTCGGCCCAAAGACAAAAATGTAATTGGAACTAAATGGGTATTTAGGAATAAACTTAATGAAGATGGAGAAGTAATCAGAAACAAAGAAAGATTAGTTTGTAAAGGCTATTCACAGAAAAAAGGAATTGATTGTAATGAAACCTTTGCACTGGTAGCCAGAATTGAGGCAGTCAGAGTATTTCTTGCATTTGCAACTTATAAGAACTATAAAGTCTATCAAATAGATGTAAAATGTGCATTTTTGAATGGAGATCTTGAGGAGGAAGTTTACATTGAACAACCTGATGGATTTTCTTTGACAGATAATAAGGATATGGTTTGCAGGTTAAGGAAAGCTTTATATGGATTGAAGCAAGCTCCCAGTGCTTGGTATGATAGATTGGATAAATATCTTTTGAATCTTGGTTACACAAAAGGTAATGCTGATAACAAAGTCACCAATGATGATATTTTAGTTATTGAAGTCTTTGTAGATGATATCATTTTTGGAGGTGAAGATGGATTATGTAAGGATTTTGCTAATTAGATGCAAAATGTATTTAAAATGTATATGATTGGAGAGATAAAGGTATATTCATATGTCAAACTAAGAACTTGAAGGAGCTTTTGAAGAAATTTGGTATGGAAAATTCCAAACCGGTAAGTACTCCTATGACTAGAACTGATAAATTGACATTGAAGGATGATTCAACTCCTATTAATCCAACAAGATACAAATCTATGATTGGAGGTTTATTGTATTTGACACAAATAAGACCTGATATAATGAATGCAGTATGTATTGTTTCAAGATTTCAAAGAAATCTTAAGGAAAATCATGAATCAGCACTAAAAAGGAGTTTCCGGTACCTACAAGGCACAACAAATCTTGGTTTATGGTATCCTAAGGATGAAAATTTTGATTTATGTGCATACACCGATGCAAATTGGGCAGGTTATGTAGATGACAGAAAGAGTACCACTGGTGGTGCATTCTTTCTTGGTAGCAGATTGATTTCATGGATAAGTTAGAAGCAGACTTGTACATCATTATGAACAACAGAATCAGAATATGTTGTAGCAACAACTAATTGTACTCAGGTATTATGGATTAAGCAAATGTTGAAGGATATAAAGGTAAAATGCAAGGAACCAATAATCATTTATTGTGATAATTCAGCAGCAATTGATATATCAAAGAATCTGGTATTTCATTCTAAGACAAAGCATGTTTCTATTAATTATAATCTTCTAAAAGAGAATGTTGAAGGAAATGAAGTGAAATTGGTTTATGTGAATACTAAAGCGAAAATTGCAGATATCTTTACAAATATTTTGCCTAAGGAAACATTTGAATATCTCATAGAGGAGCTTGGGGTAATTTCCCCATCGACAAAAACTTAGATGTTGAAGATTGGCATCAAACCAACAGGGACTAAAAATAAAAATCTTCTTCCAACTTTGATGGAGGAGAGCTACTTCTCAAAGGGAGTAGTTGGCAGAATGTTAAGTTTTGAATTCTTAACTGCTTTGGCATTTGATGTCAAAGGGGGGGATATATCTATGAAAAAACATTATTCCTTTGGGGAAATATTACTCATTGGAAGAGATATAGTCTTTGGATATATGTATTTTGGTTTTTGTTTCTTTTACAGAACTTTGTATTGATCTATCTTTGGCAGATTGTTGGTCTATTGGTTTTTGGCATTCTTTTTTGGCACTTAGATGTTTTTCCATCTAGTGTTGCCATCAATGCCAAAGGGGGAGATTGTTGGTATTATGGATGACTTTGTCATGTGTTGCATTGGATTTGTCATTAATGTCAACACTTGTCTTCTTGGAGGTTTACATTATGGTTCATCGGTATGGTTAGTGGCTTATGCACAGTCACCAGTATATGCTCACCAACAGGTTATATTGTTCACTGGCAGCAATGATAACTTGACATGGATTGGAAGTTTGGTTTTGGTGTTTTTCTTATTGGTCTAATCGGGTTGATAGATTTGCCTTTACTAGCAGATAAGTCTAGGTTATGGACCGGTACTCCAGATCAGCATGACACTGTTAGGATCTGGAAGGACAACTGAGGGGGGGGAGGTGAATCAGTTGTCCATGAATTTCAACCCAATTATAACTTGATCCAACTTAATACTTAATACCAATAAACCAAACTTAATACCAGTTAATAGATTGACAGTTAATATCAATACTGGTGAAACTTAATGCATGAAATAAAAAGAGAAACAACATCCACAACACATAACGCATATATTTTTGATGTGGAAACCCTGTAAGGGGAAAAACCATGGTGGGAAACCTTACCCACAATCAAATGATACTATTGTAGATAGTATGTGTTTACAAATGGGGTTTGCACATGCAAAAAGGCCAAATTCCTAGAGCACACTGCTCAAATGGGAGTCGCAATGACTATAGTAGGATGGTTAAATCCTAGAATAATGTACTGCTTCAAAGTGCATTTGCAATGTTGGACTCAGTACCAGTTTAAGCTCTAATAAACACCTTCAAGCCTTCCTTTAACCTTTAGATGATGTCTTCTTGATTCGCTCTATGATTTGCTCATATGATCTTCAATATTCACACATACCATGATCATACCACACTTTCACACTTCATCTCACAAAATGAGATCTTACATTTATATAAATCCTAAGACCAAATGTGTAGGTCGACTCACTAAGAATATTATAATTAAATCAATTACAAATAAGTCTTGATGTGATACAACATGTCAGCTCAATACATTTACAATAATATCTAATCAATAAATCATCTCCATAACATGTCGTGTTGATCTGGAATAGATAACATATACCAGTCCATAACCTAGACCAATCTATTGGTAATAGAAAATATGTCAACCTGATTAGACCAATAACCAAATTACCAAAACCAAGTATCAAACCATTTCTTCGACATAATCAAGTGATCTCCAGATGATAACAAGTCATCATCAGTACCGGTGAACCATATAACCTGTTAGTGAGCATATACCGGTGACTGTGCATAAGTCACTGACCTTTCCGGTGAACACAATGTACCAGTTCAACAGTAAACCAATATAACCATAGTCCCAAATCAATAATGTAGATCTCCAGAAGGATAAGTGTTGACATCAATGAAAAAACTAATGCAACACATCCATAATACCAATAGACATGTCATGGAGATTGTTTATTGATTGGTTATTATGGTAAATGTATTAAGCTGACATGTTGTATCACATCAAGACTCATTTGTAATTGATTTAATTGCAATATCTTTAGTGAGCTGACCTATTCATTTTGTCTTAGGTTTTGTATATATGATTGTAAGATCTTATTGAAGATCATGGTAATCATGAGCGAGTGTGGATATTGAAGAGCGAAAATAAGCAAATCCTTGTGCAAATCACACAGACATTATTCAAAGGTTGAAGGAAGGTTATGTGTTGTGGATGTTGTTTCTCTTTATGTTTCATGCATTAAGTTAAACCGGTACTACGATATCTGTTAATTTGTTTTACCGACACTTAAGTTTGGTTTACTGGCATTAAGGTTAAATTGGAATAACTTGCATTTGGATTATAATTTATTAACAATTGGTTCACAACTGATTCACCCTCCCTCTCAATTGTCCTTCTCAGGACCTAACATCCTTCTCTGGCACATCTTGTTGGGGAAGATGATCCTAAATCCCCTCATCTCCAACTCCCTCTCCACCTACTGGAATCTCAACCCAAGTAGCTCTCAGAATCCATTGTCTAATAAGAGGAACATGATCCTCTGAATCCTCCTCCTCTCCACCATGAGCTGAAATAACCCTAGGGTCTGGTTGAATCTAACCAAAATCAATGCCTCTCCCACAACCCCCATCCAGTCCAATGCTCTTGCCTCCTCCTATAGAGGGTAATCCTCTCACTGATCTCATACCTTTCCTACCACTATCCCTCCCAATCCATCCTGCATCTCTCCCACCCATGGGAAGTAGTCTCCCAACCTTGCCAACTGGTCCAAAAGATCCTCCATGGACTCTCAATTGACCTCCTCTCTGTCTGGGTCTCCTACCGCCTTCGCCTCTATCTCCTCCCTCATCTCCCTCACCTTTAGCCTCTCGAGTAGCTCTAAGCTCTCATCTCCATCTCAGTCTCCTAATGATGAGATCATCTAAATCATCCTCCTTATCTCCTGAGCTGGGAGGAGGGTCTATTGGATTAGTAATCTGAGGAAAAGGGTGTGCAAGCATGTATTGAGCATAATCCGCAATCACCTTAGGATCTAGAATGTGTAATCTCAAATCATAAGCCACCCTAGGAGTAGCGAAAAACTCTATGTGTGCTATCTCAAAAGACAAATAAGGTCATGTTACCTATTTTTCACTGCTAGCTCAATCAGGATGCAAGAGATATCAGATCAATGTATCCTAGAAGGAGAAACAAGTGCTAAGTATGAAAAGAATACATGTTTTTGTCTAACTTGTTTGCTTCATGTGCAGACACATGGAAAATAACTTTTTGTTTCATTGAATGACAACATGTGGGGTAAAATGTGGCTCCCATGAGGGTTGAGCCCAACATGTTGATGGAAATGGGTGTTTCTTTTTCTTGAATTTTTGCCTTATCGGCATGACCTACCCCGATCGACAAGACTTACCCCAAAGACCCAAAGAGTAGTGTGGAGTGTAGAATGTTGTCATCGAGTTATCTGGAGGAACTATCTTATATAATCCTGGTCACCCGATATAAATTACAAAGTGGTGTGTGAAGTCATCAACTATCAGAGGGAGTGTTTTCATCTTATCCCGACGACCCGCTGGAAAAGGCTAAGGTGAACCTTTTATCCCACATTGGCTGCAGGGAGGAGCATTTAAGTATTTATGTGCAAGGCCACGTATATCTTAAGTGTCAAATCTTATGGACTTTTGGCAAGGAGAAGTTTAGTGTTGGTGGGCCTCTCGCATGTGCACGCATCTCAAAGTGGTCAAATTTTGCAGTAAAAGGGAAAATTAACAGGTGAGCAGGTTGTAAAGGATCTGACAGACATCTCTATACTGCAAGATGAAAGTGCTTGATTGTTAACAGCCGCAACTTGATGACTGATGAGCTGGTAGGCTAGGTGGCACCGTGGTAAGCACTGAGCAAGTCATGGGGTGTCGCGTGGTGACACGCAGGTTATGAGGTGTCAGAGAAGTGGTAGACACGTGATGGCACTGTCGCATAGGATGTAGCCACTCAAAGGGGCTAAGGGTTGAGTAGGTCAACAAAGATCAATGGTGATCAAGATAGATACAAGAGTTGTCGCTATGTCATGACATAAAAATGCTCACCAGATATTGCTTGTGACTTGGTGACAAACCACTAGCGGTGAACCATGGCCGACAGTTAATGCAAGCAGTTAAGGTAGGTGGTTCATTCTGGTGGCTAGTGGAGGCCATGATAAGGTGTCAGAGTGGAGAGCCCAAGATGAATACCCTCGCGATAGGTGGTGCCCAGTTATAAACTCCGAAACCAATCGAAGGGTGCCATGTGGAAGACAGATGGCAGATGAATGTCAAGCAGACTGTGGGTTCGATGGATCTCAATATGGACTCACTGAAGGCATCAGTTTCATCGACATGAAAGGTGTCAATGAAACTAAGATTTTGATAAGACAAGAAAGAAGCTCACCGAGTGCTCAGATCCATCAACAAAGGCACATCGAAGAAATATCAACCGGTGCCATCGAAAAGTGAAGGCATAGATAAAACTGTAGTTTCGATGAGACACAAAAATGGATAGTTGAAGAGGAATTTTTGTCAAAAGGTTGAAGCCAAGCAAACCAAAGTAAAATGGTGGGTTTGGTGGTAATGTTGCATCCAGGTGGAAGGTGAAGTGGTTCTTGGGTGGATCATGTAGTAAAACAAACCCATGACATGTGGCATAAGAGAGAGCCGCTTAGAGAGACTAAAGACCGAGCAGATTCAGGTAGATCAATAGTGATGCGAGAGATCTGACGGTGCTTGCTATGTTGGTATAGAAAGAAGCTCACCAGTTATCATAGTGACTTGGAGATAAAGCACGTGTGGAAAAGAGAAAGCCTCTTAGAAATTTAAAGCTCGAGTAGTTTGACGGCAGATCAATGGTCGTCGCTATACCGCATGATGAAGATGCTCATTGGTTTCTCATGCGACTTGGCGACTAGCGAGGTGGTAGTTGAGGTGGTTGTCCAAGTGGGCTTAGAATGAGTGAGGATGTGCCACATGGTAGAGAGAAGATGAAGAACCAAGTCAGACCAAGTCCAGATGGCAGACAAAGTGGACCGGCGAGAAAATCAAAGGCTGACACGTGGAAAATGTCTACAGATGAGCGGTTCAACTTGGAATTTGAACTTCAACTTGGTTCAATCATTCAAAATGGTTCAATGGTTCAAAATAGTTCAATGGCTTGACAATGGTTCAAAGTACTTCAATGGATCAATGATGGTTCAACCAGTTCAGGGGTTCAACCGATTCAATGGTTCAAAGGCAAATTAACAAGCAAGCATCATAGCAAGTCATCGGTTATCGGGAGGAGCTATTCCAATGTTATCTCGATAACCCGATGGAAAAGTGAAGAGTAATGGAAAAGGCGTGAGGTAATGTGGGAAGCATCAGAACATCCGGTAATTCATTCCAATGTTGTTCCAAAGACCCGAAAGAGGATGCAGATTCAATGCAAAAAAGAATATTGTTGGGAGCGCAACATCGGTTATCGGCGGGACTGTTCTGATGTTACGTCGATAATTCGATAAGAAGGTGTACGATCCAAAATAATGACATCCAATGGAATCACTAGAAAGAAGGCCTAAGTCCGGTAGTATCCAGGTGGAATTAGCACGAAAGGGAGTTTTTCTTTTAGTCACAACCCTAATTTGGTGCATAAATGTCAACACATGTTTTGAGAGCTTTTTTTTATTTTTTGAATTTTGAATTTTGCAAGTTCTATAAGGGGCTTGGTGGATTCGAAGTTCAGGGATTCGGGGTCCGATCTCTATGGCAGTAGATATTCACACTTCCATAACTCATTCCTTATGAGCATTGCTCAGACTTTGTAATAAAAACTCTTTCTTTTCAATAAAAAGCGAGTTCCTTCTCTTGCATCTGAGTTCTAAATATTGTTGTGAATGCATTTTGGATGAAACAATTGTGATTATTATTCAAGTAATCCTTCCTTTTATCTATTTTTCTTTAATGTTCAGTTCATGGTGTAGAATTCTATAGTGCAGGTCTGTGAATGTGTAAGTTATTTTGTTGTGTCAAGATTGTGAGAAACATTGTATGTTATCCTTTTGTGAACAACAGAAAGCTATCCTTTCATAAGAATCATTTTTGCAAGTACGCATTAGGGAGATGTGAGCATTTTAGTTTCATTAATGGATCATTGTGACTTCATTATCATAGCAAGTCATCTTTTCAGTAATTGGTGCATCACCTATTTGTTCATTTTCATTTTTATAATCTTCCTTCCATCCCTTTAACAAATTAAGTTTTTGTCATTAGTTTTCTTAGGATATCTGAAGGGAGCCAACCCATAATCTAGAGGTCTACTCTCTCTATAGGATACCCACAACTTGAGAGTAGTCCCATGTTGCACGGGATTGCAATAAAATCAAGCTTGCATCGGGTGTAAATCCCCATGACAATAGTTTTTGGCACTCCCAGTGGGACTATTGGACTTTATTGTTCATACAAGGCCACTGTATGTTGTCTTGGTGTGTGTAGCAGTAAATCATTTTTCACACCTAGTGACTCACAAATATTTGGTATTTTAGCAGTTCAACCTTCCTAGCATATGAGAAAATACCAAACTAGGCAAAGTTCAGCCTCAGTCAATCATACCCAGCTGTCACCCCCAAAAAGGAGAGCTAGGGTAGTTAATAAAGTTCCAGATCCAGTAGTTGGTGTGCTTCCTGTTAGTTCTATTTCTTACCCTATTGTTACAACTTATAGAAATCCACTTTTTGCAAGTTCTTCTAATCAGAATACACCAAGCATGCCTCTCTCTAGGGTACATCCACTTGTGCCTTTTAATCAGGGTAGTCCTTTAAATGTGGTTCAATATGATGATATACTAGTAGCAGCACTTAAGAGCTTGCCATTTTTCACTAGAGAGGATCAAACAACAACTGTTGAACACATTAAAGATGTGGCTTCCTTGTGTGGAGTGCATCATATCATTGCAGAGAATCTTGCGTCAAGACTTTTGGCAGCCTCTTTCAAAGGGAAAGCCCTTCAGTGGTTCAGGGGTCTGCCTGTGAACTCAATAACTACTTGGGATGAGCTAGGATAGTTGTTAAATCGACATTTTGAAGACAAGTTAGATCATTTTTCATTGGTGGAGCAGCTCACTACTATCAAAAGAGATCCACATGAGCATATGATGGATTTCAACTACCGATTTCAAAGGACTTGGAATCAGATTCCAACATCGGTAAAACCTTCTAATGACTATGCTTTTTTGTTTTACCTTAAGGCTTTGAATAGTGATATTACACTTATGATGCAATCTATGGGGGGAAATACTTTACCAGCAGCATTTGATGTTGTTGTTAGGGCTGAAAATAGTTTGATTCAAGCAGGGAAGATAGCACCTAGGCCTCCCATGCCAATTTTTGCTGATTTATAGCCCATTATCCTTGTAGTTCCACCTGTTATAGTTGTTGTACCTTCATTTCCAACTTATAATGCTCAAGTTGCAGCTCAAGAACATGCTATCCCTAGTCATTTGCAAGAGATAATTAGTATTAAGGAGCAAAATACTAATTTACAAAAGACTTTGCAAAATTTTAGTAATGAGTTGGTTAATATCAAGAAAGCCCAAACTCAACCACCTTACCAAATTCCTTTCCAATCTCCCTACCAGGCCTCATACCAGCCAAACTCTCAAGGTCAAAAGGGGAATTTTAACCAAAGGCCCTTTTAGCAGTATAATCCTAATACACCTAGTTCCTCAAGGGAGATTGTTCCAGTCTAGAACAACTTGGCAGCTGACTATGAGTGGTGTTTTCCTTGTAACCAGTCACATAACCAATCTACATGCTCCAATGGCATGTTAAATCAGGCATTAATGGTGCAAAACAGTGTTGTTGTTCCAAGAAATTAGTCTCAGGAGGTTAATGAACATCAATCTACACCCATGGAACATGATAGTCCTGATGTTACTTTGATGAATTGGCAAGGTGAGGAGTTCTGTGGGGTTAATCAACCTCAAAATCAGTCATACATCCCCATAGTAGCCAACAGAAGATCCAAGAAAAGGTTGTCGATATGGGGCAACAAACTGATAAGAATAATAATCGGCCTTTCTCAAGTACCCAAGCTTAGGCAGGGTCTATCTCTGCTCAAAATACACAAATTCTTAAAAGGTCACAGCCTGTGGTGACCAAAGATTAGCCAAAAAGCCAACCTCCACCAGCACAAATCCAGAAGGATGTTGTTGCTACTAAGGGACAACAGAAGATTAGTATGACCGATTTTAATATTTTGGATCAGTTGAAGAAAACTCATGTTAGCGTGTCAATGTGGGATTCACTAGCCCTACCTGGGCAAAAAGATTTGTTACATGATGCTTTGTCTAACCATTCTTTGACTGCCCATCCATCTGATCAACAAACTTCAAAAGTTGTTCTTACCAATAAGCCTCAATAGAAGAGTGAACAATAGTGCCAGCAGTCCAAGGTAAATAAACCACCTCCCTTTTATTTCACTATAATCATTGGCCATCACCTAGTGCATAATTGCATGATAGATTTAGGTGCAAGTAGCTCAGTCATGCCCAAGCAGTTGGTTGACCAGTTAGGATTGACTTATGAGACATTGAATAAGGGTGTAGTGCAGTTAGATGGGACTGTTGTAAATACTATAGGAGTTATAGACACCTAAAATTGTCCAGTCTAATTAAATAAATACTTTATTTATTTAATTACTTTAGCCTAATTCTTCTATTAATTAAATAAATCTTTATTTATTTAAATTATCATTTTCCTAAATTAAATAAATATCTTATTTATTTAATTGATCCCACTTCTTCTATTAATTAAATAAATCTTTATTTATTTAATTAATTCATTAACCTTTTCTACCTATGACACATGTCATTCATCTCTTAATTCATACACTACCTACCCCTTTCATTATTTTATTATTTCTTTTACCTACCCTCTAATCATAGCCGACCTCCTTTTACACCTCTCAATCTTATCCCTCCATTTCATATAGTGTCTTCTATATAAGGAGATGCTTCCTTCATTATCAAACGCTCCCTAATGAGCTAAGGAGCTAACTACTTGATCAATTGACTACACTAAGATCCTACTTGCAACCACATTCCATTCTTTGTTGAGCTCTTGTGCATATAAAATCTGAGAGCAAATATATCAAGGAAGATCAATGGAGATAGGAAGAATGGAGATCAAAACCCTATTGGACATGTGATGGTATAATCTTTGTGATTTCATGTGGTTTGCATTGTCTTAGGTAATCTTCATATGTTATGGTGGATCTTTGTTGTTGTTAGGCTAGGGTTTTGTGGTTGGATTCATTTAGCCTTTCAATATTGTTATTATTGTTATCCATTTTCACCATAGATAGGAGTCATTAAAAAATTGAGTCTAGCACTCCATGCTTGCCCCAATTTTTCTATTCCGCAAGATGTATATGTGGTAGACCTGCCACCCTACTTTGCAATTTGCTTATCAAGAGACTTTACAGCCAAATTAGGGGGTTCATTGTCATCTAACTGGTCACATATGTTTTTTAGGACTGGGTATGGAACTAAAGTTACTATTAAATTAGAAGCTTTAGCTAATGATCACATAGAACCCTATGTCCCTAGTGCTGTCAATGCCAATTTGACCATTCATGAGCAAGATGACCAACCTATTCCATGTGATCCAAACACCCCTATTGATGACATTCCTGACATTATTTTAGATGAATGGGCAGATGAGAATCTTGAGGAAGATCCTTTTTAAAATATGGATGAGGTAAACCTTAGAGTCTATATGTTTCATGAATAAGGTTCTGTTGTCCCAAACTTGATGAACGATGTTGGACAACAAGATAATCAACATCAAAATGAGCTTTGGAAGCTCTATTTTCATGGGTCAAGAAGTAAGAATGGTGCTAGTGGTGGTTGTATGTTGATTTCCCCTATTAATGATAAGTATTATGCAATTTTTAGCTTTTATTTTAGCTGCACCAATAATACATCTGAGTATGAGGCCTTAATTCATGGTCTACAATGGGAAAAGAAGAGAGGAATAAACTGTTTGCAGGTTCATGGTGACAGTGAATTGGTTGTCAACCAAGTAAGAGGCCTCCATACCACTAAGAATGATCTTTTAAAGTCTTATAAACATAGGGTATGGGATCTTATTGAAGATTTCCAAGCTTTCAATTTGTTGTCTATCCCTAGAAAGTTTAATAAACATGTTGATAGACTTGTTGCAATAGGAGCACAGTATGATATTCCAAATGATATCAGCAATGTTAATGAACATCAATATGTAAAAGTGATTGTTAGGTCTTCCATTCCTAACAATGCTGATCATTGGCAAGTTTTTGATAGTGATCAACAGATTATTAATTTTTTTAGGGAAGAGGCAGAGTTTTCTAACACCAACCAAGAGAAGCTCAAGCAACAGTATGATGATCAGGTCAGACAACTAAAAACAAACAAGTTACCTAAGGGTTTGGTCACATTGGAGTCAATTTTCAATGAGGATGATCAAGTGAGAAAAGAAAAATCCACCTTGCAGATCAAGGAGGAACATTATGAAAATGTTGAGATTTTTAAGGATAAGCTGTTAAAGCATGGCAAGGTATATACTTTAGAGGAAAGGAATGCATTTGTTTTACTATACCAAGCGTTTAGTGACATTTTTGCTTATCAGTATTCTAATTTAGAAGGTTTTGACCCTAGTATTGCCCAACATACCATAGAGCTTGAGCAAAATGCTAAACCTGTGAGGCAAAAACAAAGTCCTCTTAATCCAAAGCTTGAGCCCCTTATGGTCAAAGAACTTAATAAACTCATTGAGAGAAGCATCATTTTTCCTATTAAACACACCTCTTGGGTGTCAAACCTTGTCCCAGTTAGGAAAAAGAATGGTGAAATCAGACTTTGTATTGATTTCTAAGATCTTAATAGAGCCTCATTGAAGATAGATACCCACTGCCCTTTATGGAGCAGATTCTCCTTGCTAGATGGCTTCTCAGGTTATAACCGAGTTTTAGTGAAGGAGGAAGACCAATTTAAGACAACATTTACAACTAAATGGGGCACTATGGCATATAAAAAGATGCCATTTGGTTTGTCAAATGTTGGTGCCACTTTTCAGCATGCTATGGATATGGCATTTCATGGTTTGATGTAGAAATTTGTACTTGTTTATTTGGATGATATCACTGTTTATTCCAAAAATTCAGTTGAACACCTAGCTCACTTAAAGAAATTTTTTAAAGAGGTGTAGAGAGTATGGTGTATCTCTTAACCCAAAGAAATGTGTGCTTTCTATTCATGAGGGTAAGCTTCTGGGATATGTGGTGTCAAAAGAAGGTATTACTATTGATCCAGAGAGAGTAAGTGCTATTATTTCTTTACCTCTACTAGCACACAAGAAAGGCTTGAAAATATTCTTGGGTAGGATTAATTTTGTTAGGAGGTTTATTCTAGATATTGCAGAATTATTAAAACCTATAACTTCTATGTTGAAAAAGGATATTCCTTTTAGCTGGTCTAAGGATGGGAAGAAGAGTTTTGAGCATATAAAAGAGGCACTTGCAGCTGCTCCTACTTTGTTGAATCCAGATTTCTCAAAAGATTTTATTTTGTATGCTTATGGTAGTATCGATAGCATCTTAGCTATGTTGGTTCAAGAAAATGAACATGGTTTGGAGCAACCTTTGACCTTTTTCAGTCAAGGCCTTAAGGATTATGAGGATAAATATTCTTTTGTTGAAAAACATGTTCTTGATGTTGTTAGAAGTTTGAAAAAAAAGTTTAAGCATATGATGTTGTAGCGTCCTAAAATTGCGACACTTGCAATTTCGACTGCATTTGGGTCTTCACGATGGCGACGCAACACTAAACCTGAATGGAGACCCCGAAACTTGCTCATGACACCAAAAACTGCATTTTTCCAGCACCCTGGCCTGATCCTCCTTGCACCCTGCTGTCCCGGGAGGTGGGACCAGAGCGCCCAGCGCCCTGGTCCCCCAGGACCATGGCGCCCAGCGTCCTAGTCCCTGGCCCTATTTTGGGCCCGGTCTCCTATGGGACTTCGGGCCTTTTTGTTTGCAAATTGGAAAATAACATTTCCTGGTCGGCCTAAGGTCGGGAAAATCAGTCTTTTAACCCTAATTGGCAAGTATATAAACTACTTTTCCTCTCTCATTTTAGGAGGATGGAAAAAGGTAAAAAAAATGATATTCAAACATTCAAGCATTCAAGCATTTCAAGCATTCCTTCAAGCAATTGATCATTCTAAGTCTCCATTCAAGGCTAAGTGTTGCATTTAAGACAAGGATTCAACCATTGAAGAGGAGATCACTTACAACACATTACATGCTACAACATACAACATACAACAAGCAACAACATCTATACCTTCGCATATAAGGATACAAACATCCTTACAACAAGGTATTAGTACTTGTTTTACATTACATTTACAACATTTCTCATTTCTTGGTTAATTCCAAAACCGGGGTTTGACCTAAGGGCAAACCCCTAATCCCTAACCCCCCAATCATCTTCGCTTTTCTGTGTGTAGGTTGCAGGTACGCGGCTGAAATTGAAGATCTGGAATCCTTGTGCAGAGACGAACAGATCCCCCTTCGTTTCGTGGATTTTTCGGAGGACCGTGTGCACGTCGGGTGCCATTGTCCCGTCAACTTTTGCTCAAATTTGCAGGACATCACCGTATCGACATTTTACAGCTAATTCTAGGTCTGCAGCTTCATTCTATATCCCTATCTCAGTTTATAAGCGAATCTTTCTCACTTTCTATGCATTCCTAGCTTAATTCTTCTATCAACATTCTTTACAAAAGAGGGTAGCCT
The DNA here is from genome assembly GCF_030272615.1 of Cryptomeria japonica. Taxonomy (NCBI): domain Eukaryota; kingdom Viridiplantae; phylum Streptophyta; class Pinopsida; order Cupressales; family Cupressaceae; genus Cryptomeria; species Cryptomeria japonica. Next base: position 553,820,695 of record NC_081409.1, on the reverse strand, counting down.
TGCTGTCTTAACCCTTGAAACTCATTTAGCATCCAATCTTGCATTGTGTGGGATTGGATCTTGTGGGTTTCAACCCCTCTTTTGAATGTAAAGTCTCCCAAGTGAAAACCATCAACCCTAGCAACCTCCCTTCTCTCTCCTTGGAGTTGGAAGAGGGGAGAGCAACTAGGGTTCGATCATTTTTCCGCTTTACATTTTGGTGAACCCGATGTGAACATCCTCATTCTGATTATTCATGGTTAGATCTGAAAAATTTGCTTCCTTAATCATATTTCCATGTTTGATCTTTTGCAAATTTTAGAGGCTAATTGCATAAAAACCCTAAAATTTTCTTTTTAGTAATTAAACTTGTGGAATGTTTAATTGTTGATGCTTGTTTTAGATCTGCCCTTCTATTACAAATTATCAATTCATATTTGTGCTTTAATTCTGAAAATTAAGTGGTTAAGTGTCAAAACCCTAATTTTTGAAACCCTCTTGATTCAACCTTTGTCCGACAATTTCACTGATCAAAACATCTCCAAATCAGCTGTAACTTTGGATTCCGCAATAAAATCATAATATCTTTCATCCTTGAAAATTTGGAAAAAAGTTGTGAGGACCGTGTGCACCCCGAGCGCCATCGTCCCCGACATTTTTTCCGAAATTTCGGGAGCTAGATCTTACTGTATTTTTCTACTAAAATTCAGAATTTTGGCTGATTTTATCAATTTTAACACCTTCAAAATTACAGTCAAAGTTGGTCTAGCGATTGCTTGGATTGAGGCTTTTAATCATTCAAAAATTGTTGAAATTGAAATTTGTGTCAAAATTGTGTTTCTTACAGTCCTAAATCTGAAAAGTGTGTTATCATTCATTCGAAATTTCAGTGATTTGTTCAAATTCTTGCAATTTGTGACTTTTGAAATTAAGTGCTTAATTACAACAACTTTGGTTTCCGCTTTCAAAATTGAATTTTGCGTGAAATTGAGTCAACTTTCAAATTTCAAAACTTGCATTGCTTTTGGTATTCCCTCTAAAATCATAAAATTCAAAATTTCAGTTTCCCTCTCTTTTTCAAAATTCAAATTTTGCATTTTTCGACAATCTTGGTAGGGTTTAATTTTGAGATTGCAACTTTAATTTGGCCTATCTACAGATCGTAAAATCACTCAATTTTTTCAGGTTAGCTGTAAAATCATCATAACTTTCATCCCTGCAAATTTCGAAAAAAGTTGCGAGGACCGTGTGCACCCCGATCGCCACGGTCCCGGACATTTTTTTCGAAATTTCGGGAGATTGTCCTCATTGTATTTAACAGCTTAAATCTAGAAGATTGGCTGGTTTTACTGAAATTTGCTACCTCTAAAATTCAAAATCTTCTCTCTTTCTTTAGTGCATGAGTTTTACAACAATAAGCCCTACTTACACTATTCCCGTTAGACGAAGCCTTAGAATTAAGTCTTTCCAAGGTTTAATTACTGAGGAGATGGAACCTAATTTGAATGGTCCTTTTAACGAGGACATGGGTAATTCCTCTAATCCTCTTAATGATGAAGAAGCTCTCCATGAGGTTTCTATAGAACAACTTTCAAAATTGGATAACCAATTTGACGATTTTCGACAGTGGATGTCTCAAGAATACCCTGATAGTCAAGCTCTTCCTTTAATTGAGGGTCTAAAACATATGCTTCAAAATGATAAGAATGGAATTGATATTTTGCGTGGTATTGCACACATTGTGGATTCAAATGTGATGCCTATGAAAAGTTGTGCCGAAACCTTAGGTTATACACAACCTCCTACTCAAGACAATCATTCTATTCCTTTGACGACTCCTATTGCTAGTATACCTACTTTTACATCAAACATAATGACTACTTCAACACAAGACATTCCTCCTATGATCACCAGTCATGGGGGCAATCCCTCTTCTTCAATCAACCCTCCTCCTTCATTCAATCCAACTTCTTCATTCATTCCTTCAGTGAGTGTTCCTCTTATATCTCCACAAATGAACATGATGCAAGGGGGCAATTCATTTAACCATTCCATTCCTCCTTGTAGTGTTCCTCCTATCCAATCATCTCCTATGACTAACTATCATAGTGTCCCACCACCTTACTCTCTACCTTCTTTCAATAACATAACACCTCCATCACAATCTAACACGTCTAATATGAACTCTTCGACTGAAGCGACCATTAGCAATCTTGCACAAACTGTCTCTTCTTTACAGCAACAAATTGCCTCTATGAATCAATCTAAGTTTAGTGTGCCCACATTTGATGTTGCGAGTCCACTTTCTTTTGACATTGTTCGAGCTATTCCCCCTAAACATGTTGAAATTCCACATTTGGAGCTTTATAATGGTAAGGGTGATCCTCTAACACATGTTAAGACCTTTCAAACCATATGTACTGATTTTGCTTATGACCAAAGGTTGCTTGCAAAACTGTTTACTAGAACATTAAGAGACAAAGCCCTACAATGGTATTGCACATTGCCTTCCTATTCTATTTCTTCTTTCGAACAACTTGCAAATGCTTTCATTCAACAATTTCAAAACAATATAAGTCCTAAAGTTACTTTGATTGATTTAATGCATTGTAAACAAGGTGTTAAAGAAAAAGTGACTGATTTCATTGGTAGATATAAGCATTTGTATGCTCAAATTTCCTTTCCAGTGCCTGAAAATTATATTCAATGAATCTTTATTTCTAATTTACAAAAAGACATTAGAGAAAAACTCCTGTTTTCTGAGTTTACTTCTTTCCAACAGTTGTGCGCAACTCTTCACAATTATCAACTGACTGTGAGTCAAATGGAACAATCACATCCTATGGCTCCGAGTGATAAGGGTGATAGTAGTCAACAACCATTTGGGAAGTTTAAACTGAACAGAGAGTCCATTAAATTCAATGAAAACATCATCAACAACAATGTGAATGCAGCATCAGGTGTGCCTCCTATTTCTAAGTTTTTCAAGAAAGAAAGAAAGTTTACTCCTTTGAATGAATCATTGCATAGTATTATGAATAAGTTATTGGAACAAAATGTGCTTACTCTTCCTCCTATAAAGCAAATTGATCCTGCAAAGATTAATTCACCCTATTTTGATAACAAATCTTTTTGTCAATTTCATCGTCATCCTGGGCATGATACTGAAAAATGTTTTGCTTTAAAGGGGAAAATTCAAGATTTGATTGATAATAATACTATTTCTGTTTCTGGAGTGAATGATAAAGGCAATACATCTGTAGCTCCTCCTAACCAAAATCTTTAGATTTTTACTGATCCATTGCCTTCCCATACCTCTAATGCGATTGATACTACTGATTCCTCTGTCTCACCTGATGATCTTGTGTCTATGACTCCGAATGTGATTAACTTTGTGGAGCAGCAGAAAATCCCTATAGAACTTTCCATCACCTTTGATTCCAGTGAAACTATCAGGGCACCTGATGGTCCTTTATATATAGTTGCAAAAGTCAAGAATACACCTTGTCGTGGAGTGCTTATTGATCCTTCTTGTATGGTTAATATCATTACTGAAGAATTTCTTTTTACTTTGCAATTGAATCAAGTGATCTATGACAAAACAAATGTTGTTGTGAAACTATTTGATGCATTTTCTTCTCCTGCAATTGGTTCTATTACATTACCTATTGAGGTCCATAACAAATCCCTTGAGGTGGACTTTTCTATTATTCCATCATCCGAACAATTTCGTGTGAAGCTAGGCTATCCTTGGCTATCTTCCATGAAAGCTATTGCTTCTCCTATTCACAAGTGTTTGAAATTTCCCCATAATGGTGAAGTTGTTACTGTCAATCATAGTCTCTTTAAACCAGCTGAAAGAACTTCTAGTGTTCCTATTGATTATTTTTGGCCTAAACAATTCCAATCTCTTCCTCCGCGAAGTGATCATCTTTTCAAATCTTATCAAAAGTGGAAAAAAGATATGATCCTATCTCTAAGTGAACCTAGAACACCCAAACTTGACATTCCTATCGTTCTTGAGAAGGAAGTTCTTCCTTTGAAAGATAAAACTAATGTCTTTCCTCAAGAAGATTCCCAACCCATCCCTATGGATGTGACTATGCCTATATCTAATAAACTTTCTAAAAGTAGACCTATACCTCCTCGTCATGATGGACTTGGTCTCCTTCCTAAACCAAATATTCCTCCTTTATATGGAGTAGTTCCTCCTCCTTCCTTTTATAGAGAGAAGAGACCTTCCTCTTCTCCTATTATTCAACCTAAGAGACCACAACCTAAACACCCAAGTGATAAGGATGAGAACATTCCTCCTCCTCAATCTCCTAATCTTCCTACTAAGACTAGATGAAATCATTCTGCACGTGAACGCTGACGAAAGCGTCATCTTAGAGCTCAGGCAGCTGCTTCTCAGACTTTACAATCCCCAAAAACACCTTCAACAAGCATTATTCCATTTTCTCCTCAGCCGACGATTGAGCCAAAATCTCCTAAACATAAGATGCATGATGGTCTTGATCCTGTGCGAGTTAAAGATCCTATTTTTATAAATCTTGATGATGATATAGATGAAAATGTTATTCATGATTCAAATGTTACTCCTGTTCATTCTGATAGTGAATATGAACTTGTGGATATTGATAACCATTTATCTAATGAATTTTCTAAAGCACTTATCCTAGCTCCTAGACAAGAACAATGTGGCTCGGAACATGAACATAGCCCTTGTTTGGATCTTGTGATAGCTCCATCTGCTGTGTTGGATGTTCCTCCTCTAGCGTGTTCCCTACCTTCCCGAAACATTGATCAGCAAGATCGGGGGGTAGATGACGTGCTAGACTGGTTTCATTAGCATAGCAGATTCTCTCCTCCTCTCTTTTGTTACTTCTTCTATGTGTTATTCTCATTCTTCTATTTTTTTGTCCTTAGTGTTGTCTACTTGAGGACGATGCAAAGCATTGAGATCTCTTGATCTCTCTCATGTTGACTCAAAAGACACATGTGTTCCCTTCTTCTAGGTGACCTTCCTTGATTGGGGAATGAAGAACAATTATGCATACATACATATGATATACATGAATTATCATACAGCATACTGACCTCGAGGAAAGCGAAGTCACCTTGTGCTTTGTGTTTTGTGTCTATTATCCTTGGGCTTATCTCACACTTGGGGGCTAAATCCTTGTGATAACGTGCTCCTTTCTCATTTCTTATATGTATCACTACCTTAAAGCAATCACCCCCGGTGAGGCATGTGCGATTGCTTTAACGTAGGGGGGCATACATCCCGTTCATATCTTTTCAAGATACTTGAAAATTTCTTGGCAAATTTAACCTTGCCTTGAAAATTTTTGATATCTTTCTTCCATGACTCATAGTGAGGGAACCTTACTACTGACAGTCATGGTTCTCCCTCGTGATCTTCCCTTTTACTTTGTCAATCGAAGTCGTAAGATCCTTAGTCCACTGGGGGCTTGGTGTATCTTGCCTCCTTGACGTGGTGAAAATTTTTCAATGTTGTTTCCTTGTACTTTACCGGAAGTATTGGCGTACGCTTATACTCCCGCTAAAGTGGGGGCTAAATGTAGCATCCTAAAATTGCGACACTTGCAATTTCGACTGCATTTGGGTCTTCACGATGGCGACGCAACACTGAACCTGAATGGAGACCCCGAAACTTGCTCACGACACCAAAAACTGCATTTTTCCAGCTCCCTGGCCTGATCCTCCTTGCACCCTGCTGTCCCGGGAGGTGGGACCAGAGCGCCCAGCGCCCTGGTCCCTGGCCCTATTTTGGGCCCGGTCTCCTATGGGACTTCGGGCCTTTTTGTTTGCAAATTGGAAAATAACATTTCCTAGTCGGCCTAAGGTCGGGAAAATCAATCTTTTAACCCTAATTGGCAAGTATATAAACTACTTTTCCTCTCTCATTTTAGGAGGATGGAAAAAGGTAAAAAAAATGATATTCAAACATTCAAGCATTCAAGCATTTCAAGCATTCCTTCAAGCAATTGATCATTCTAAGTCTCCATTCAAGGCTAAGTGTTGCATTCAAGACAAGGATTCAACCATTGAAGAGGAGATCACTTATAACACATTACATGCTACAACATACAACATACAACAAACAACAACATCTATACCTTCACATATAAGGATACAAACATCCTTACAACAAGGTATTAGTACTTGTTTTACATTACATTTACAGCATTTCTCATTTCTTGGTTAATTCCAAAACCGGGGTTTGACCTAAGGGCAAACCCCTAATCCCTAACCCCCCAATCATCTTCACTTTTCTGTGTGTAGGTTGCAGGTACGCGGCTGAAATTGAAGATCTGGAATCCTTGTGCAGAGACGAACAGATCCCCCTTCGTTTCGTGGATTTTTCGGAGGACCGTGTGCATGCCAGGCGCCATCGTCCCGTCAACTTTTGCTCAAATTTGCAGGACAGCACCGTATCGACATTTTACAGCTAATTCCAGGTCTGCAGCTTCATCCTATATCCCTATCTCAGTTTATAAGCGAATCTTTCTCACTTTCTATGCATTCCTAGCTTAATTCTTCTATCAACATTCTTTACAAAAGAGGGTAGCCTTGCTATCTTAACCCTTGAAACTCATTTAGCATCCAATCTTGCATTTTGTGGGATTGGAAATTGTGGGTTTCAACCCCTCTTTTGAATGTAAAGTCTCCCAAGTGAAAACCATCAACCCTAGCAACCTCCCTTCTCTCTCCTTGGAGTTGGAAGAGGGGAGAGCAACTAGGGTTCGATCATTTTTCCGCTTTACAGATGTCTAACAATAGAATTAAGTTGATGGTTGCTCACCCCTCAGTTAAAGAGTTTTTTCTCAACAAAGACTTAAATGATAAGAGAGTTGGTTGGGTGACTAAGGTGATGGAATTTGATGTTGATATTAAGGTCACCAAGCTAGTCAAAGATAAGGGACTGTGTGAGCACCTTTTTGATCACACAAACAACAGTAAAGAGGATGAGGAGAAGGTAGTTTTAGCCCTCCAAGACAAAGGACAAGTAGCTGTTCTCGTCCCTCCTACTAGATGTCTACAAAAAATGACTCATTTCTTGCTGACTGGTGAGTGTCCTCATGGATTGATTAATTCAAGAAGAAGGTATTATAGACTTCAGTCCATTCCCTATGTACTCTTGAATGGTTTTCTATTTAGAAAGAATTTTCATGGTGTATTATTGAGATGCATAGATGTTGTTAAAGTTGATAAGGTATTGCATGAGTTTCATGAAGGATCAACAAGAGGACACTTTTCAGCAAGAGCTACAGCTCTAAAAGTTATGAAAGGAGGCTATTATTGGCCTAATTTGTTCAGAGATGCACATTCATGGTTTGAAGTTATGAAAGTTGGCTATTATTGGCCTAATATGTCCCTTTTGCATTTAACCTTTTGTTGTAGATTTTGTGTTTGAAGTTGCAGATCAGGCATTTCCGACAACATTTTTGACATTTTCGCGTCTGCATACTTTCGGATCGTGTTTTTAATTTTCTGGCGCGTCTGCGACATCTGGAATCACGTTTTTGATTTTCTGGTGTGTCTGCGACATCTTGAAGCACATCCGTGTCATCGACAAAATTTTATTTTGCAGGTTTCTGAAAGGCGCGTCTGTGTTACGGAAACACGTCTGTGTCATTTTTAACCGCGTCTGTGTATGTGAAGCGCGTCTATGGTTTTTATCCACGTCTGTGTCTCACAGTACCGCATTTATGTTGCAAATTCGCGTCTGCGTCAAGGGTAATCGCGTCTGGGTATCACCTGTTTCAAAATTTTGAAATTTTTCATTGATTTAGTTTTCGGATTTTGCATTTAGGGTTTCAGATCTGGTTTATTTTTGGATTATCATTTTCAGATCTAGCTAACAAAATTGGTGTAGCTTGTCTTGGAAGCAAAATTGTTTGGTTGAAGGCCCCTATTTTCACAAAGTCTTTTGGGTTTTAAAATTTACCTAACTTGTGTGCTTGTAGGAAGGGGTGATCATTTGAAACAACCCAAACTACTAACAAATCTTTGGTGCAGGTCCTTGGCAAGGGTTTTTGGATTTTTATTGTGTGCCTTGTTTTCATAGACTAGCAAACACTTCCATTGGTGCACTAAAATTGAATCATTGTCTTTTGTGTCTTGAGCAATAGGCTCTTTTTGTTTAATCTTTAGAGGGCCTGTCTTCCCGTGTGGTCATTAGGACTACTAGTGAGAACAGGACGACCCAAGTGGTAGCGAGGAAAACCCACCTCATCCGAACCACTATAATCAAATGTATTCATGGTGAAAACTATGGATAACGTGTGCTGATTAGTTCATACCGACACTATGTCTCCCCATAAACCCGTTTGATCAAATTTATTTGATCAGTTGTAGGGCATAACCCCTACCTGCTGGGAGCCTTCTGTATTTACAGAGCTAAAAGTGCCGCATGTATGGCCACATGAGCGGATGCCCTTACTAGCACCATTTTTTTTTAGAGGCCCAAATCCTTCTAGTTGTTGGGGCAGGAGGTCGGACCTCTGGTAGCGGCCCACACACATACGGTTCTTAGTAGAGATACAAAGTTCGCCATGGGGAGTTTTCATGGGGACTGATGCTTGGCTGACCCAAGAAGTGAGTGCCGAGGGTGGAACCAGTGAGGTCAAGCATCTAAGTATCCGCTCTGAATAGCGTAGCCTCGGGGGTAAAACCCCATGTGGGATCAACAACTATTGTCTTGGCCAGCCATAGGAATTGTGCTTGACTTATGTTAAACATTCAAAACATTCAAGACCAAACAGCAAAACATTGTGTCTTTTGTGTCTTCAAGTGTATGTAAAACATTTTTACATCAAACAACACACTTTTCTTGGAGTCATTTTGAGTCTAAACACTTGCAAACATTGGGTCTTCATCAACACTGTGTCCTCTTGTCACGAAAAATAGTCAAACATTCAGATTTGGTCACAACTTCACAGATTGGAAAAATTGCACAAAATTTGCAGAAACGCGTCTGTGTCGGGCATAATAGCATATGTGTTGTATAGCCGCATCTGTGAAGGACAGAATCGCGTCTCTGTTCCAACAGTCAACATTGCATTTGGCAAACAAAAGAATCTCAGAAGCGCGTCTGTGTTAAACAGAGAAGCGCCTGTGTCGGGAAACCGCATCTGTGAAGAATATAGTCACGTCTGTGTCCAGAATTGAAAAACTGTTATAGTCCAGCAAACATAAACAAAAGAATCTCAGAAGCGCATCTGTGTTAAACAGAGCTGCGCCTGTGTCGGGAAACCGCGTCTATGAAGAATATAGGCACGTCTGTGTCCAGAATTGAAAAACTGTTACAGTCCAGCAAACAAACACAGTTAGTTTTGGAATTCTTGAGCTTCCTAGGTCATTTCTCCAGGGTTTCATTTAGCATTCAACCTGTCTTTGGGTCTCACAAAGTCCATCATTGCTTTACACCTTACATTACATTCACATTTGTCTAAACTTGAGTCAAAAGGTCACTTGCCTGTCCTCATCATACTTTGTCAACACACTACATACAACAGCACTTTGCTAAGTGGTCCCTCGTCAAGGTTTCTTACCTTTGGGTCTCATTTGGTCTTACTTAGAGTCAAGGTCAACTTACCTCATCAAGAGAAACTATCCTCTTTTTGGAAGTCACACCTACTCTACTACATACATACTTGGTCTTACACTTTGGACATTGCAAGTACACTTCAGATTCATTTACATTCCATCCAACTCTTGGTCTTCCATACTCTTTCCATTTTTCATCTAGTCTCTCACATCTTGGTCAATACCTAGTTCATGGTTGAAACCCGTCTTCAAAAATCTAGGAGAGAAACTAAAGAGGCTCAAGAGTCCGCAAACATGAGTTCTTATGAGTATGACAATGAGATCTTTTCAATTCTGATCATACTACATTACCTGACATGGATGTCTATAGAAACAATCCAAATGTTGAGAACATGGACACTATAAACAACAATGCTACACAGAATGACAATGTGGACAACTTTTCAGTACATTCAGCAGATGTGGAAGAATCCATCATGAATCCCCATTTCAATCGATTGGTTGAGGAAATAATGAGGAGGGATAGACAATACTTCTTACAAATGATGGCACAAAGTGGAGCCAAGATACCTCATGATTTTGACATGTCTCAAATAATGGAACATAGACCTTTGCAACAACCTCACTCCAATATGGATCAAAGGAGACCTAATAGTGGAGGAAGTAGAGGACCACATATGGTACCTGAATCACCATCAACTTTGCTTCAAAAACCAAAGGTCCCACATACACATGGTCAAACATATGATACTCACCTTCGCAGACCATTATGGAAGTCTTATGGAGAAAAATATGCTCAATCACATACCAATGCTAAGGATCAACCACCAAAGCAATTGGATGTTCAAAGGCATGCTCAAAATTTGGACACAAGGAAACCTCATGTCAAATTTGGGGGCAACACAATGGAACATGACATACCTATAGAATATGGTATACATGCACAAAATAGATATGGTGTTCCTCAACATGAATCTATACCAAGTGGTCCATATATGCAGCATCATTACAGACCTCCTCTATATGAACATGTGTATGATCAATACCATCCATATATGCAACACGCTCCTCCTCCTATTGGTGCCTCAAGCATGGGGTATGGTCCAAGAAGTCGATCTCCACCTAAGAGCAATTTGGAGAAACAAATCAGGGACTTACAAAAGAAAATGGAGGACATAAATACACCAAAGCCAACATACACAATGAGAGACATATGCCCTTATCCATTTGACAAGAGCATTCCAATGCCTCCTTTTCCTACACACTTTGTGATGCCTAAATTTGATAAGTATAGAGGAAAAGGGGATCCTAAGGCACACATAAGACAATTTTTCACAACTTGCATTGAGGTAGTAGCAGAAGAGACATATTTGATGAGATTATTCCCACAAAGCTTAGGTGATCAAGCTATGGAATGGTTCTCCCAACTTCCACCTGGAATTAAGTCATGGGGTAACTTAGCAGAGGCATTTATTCAACATTTCTCCTACAACATAGAGATAGACATATCAGTCACTACTTTGTGCAACACCAAGCAAAAAGAGGGAGAATCTTTTGCATCATTTTTACAAAGATGGAGAAATCTAGCCAGCAGATGCTCTTGTGAAATTCCACAAAAACAAATGGTAGAAATGTTCACCCAAAATGTTAACAAAGAGATTGGTTATGACTTAAGGAAAGCTTGTTTTTCCACCTTCAAGGACATCATTGAAAAAGGCTTAGCGATAGAAAAGGTCCTAATTGAACAAGGAGTCATTAAGATATTCAAGGAAAACAAAGATGACTTTAAAGGAAAAGACAAGCCAAGATTTTGGAATAAAAACAAGAACATAGTCAATGATGGTGTTGTTGATGCCAACACAGTGCGACCCAAAGTCATCTTTTTTGGATCAAGTTCCACAAACAATCAAGTGAATACTCAAACAACTTCTAGATCACGAAGGAAGTACACTCCATTGGGAGAACCACTTGAGTCAGTTTTTAAGAAGCTTGTGGCAAACAAGGTAATCACAGTTCTAGATTTTCCTCCATATGAACCAAAGGTTAAACCAAATTGGTGGAATGATGATGAGTATTGTGAATTTCATAAGAGCAAGGGTCATAAGACAGGAAATTGTCATAGACTGAAGAACATCATACATGATCTCATTGATAGAGGTGATATTGAGATTGAGGGACAGTCATCTAATCAAGAACATGAGATGTTTAAGGAACCATTCCCAAAACATGACAAGGGAAAAGCTAAAGCCACAAAGGATCAAACCAACTATACCAAAGCATCTTACAATTATGATTCAACTATTAATCACATTTCAATGGACAATTATGTCTCTACCATTATCATTAAGGACAAAGCGTCCGAGAATTATATTCAGAGACCCAGGATTGTCCTAAAAGGTTTGGGATCTTCTTCCGAACCTACCTCTGAATGTCATGTTACAACTCATCGAGGAAAAATCACTTTGCAAGGTGCTCCAACTAAAAACATAGCCTCCTCATCAACCAAACTTGAGTATGACCTTGTAGAACAGTTAGGGAAGACACCCGCGCTCATTTCAATCCTTGAACTATTACGCATATCTCCCGCACATAAAGCCATTCTTGACAAAATCTTGAGAGATACTGCTGTTCCTACTGATCTAAACATGGACTAGTTTCAAGCCATGGTGGGATACCTTTCCATTCCACATTCACTTACTTTCACGGAAGCTGATGACGCCTCTGTAAGTCAGCCGCATAATGCACCCTTACACATTGAAGCCTTCATACACAAACATCGAATAAAACGAGTCCTGATAGATGGAGGAGCAGGTCTAAACATTTGCACATTAAGCACTATCACACAATTGGGATATTCTGATAAAGCTGTGAATTCTACAAACAAGATCACCATTAAGGCATATGATGATGAAGAGCATTCATCCAAGGGTACAGTCATCTTACCTCTCAGAGTTGCGCCAATTACAAAGGATGTGGTCTGTCAAGTCCTGGATTTAAATCTCACTTATAACATATTGCTAGGACATCCTTGGATTCATGAAATGAGGGCAGTCCCATCCACATATCACCAATGCATTAAGTTTCTTCATAATGGAGTGGAAGTAACAGTTAACGGTGATCCTAATCCATTCATATATTGCAATAACCTGAAATCAAAGATTGAGACCATCATTCCTAGTAATTGGGAGGTTGTTCCTTCGTAGGCATACATTGATCCTGAGTCATTAAAACCTTCAACATCAAAACAAGGTGAGCTTAAAGGAAAGTTTCAGGACAAAGGCATGGGGGAATATACTTTCAATCAGACCATGTACTTAAGACAAGTCATGAGTTCCCCAAAAGAATATGGAAGACCACATCCTAACAAGAAAATCTCCATCATGACGCTCAAATGGGACCCTACTACCTTTCAAAGATGGGGTGAACTAGAAGAGGAAGATTTATACCAAATGCTTTTCAGAGACAATGAAGAGGAAACACAAGATCACGTCAATCTACCATGTGAGAAATATGGCAAAGGCTTCAAAATTCTACAAAAATTCAGGTATGATGGAAAAAGCCCTCTGGGGTTACGAAAGGAAGGCATCATTGAACCTTTACAACCTGAATTGACTTTCAAGAAGGAACACTCGAAAGGAATTGGTTTCTTAACTTCCAAGGTCCACACCCAAAGGATAGAAGAAGCCTTACAAATCAAAGCTGCCAAAATTCAACAAGAGAATTGCTATTCCACAGATTCCAACAAATGGGAATGGGGTTCTGACAAGTCTTCCAGTGACTACGAGCTCACCGAGACATTCAGAGAGCTAGGTGAACCCACAAAAAAGGAGAAGTTTCATAACAAATTCAGAGTTGGTCAAGAAACAACCCATGAGGAGTCTAAACAGTCCTTGTCTCAAGGTTCTAGGTTGAAATCACATAGGATGAGAACACCTGTTCCGGAATGCGCTACTAGTGATGATAATTTGGATTCGCTCGTGATCGAGACTAATGAGGAGAGTGCCATCGATGACCTCGATAATTACCTTGACATACCCGAATATAACCACATCTTCACTCTTAGCCCCGCTAACTTCGAAGATATTAACGGCCTTCCCCTTGTTCACCACCAACTCATTGACTGGGATCATGAAGGACCTGCACAGTTGGATACATTTCAAAATGATGAAGCTTTTATTGACTATCTAGGCATACGAGACGATCTTCCCCCTAGAGACCATAAAGCAGGATACACTATAGAACTCAATAGCGTGGCATATTTTGGTGAGGGTGTCAGACCTTCCAGTCGCAAAAATGTGAAAATAAGAACAAATCAAGGGTCTTATGGCGAAAACCACATTGTGGCACTATTTGACCCCAAAAAAGTAAAAAGAAAGGATGTATCTAAGGGTGAAAACCTCTCTGAGGCACCCGAAGATGGAAGGCTCGACATTCTCCCAGCATCATATGAGGAAAAATCATCCATGTTGGTAGAGGAGACTATCAAAACAAACATCGGTACAGAAGAGGTTCCACACAACATATTCCTAGCTCAATCACTGACAGAGTCTGAAAGGTCAAAATTCATAAGTTTCTTCAAAAAGTGACAAATCAACTTCGCCTGGTCATACGTTGATATGCCTGGATTGGATCCGGATTTGGTAATGCATCATCTAACAGTCAAACCGGGGGCAAAACCAGTAAAACAGAAATTAAGAAAAATGCATCCACAAGTGGCATTACTAATCAAAGCAGAACTTGAGAAATTACTCGATGTCAGATTCATACACCCAATTGATTATCCTGAATGGATCTCTAACTTGGTACCTGTCAGTAAACCAGACCGCAGCATCAGAATTTGCACAGATTTCAGAGACATTAACAAAGCTTGTCCAAAGGATGACTTCCCATTACCAAACATTGACTTGATTGTGGATCTCACAACAGGGCATGAAATGCTATCATTAATGGATGGATTCTCTGGTTATAATCAAATAAGGATCACCCCCGAGGATCAACATAAAACAGCATTTACTTGTCCATGGGGAACTTTCTGCTAGAATGTCATGCCATTCGAGCTAAAGAATGCAGGTGCTACATACCAAAGAGCCATGACTACTATCTTTCATGATCTCATGCATGTAACTGTGGAAGATTATGTTGATGATCTCTTGGTCAAATCAATAGACAAAAATACACATTTGGACATACTTTCAGTTGCCTTTGATCGGTTGGAAAAATAAAAAGTAAGATTAAACCCTAAGAAATGTGTCTTTGGAGTAACCTCCGGGAAGCTCCTAGGATTCATTGTATCCAAAAGAGGAATTGAAGCGGATCCAACAAAAGTCAAAGCTATCTTGGAAATGCAACCACCAAGAAATATCAGTCAACTTCGATCCTTACAAGGCAGACTCCAGTCCATCCGAAGATTCATAGCACAACTGGCAGATAAGTGTAATCCTTTTCAGCACCTGCTACATAAAAACATCAAATTCAAATGGGATGACAACTGTCAATAGGCTTTCCAGATGCTCAAAGATTATCTTCTAAATCTACCAGTTCTGATGCCACCAGTACCAGATCAACCACTGTTACTATACATATCAGCTACTCCAATAGCACTGGGGGCACTCTTAGCGCAACAAATCGCTGAAGGCAAGGAAAAAGCAGTATACTATATCAATCACACATTGGTGGGATACGAGCTAAACTACACACCAATTGAGTGCGCATGTCTTGCTGTGGTCTTTGCTTCACAGAAATTACGACATTACATGCTTACTCATAAGACAAAGTTAGTTGCAAGGATAGATCCATTGAAATACCTTCTCAATAAGGCAATGCTTACTGGGCGACTGGCCAAATGGGTAATGATACTGAGTGAATTCGACATCGAGTATGTGGATAGAAAAGCAATAAAAGGACAAGCCATCGTAGATCAATTAGCAAATGCTCCCATGATAGATGATGTTCCTCTAAGTTCAAAATTTCCAGATGAATCCATTTTGACAATGTCACATGCAAAGCCATGGCAACTATACTTTGACGGCTCATATACACAGCATGGGGCAGGAGCTGGCATCCTCTTTATAAATCCTCAAGGGGATTCTATACCAAAATCATACCACTTATCATTTCCTTGCACTAACAATATAGCGGAATATGAGGCATTAACAACAGGATTACGAATTGCAGTTCAATGGAAGATCCAGGAACTTCGTGTTTTTGGGGACTCCCAACTTGTTATCCGTCTGATTATCAAACAAAAGATAAAAAGTTAATGCCTTATAAACAAATGGTGGATGACCTGAAACAACACTTCACAAAGATAGACTTTGAGCAGATACCAAGAGAGCAAAATCGAGCCGCAGATGCCATGGCTACAATTGCTTCATTGATCGATTTACCTCCAAACGAGACTCGCTATGAGTTCTTGGTGGATAACCTTTTGGTCCCTTCATATGAGATAATGCCTACTGATATGATATGTGTTGTCGGTCCCGAATCCCAGTTATATGGTTCCATTTTCACATACCTACGTGACAATACTTTACCTCCTGATCTATCAAATAACCAACGTCGCACTTTCATTCGCCAATCCTCTTGATATGTCATTTTAGCTGATATCCTATACCGGTGAGGTCTAGATGGCACTCTTCTTAGATGTTTAGAAAGTGACAAAGCTCAAATTGCGTTACGAGAAGTGCATGAAGGGATATGTGGTCCACATGCTAGTGGTCCTACTTTGGCCAAGAAACTCATCAGGACTGGATATTACTGGCCCAATATGGAGAAAGACTCATATCAATTTTTCAAGAAATTTAAGCAATGTCAAATTCATGGAGACCTCATACATGCGCCAGCACAAGAACTTCAACCACTTGCGTCTCCTTGGCCCTTTTGTCAATGGGGACTCGATCTCATAGGCAAGATTCACCCTCCTTCTTCCAATGGTCATAAATTCATTATCACTGCCATAGAGTATTTTACAAAATGGATTGAAGTCGTGCCTCTCACACAAGTTACTGGAAAATAGATTGCTACATTCATCCTTAACTATATCATTTGCCGATACGGTATTCCTGTTTCCATTATCACTGATAACGGGCGTCCCTTCAAAAATCAGGATGTTCGTGAACTCTGTGACCACTTCCATATCTCTCATCATTTCTCCACACCATATTACCCCCAAGGTAATGGCCAAGCTGAGGCGTCTAACAAAACAATCCTTAAAATCCTAAAGAAGACAGTCAACGATGCTGGTCGTAATTGGCATATTCAACTTAATCCTGCACTTTGGGCCTACCGCACAAGCGTCCGTACACCTACAGGAGCTACACCCTATTCATTAGTCTATGGTTCTGAGGCCATCTTGCCTATCGAGGTCGAGTTACCCTCTTTACGGGTCTCTTTGCAAAACATCATCAGTGATGAAGACTACAGGGTCTCTTGCTTACAAGAGCTGGAACTATTGGATGAACGAAGACAAACTGCTTATAGTAATCTCAAGGCTTACCAACAATGAATGAGTCGCAGCTAAAATCACAAGGTCAAGCCTCGCACATTTGAGGTAGGTGACTTAGTCCTCAAAGAAAATCCTAAAAATCAACAAGACAGAGAGAAGAAGGGCAAGTTTGAACCAAACTGGCTTGGTCCCTACATTATTACAGCAACATATGGATCTGGTGCATATCAGCTCTCAACTACAGAAGGTGAACCTTTGGAGGATCCTATCAATAGCATGCACCTTCGTAGGTTCTACACATAGCTCTTCAGAGTATCCTAATTCAAAAATACAAAAAAAATCAAAAATTTCAAAAATACAAAAAAATTATAAAACAAAAAAAATCGTTACTTGGTGAAAACCTGGCAAACAGGCACCTTGTGACACAAAAAACATTGAAAAATTGAAAAAAGTAAAGAGAAATAATTTCGTCCAACGGTGAAAACCACTTCGGTGGCACCCTGGGCAAGTACCATGGTGAAAACTGGGTCACCAGCGCCATGCATAGAGACATTGCTCCTCCCTCCTTCAGGATTCTCTTTCATCATTTCACTTTGCACACACACACAACCTATTCGTTCATAATAAACTTACCCATTCCCATCATGGCTTGTTATTGATCTACCTAAGATTGGTTTGCCATTCATAATAAACCTCCCTTTTCATCCCTTTCCATCCATAATAAATCAGATCTTATCTGTGGCTAAGGCAAAACCTATGTCTAGTGATGGGTGTGGAATTGAGAACATCACGTGTTTCGAGGAGTACAGTTTCTTCCAGCTTCCTTTAGTCTATTCACGCACAATCCACAATAAAGAAACATTTGCATCATAGATCCACAATAAAGTATCAGTTTCATGGATTCAGTCAGTTTCAGATGAGACACAACAGTAACAATGGGCTTCAACAAATCAAATCTTTCAACAGACTCAGACAACATTATGGTTCAGTGCTATCTATCCTTTCTGTGAAAGTAAACATTGTGACCACAATCAAATAAGACTTATACAAGTGACAAGAAACACTAAACTTGATGACTACAGTGGATATTGGTGTCGAGTCTTGGTTTTCTTTTGATTTCATCTCTTTTGGTGACATGTCTTTTAGCTTTTCCAGGATGTCTCTGACTAGAGATTCTATCTCCAGGATGTCTTTGACTAGAAAGGCGAGGATGGGGTATCATCACCTATTTGTATTTGCTGTCTGTGGATTGTCTCTTAGTAATGCTATGACTTGTCCAAGGATATGAGGACACTGTGAGTCTAGTATGAATTGGGGCATTCCTTGTTTGTGACTGTCTTATCTCCATGCAAATAGGTACAATGATTTTCTGGGTCAAACATATGCCTCGATTGTCATAACCTACTTGCCATAATAAAGCTCAATGATGATAATGCACAAGAAGCTCTTTCACTTTCATATCTTCTATCTTCCATGCCCCTTTCTTGATTGACTTCCATCATCCTTCTCGAGTCCGTGTAGCCTGCTATCACATGACTGAGTATAATGACACACCAAAAACATTTGCATTTCATGTAGCTGCACCTGCATTACCACATATAAGCATTTCATACATACATATAGATATCACAACTGCATCACATCCTGCACACAACACCTATTAGCACAAAAATCATTTGCATTATCATATTCATCTGCACTTCATACTTTTACATTTGCATTGGTATAACATTTTTTTTAAAACATAAAAGAACAAAAATATTGCATTACATACACATTTGCATCCATAAGCATAAAACATACATTATAAGAACATCTCATCACATAGGTACACATGCATATAGCTGCCACAAAGATGAATCATCTCATATATATAATCAAAAGTGTCATGATACAATGATGTCAAAATCATATGGCTACAAAAGCACCCGCAGGTGTCTACAATACAAAAATGGTACAAAACTGATACATAGGGAGCCCTCTAAGGCTATGATGAACTCCCTCCCTCGGAGCCGCCTGGCCTCGATGGAATCTGAGCCCCTGAAGGACCCGCCCCAGGATCATCCCTCCTATCTCCTCTATGTGGTGGTGGTGGAGGACCCATAACCCCACCACTCGATGCCTATCTCCTCCGGCTCCCTCCCGTAGCTGTCGTTGTACGCGATGGTCTATGGAAGCTCCTCGCCCACTAATCTGCTAGCACTGCACCATAGTAGAGGTCCCTCCAGTAGGCTATCTCCTCTCCTGCCCACAGGACATAGGCATATCCGGCCCCTGTGTCCTCTGTTGCCTGCCTCCCAGCCCTCAGTGCTCTCTCAGCCTCTGTGTAGCGCTGGATAGCCTGATCCCACTCTCGCTCAGTATCCCTGAGCCTAGTCCTGAGCCGATCCCTCTCCCTCTCCAGA